>NW_028227271.1:61090000-61690000 GCF_978045245.1 Mus caroli
CAGCCTCAGTCCTCCACATGCATGTTAACCCAAACACACAAGCACACACATATGCATACACAAACATGCACACATGAAGTAGTTCTTTTGATGTTGCAAGAATATTGACAGTGTCTTTCAGTGACACAGACTTCATCTTCGACTTTCATTGTGCAACAAAAACCAAATATTAATAAGTGCTAATAGTAAAGTAGTATCATATTTATTTTGCCGCTGCTAAGCTGCATTGATGAAAGAGCTACTGAGAGAAGGAAAAGGAGTGAGGGAAAGAGTAAAGAAAGGAAGAAGGTCTCTTCCAATCCTCACAACACTGAGTTGTAAAGTAAGTATTTCAAACCTCTAATTCAAATAACTGTTTTAAGCTATTCCACACATACCACCCTGTTCACTTATTCAAGGGCTGCTATTTGATTTTGGACATATTCAAAACATTGGTTAGCCATGAAAGCATGCTAATCTTGGAACATTTTCATGGTTCCTAAAAGAACCCTCTTGCTTTTTTGGAATCAACCTCTATTGTTTTATCCCATTAAGAGGAGCCACGTTGACTTCCCAACTGTGTTTGCTATTCTGAATATGTACACATTTTGTGGGTAATATTTGTTGTAGTTTATCTTGACTATAGGCTCTGAATATAGCTGCATCATACACTGACTTGCTAAATTTGGATCTAGAATGTGTCTTGACGCCTCATGTGTTAAAAGCTTTTGCCATAGAATGGCAATTTTTAGAAATGGTGGAACCTTTATGACAGAGTATGAGAGGCCATATCCTTGAAGACGATGGTGATAGTACTCATTTTTCTTTTTTTTTTTCTATAAGAAAAACTGTGTGTGTGTGTGTGTGTGTAAGAAAGAAAGAGTGCATGTCCATGTGTGTGTGTGTGTGTGTATGTGCGTGTGTTTCTGTGTGTGTCTGTGTACCACAACACGTGTACAGAACAACCTGAGGGAATCAGTTTTCCCTCCCACCATTTCGGTACTGTCCTCAGGCTTGGATTGCAAGTACCCTTATCTACTGAGCCAGCCATGTTGCTACTTCCCATCTCCCCTTGAAATCTGTCCATTAGACATGAAATTTGTAATATGATGTCACAAACATTTACTGCTCTACCACAGGTGCACATCAATGGGGTCAACTGAGCAGGAACAAAAACCCTTGAAAGCTTCCAACCTTGGCTCTTTTCAGGTTTACTGTTTTCACTATTTTGTTACAATATCAGAAGGCATATAGTCCCATGCTTATTTTTGTAAGGAACTGCCAAAACATTTCCTAATGAGCTACACCAGTTTGTATTTTCACTAGCAAAGTACGAGAATTCCAATTTTCTCACATTAAATTGTTTTCTTTTTTTTTTTTTTGAAATTACATTGTAAAAATAAATGAAATAAATTTGCAGGCAGAGAGTAGGTGAGAGAAAAAGAAGAAAGTAAGGGAAGCAGGATGGGAGGGAAGAAGGGAGAGGGAAGGGAGAAACAAGTCAGCCTGTTAACATGGTCATTCTTCTGATGAATTAGACCACGTGGAGCAAAACATATAAATACAATCTAAGTGATATTGGACATTCTTCCTACATTTTTGGCCATTTTCTCCATGGAATAGTGATCCTAAATATAGCTATGACATATGAGGTGGAAAACTTGTAAGAAATGAAACAGTTAAATGGACACACACACACATGGTTTCACAGGCAAAAGATCTGCAAGAAAATTTACCAAAGTCACTACTTATTATTTTTAGAATTCATAATCACATGTCATCTGTGCTCTTCTTTGCTTACTTGGGATTATTTAAAAGCAACAGTGACTCTGTGTACTATTTTTTTCGTACTTTTAAAGAACAATGTGCTGCTGCCACTGGACCTTGTACCACCAATTCTCAACCTAACAAAAAACAAGCTCTGAGATTTTTTTTTTTTAAGTTACCAATGCCTGGACCTTCTCTTCCTGATAATGTCCTATTTAACTGCTTTGGGATGGTTCTAATGTGAAGGCAGAGTGTAGAAGTCATTTTATAGCTTCTTTTTTTGTAACCATTTGTTGAGTTTTGTGGAGGGGAAAAAAAGTTTTCCTAGAGAATGACAGTTTCCTGACGTGAGCTTAGTAGAGGTCATTTTATTTATGGTTCACAAGGCATTATCTTTACTGGTCTACATCTGGAGAGGTTTCCTTAGTATCAAGAGGCTACTTCAAGAAACATGTGACGAGGTGTCCTAAACTTTCTCCTGGCAAGTGTCATGGGAAGATCAGCAACTTAATGTGGAAATGAAACCATCTGGCATTTAAGGAACTCTGTACCCAGAGTAAGGTGTAGTTTAAGCTCTGCTCTTTAAAATAAAGCTGTCTTTGGCTTAATGGATAAACTATTTAGACAATGATTTGTCATTTAGCACTTGACTGTGTGGTAATGTGAAATGTCCCAGGGACAATATAGCAAGAGAGGGGAAAAGAAAGCAAACACAATTGTCCTTGCTAAAGTTGAGAGCCAGCACAGATTATCCAGTGCCTTTGCCTTCCACTGTATGGAGAAAAACATAAGGTCCATTAAAGCATGTGAGTCTGAATTTTACATAAAAAACAACAACACTCCAATGGTGAGCAAAGCAAACAACTTCATAGTTAAGTCACGAGGCACCTTGTATATCTAATACTTTCAACATTTGATCCATGGCAGGAAGGTCTATTCTTGAAGAATCTGACACTTTTTACCTTAAAATTGTCTAAACCTATGTGCCTTCATTAATCTTAGGATTCCTTATCATTTCCATTTATTTGGGGGAGAAGTGAGGTCGTTAGAATGATTAACTCTCTTTGTGTTCAGGGGAAAAACGTTAATTAGTTAATTTACATAGATAATACCCAAATGTCAGTTATTTTTACAAAGATTTTCATTTCTTTATCTAGAAACCAATTTTAATAAACTGCAATTGTGTAGAGACATTGTAAGTACATGGGAAAGCCAATGATGAATGATGTTATTCAAGCTCTCAAATCTTATCTTTCAAAAAAATAAATAAAACAGGTACTTAAATGATTACTATGAAATGTAAAGTATTAAGCATTATATAAAACTATTGCTAATTTTTTAAAAATTATAAAGGAAACTAGAGAATTTATGGTCTATCTACCACAAAATCATACCATACTTGACATGCACAAAAGATGCAAGGATATAATTCCATACTTTTGAGGGAAAACAACTTTCAGTTAATGTGTAAAACATACTTATATAAGATCATGAGAAAGAGAGAAAATGTTTTGAAGACATTTTTGTTGAGGTAATTTAATGTTTTCCACCATTGTCTTAAAGTTAAATTTTCTCCATTACTTCAAGTGCTATACTTTTGGGATGTGGGATAGTTCCTTCAGCAAGGTGCTTGTCATGCAAGTCTGATGGTCTGAATTCAGAGCCTCGTCACTCACCTCTAACTTCAGGAATAGGGAGGTGCATATACGCAGATTCCTGGGGCTCACTAGCCAGGCAGCTAAGCTCAGTCAGTGAGATCCAGAGTCTATAAGTTAAAAACAACTGAAGACACTTATCATCAATTCCTGGCCTCCATACCCGTATACAAGCACATATACACAGACATACACACCACATACATGAGCATGTACATATATGTACACGAAACACACACACACACACTGCCATGTTTAAAAAGAAAAGATCTTAATAAATTTCCTCCTATCCCATCATATAGTTACATTTTATTCTATTTTTAAAACTACATATATAATTAACATTTGAAACTAGATGTGTCCTTATGGTTTTCCTTTTGGTTCTGCTTGTTCATCACATCATTTCCTCATATTTGCAATTCCCTTCTTGCTAAAGTATGTGTTTTGTTAATATTTCTGCAAGAATTTATAAGTGCAAACTTTCTCTCTTTGACTGTGTGAATTTTTATTTTAATTTTGTCTTTACCGGTAATTGCTTATTTAACAGAGCATATTAATTGGAAACTTATTCTCCCTCAAAAACATAGAATTGAATCCTGGGATATTTAGTGCCTATCAAGTCTAATATCATTCCTTGATAGATAAGCTATCATTTCTTTAATTTCTTTTATGAACTTGAAAATACATTTTTGATGTTCTAAATTTTACTTCAACATGTATGGTATGTATTTTTTTAAGTTAATCTATTAAGAACTGTCTAATTCTTGAAAATAGAAATAATTGGTTTCCTTCTGTTGTGGTTTGAATAAGGATATCCCCTAAGGGCTCATATATTTGAACATTTTCTGCTCGGTTTTAGATGTTGTCCTTAATACTTTTAAATTTTTCTAACACCCTCAAACATTTAAAATAACCTTGTTTTCATGCTATCGTATTCTTTATTTGTTTAGTATTGAATTTTCCTGTTTGCTACAACTCCATTTTTGCATAAAGGTCTATTTTTTGAGTGCTTTATGCCTTAGATGTTACTATCTTTTGGATGAATCATTTCTGAAGGGAATGCCTATTTCCTGGTTATGAATCATTATCATGAGTGATTTCATGTTTACCTCTAACTTCTGTGGATCTCTCAACCAGTCTCTGCCATAGCTCCTTGACTGTAGTTACTTCACCAAGCATAGCATGTGAATTCTATCCCGTTCTCCACATACAATTGGCTCAGCTAATGCATAGATGTTCAACCTTGACCTATCATGAGCAGCCCATTTTCTTTTCTTGCATATCACCAGTGCACTGCACCTTCTCTCTGCAGGCTCTTACAAAGGTTTTGTTCTTGTTGTGGTTCTCAGTTTTCATTGTTGTTATTTTCTTCTCTTTACTTGCTTTCTTGCTTGCTTGCTTTAGCTCTGGCTAGCTGGTAATTTACTATGTAGACCACGTTTTTCTCAGACTCAAATCTGCCTCTGCCTTCACAGTGCTGGGATTAAAGGTGTGCAAGACCACACCCAGTCCCAGGCTCTCACCTTTAAACTGGTACTGTACTAGTTCATTTCTGAATAAATGAACCTAGGACCCTACTCCAGCCTTACTTGCCAACACTTTATTATCAGGTTAACCTCCCACCCTACCTCAGATAATATCCAGGCTGGCCCATTTGGCATTACCTCCCATTTTAGCTTCAGTAACTCTCTTTATTCCCAGTAAAATGTGGCTTCTATTTTTCTAAAAGGTAGACAGGTATATGCACATTTTATGGTTATTGTTTCTATTCAGCAAGAATGGCTATTCCCGAGCAAGGAATAGAAGGAGATAATCCACCATAGTTTAACTAGAAAACTCAGCTTCCCTGTCACATTTCATGGCTGTGTTGACTTCATCTGTTTCCTCAGTTTGTTTCTTTTTACTTTTTTCACGTAAATAGATCAATAGATCACTGTGTTTGATTTTTTGAAAGTTGTACTTTTGCATCTTATTGGTATGTGTTTACATTTACTCATTGTCTGCACATGCCAAATTCCTAGAGGAAACACATACTGTATGCATATTAGCAGCACTGGAAAGTGACAATACACAAGGCCATGTGAATGGCATCTCTGAATGTCCCACTTACCAGGAAAATCATCTGTTGCTACATTGGCAGCAGCTTTCCTTTTGGAAACAACTTCATGGGGGTCAATCTTGATGCTGCTTTTTTTTTCTTTTTTCTTTTTTCTCTTTTCTTTTTGGTTTGGCAGAGGTTGTCATTGGTGCCTTTTTATTGAAAGAAGGCACTTTTTGCAATAAATAAAAAAATATTCTGTCTACCAGATTTGCCTCCTATGACCAAATTTCCAGAAACAGACATTCTTTCCATACAAGACATCACTTGGTCAAATGTCACTCACAAGACCGAATATAATAAGAACTTTTTCTTTCCTTTTTTCCCCCTTTCTTCCTCTTTTCACCCTTTATGTCTGTTCTACCTGTCTTTCCTTCCTTCCTTCTTTCCCTTCCTTTCATATGTTTGGGGGGGCAGGGTATGGGTGTATGAAGGGCAGAATTATGAACTATAAAACTGGGGTGACAGGAAGGTGCTAGGAGAAATGTTCAAAACATTGATGTGATTTATGAGCATGTGGCAAACAGATGTGGTGGAATAACAGGGACCCTCATCTCCTTTTATAAATGCGAGTCCCATTTGTGTCTTTCATACAACACCACCACCCTCAGGTTCATAATATGCTTTATTAAAATTCTCTGCAGGGCATATGGATGATTAATAATTGTTGATGACAGAAATTTGGTTTGGGTAAGCTGTGTAGTGAAAGATAAACACAACAGGGCTATTTTAACCTCTGTATATTATGCTTATTAGAGAGAGACTTCTCTGTAAGATGGCCTGTGTTGAGACTGTGTGTGATTAATGGAAATGTCACCAATGACTCTGGTTCTGGAAAACCTCTTAAAATCTCCTTTGTTGTAATCATCACTTGAATTTCATTTGTCACTAGAGAAAATCATTTTTAGGAAAAAAGATACAATCAAGAATAGTTAAAACAAAATATATATTGACAGCACTCTAGGAATAGAATACAACAAGACACAAATAGTCATTTGATGTAAAAGATTTAAATGTGCTATGATTCTTTGAAAAGAAAAAAATACAAACAACATTGAAATATTTGGTTTTAATTCTATCTCTGATGTCTGAAATCTTTAGCCATTCTTTTTACCTTTCTTAAAAGAACAATTGTTCTACAATTAGTAGATATAGTATAGTTTGGGAGAATTCGTAAGACAATTTAAAAGTGTTGTTTGCACATAGCAAGAAACTGTAACAGCACAAATGTGTTTATAGTAATGCATTTACCAAGTCCTGGCTATTACTAGCCTAGATGCAACCACTGGTGAGACAAAAGTTCTAAAAGCTTAGTGCTTTTTCAAGTGGAAATATTGAAATTTACTGTAAATTACACTTGGCATTCTGTATTTTTTCACAGTGAATATTCATTTGTAGCACTAGACGTTAGAATATAGTCAAGGAATTCTTACCTCACTCAAGTGATCTGTTTAGGACATTTTGGAAAAGTTAAACAAAATCAAAAGCAATCAAAAGTAAGCATCATGCTTACTAATGTGATGTGTTGTAATATGGCTGAGACTTTGTTAGGCAGACCTGAAAGGACATGTCGCCCAGACTCTTCCTTAGCAATTTCTAAACTCCTCTATTTCACCCTAGTAAAAGTTTAGCTAGCGGTTGCCTGCAAAGACACAAAGAATGATTGCTGGCTGGGGGGTCCTCCTCCACAGTGTGACAGAAATCAGCACGGGGCCATTCCATGCTTAATGTATAAAGTTAAATGAGACAAAGAAAAGAGCCAGGGCCACTGTACTTCATGACCTCTGTTCCAACCCAACAGGGACATTATAGAAACAGTAACTTTGTTTTACATCTCACAATGACAACATCATACTGCTTTTGAAAACCAATACAGAAGATAGACTTAACCACCTTAAAAATATGGAGGTAACTATTCTGGGGTCTGGATGGAAATGTGTGGTTCTGATATCTCAGAGTCCTTTTCCTTCCCATCGGCTCAGGTAAACAGCTTAGCTCTCTAGCAATAACTGGGAACTCAATTTTATAATGGTATTCTTAAAAAAATGTTCACAGTGTTTCCTTGAAGAAAAAACAAAAGTAAATGAAACCTATTCTCTCCCCTCCTCCTCTCCTTCCTCCTCCTTCTCTTCTCTTCTCTTCTCTTCTCTTCTCTTCTCTTCTCTTCTCTTCTCTTCTCTTCTCTTCTCCCCTCCCCTCCCCTCCCCTCCCCTCCCCTCCCCTCCCCTCCCCTCCCCTCCCCTCCCCTCCCCTCTCCTCTTCTTTCATCCTTTGGAATATTTTGTCATCAGCCTGAATTTGAGTTAAGACATTTTGACTTGAATAACTGGAAAGTATCTTGATTTTTTTACCCCTAAATTGAAGTGCCTTGGTGGTTGAACAATTGAAGAAAGATTTATAATTCCTGGAGTGTTTAGTGGGTTTAAATTTTAAAACGAATTCTTAGTACTTACGATAATTGGAACTTAGTGCTAGAATACTAACTAGTGATTTTTCAAACATAGAATTTGTCCAGTTACAAGGAAATGCCCAGCCTGACATGTTTTCTGAAAGGTAAATTGCCATATTCGATTGTCCTTACAGCCAATGAAGAGGCAGAATTGTTTGCTTCAAATTACAAATTATTCTAACTTCAAATATTAAGGAAAAGACTTTCCTGCACAGGTCTGAAAATAGGGTGGGCACAGTAAAGAGTTTGAGCCAGAGGCAAAGCCGTGAACACAGATAGATAGAACGGTGTAGCCTGTCCACACTGAAAAGGCTCTCCATATACATTAAGAATTCTTGTTTTCATGTCAGCCAATAAAAGGTTTTCTAGGATATGGAGAGAAACCAACAGGATGAGACTTGTGTTTACACAAAACCCCGTGGACTCCATTGAGGAAAAGCAAGCAGGAGCCACTGAGACAGCAGAGCAGTGGACATGCAGAGGAGAGGAGAGGAGAGGAGAGGAAGTCAAGTCCCTTCGTCCAAGGCCAGCCCTTGGGATGTGCCCAGCCCTGTGCTCCTTACACTGTCCTCAACAAGCTCCTTCTGCAACTACTTGCATACTTTGCAAAATTCCCATTTAGAAATCCCTTTTAAAATTATGATGCATTTAAGACAGTTAAAGACTCTAATGTCCTATGTAATGAGCACCCCTGAGCCCCTTAACAGTTTAGGAAATGAGACATAATAGGCACTGCTGGAGACCTTGACATGTGTGTTACAGTCAGAGGACAGCTTGCAGGAGTCTATTCTCTCCCTCACCATTCTGGGCTGTGGGGTGTACAACTCAGCTCATCTGCCCTGACAGACAGTACTCAGGCGCCCTATGTCATCTCACCCACCCGATTCCATTGCTTACACCAAGACTTACGTATCCATCTCATAAATAGGTGTTTGTATTCTTGTATTCAGTGTTGCAATAAAAATTTTGTCTATGTCACTTTCTACACACATGTAACCATCTCTACTGCAGCAAATGTACAGAACTTTTCAAATGTGTTGTGTGTACTGACCCCACATCTTGCTTAATTTCATTTCTTCCACCACCTTAGTCTCCTGAAGCCAATTAGATCTCCAATTTCATTATAATTTCATTTTCACACAATGTTTTGGGTGTATTTTTAAATAAAGAAATGATTGATTTATTTTTTACATAGTTAAGTGAAATTTTCAGAGACCTGCAAATGTTCTATTATACTATCAAAATATGGAAGAGAAGGCCAAACTCTGAAGTATTTTGTTTTATAAATAGGTTGTCCTAATATGTAAGAAACGCTTTTTCAGGTAGTGGTGGTGCATGCCTTTAATCCCAGCACTTGGGAGGCAGAGGCAGGTGAATTTCTGAGTTTGAAGCCAGACTGGTCTACAGAGTGAGATCCAGGACAGCCAGGGCTACACAGAGAAACCTTGTCTCAAAAAAACAAAAACAAAAAGAGCTTTTTCTTCTTAGGTATCCATAAGTGATATTTTAATTATAACCATATACATACATGTGTATATATATATATATATATATATATATATATATATATATATATATAAGGCTTATGCACGTATGTGTGCATAGCTATATTCATTTTTAAAGTGCAATAAAAGCAACAATTTTGCTTAGAGATTGTTTGCCTCTCTTGTAATGCTGAAATAACCCAATGGATTTGATCTAAAGCAGTGACTCCAGCTCCATAAGACTGCTATGTCTGCCAATTCTTTTCTGGGTTCATAGCATGAATAATGCAGTACGAACCCTGGGAAATAGCAAAATCTCCAGAGTGCACAGGCCAGGACTCAATAAAGAGCTTGTAACTACATTTGGATGTGAATCTTATCAGGATCATATTTTCCTTGAACCATCTGAATGCCAGTGTAGATACATTTAAAGTGCCAGTTTTAAAGTTGTACATTAGAAAGAATGATGGGTGGAGTCAAATTTTCATATTATAAATGGCATTTTCACAAGAGAAACTCAATGACCACCAAATTGAACTCCTCAAAATTTTGCTCTGCCTGTATTCTAGTGGCAACCCCACACTGTTTCCCAGCAGTCTTGTAAGTCAGTTGGCTCTTTGGGGGACCCAGAACCATTCATTCCCTTTGCAAAATGTTCTGTTTTCTCTCAAAATACTTTTCATGTGACATTGAAGGTAGATATTTATTAGACGTACTGAATTGTGTGTGTGAATTGAAAGTCACAGTTATAATTCAGAACACAGCACAGTCTTGGGAAAAGAGAAAAAGGGAAAGTTGAGAACTAGGTGGTTTACCCCGATCTAACCCTGTTCTTTCAATAAAATGCATGTTGAGGACAAGAGTAATAGACACAGGGTACCAGGAAAAGAGTCAGAGAGGATAGCCTAATTATCTTTCTCAAAAACATGTAAGACACTGGCACCACCATCTTTAGGAGTTCTAAGCAGGTACTGGAGAAAAGACATACTTGTGTTTATCCTTGTCCTACTCATAATGTCACCTTCCTCCTTTCCATTTGCAGCCAAAGCACTAGCTACTAAAATTTATGCCTTAGTAGCAGCAAGAGACTCTCTAACATGCCCTGAAATACTTAAATTTCATTTTTATACTTCTCTGCAGAAAGTTAATTTTTTCCATGTTATAAAGCTCATAGAGTTAATTACCCTCTCATATAATAATTAGCACATTAGAAATATTAAAGAATATGAATTTGATACAATTTCAATGCTACTAAGCTGCAGAACACATGTCTGAGAATTGTTCCAACAAATCAAAACCTTAATAAAATTAATCATTTCATCAATGTCTGCCTTAAGAGAAAGCCATTGCCAAATATTTGCCATACTCCAATATTTGAAAAGTAAAATTAATTTTAAGGAAGTAATTTTTAGAGGAACTGGTGTCTGTCTTAACAAACTTTAAGTTGTAACTACTTCCATGGGTGTTCTGTTCCCAATTCTAAGAAGGGGCAAAGTGTCCCCACTTTGGTCTTTGTTCTTCTTGAGTTTCATGTGTTTTGCAAATTGTAACTTATATCTTGGGTATTCTAAGTTTCTGGACTAATATCCACTGGAGCTGAGACAAAAGGATGGACCATCTAGAGACTGCCATATCCAGGGATCCATCCCATAATCAGCCTCCAAACACTGACACCATTGCATACAATAGCAAGATTTTGCTGAAAGGACCCTTATATAGCTGTCTCGTGTGAGACTATGCCGGGGCCTAGCAAACACATAAGTGGATGCTCACAGTCAGCTATTGGATGGATCACAGGGCCCCCAATGGAGGAGCTAGAGCAAGTAACCAAGGAGCTAAAGGGATCTGCAACCCTATAGGTGGAACAACATTATGAACTAACCAGTACCCTGGAGCTCTTGACTCTAGCTGCATATATATCAAATGATGGCCTAGTCGGCCATCACTGGAAAGAGAGGCCCATTGGACTTGCAAACTTTATATGCCCCAGTACAGGGGAACGCCAGGGCCAAAAAGTGGGAGTGGGTGAGTAGGGGAGTAGGGGGAGGGTATGGGGGACTTTTGGGATAGCATTGGAAATGTAAATGAGGAAAATACCTAATTAAAAAAAAAGAAAGAAAGAAACTTTAAGTTGCCGGGCGTGGTGGCACACACCTTTAATCCCAGCACTTAGGAGGCAGAGGCAGGCGAATTTCTGAGTTCGAGGCCATCCTGGTCTACAAAGTGAGTACCAGGACAGCCAGGGCTATACAGAGAAACCCTGTTTGGAAAAAAAAAAAAATTAAGTTGGCCAGGCATGGCACTATACAACTTTGCTCTCATTATTCTGGACACAAAGACAGCCATATCTCTGTGAGTTCCAGGTATACCTGGTATGTATAATGAGGTCCAATACAGCAGGGACTATATAGTAAGAGTATATTTTTACAAGATAATAATGAGAATAACAAAGAATGATTACATGTGCTAGATAATGATCTCAGAATTTAACATAACTTCAGTCCTGAGGCTAGTTCCTTAGGCCTCTTAGCCATTCTGTTTCTCTTAACTAAATCTTCATGACAATTTTATAAAAATGATACTATTACTATCTTTATTTCAGCTGTGAGGAAACTATTGAATTCATAAGAGCCCCACAACCTACAAGGGAGTTAAACACGACTTACTCATAGGAAGTCTAGCTGGACTTTTCTGTGTGTGGTGATGCTCAAGAAAAGGATGAAATATAAGCTGTTAAAGCTGAGAGGAAAGGAGTTCATCTGATTCTGAAGAGTGTGCCTGGATACAGGCCTGATTCGTTTACATTCTGGGCTGTTCCACCAGGGCTTTACAGGTCCAACTACAAAAGGAAAAACAACACATGGTACTGAACTTAGATACCTTTTCTTTTGTTTTGTTTATTTGTTTGAGGGGGCATTGCCTTTTTGTTTGTGTGTTTGTTTTTACTTCTATACAGCGTCACCGTTAAAATGGTTTGGTGTTTGACTGATAAATGTAATAAGTCTAATACTTTGAATAATATAAACGCCAACTAAGCTGCCTTGGCTCCTACTTAAGTGTTTTGTTTCTTGTTTGTTTTGTTTTGTTTTTTCGGGTTGGAAAAGGATGTATTTTTTAAAGAAAATTCTGTCTTATTTTATTTTTTAATTATTTGCTTTAATGGTTTTTGAAATTTTCATATAAGTATATAATGTATCTTGGCATTCCATCCCTTCCTCCCTTCCTCCAGCTCCCTCTGTCTGCCTCCCAACATAACCCCCAACTTCATATTTTTTAATAAAATAATACCATATTTGCAATTGATGCTGCCAACACACACATGTGTGTGGTGTCACTGGAATATGGACAACCTACCAAAGGCTGTCCCTAAAGGAAAGTGAACCTCACTCAGAAGCTTTGAAGGGCCTTAGCTCTTCACAGGTGGGGTATAGAGAGTGCATCTCCCATCCATGCTGGGATCTTTAACGCTCTTGATCTTGCGATGGAATTGTTTAAGCACAGCTACTATGTGTTTATATGCAACAGCAATGCCATGTCTAGTGGTCAGCATTTCATAGCAAACTTTGCCATCCTCCACCTCATCTATTCATTCTGCCCACTTTCTTCTGTACCATTTCCTGAGCCTTTGGGTGGTCAATTATGAGTCTCAGCAACAACTGATACTCATGGTAATAGGAAACTTGTCTGACCAAGGTTCAGAGCAATGCAAGTTACTAAATATAACAATCAATATTTAGAAGTGAGTTTGACAACATGATCATTTAGCAAAGTATCAATGGGTTCTCCCCTAGGGCCTATGGATTCCACAATCATGTCCTTTAGCCATGTTTTCTTCACCAACAATGACTTCTGTCATGTGGAGTAGTCCTGAAATCCAATCAAGAGAATGGTTGACTACCTCCATAAACAGTTTTAACATTATTGTACCACTGTGCACATTTTGCCTGTCAGGTTATGATTACAACATGCAGATCCAACACTGTGCAAGATCGCTAGTGTCTTTTCTCCCTTAGCAGCCTGCATAATGCCTTTGAGCACAGAGAAAGTTATCCAGCCAGGAGAAAGTTTCCTGCTCAGTTCAAGACTGATTTCTCTGTGCTCTGCAACAAAAGTGTGTGTTGTTTTCAGCAATAGGAGCTTATTAAATAACTCTCAGAAGCAGCCAAGTGCAATGGTGTTTCTTGTTTCCTGTACCTCTGAGGGCTTCCCATGCGGTAACTAGTAAAAAGATAATCTGTGCTGCCTGACACTGAGATTTTTATTTAATTAATCCAAGTCTTTGGGGTGTAGAATTGTTTGTCCATGTAAAATCAGCTCAATCATTATGTGCCCCTCTGCCAATAAGTAGAGTGGAGGCTCTCCCTAAAGCTGTAGCCTGACCGGTTTTTGTTCCCCAATAAGGCTACCTTGTGTGGCCTCAGTGGGAAAGGATGTGTCCAATCTGACAGAGACTTGATGCACCAGGATGGAGGGATACCCAAGGGGGACCCATCCTCTCAGAGGAGAAGAGAAGGGAAGATAGAGGAGGATCTCAGTGAGGGGGGAACCTGGAAGGGGCAGTACTTGGGATGTAAATAAATAAATACTCCTTTAGAAACTATCATCATATAAGCTAGCGGGTTTTATAAGGCTTCATCATGCATCCTTAGTTTTGGTTTCACCTCTTCTTTGCCCAGGTAAACCTTTAGTCCCCAGGATTATCCTCCCTACCATAAATCCATATCCCATATGTTCTAATGTCCTCTTTTGTAAAGTATTTTTTCCTTGTGCTGAGAGATCATGTGCTCCCATGTGACTTCTTCATGCCAACTTCACTTCGTTTAAGCTTGCCCTAATCCCTTGCCACCCTGGTCCTGTCACTCCATTACTGTTTGAACCTTCTCTCCTCTCTTATTTCACCTGTCCTTTCATCTTAGCTATAATCTGAGCTCCCCTCCCTCAATGCATCCACCACTCACTTGCCCATTACCACTTTCCTGACTTCCAAATGCACTCCAGGCTAAACATACAAAACAACAATATTTAAAACTAGTACCCACATATGAGCCAGAACATGAAGCACTTGTCTTTGGAGAATGGAATTTTTTAAAGGATTTATGTGTTTACTTATAACCCATTGTTGATAGAGAATAGAATCATGCCTTTATAGATAGACGCATGACACTAACTTTAGTTACTTAGTCAGCTTAGTGATGATGAACTGTAAATATGTGAAGGTAAGTGTCATGAGTTTGATATGAAATTTATTTTGTCTGGCTGTCTCAGAGCAATTAAACCCTGAGACTTACCTGGGTACTAATACTTCTTGTTAGACATTATTCATCTCAACTGATCACACAAGAGTTTATAATAGAGGGAACTTCTGGTGGGGTGCCTAAATATCCTTGGGATGAAGTTATTTGTCCAGAAATAGTAAGTTATTAGAGCCCTACTGGATGGCCTCAGGAATGGGTAGGAAATTAAGCACTGTAAAAATATCACGTATGATGTGGTAAGTAAGCTTCAGGCTGTTGAACTGTTATGGGAATGCAATACCCCAAAGAACGGTGGGCATGGGAACTCTATCCTCCCCTACTGACAATTAATTTATTTTGTCTTATCTGTGTGGATGTTTGGCCAGCACATATGTCTGTGTACCACTTGCATACCTTATGCCCATGACAGCCAGAGAGGTAGGTCATTGGATCCCTTGGAACTGAAGCTACAAAATGTTGTAAGCAGCTGTATGGGTGCTGAAAATTAAACTATGTACCCTGGAAGAGCAGCCAGTGCTCTTAAGAGATGGTTCACAAGAGACAGCTATATCAGGGTCCTGTCAGCAAAATCTTGCTAGCATATGCAATAGTGTTTGGGTTTGGTGTCTGTTTATGGGATGGTCTCTTGTGAGGCTATGACAGTACTTGGCAAATACAGAAGTGGATGCTCACAGTCATCTATTGGATGGAACAAAGGTCCCCCAATTGAGGAGCTAGAGAAAGTACTCAAGGAGCTGAAGGGATCTGCAACCCTATAGGAGAAACTATAATATGAACTAACCAGTACCCCCAGAGCTCGTGTCTCTAGCTGCATATGTAGCAGAAGATGGCCTAGTTGGCCATCATTGGGAGGAGAGGCCCTTGGTCTTGTGAAGATTATATGCCCCAGTACAGGGGAATATCAGGGCCAGGAAGCAGGAGTGGGTGAGTTGGGGAGCAGGGCAGGGGGAAGGTATAGGGAACTTTCGGGATAGCATTTGAAATGTAAATGAAGAAAATATCTAGTAAAAATATTTTTTAAATGTTATTCATAAGAAAAAAAAAAGAAATGGCTCTACTGAGTCATCTGTCAGGCCCCAATCCCTCCCTACTCTTTGTTCTGTGCAACCAACCATTCTATCTGCTCCCTCTTAGCTGAACCTTTTACAATGAGCTAGTAAATATCCAGTAAGGCCTCTCCATGAATTCTATAAGCTAATCTAGCAAATTATCTAATCAGAAGAAGGGGAGAGCATGGAAACATGATTTATAACCTATCACTGAGAAACAGTGGTGGCCTAGATTTCATAATGACATCTAAAGCAACTGTCTTATGGGACTGAGTTCTTGACTTGTAAGTTCTGACACTAACATTGTCTAATGTGAGAACTGCACTAAACTATAGGACATCTATTGTGCCACTGGAGAACTGCTGTGTGTGTGTGTGTGTGTGTGTGTGTGTGTGTGTGTGTGTGTGTGTGAAAGTACGTATTCTCATGGCTTAGTTCAAGTTCTCCAAACCTAATACACTTCACTTCCCTCTTTGTTCATGCAAAAAATTTTTGCTTATTCTTTTCTAAGGAATATTTTCCATGAAATTGAATTTTGTAAAGCCATTTATATCCATAATATAATATGCATAGTGCCTACCATGAACGCTTCTTGTCTACTTCTGCCTCATATGTTTGTAAATCATACATTCTTCTTGTCAATTAGGTGATTTGTTTTTAATCTAAATCTAACTAAGGGAAGTTTGTTTTTAAATTTCAAGTAGGAACCAGAATACACCAATCACATAAATATTAAAACCTAGAACAAGGATATAGCTCAGTGGTAGAATGTTTATCTGACACATACAAAAACCAAGGTTTGATCTCCAAATTACAAAAAAAAAATAAAGTAAAATAAATATTTATATGTTATAAACTGGTGATCACAATTTAGTTTCACAAATTTGCATTACAAAGGATGTGTGCTATAAATTATTGTATTAAAAAGCCAATGCTTTAATAATCCAACATTTGGAATCAATTGAAATGCATGGGTGCCATTAGAGTGACTTTTGAACTCTTCTGATTTGTGACACAGATAAGAATAAACGATGGGCTAATTAATTTGTGAGCAGTTTCTAAAGTCTCCACATCTTGACAAGTTAACGAATATGGTAAATACACAGCCATTTCAGGCTATCCTAAGTGCACCAAGCGCTTTAAACTCTGTTCAAATCTGAGTACCTGTCAGTTGACACTTCCAGAGTGTTTTCCCCTTCTTAATCTTCCTTGTGAGTGGACTTTGATTGTTCAGCAACTTATAAGTGTTAACCCTTGCTTGTGTCCCCTGATCTTGGCTGTCCACCACGCTGTGGTCTTGTCTTCTTTTCTGACGAAGAGATCAGTCACAGTTACCACAGCACCTTGGATGTACATGTAATTTTATTTGTACATTGTTTTCTTTTCTGTAAACTGAAGAGAAGAGAAGACATATCTCATGCTATGTGCGTATACTTCATGTTAGGTATGCTATTTTCTTAAAGCTTTATTATTTGTGAACAAAATCTTGTTGTTGTTGTTGTTTATAATTTGCCCAGTTAAATCTGTAAGGAAAGGTAAAGCTGTAAGGAAATATACAGAAGAAAATCAATGTGACAGAGGGGCTATATTGCTCTCCAAGTTATACCTAGACATGGAGCCAACTTTATATATGAAGCTGCACACTCCATTCCCAGAGTATGGGAAAGGAGTATGCAGCTTTTCTTGGTCTTCTTGTACACAATCTCCTCAGACCCTTGTTTTAAGATGCATGGTTGTGATTCCCTCTCCAGTCTCATGGAAACTGAGGGATGCATCCCAGAGTCACAGTTTTGGTGCATCTATAAAGTGCACCGAAATGATGGACTTGAAAGGACATTTGAGAATCTCTGCTGTACTGGACTTGAAATGAGACCCTCTGGTTTTTTTTTATTAGGTATTTTCCTCATTTACATTTCCAATGCTATCACAAAAGTCCCCCATACCCTCCCCCCCACTCCCCTTCCCACCCACTCCCACTTTTTGGCCCTGGTGTTCCCCTGTATTGGGGCATATAAAGTTTGCAAATATGATGAGACCCTCTTTTCTACTTGAAGCCTAGTTGTGGAAAGTGTTCAGCACCTGAAAACTAGCATTTATAGTGACAAATGTTTTCTCAGGGATAATTATGGCTTTACGCTGAGTTAAAGCTAATAAATCTTCTGTACAAAGCCCAGGCCTTAGTAGAGACTGGCAGTAGATCATCATTTTAGTCACTGAAACTTCAGAGAGGAATCAAGTGAGGACAGTGTTGCAAATGACATTTCTCTGGCACCACATTTCCAAGATGTGCATTGCCACATTTTTTTAATTATAAGTTATTTTTTAAATTAAGAATAGATATGTACAGTTTTTCTAATACTTGAAATAGGAAAATAAACAAGAGATTGACATTTCCAAAATAAGCCAGCTGTGTGCACACTAAATGGGCATCTCTCTCTCCCTTCCATCCTTACCTCCTTCTCCATCCTTCTCTTAAAAAATAAAATAAAAATTCATCACATGAGAATTCAAGGAGAAATAAAAGAAAAGAAAAACAATATTGGTTTACAAAGAGGACTTTATTAAACAGCTAATTAGCACTAATTTTTTTAATTACTAAATTAATTTCTTTCAAGGAGAGAAAATGAGACTTTGCTTTTATTTCATCATTTCAACTTGAGTATAGTAAAGATTATTTTTTTAAAAAATATTTGACAGGAGAGATGGCTCATTACATAAAGTATTTGCTGTGCAAGTGTGAGAACCCAAGTTCAGATCCTCGGAACCAACATTAAACTAGACTTGGTCGTCTGTGTCTGTAATTCCAATGTTCCTAAGGTGATCTGGGAGGCTGGAACAGGTCTGCAGCCCAGCTAACCTGGCATATTCAAAAGCAAACAAGAAACTTTGTCTCGAATAAGTAGAAGGTAATGGCTACCATCTAAAGTTAACCTATAGCAAACATAGTGCCCTGTGTCATGTGTGCACATGTGCATGCGCGCGCGCGCGCACACACACAGACACACACCCCACAGGGCAGGGGGTTAAAAGAAATAAAACTCTTACTGGCTCTAAAATTCCCATGCATGTCAATTCATCATTAAAAAATAATTCTTTTCCAGATGCATTCAATTTGAAAGAAAGAAACAGAAGGGAGAAAGAGAGAGAGAGAGAAAGAAAGAGAATCTACATGTATTATATATGAAGATTAATGTCGGGTAATAGTTGACTGGAACAGTTAATATCAACCAGAAACAAAGGGGTAGGAAATGACCCCTTGATCACAGAAAAGAAAAGCCATGGTTGTCTCATGTCTTAGTAATTTGAAGTAAAAGGAGAGAGTTTGGTTTCACGATTGATTTCTCTCATCTGAACAAAAGTATAATCACATGGGATTTTGCATGAGCCAAACACACAAGGATTTCTTGATTAACGTTAATTGGAGCCTGAAAAGAAATAATCTCATTTACAGACTTTTCTAGTTCTCTACTTACTAATGCATACAAGTAAGGTTAGAATATAATCACTTTTTCACTTTTTTACAAAATGATCTTTCATAATGTATAATAGGATAATTTTCCTGACATACTGGGAAAATATGAGAGAAGAGAGCAGCTATTCGATTTTGGCTCACCTGACTGGATTTAGCCAGTTCAAAATGGAAAAGGCAGGTAACAAGCTGAATTTATTTATGAAGAGGTGACAGCAAGAATGAACTCTCAAATAACCTCCCTGATTATAACAATTCTATTACCAGCAGGCACAGAAGAGTATGTATGTAAGTTAGAGACAGAGAAGCACTTGGCGTCTATCTTCACAGCTGTGCTCAGTATTGTGGGTACCTGAAACATTGATATCATGGTACTTCTATATTCACTTGTTGAGGTAGTTTCTTTTTTTTTTTTTTTTTTTTTGGACTAGATAATATGTCACAGACACGAGGGAATATTTTTCAAAGCAAATTATATAATTTATAGACAATGTGAAGACTTTTCATAGCAAAGATCTATTTAGAGAATTAGCATGTAACTACATTAACACCAGGGCATGGCAGTAAAACTCCCCAAATGAGTACTAACCTGTTCTTTTCACCTTTGCTATTTCAAAGGAGTCCTAATTATATATATATATATTTGACTTTCTTTTGTGTGTATGTTTGAATGTCTGCATATATCTGCATGTTCTGTGTATGTGGTACTGACAGTAGACAGAGGAGACCATTAGATCCCTCCTTTAGAAGTAGAGTTACAAGTAGTTATGAGCTGTCGTGTGGGTGTTGGGGACTGAAACTGAGTCCTCTGCAAGGGCAAGTGCTTTGACTGCTGAGCCATCCCGTTGGCTCCTCTAAGGCCTTTTTAAAATTTCCATTTTAGTTGTCTGAACTGCAAGGCAAATAAAAATACCATCTCATGGTGCTTTGTACAGATTAGCCTACAATTAACATAGTGTTGATATATGGTGATAGTGCAACTACAAGTTACTATATATTTATAGACACATTTTTTCAATGTAACAATTTCAAATTTTTTAATATAATATTCAAACTACAGTAAACCAAATTTAAAAAAAAAAAAACAATCTCCTCATTAGGAAAGGTTAGCCTTGAATGATATTGTTATCTGGAATCCAACAGATATATTCAAAATAACTTTAGGAGGAAACTACTAGATCTAATTTTTCTTATTGTTTAAGATGGAGGCTAGCTTTGTAGCCCAGGTTAACCGTGAACTTATTATGTAGAGCAGGCTAACCCTACTCCTGGTCTTCCTGCCTCTGACTTTGGAACATTACAATTACAGATATACATCTTAACATCCAATGTTAAACTATCTGTGATGTAAACTCAAACTACCACTGTGTTCCACCTTTAATTCATAGTCTCCATGCATCTACTCCAACTTGCTATGCTTATTTAATTTGCTGTTAGATGCTCAAGCCCATTACACCAAAGCCATCCTTCAGTCGTTTTTGCTTTCACATTCATCCCATCCTTCCAGAAATCTCAATGGCTCACCCTTCAAAACACAAACTACTTATCTATGTTGAACTACTTTGAAATAAAGAAATAAAAAATGAATCCCATGTGGACTTGTATTTTTATTAACACAAATAAGTAAATATTCATAAAATATCTATTATTTTCTTAGTTTCAGTTTTTGCATATTGGGCATTATCTTTAGAACCTCTCTGCAGGTGTTCTTCTTTTAAAAGACTCTCAGCGTGAGTGTGAGGATGCAAACTTTAAGTGTCTCTTAGTGATGAATGCTCCTTAGCTGTACAGTCTGTCTTTCTGTATGCTACCATTCCTCTGTGGTTATCCAGAGGATGACTCTTTGCTTTGTTGACATCGTATCGATTTCTTTGTGTTTCACTGCTCACCGCTCTTTCTTTTGGGGATACTCTTGAGCAATGAACACAAAGTTTCTCCAAAGAAGAAGACATATTGTTCCTAGGCATTTCCAATTGGACCTCATTAACCTGTGTTTTCATGAGTACCAGATTCATTGAGTTTTCAAAGAGGAACAGCAAGTGTTTCCTGATGAGGGAAGTTTGGATTTAATTTTCACTTTAAGACACCTGGATACTATTGCCCGAGAAAACTCTGCTGTTCTGAAGATGTCCAAGGGTTCTGTCCCAGAAGCCACCAGCAGTCTGCCTGTGAGGTGCAGTGCTGTTGGCACCAAGAGCTGTCAAGAAAACTGTTGGTTGAATCTAGCTGCCTCGTAAGATAAGCCAGGGGCACTATGGTGTCTCCTACCATCTAGTTCTTGGAGCAGAAACCTGCATGTGGAATTTGTTTCTGCAAAAGAAGATGCTCAAAATGTTAATGGCAAATTAACAGTAGCAATAAGAGAAATAGTTGACTATGCCATTTACTTCACACTTTCCAGAAATTGGGGACTATTTTAAACACGCCTCGTTAATTATTTAATTTTAATTATTTAATTTCACTTCCATAGTATAAATAGATTTTTAAAAATGGTGACCTTCCCCAGTCGGAGGACGGTGACCTGCCCTGCAGGGAGCGCCATCTTGGCTCCGGGACTCCGCCGAGCTTAGTCTCTACAGGCCAGAGTGGGGACCACGGGGGCAGACGGCTTCTGGGACAGGCAGGAGCCACAGAGCCGCTGAGGCAGCACCCTTTTGGGGCCGCAGACTTCCGGCACCCTCCCAGCCGGAGGACAGAGACCTGCCCTGCAGAGAGCGCCATCTTGGCTCCGGGACTCCGCCGAACTTAGTCTACAGGTTAGAGTGAGGACCACAGAGGCAGACAGCTTCTGGGACAGGCGGGAGCCACAGAGCCGCTGAGGCAGCACCCTTTTGGGGCTGCAGACATCCGGCACCCTCCCAGTCGGAGGACAGTGACCTGCCCTGCAGGGAGCGCCATCTTGGCTCCGGGACTCCGCCGAGCTTAGTCTCTACAGGCCAGAGTGGGGACCACGGGGGCAGACGGCTTCTGGGACAGGCAGGAGCCACAGAGCCGCTGAGGCAGCACCCTTTTGGGGCCGCAGACTTCCGGCACCCTCCCAGCCGGAGGACAGAGACCTGCCCTGCAGAGAGTGCCATCTTGGCTCCGGGACTCCGCCGAACTTAGTCTACAGGTTAGAGTGAGGACCACAGAGGCAGACAGCTTCTGGGACAGGCGGGAGCCACAGAGCCGCTGAGGCAGCACCCTTTTGGGGCCGCAGACATCCAGCACCCTCCCAGTCGGAGTACAGTGACCTGCCCTGCAGGGAACGCCATCTTGGCTCCGGGACTCCGCTGAGCTTAGTCTCTACAGGTCAGAGTGGGGACCACGGGGGCAGACGGCTTCTGGGACAGGCGGGAGCCACAGAGCTGCTGAGGCAGCACCCTTTAGGGGCCGCAGACATCCGGCACCCTCCCAGTCGGAGGACAGTGACCTGCCCTGCAGGGAGCGCCATCTTGGCTCCGGGACTCCGCCGAACTTAGTCTGTACAGGTCAGAGTGAGGACCACAGAGGCAGACAGCTTCTGGGACAGGCGGGAGCCACAGAACCGCTGAGGCAGCACCCTTTTGGGGCCGCAGACATCCGACACCCTCCCAGCTGGAGAACAGTGACCTGCCCTGCAGGGAGCGCCATCTTGGCTCCGGGACTCCGCCGAACTTAGTCTGTACAGGTCTGCTGACAGAGGATACTCAGAATCCCCAGAAGAACAACCTCTGAACAGAGACAACTATAACAACTCCAGAGATTACCAGATGGCGAGAGGTAAAGGTAAGAATCTTACTAACAGAAACCAAGACCACTCACCATCATCAGGACCCAGCACTCCCACTTCGCCCAGTCCAGGGCACCCCAACACACCTGAAAAACTAGACCTGGATTTAAAAGCATATCTCATGATGATGGTAGAGGACATCAAGAAGGACTTTAAAGAACTACAGGAGAACATGGCTAAAGAGTTACAAGTCCTTAAAGAAAAACAGGAAAACACAACCAAACTGGTAGAAGTCCTTAAAGAGAAACAGGAAAACACATCCAATCAGATGATGGAAATGAACAAAACCATACTAGACCTAAAAAGGGAAGTAGACACAATAAAGAAAACCCAAAATGAGGCAACACTGGAGATAGAAACCCTAGGAAAGAAATCTGGAACCATAGATGCAAGCATCAGCAACAGAATACAAGAGATGGAAGAGAGAATCTCAGGTGCAGAAGATTCCATAGAGAACATGGGCACAACAATCAAGGAAAATGGAAAATGCAAAAAGATCCTAACTCAAAACATCCAGGAAATACAGGACACAATGAGAAGACCAAACCTACGGATAATAGGAGTGGATGAGAATGAAGATTTTCAACTCAAAGGACCAGCAAACATCTTCAACAAAATTATAGAAGAAAACTTCCCAAATCTAAAGAAAGAGATGCCCATGAACATACAAGAAGCCTACAGAACTCCAAATAGGCTGGACCAGAAAAGAAATACTTCCCGACACATAATAATCAGAACAACAAATGCACTAAATAAAGATAGAATACTAAAAGCAGTAAGAGAAAAAGGCCAAGTAACATATAAAGGCAAGCCTATCAGAATTACACCAGATTTTTCACCAGAGACTATGAAAGCTAGAAGATCCTGGACAGATGTTATACAGACACTAAAAGAACACAAATTCCAGCCCAAGCTACTATACCCAGCCAAACTCTCAATTAACATAGATGGAGAAACCAAAGTATTCCACGACAAAGCCAAATTCACACATTATCTCTCCACGAATCCAGCCCTTCAAAGGATAATAACAGAAAAAAACCAATACAAGGACAGGAACCACGCCCTAGAAACAACAAAAAGGTAATCCCTCAACAAACCTAAAAGAAGACAGCCACAAGAACAGAATGCCAACTTTAACAACAAAAATAACAGGAAACAACAATTACTTTTCCTTAATATCTCTTAATATCAATGGACTCAACTCCCCGATAAAAAGACATAGACTAACAAACTGGCTACACAAACAAGACCCAACATTATGCTGCTTACAAGAAACTCATCTCAGAGAAAAAGATAGACACTACCTCAGAATGAAAGGCTGGAAAACAATTTTCCAAGCAAATGGTCTGAAGAAACAAGCTGGAGTAGCCATTCTAATATCAGATAAGATTGACTTCCAACCCAAAGTCATCAAAAAAGACAGGGAGGGGCACTTCATACTCATCAAAGGTAAAATCCTCCAAGAGGAACTATCAATCCTGAATATCTATGCTCCAAATACAAAGGCAGCCTCATTCATTAAAGAAACTTTAGTAAATCTCAAAGCACACATTGCACCTCATACAATAATAGTGGGAGACTTCAACACACCACTTTCACCAATGGACAGATCATGGAAACAGAAACTAAACAGGGACACAGTGAAACTAACAGAAGTTATGGATCAAATGGATCTGGCAGATATCTACAGAACATTTTACCCTAAAACAAAAGGATACACCTTCTTCTCAGCACCTCATGGTACCTTCTCCAAAATTGACCACGTAATTGGGCACAAAACAGGACTCAACAGATACAAAAACATTGAAATTGTCCCATGCATCCTATCAGATCACCATGGACTAAGGCTGATCTTCAATAACAAAATAAATAATAGAAAGCCAACCTTCACGTGGAAACTGAACAACACTCTTCTCAATGATACCTTGGTCAAGGAAGGAATAAAGAAAGAAATTAAGGACTTTTTAGAGTTCAATGAAAATGAAGCCACAACATACCCAAACTTATGGGACGCAATGAAAGCATTTCTAAGAGGAAAACTCATAGCTCTGAGTGCCTCCAAAAGGAAACTAGAAAGAGCACACATTAGCAGCTTGACAACACACCTAAAAGCACTAGAACAAAAGGAAGCAAATTCACCCAAGAGGAGTAGACGGCAGGAAATAATCAAACTCAGGGGTGAAATCAACCAAGTGGAAACAAGAAAAACTATTCAAAGAATCAACCAATCAAGGAGCTGGTTCTTTGAGAAAATCAACAAGATAGATAAACCCTTAGCCAGACTCACTAGAGGGCACAGGGAAAGCATCCTAATTAACAAAATCAGAAATGAAAAAGGAGACATAACAACAGATCCTGAAGACATCCAAAACACCATCAGATCCTTCTACCAAAGGCTATACTCAACAAAACTGGAGAACCTGGATGAAATGGAGAAGTTCCTAGACAGATACCAGGTACCAAAGTTGAATCAAGATCAGGTTAATGATCTAAACAGCCCTATATCCCCCAAAGAAATAGAAGCAGTCATTAATAGTCTCCCAACCAAAAAAAGCCCAGGACCAGATGGGTTTAGTGCAGAGTTCTATCAGACCTTCAAAGAAGATCTAATCCCAGTTCTTCACAAACTATTCCACAAAATAGAAACAGAAGGTACTCTACCCAACTCATTCTATGAAGCCACAATTACTCTGATACCTAAACCACAAAAAGACCCAACAAAGATAGAAAACTTCAGACCAATATCCCTTATGAATATTGATGCAAAAATCCTCAATAAAATTCTTGCTAACCGAATCCAAGAACACATCAAAACAATCATCCATCCTGACCAAGTAGGTTTCATCCCAGGGATGCAGGGATGGTTCAATATACGGAAATCCATCAACGTAATCCAGTATATAAACAAACTCAAAGACAAAAACCACATGGTCATCTCGTTAGATGTGGAAAAAGCATTTGACAAGATCCAACACCCATTCATGATAAAAGTCTTGGAAAGATCAGGAATTCAAGGCCCATACCTAAACATGATAAAAGCAATCTACAGCAAACCAGTAGCCAACATCAAAGTAAATGGTGAGAAGCTTGAAGCAATCCCTCTAAAATCAGGGACTAGACAAGGCTGTCCACTTTCTCCATACCTATTCAACATTGTACTTGAAGTCCTAGCCAGAGCAATTCGACAACAAAAGGAGATCAAAGGGATACAAATTGGAAAAGATGAAGTCAAAATATCACTTTTTGCAGATGATATGATAGTATATATAAGTGACCCTAAAAATTCCACCAGAGAACTCCTAAGCCTGATAAACAGCTTCGGTGAAGTAGCTGGATATAAAATTAACTCAAACAAATCAATGGCCTTTCTCTACACAAAGAATAAACAGGCTGAGAAAGAAATTAGGGAAACAACACCCTTCTCAATAGTCACAAATAATATAAAATATCTTGGCGTGACTCTAACTAAGGAAGTGAAAGATCTGTATAATAAAAACTTCAAGTCTCTGAAGAAAGAAATTATAGAAGATCTCAGAAGATGGAAAGATCTCCCATGCTCATGGATTGGCAGGATCAACATTGTAAAAATGGCTATCTTGCCAAAAGCAATCTACAGATTCAATGCAATCCCCATCAAAATTCCAACTCAATTCTTCAACGAATTAGAAAGTGCAATCTGCAAATTCATCTGGAATAACAAAAAACCTAGGATAGCAAAAACTCTTCTCAAGGATAAAAGAACCTCTGGTGGAATCACCATGCCGGACCTAAAGCTCTACTACAGAGCAATTGTGATAAAAACTGCATGGTACTGGTATAGTGACAGACAAATAGACCAATGGAATAGAATTGAAGACCCAGAAATGAACCCACACACCTACGGTCACTTGATCTTCGACAAGGGAGCTAAAAACATCCAGTGGAAGAAAGACAGCATTTTCAACAAATGGTGCTGGCACAACTGGTTGTTAACATGTAGAAGAATGCGAATCGATCCATTCCTATCTCCTTGTACTAAGGTCAAGTCTAAGTGGATCAAGGAACTTCACATAAAACCAGAGACACTGAAACTTATAGAGGAGAAAGTGGGGAAAAGCCTTGAAGATATGGGCACAGGGGAAAAATCCCTGAATAGAACAGTAATGGCTTGTGCTGTAAGATCGAGAATTGACAAGTGGGACCTCATGAAACTACAAAGCTTCTGCAAGGCTAAAGACACCATCAATAAGACAAAAAAAACACCAACAGATTGGGAAAGGATCTTCACCTATCCTAAATCAGATAAGGGACTAATATCCAATATATATAAAGAACTCAAGAAGGTGGACTCCAGAAAGTCAAATAACCCCATTAAAAAATGGGGCTCAGAACTGAACAAAGAATTCTCGCCTGAGGAATACCGAATGGCAGAGAAACACCTGAAAAAATGTTCAACATCCTTAATCATCAGGGAAATGCAAATCAAAACAACCCTGAGATTCCACCTCACACCAGTCAGAATGGCTAAGATCAAAAATTCAGGTGACAGCAGTTGCTGGCGAGGATGTGGAGAAAGAGGAACACTCCTCCATTGTTGGTGGGATTGCAAGCTTGTACAACCACTCTGGAAATCAGTCTGGCGGTTCCTCAGAAAATTGGACATAGTACTACCGGAGGATCCAGCAATACCTCTCCTGGGCATATATCCAGAAGATGTCCCAACCGGTAAAAAGGACACATGTTCCACTATGTTCATAGCAGCCCTATTTATAATAGCCAGAAGCTGGAAAGAACCCAGATGTCCCTCAACAGAGGAATGGATACAGAAATTATGGTACATTTACACAATGGAGTACTACTCAGCTATTAAAAAGAATGAATTTATGAAATTCCTAGCCAAATGGTTGGACCTGGAGGGCATCATCTTGAGTGAAGTAACACAATCACAAAAGAACTCACACAATATGTATTCACTGATAAGTGGATATTAGCCCAAAACTTAGGATACCCAAGATTTAAGATACAATTTGCTAAACGCATGAAACTCAAGAAGAATGAAGACCAAAGTGTGGACACTGTGCACCTTCTCAGAATTGGGAACAAAACACCCAGGGAAGGAGTTACAGAGACAAAGTTCGTAGCTGTGATGAAAGGATGGACCATTTAGAGACTGCCGTACCCAGGGATCCATCCCATAATCAACTTCTAAACGCTGACACCATTGCATACACTAGCAAGATTTTGCTGAAAGGACCCAAATATAGCTGTCTCTTGTGAGACGATGCTGGGGCCTAGCAAACACAGGAGTGGATGTTCACAGTCAGCTATTGGATGTATCACAGGGCTCCCAATGGAGAAGCTAGAGTAAGTACCCAAGGAGCTAAAGGGATCTGCAACCCTATTGTTGGAACAACATGATGTACTAACTAGAACCCCGGAGCTCTTGTCTCTAGCTGCATATGTATCGAAAGATGGCCTAGTCAGCCATCAATGGAAAGAGAGGCCCATTGGACTTGCAAACTTTATATGCCCCAATATAGGGGAATGCCAGGGCCAAAAGAATGGGAATGGGTGGATAGGGAAGTGGGGGGGGGCGCTATGGGGGACTTTTGGGATAGCATTGGAAACGTAATTGAGGAAAATATGTAATAAAAATATTAAAAAAAATGGTGACCTTCCCCACACAATTGCAAGAATAGTTATAAACAATACCTTAAATCTTTAGGGTAGTTTTAAAAACATCCCCTTTCAAGCCGGGCATGGTGGTGCACACCTTTAATCCCAGCCCTCGGGAGGCAGAGACAGAGGCAGAGGCAGGCTGATTTCTGAGTTCGAGACCAGCCTGGTCTACAAAGTGAGTTCCAGGACAGCCAGGGCTACACAGAGAAACCCTGTCTCAAAAAACCAAAAAAAAAAAAAAAAAAAAAAAAAACATCCCCTTTTAGACTAACATAAGTGACAGTAGTTCAAATCTCTTTTCAGTGGAGGTGTGTGTATGTGTGTGTGTTGTCTGTCTGTCTGTCATTATTTTTTTTTCTAAGTAGTATCTCCTCATATCTCTATGGCAGATTGTAGAAGAAAAACACATCTGTCATTTAGTAGTCTCTTCATCTTCCTTTATAGCCCTGCCCACAAGTAAAGAGTTCAGCACTAGTACAAAAGTCATTGTGTGAATGAGTCTTGTGTTGCCCTTCTTCTTAATATCAAGCTAAAATACCCAACAGCCAAACAACAACAACCACAACCACGAACCTGAAAGGTGAGGTTGATATTCTACTAGCTCCCTCTCCTTTTTCCCCCTTGGCTCAGATGGTCTTTGGACAGTTACTATCCCTCTGGCTTCCTGTTTCTCAGGGAACTTTGACTCTACCTCCTTTCTGTGAGTAGCACACATGTTATAGATCTAAACCTGTTAGCCCGAATTGTAACCAGTTCAGAAACAGTTCAGATATAGTGGCATGACCTAATTTATTGCAAGAAGAATAAATCTTAAGGCTTTAAATCAAAGGTGACGAGACTAGGAAAA
Organism: Mus caroli; assembly: GCF_978045245.1. Classification (NCBI taxonomy): domain Eukaryota; kingdom Metazoa; phylum Chordata; class Mammalia; order Rodentia; family Muridae; genus Mus; species Mus caroli. The sequence goes on from NW_028227271.1 coordinate 61,119,462, forward strand.
GTACCTTATGCTGACAAGAAATGATGATCATAGCCTTGAGGACTGCTGGCAACAATCTAGAACCCAAGCAGAAGATTTGGAGATTGGAGCTGAAACATTAGTAATTGTTAGTTATACAATTGCAAGGAAAAACCTAAATAACCCCCTAGAAGGTAAGGTAAAAACCTAGATACTTAAGATCTGTATTCCTGAGTTTTTTTATTATAATATTGGCCATGAAAAGTTACACTCAGGCACATCGATACATTCATAATGCTAGAAGAAACAACTTTCCTTTGTGCTCAGGTTACTAAGCTTAAAATTTTCAAATCATATGACAAGTGACCATCCTCCTGTGGCCATGAGCAGCGTGTCTGCATATGACACTGAGCAGAGACAAACAGTAATGAGAAACAGGGAGAGTTAGGGATGGGAGGGGGAGAACAATAGGGAAAAGGGAAAGTATCAGGAATAGAGGAAGCAGAAGTGAGTGAGCAAGTAAAGAAGAAACTTCGGGAGAGCTATTAGCATATAGGTAAAAATCCAACTTTTGCCAAGATATATTTTAAGTTACATTGATCTTTCAGTGATCACTCTTCAAATACAAAATATAGACTCAGAAATTATATGTGCATTTATTCAGTATTTAATCAGCTCCTCACACTGCTAGATGCTCTTAAAAGTCTATAAGTCTTTGTAGACTCCAAGAAACTGTTAAAATTCTTTTGTTTAAGTAATATGTAAAATTATAATGTAGTGTATAGGAGCTGTTAAAGGCGACGAGAGTAATGCTCCAGGAACACCAAACAAAATGAATTCATATTTCCAACGAAGAAGAACACTCAAAGGATTGGAAGAGTTCTCCTTAAAGGTAACTAATCGCCTACCATGTATAAGACTCTGGATCCAGTTCCCAGGGTGATCAACATTAAAATGGAAAAATACATCTAGAAAACAAATGATTAAGTAGAGGTTGTTGCTAAACAAGTTATGCATGAGAGGGTGTGAAAATTCTACAGTGACATCAAAGACTAAATTCATATAAAGTGAATTAATATATTCACCCTTATCATTCACATCCTGTATGTCTTCTCAGGAAATTAAAATCCTGCATTAGAATGTCATCTCTTAGTGAAACTCACTGATCTTTTTTCAGTCTTCATTCCTGGACAAATGTTAAAATTCTACTAAATGCACTTTGGGTTGGGTGTTGGCCAGACTCTCTTTGCAGATGCCATTGCCCTCACTGCTTCACTAGCTTTAGGAGTTTGAAAAAACTTGCATTTGAATTGTCTGCATTTCCTAGTATGTAAAAAGAAAGAAACATACTAAATGTCCCAGTTGGTCCTATGTCAGCTTGACACAAGCTAGAATTTTCAGAGAGGAGGGAGTTTCTATTAGGAGATTTGGAAGATATCTCCATGAGATCTTGCCGTAAGACATTTTCTTTCTTTCTTTTTTTTCTTTTTTTTTTAATATTTTAAAATATTTTTTATTTTATATTTATTGGTACTTTGTTTGCATATATTTCTGTGTAAGGGTGTCAGAAACTCTGGAATTAGAGTGACAGATAGGTGCAAGCTGTCATGTGGGTGCTGGGAATTAGACCCAGGTCCTCTAGAAGAACAGTCTGCTTTTGACTGCTGAGCCCTGATAAGGCATTTTCTTAATTAATGATCAATGAAGAAGGAATCAGCCCATTGTGGATGGTGCTATCCCTAGGTTGCTGGTCTTGGATTCTATAAGAAAGCAGGCTGAGCAAGTCTAAAGGAGAAACACGCCTTCATGGCCTCTGCATCAGCTGCTGACTCCAGGTTCCTGCCCTACATACCTTCCTGCCCTCACTCACTGCTTTTAAAGATGATGAACTGTTATGTGGAACTGTGAGGGAAATAGACCCTTTCCTTCCCAAGTTGCCTTTACTCATAGTGTTTCAAGCCAGCAGTAGTAACCCTAACCAAGACCCTTACCTTATCTGGTTATGTGATATATGGACATCAATCAACATAATATTCAGATCCTGGTCAAACATGGAATCTTTTCTTGTATGCCCTTGTGCTCTCAGAGAGATGCTAGAAAGAATTTTCCTGCCCAACTCTGCAGGACATCAGGGTCTCATCAGTTACTTTCCTCCAGGTTGGTTCTGACATAAATATGAGTTGAGAATTCTTACTCACACTTCTCCTTGCATTGCAATTCTCTCTCTGATGCTCCATACCTGAATGTTCAGGTATCAGTTGCAGAAGCTACTTTGCTTCCAACTAGAAGGAAGGGGTGCAGCTGTGTTTTAATTATTTGCTACAGAGCATTATTTTTGTTTGTTTGTTTGTTTGTTTTCTTGGTTCACAGTCATTCTCTTCCATCCTATCTGATGGTTACCATTTGTTCCCTTTACATATTACGTTTTCCTTATGGTCATACAGATTTGACTGAAGTGAGAACGTTTTACCTGCACTATGCCAAGGCAGACATTTTAAAAAGTATCTTTCTCTTCTTCCAGGCTTCCTTCATCAGAAACTTTTCAAATCATGGCTACTGCTCAGACTCAGTTCATGAAGTGAAGAGATGATACTGCAAGCCAAGCTCAAGATCCCAACAGCCTATAGGAGCACAAGGAACAAGTAGCTGTTCATTTCCCGGAGGTTTAATGATCTGATATCTCTGAGACACCACAGTAAAAGCTAACTAATAAAATTAGTAGCTAGAAGAAAGACACTATTATTACTACTACACTATTAAAATGGATAGCAATTATACAATGTCTGTTTCATAAACTCCGATGTTACAAGAAGCAGAGAAAATCAAAATATAGACTAAGAAATGATGAAAAGTTTTGGTAAGGTAAACTTATCACCTAAAATAACATAAAAGGCTGAAAATATAGCTGATACATTTGAGACTTTGGCACAGAATTTTGAAGACATAATATTGGTAGGGTCAAAATCACTACAAGGAAATGATGAGTTAAAAGGGGAAGCAACTGGTCTGTTTTCAAGAAAGAACGAAAGGGAAAAAGAGAATCCAGGGACAAGGGAAAAAGGACTCAAGCATATCTCCTCTCCAGGGAAAGAGATGCTTCCAGTGTAAGGTGACCCTTCAGCACAAATGCCAAGACAAGGGCACTCCCGGGGTTTTGTAGCTGTACATTTTCTTATGTGCTATCAATATATTTATTGCTACTGAATTCAAAACACAGATGAAATTTACCAACTTGAGAAAACTCTGGATAGGAAAGCAATATAGTAATAGGAGCAATTGAAAATAAAACAGATTCAGAGATTTTAGAGTTTGAAATCTAACCAAGTCCTGAGGATACTAATACCATTGGCTTTCCATTGAGTCAGGCCTACATGGAACAGAAGAGCATCCAAACCAAATCACGGAGCTGTCCTGACAGAACAAGATTAAGCCTGCCCAGGTCTAAAGTCATGTGTTTGTTATGTAACTTTTTTCTAAACACAATGAAGTGTTCTTCCAAGGAAAAGCCACAGTTCCTGAAATGTTTTATTCCAAGGCAGAAAAACTGTTATGTGAAGAAATGGGTAAATTTCACATATTGTCCATGGAAAGGGAGTAACAAAGTGCCTTTGTGTTAGACTTGGCAGAGGAAGACACTAAACTAATTATGACAAACATTTTAAATGTCTATAGAAAAAAAGGATATAAAATACAATGTTGCTAAATCATGAATACATATTGAAAACCATGGGAATGTCTTTATTCACAGACACGATTCCATACAAATTAAAAAAAAAACTTTCTTATATATAGCCAGTGAATACAGCAAGTTTATAGAATACACAACTGAAAATTAACATTTAAAAATAAATTTATAGATAGGCATGGACCAACATGCCTGTATTCCGAGATCGTGTGGTTGAAACAGGTGGACAGTGAGTTTGAAGCAGATGTGCTAAGTAGATACAAAGTTCTAAGATGGTCTACAAAGTGAAACACTTTCCCCAAAAATCAAATAAAAAGGGCATAGAGATGGCTTAGTAGTTAAACATGCTTGCAGCCAAGCCAAGCTTGATGATCTGAGTTCCATGCCCTGGGACCCACATGGTAGAAGATAGGATTGACTTGACTCGATTAAGTTGTCTTCTCATCTCCACATGCATACCATGCCTATCCTCTCTCTCTCTCTCTCTCTCTCTCTCTCTCTCTCTCTCTCTCTCTCTCTCTCTCTCTCTCTCTCTCTCTCTCTCTCTTCTCTCTCTCTCTCTCTCTCTCTCTCTCTCTCTCTCTCTCTCTCTCTCTCTCTCTCACACACACACACACACACAAAATAAATGTTTAAATACTCAACTAAACAAAGTATGTAAACAGACATCCCCCAAATAAGTGAAAGTCATTTAAAGTCTCAGTGACAAACCTAAAAAGATGTATGAGAGATTTCCTTTTTTTTTTAATTTTTTAGTGTAGTTTTCCATGTCTTTCATTTTTTATCATATATTTTCTTTATTTATATTTCAAATGTTATCCCCTTTCCTGGTTTCCCCTCTGAAAACCCACTATCCCCTCTCCCTCCCCATGCTCACCAACCCACCCACCACACTCTGATCAATGGACAGATCATGGAAACAAAAACTAAACACAGACACAGTGAAACTAACAGAAGTTATGAACCAAATGAATTTAGCAGATATCTATAGAACATTTTATCCTAAAACAAAAGAATATACCTTCTCGGTACCTCACTTCGGTACCTCACAGTACCTTCTTCAAAATTGACCATATAATTGGTCACAAAACGGGACTCAACAGATACAAGAAGATTGAAATAATCCCATGTATCCTACCAGATCACCATGGAATAAGGCTGGTCTTCAATAACAACATAAACAGTAGAAAGCCCACATACATGTGCAAGCTAAACAAGACTCTACTCAATAGAATGAGAGAGATTTCTACTTTGAAAACTATAAAACTGAAAAAATTAGGAAAGATGCAAATTAATAGAGATAGAAATACATGTTATTTCATAATTCAATATGTTAAAGCTGCCATACTTCCTAAAATGGCATGAAGAATCAATATATATATATATATATATATATATATATATATATATATATAATTCAGGATAAGTTTAATCTGTGGGGGAATTAATACTTTAATGCAAAGGGCCTATTATAGTTAAAATAATTTATAAAAGAGAAACAATGTGTTAAACAGCTTTATGTACTGGTTGATAAAATTTAACTTAAAGCTACATTACAACATTGTATTATTACCAGAAGAAAGACACATAGCTTCATTGAAAAGAAGAGAAACTCTGGAAATTAGCCCTCCTATATATTTACCCAATGCCAAGACTAGTTTAATGGATAAATGGAAATCTTTTCAGCAAATGATAATAGAAAGACAATATCACTCTGTCCTTATCTATACATTACAACATATTTTAAATGAAACTGAATTTAGACAAATTAGAATATGAGGAACATTTTTTCAGTGATGGGCATTCAAAGATCATTTGTGGTGTACCAATCTCTAAACTTAAAAGGAGAAATAAATGGATTTTATCAGTTTAAAACATCTGGGGCTAGGGAGATAGTTCAGCAGTAAAGCTGCTTGCTGTGCAAGCATGAAGGCAGACGTTTACATCCCTAGTACCCATATAAATACTGGATGAACATGGCCATCTGTGATCTCAATCAACATGTGGAAAATGGAGACTAGATATTCAAAACAAGCTGGCCAAGTTAGCCAAATTGAGCTCAGGATTTAAGTGAAAGATTCAGCATTGATAATTAAGGTAGAGATATGTTTCGCTATAACCAAGGCAACTTGTGAAGAGATTTTTTTTTTGAGCTTATGGTCCCAGAGAGACAAATGTTCATCAAGTTAGGAAGCACAGCAGCAGGAGTGTCAGGATGCTGAGAGTTCATACGTTTTTGTTCAAATATATTTTATTTTTAATTGAAAGCATAGTTTTCAAACAATATATTCTGATTACACTTTTCCACTTTTCTATATCCTCCCAGATCCACCTCCCCAGTCACCCAACTCTACTTTCTTTCTACCTCTTTACAAAACAAACAACAAAAGAAGAACAAACTGAAAATGCTGTAAAATTGTAAAACATAGGGAAATTGATATTTTAAAAAATGAGCAAAGGAAACGAAAGTTTGAAAACTTGTTAACATCATCTAACATAAACATTCAAGACTTAACAGCTGATAATTTAAAATAATATTTAAAGTTAGAAAATTTACCCATAGAAATGAAAGTATATTATAATGATTGAAACTGATAGAAAAGAAACTAGAAAGGAATATAAGTAGACCAAATTCTTCTCCACTTGAACTAGAAGTCAATAAATCATATCTAATACTAACAAATAATGGAAATAGCAGTAAAAGCATGTTATCTGGAATTATCTGTATCAATTAAATAAGTAAAAAATAGCCTTTGATCTCGGGGAAGCTAGTCTGGGAGTATATAAAAATTAAAGAATTTTGCTTTTTTGTTATGTCCACTTGCTAATGTTTTCTTTGTCTATGTATCATGTGCATTTCCATGTTTTTGTATACAGATGGGCAAGTATATAGGTTATAGGAAGGAAGAGAGGCTGGAGAAAGGGAAAGTCACACAAACAGATGTTATCCTTACCTAGTATAGTTTCAGGAAATCTCTTTTTTATTTCTCCTCACTGCATGGTACAGATCTTCTCAATGAGTGGATGGCAATTTTCAAAATACAAATTAAGTTGTTCCTTCTTTGACCAAAATAAAATTTATGTTTAAAACCTGGGGTCAATATTGGTGTGGAATGCCTTTAACGGCAGCACTAGAGAAACAGAAGTGGGTGGATCTGTGTGAGTTCAAGGCCAAATAGATCTTCATAGTGAGTTTGAGACAAGCTAGGGCAATATAGAATCTCTGTCTCAAAAACAAACAAGAAAACCAAACCAAAAACTGTGATTAAGGATGTAACTCAGTTGGGACTCTTTGACTGAAACCTTGGATTTCATCTCCAGCAACATAAAAACTATGAACTGTAAGTCATGCCTGTAATTCGAGAATGTGGAAGGGAGAGGCAAGAGAATCAGAAGTTCAATGTCACCTTTGGCTACCTAGCAATTTCAAACTAGCCTGGGTTGCTTAAGACCCTTCCTGCCTCCCCAGTCACCCCACCAAAAATTCGCTTTAGAAAACAACATTTAGTGGTGTTGAAAAAAATCCATTTGAAAATATCGAAGTGTGTCTAACTTCTTGATTTGCATCAGTGTGTGTTTCACCAAGTACAAACTACTGTTATTTCCGAGAATAAATTCTAGAGAATCTTCAGCCTAGGGTTATCAGGTAGGACTAGAGAATAGTTGCCCACAAGTCAAGCCCAGAGTTTTCATCGTATTTCAAGTGACGTTGGGGTTTTGCAATTACTGTGGGAGTAAAGAAATTCTAAAAATACTCCTACGGCAGTGTCTTTCTAATTTACGCTGACACTGGGGCTCTCTGGGAATTCTTCTCTAAGATTAGGTCTACACCCATAATTATGTCATTGGGTCTACAAAAGTGTCATCCTGCTGCTCAGTTCTTATAACTTGTTTATAAGCCTGGAAGAGCAATAGCCAATGACGTCCAAAGCCATCTGCCACATAGATACTAGAACAAGCTGTAGTGCTCCCAATAGAGCAGAGATATCAGTTAAACTATACTTTAAATTAGGTGCCTAAAGAGTAAATTATGTGACTGAGGAATGCATTTTATAGCAAATAGCATAATGTTCCAGAAAACAGTCATCAGGTTATCTTGGCTAGTGTACATGCAGCATCAGGAACTAAACATTGAATGGAAGCACTGAATAGTGGTTTGGATATCGTTTGCTGATTCCAGTCTGGAAAACAATAAGAAACATGTCAGACTATGGTGGATCATATGCCAAAGCTAACTCTTTGACATAGGATAGTGGAAACTCAGTTATGAATTCTCATTGATTTTTATAAATTATAAAGGAGTGTACTCCTTCACAAATAACATTAAATGTATCTAGTTCTTTTAATTATTTCTTCATATCAGTGGGTCAGCACGCTCCTGTGTTATATGGGGCAATTATATCCATGTACCTATGCTCTATTTGGGCATTTTTAAAAAATGAATTTGGGTGTCTCTGAAATCTTTGACTAATATACCAAAGTAGTTAGAAGTAGAATTTTGAAATCAAAGAAATTTGAGTTTGGATTCTTTAGAATATTTTTCTCAACATTCTCAAAATTAACCCCAACTGTCTCAACTATAAATCAGAGGTAAATTATAATTCATACAATTATATAATTAAATAAGGTCATTTATATAAATCATTTGATGATTAGTTTATAAGATTTAGTTGTTTATTTGTTTGTTTGTTTGTTTTTTAATGGTCTTGTGTCCCTTTGAAAGACATTGTGATTTACTTGGTAAAAGGATAGTTTGGGCTTTGAAAATTGTGTAAAGATTCTTAAATGAAGCTGGTATGCAGACAAGTTTATGAATCATAGATACAGTGAGTTCATGACAAGGCATGACTATCGATGCAAAAGTCTAGTTCTTTTATAAACATGATTTTACTTCATAGTTCAACATCCTAAGAGCCAGTCAATATATTTACTGCATTTTGTATGATATACTCCTTTCTTTTGCTTATACGCGATAGTAAATTTTAAAGATGTTTGTATTCCATGCATATGCTGGTGCCAGTCAAGCGTAGAATTGGGCTTTAAATGCCATGAAGCCAGAGGTGTGGGGCCCTGTAAGCTATACAGTGTGGGCTGGGAACTGAACATGGGTCCTCTGGATGACTCTGTAACTCTGTTAACTCCTCCTCCTGCTCCTCCTCCTCCTTCTCTTGCTCCTCCTCCTCCTTCTCTTGCTCCTCCTTCTTCTTCTCCTTCTCCTTCTCCTCTTCCTTCTCTTGTCCTGCCCCTCCTTTTCCTTCTCCTCTCCTCCTTCTCCTCCTTTCTCTCTCTCTCTCTCTCTCTCTCTCTCTCTCTCTCTCTCTCTCTCTCTCTCTCTCTCTCTCTCTCTCTCAATTTCTCTCTCCAGTCTTCTGAAGCCAGTTTAATATTAGATGTATCATTTGCAACATTAAAGATTACTTTGCCAAATTATTGTTTTGTTATTTATATAACCATAAATATTTCCATTATACAGCTGAGAAAAAGTAAAAACATACCTCAAAAAGATATTAGCAATTTTATGTGATAAAGAAAGTTGTATAAAATTTTACATTGTCAACTGCTTTCAAAAATCAAGTTGATAACTATTTTCAGTATTTTGCAAATTTACCATTTTGTAAAAACAAACTTTTTATTAAACAAGAAATTACGAAATTCCACCCATGGTGAAATGTACAGTCTTATGACTAAAGATACACACCCCATACTCCAGGATCTTTCCTCAAAAAATAAAATAAAATGGATGATTTGGGCTCAAAGTTGGAAGACTGAAGAACTGGTCATATCTTACCCAGTCAGGAAACAGAATGTTGTTAGTGCTCAGCTTATTTTCTCCTTTTTAATTCAGTCCAGACCCTACCCACAATTCATTGCCACTCACAGTTAAGGGCTGCTCTTCTTACCTCTGTTGAAGTAATCTAGATAATCCCTCACAAGCTTGTCAGAGGCTAATTGTGGTGCTTTGAATATGCTTGGCCCTCTGACACTATTACTGAGGTTATGAAGTGCTCACAAAAAGGGATCTATCATGACTGCCCAACAAAAGACTGAACAAGCAACTGAAATAGTCGGATACAGATATTTGTACCCAGCCAGTGGATAGAAGCAGCTGACCCCTGTTGTTTAATTAGGGAAGGCTGTAAGATCTGAGGAGAAGGGTGATCCTGTAGGAGGAACAGCAGTCTCAATTAATCTGGACCCCCAAGATCTCTCAAAGACTGAACCACCAAGCAGACAGCATACACCACCTGATATGAGGCTCCCAACACACATACAGTAGAGGACTTCTGGGTCTGTGTTCCTTCAAATGCACTTAACCCTCAAGAGACTGGAGGCCCCAGAGAGTTTAGAGGTCAGGTGGGGTAGGAGTGGAGTGGCATCCACATGGAGACAGAGTGGGGTGATCAGGAGGTGTGGGGTGTGGAGAAGTCCAAAGGTGAATGGGAGGGGCAGTAATGGAATATGGTGTGTAAAAATAGCTGTCTCTAGTGAGACTACGCCGGGGCCTAGCAAACACACAAGTGGATGCTCACAGTCAGCTATTGGATGGATCACAGGGCCCCCAGTGGAGGAGCTAGAGAGAGTACCGAAGGAGCTAAAGGGATCTGCAACCCTATAGGTGGAACAATATTATGAACTAACCAGTACCCCTGAGCTCTTGACTCTAGCTGCATATGTATCAAAAGATGGCCTAGTCGGCCATCACTGGAAAGAGAGGCCCATTGGACTTGCAAATTTTATATGCCCCAGTACAGGGGAACGCCAGGGCCAAAAAGTGGGAGTGGGTGGGTAGGGGAGTGGGGGGGGGAGGGTATGGGGGACTTTTGGGATAGCATTGGAAATGTAAATGAGGAAAATACCTAATTAAAAATTAATTAATTAATTAATTAAAAATAAAATAAAATAAAAGTAAAGTAAAAAAAAAAAAAAAAGAATATGCTTGGCCCATAGAAAGTAGCACTATTAAGAGGTGCAGCCTTATTAGAGGAGGTATAGTTTTGTTAGAGGAAGTGTGTCACTACAGAAGCCACCCTTTGAAGCCTCATACATGTGCTCAAGTCTGGCCATTGTGATCCATAGTCTATCCCTGCCTGGTTTTGGATCAAGATCTAGAACTCTCAGCTCCTCCATCACCATGTTTGCCTGCCTGCCTGCTGCCATGCTTCCCAGTATGATGATAATGGACTGAACCTCTGAATCTATAACCCAACCTCAATTAAATGTTTTATTTAATGAGTTACCTTGGTCATGTTGTCCATTCACAGCAATTTAACCCTAACTAAGGTACTAATCTATTCTAGATAATTCCTTATGTTATGCTTTCAGGCTCATCTCCTAGGTGACTCCAAGTCCTGTTTCCTTGACGGTATTTACCATCACACTAATAGCCATATATTATATACTTGCCATATGCCAGCACTTCTCACTTTTCAAGGGAGTGGGATTTTTTAAGAGCAGAGATAAGACTATAGGATACTTAAAACAATCCTGATAAGGATGAAAAAGTAAAGAAGCCATTCAGTTACCCTGTTGAGAAAACAGTGTTAATCGCTGGCACATGTGTTGTTGATGATAGAGCCTGATCATCAGTGGAAAGAACTCAAATATAGACTATATACTATGCCAGTAGCTATCTGTGGCTGTACGGTTTTTCCACAAGATGCTGCCACTGGATATGAACACAATATTAAAACATTTGTCTGGGATCCTTTAAGACACTATATAAACAGTTATTTCAATGCAGAATGTTATCATGAGTACTATACTTGTGAAAGTTTATTTTACTGTGTTCTGTTTCTCTGCTAAACTGTGGTGTTTTCTGTGTTTAAGAAGACATCACTGGTATGAAGTATGATGGCATATGCTTGTAATTTCTACTCAGAGTGCTGAGGCAAGAGGATTGCTTCAGGCCAGCCTTGATAATATGGCATAAGACGATCTCGAAAACAGGATTATTTAAAAGTTAATAATTAAATTGATATTTTGAGTTTAGCATTGGGGTTAGGGAGCTAGGATTTGGTGGGAAATGTGTTTTTGACGTGAAATAGTAAGAGCAAGAATAATCTATTAAAGTTTGTTTCATGTGATTTGTCAAAACTATTTTGTAACTCAGTTGTTTCCTTGCCTGTGACCATTTCTTACTACTCAGCCCTACATCATAGAGTCTCAGAACAGTTCCCAGGGTGATCTTTCCAGTAAGCAATGTGCCCTTCATGCTCTGCTTGAAAACTAGCTGTTACTTCTGATTTCCAAAAGTATAAAGTCTAATCTTTACTGCATGTCAAAAGCCTCTAAAATCTATACCCAACTTCCCTCACGGGTCTTTTCTCCACTCCACCATTTAAACTATACAGCCAGTGCTTTCTATGAGCCATACTTCTCTGTCCTCTTAGAACATATCACAGTTTTCAAAGGGCATTTCTGTCTATATGAGCCAACATTGTCCCTGCCTGGTTGATTATCTCATTTCTTCTCTGACGCTGTCTTCTACATCCTCAGCAGCTCATCAGTCTGTCTTTTCATCCTCATGGGATAGTATGTGGAGTAATAACTGCTAGTTATTGAGTGCTTACTGGGTCCCAGGCCCTGTGCCTAACTAATCATTTTGCAGACACGACCTCATTTAATCTACCCAGCTGCCCAGTGAGGTCATTGTGGCACTTTTCATGATATCTTCTCATCGTTTTCATGTCTATCTCTTCATTACAAAAGACCAGCCTTGTTCATCTTACCATAGTTACCTAACACTATCAAGTCTGATTGAATGGGAACTCCATAAATGCTTACTGAGTGAATGAATGATGCAAGGCAGTGAAGTAAGTAACCTCAATGGGTACTTGCAAAAAAGTGACCTGTTAAAAATAAATTGGTTTTTACCACACTTCTACAGCATGCTGTCAAAATGACTTCTAAATATTTATGTTTTTACTCATAGATCTGGATTGTTCTCAGCCATGGTGAGAGAAACTTCTTTTGTCAGTGAACAACAGTCAGTTCAGAGATGTATGACTGATCAATATGCTGAATAAGTTGCTATGAAAGCTCATTCCTAAAAGGGATGTCTTCCTCCAAGGTTCCAAAAACATCTTGAAGAAAAAAATTAAGAGCTGGAAGATGGAAATAAGTGGTATGAAAATAAGTCTTCTATACATGGCAAGGCTATTGTACCCATGAACATATAACATCTATGGTTATCTATGCTAAATCTATACAAGATACAGCCAACCAAATTTTCAACATGTATAAGTAGGAGCTCACAAGTTTCAACTGAAGAGCTATTAGGAGTTTCTAACTTTTGAGTATTTCCATTAGTACCTTTAGATCCAGTGGGTGGCTCCATACCCATCACATACAGACAAAACAAATTTGACTTATTAGGTTATTTTTTAAAAAAAGAAAAAGATTATTGAATTTTGCAGAGTAAACATACTAGAGTATTTATGTGGGTGGATCTGAAGGGGGAAACTGTGGTAAATATGATAATTTTCCATTATGTACATATATGAAATTCTCAAAGAATAAACTTAATAAAAAGAAATAACTGCAGCAAAGCTGCCCTCTGAGAGGTACAACAAGCAGCTGAAAGAGTCAGATGCAGATACTTACACCCAACCAATGGACAGAAGCCAGGGACCCCTGGGATTGAATAAGGAAAGGTTGGAAGAAGGTGAGGAGGAAGATGACCCCATAGGAAGACAAGCACTCTCAACCAACCTGGACCCAAGAGATCTTTCAGATACTGAGCCACCAACCAGGCAGCATATGTGAGCTGCTCTGAGGCCCCTGACTCATATACAACAGAGAACTGCCTGGTCTGGCATCACTAAGAGAAGATTCACCTAACTCTCAAGAGTCTTGAGGCCCCAGAGAGTGGGGAAGTTTGGTGGATGGGGGTGGGGGTGGGGACACACAATTGGAGATGAGGGAGAAGGAATAGGATGAGGAACAGAGGACAGACTGGTAGGGAGATAACTGAACTGTAAAAAAAAAAAAGATTAAAGAATAATAGTTAAAAGTAAAATAAAATAATAAAATAGTCTTAATGTCAACATGAAAAAAAGAAATAACTAATGTATGATTGGCATAACTCCTTTATTAAACATTAGATATAATTCATCAACAAAAAAAAAAAAGAGAGAGAGAGAGGGAAAAAAGGAACCAGCTCTCCAGCTTAGTGCAGTTGCAGAAGCAGCCTACAAGTGCACATCTCAAATGTGGGTAGGATTCCATTCTAGCAAGACAATGACAACAAGGCTCCACAAGATAGCCAAGAATAGACCTCAGATATTGAGAGAGGATGAAGGTTTTGTGGTTAAGTGTATGAGTGAGTTACACTTAAGTGGTGTTGGATGGGAAGGCTTGGGCTCGGTTATCTTGTAACATTTCCCTGATAATTCTAAAATAGGGCCATGGTTTACTATATTTAAGCAAGATATTTAATGTACAAATATCAAGGGAGAGAGCATGCTAAGTTACTATCCTTCACTAATACATTCATATCAAAATTTTTTACTGACTGCACAGCTTCGTTAGGAAGACACTAGGAAATGCATGGGATAGTCTGTGAAAGAAGGGAGGCTACAACAGAGTTTGGTAAATGTTTTGATAAAAGAACATATGATGGTTCTGGGGTGATTCTATAAAAGAGAAGTTAATCCATGGGGAAGAAATACGTCACTATAGTCAATTTCATTGGAAAAACAATGACATTTTAATTAGAAGGACATTTTTTAAGTGTTTTCCAGAATTTCAGTACCAAAGGTCAGCCAAACAAATAATACACCCCAGTGAGAACAGTGTAACATTTAGACCAACACAACCAAGCAAGTGATTTTACCTAATTTCTAGTCATCATCTTATTAATCATTTAATTACTAATAATGACATTATTAGAAAGCAGGATAAACCTGTAACAAGTTATGAAATATAACATCCCCATATATTTCCCTGACATCAAATATGACTGCATCCTGCTTCCATCTGTATCATACATTCTCTTGATGTATGCACTGTGTCTATTACAGTGCTTGACCCTTGCCTTTTATTTTATAAGTTCTTTGAGACAGTAGGCATGCTAATCTTCTTTACAACCTCTCATATGAACCCCTCTTCAGTTTAAGCAATTTATCCTTTCATTTGGATCAGCCAGGCATAAGCTTGAATGCAAATAATAGTAAGCCCTACAATAGTGACTTAAATTGTGCATTTTTCTTCATATAATAAAAGATCCAACTATAGGAATTCCAAGATTGGTGAAGATTTACAAGAAAGCAAGGGAGAAATCATGCTCTTTCCATCCTTCTACTTCTGTTATCCTTGAGATTTAGTTTTTCATCTCATTATCTTGAACCTCTCAAGGCAATGGAGCTTTTTCCAAACAAGAAGTAAATAGATTCTACAAGATGCCCCCGGCCAAAAAAGACTGTTCTGCCCCTGTGTATCATTTTTAAATGTTTGCCTTAAACCAGGGGTGGTGATACACCCTTGTAATCCCTGCCCTCAGGAAGCTTAAGCAGCAAGATTATTAGTTCAAGACCATCATGGGTTACCTGACAAAGCCCTGTCTCAAGAGAAAGAAGAAAAGGAAGGTAAGGAGTTTAAGAAGAATGGGAGGAACAAACAGTGACATTGTATATCCTCTGCCACCTAGCCAACAGCAGCTCATCGATTAGAAATGGACACATATTTACCCAGAGACCATCACTTGGAAACAGCTAACGAGAGAACTGGAAAAGAAATTTTGGGTCTGCCAGACATATTGTACCACAACTTTTGATACTGATTAGAATCGAAAGGAACATTAAAAATTATTTGGCACCCCCTACTGAGATCTGACAGATGAGAAAACCATGGTCCAGCAATGTCTGAGATACTAAGCCAGATAATGGAAGAACAGAGTCTAGACTAAGATCCAGCTATTCAAATTTCTAGGATATTTCATATTTCATATATCTGCACGCATCATTTGAAAGACCTGTTTCAGGGGCTACACCCTCTGTCCAACGACAGAATTTTGAATGCTGGAATATTGCTTCAACTGTTCTAAAATAACTTTCAGAACAGCCAGTGGGCAAATAAACCAAGAAATATGAAAGATTACAAAATAATCTGTTCAAAATTTCCATGGGTCATGTCTTTCATCAGTTGTTCCCTTACTCTATGTAACACAAATGATCGTGTGTATGTGTGTGTTTGTGAGTGGTTTCTTTTATATCATAACTTGAGATGAGTCCAACAGGCAACAAAAATCCTGATGTGCTCTATTGCAATCCCAATTTGCTCTTCTGGCTAGGTCTGTAGATTGTGATGGGTGCTTGAAAGCATAGACAAAGTCCTGAGTTTGATTAAAAGAATTCTGTCTGTGTGCTTCTGTCTCTGTCTCTCTGGGCATCTCTGTCTCTCTCTTTCTCTTTCTCTCTCTCTTTCTCTCTCTCTCTCTCTCTCTCTCTCTCTCTCTCTCTCTCTCTCTCTCTCTCTCTCTCTCTCTCTCTCTCTCTCTCCCCCTCTCTTTTCCTGTCTTTGACTTTCTCTTTCTCATTTCCTCCTATAGCTTAGCATGTATTACCATAAAATTTCCTAGAAAATTTAAAACAATTAATTTTGTCACTGTCAAATTACTTTAATACTGACCACTAGCACAAATAAATAATACAAGTGCATATAAACCAAAGAATTATCATTCCATGCTTCCAGGTTTTCCAAATAACCACTTTTAGCTACCTGGGCTGTATTGTGGAGGATATACATTTTCATTTGTATGATAATATTTATGACAGTATTGATCACTGCTTCTTCACAGCTCTGATTTTATCATCTAAAACTCAATGCTTAGTTAAGAACTACAGAACTTTTAATTTGTATGCCCTGAGAAATTACAATGTAATTTGTTAGGAGACTCTGCATATTCTGGATTTAGTATGAGCATAAGTCTATAAGTGTCTATAATTGTTTCACCAAAGTTCCTGATGATACTTCTGTTTTAAATGTGCTTTTATCAAAGTAATAGAAATGGGAGTCTAGTGGGGTTCATATATAATTACAACCTAAAGTTCCTCAGACCAAGGCTCCAACTTCACAGTACATCATGTCATGTTTCATCTCTCAAGGGATCAGCTTTCTTCAACACTGCAAATAAAAGTAAAAAGATCCAGACAAGAGCAAGAATTAAATGAGATGACCTTCGCATAATTTCCCATCGGTGATAAATACAGAACAAATTGTATATGTTATTACATTTAAGTCAATTAAGCAGTTAAATAAGACATAAGTAAATATGTTTAAAATAAAAATATTATGTTAAAATATATATTAGGAACTTACAGTTTCTCATAAATATCTCAATTCTTATATTCAACATCTCATCTACATTTTATAGTGCTCATGAGTTTGTTGTGACATACAACTATGCTAAATCAGATTTAGAATGCAGTCTTCACTAATCTTGCTGTCACCAAAGCACTGTTCTACAAAAGAAAAAAGAAAAGAAGAGAAGAGAAGAGAAAAGAAAAGAATAGAAAAATAAAAATATTTCCTAAACTATCATTTAAGTATACAATGCAGTAGTAAACAGGTAATTTAATCATACGTTTTGGAACAGCCCTACATAGTCTTCCTGAATCAATTTTAGTCTGTTTTGGGTGTATAGTTTATCAGTTATATTTCAGTTTCCGTGGCAACAAAGGCAATTATAGCATACACATTCTGCAGCTGGGCAGACAAGCTGTCTCCTTTGAGCCTTCAACTTACAAATAAGGCTGAGTATGAGTGAGGGGGAAGTGTTCTTCTCCAGAAGACAGTGCACGTCGTGCTTCTGAGACAGCAGTCTCATGTGCTTCCAGGCAAATGCTTTGTCCAAGTTTCTCATGGAAAATACTTTCACTTCTGCATTTAGAACCAGGGGCTTGGGTTAAATAGAACACAGTGGAAAACATGCATCAGGTACCTGGTTCTTATCCATTCTGTCTCCTGAAGTGGAAATTATAAATATGGTTCATATATTCTGAAACTGAAACTCAAACAATGACAAAAATGATGTTGTAGAAGTTACTGTAATAAATTAATAATAAATTAATAAATAAAATCAAAGAAAATTCTGTAATGAAATTCACTAAGCCTGAAAGCAAGGCTTTGTACTCACTTGAGCTATTTATTTCAGACAACATGAAATATTTGTCTCAGTTGAAAAAAGACAATACAGTCTTTTATTATGTAACCTTCAAATATATAAAAAGAAAATAGCACAGTAAGTCTTTCTAAACTTATATAACAGATTCATCAAATATTTTGACAAATTTTGTCTATGTATTCCGCATGACATTTTGACAAATCATATTAATGTTAATTAATTTAACTGCTATGTACTTAGCATATCTTCATTGATATGAATATTTTAAATATAACAATTATGTTTCATATTAGGAAATTAATAGTTCTTACTGTTACAAATATTCTGTTGTCATTAATTATAAAAAGAAATTGATATTAACAATTACATATTATATAAATGTCTTGTAAGTAGTTATATCAGTTTAAAATTTCAAATGTGACATTTCCCTAGGAAAACAAAATTCTTTTTAACAATCATTTTTTAAGCTGAGCAGTGGTGGTGCATGCCTTTAATCCCAGTACCCAGAGGCAGTGGCAGTCAGATCTAAGTTTGAGGCCAGCCTGGTTAACAGCATAAGTTCCAGGACAGCCAGAGCTACACAGAAAAACCCTGTCCTGAAAAGGCAAAAAATAAAATAATAATAACAACACTGCATCTTCAGTCTTCCTTTTTATGAAAGAGGAACACACTTGCAGTTTGTCCTTATAGTTTCATAATGACATCGTGAATACCACTGAAAACTGAGTTTTAAGTAATAAAATAATGTGGAGCCTACTTACTGAGCCAAAAATTCTCATTGGTCCAAAGCAGTACCAAAATATTGTCATTCCATGGGTGTTTGTCATTACATAACCCTGATATGATCATGATATCCTATTCATAAAAAGCCATCAATCAAGATATTTTCCATGCCAACCTTTCCCTTGTAATGTTGTGCTCCTCTGTGGGGTGCTCATGTTTCCTTGCTTTGCCACTTAACATCTAGGATATCCTTTTGAAGATATTTTCTCTTGTCACTCTCTATTCAACTTCTCTGTCAGTTTCTGTGGCTCTATGTGTAGATTTATCTGCTTTGTTTAGATTTGGTTTATTCGATATCCATGCTCTTCCTTTGAAGATGTTAAATTCATTGTACATAATGAAAATTTCCCTATTATGATTTGTAAATCCAGTGAGAAAACACACTTGATTGGCCATAATACCGTTCCAAGCACCAGCTAGGGAAATACTCAGTGCCTGGCCCCTGGCCATGGACACAGACTACAGCATTGTCTTTGTTAGAGTTTTACTACTTAGGGTAATCAGACACCATTAGCAAGGCAACTCTTATAAGAAAAACATTTAATTGGGGCTGGTTTACAGGTTAAGAGGTTCAGTCCATTATCATCAAGGCAGGAGCAAGACAGCATCCAGGCAAGCATGGTGCAGAAGGAGATGAGAGTTTTACAACATCATCTGAAGGCTACTAGGATAAGACTGACTTCCAGGCAGCTAAGAAAGGGTCTTAAAGTCCACACCAACAGTGACAGACCTACTCCAACAAGGCCATATCTCCAAATAGGGTCACTCCCTGGGAAAAGCATATTCAAACCACCTCAAGCATCTAGATGCCTATCTAGATGAGAAAGCAAGGGTGTTGAGAAAGGGTAGAGGGACAAAAAGGTCGTGTACAATATGGAAATGCACCCAAAGCTATTGGAGATGGAAGGATGCAAGAAAGAGAGGAAGGATGGGGAAGAGATAGGAGGAAAACAACGAAAGCAAATTTTGTTTAAAAATCCCATAAAAGACTAAAATCTCTGTAACCCAATAAATGTTTTAAAAATAAAATAGATAGGAAAGCATCGTAGACCTATGAATGAAATGTAAAATAACAAAATCCCTAAAAAAATAAAATAAGAGAAAAATGTGGATGACCTGGGGTATGGTGAGGAATAGTTAGACGATGCCAAGGTTATGGTCCCTAAAAGAATTGCTAGGTCAGTTTTCATTAAAATGGAGCATGAAAGAAGGAATTGTAAAGCTATTCAATAAGAAGTAATGTCATGGAAATAAGACAAGCTACAGATAAGGAGAAAGTATTTACAAGTGACATATCTCAGAAAGACTTACTCTCCAAAATTTACAAAGAACTATTCAAATCCATCAATAATTATCACCAGATAGCCCTGACTGCTGGGACTCACCATACAGTTGAAAATGGATTACAAGGTCCAATGATCCTCTTGTTTCTGCCCTCCTCCCCAAGCGCTGAAGTCTTGGTTTAAAACAATAAGGAATCTATACAATTGAAAAACTATGAAAAATACCTTAGAAGACAGCTTACCCGTGATGGTATGCTGTTCACAAATAAGCATATAGAAACATGATCTACATGTTTCATTACAAATTTAAACAAGGAGCTATCGCTACATATCTATTTTTAAACGGTAATAATCTAGAATAATGAGGCCTGGATTAATACTGATTCCTAATATCAAATCAATAAGAATCCCTTTTTGTTGCTGCCAGGAGTACTAAATGTTGCTGCTGGTTTGGAAGGCAGTAGGTAATTTCTTGCAAAACAAAACACTTATCATAAGTTCTATCTATAGTTATCTGTCATCTGTGATCACAAAAGGCTGAAAAAAATATGTGTTCCTCAATATGATTTGATCCTATCCAAAGACTGAGACGCAAAGCATATATGTCTGCAGCAGCTTCATCTACAACTGCCCAAACTTGGAAGCAATAAAGAAGTTGGTGGATAAATAGTTCATGATGGATCAAGACAATTGAAGGTCATTCGGCAGTAAAGGAAATGAGCTTCTGAAGGATGAACACACAAAGAGCAAATTTAAATGCACACTACTAAGTGAGAAAATTCAGCTGTAAAGGTTTCACACTATGTAATTCTATTGGTATGACATGCTAGAAAGGGTGAACTGTAAAGGACGTAGACATTAGAAGTTTCTAGAAGTTGGGGTAGGAGAGAAATTAACAGTTGGAAAGTGCAGGGGAGCTTTATAGTAGTCAACAATACTCTATACAACACTCTATACTCTATAGCTATATACCATCAAATTCACAAAATGTTCAAAACTAGGTACATATGCAAATGTAAACTGTGGTTTTGGTGATTACCATGTCAGTGTACGTTCATAAGTTATGACAACTGAACCAACCTGGGAACGAGATGTGGATAACTGGGAGGCAAACATCTGTATCTTTCTCTTAACTTTTCTGTGATTCTCTTACTGTGAAACTGCTCTTAAAATAATCTTAAAAGTGAAAAGCAACACAAAGCCTTCAAGAAAAAGTCAAACCATATAAAATACCATCACAGAGAAGAGGGCATGACACCAAGTTCCAGCCCTAGCCATGAAGCTATTTGCAATTGATATCTGCAAGAATTAGCTTTCTCAGAGGGAATGACAAGGTATGTCAACCATACCCCAGGGAAGGCCTCATGCCCAGGAGGAGTTGACCAGCAGAAAACGAACCCAATGTCTGGTTTTGGTGTAGGGGAGCTTTTTCTTTCATTTGTGTTGCTTTGCTATTTTTGTCTTATTGGTTTTGGGAGTTTTTGTTTGTTTGCTTGCTTGTTTTGTTTTCATTTTTCTGGCTTTTAGTAAGAAGTTGGAGAGGGAGAAGAGAAAGAAAGGAAAGGAAGAGAAAGAGAGCATAAAGTTGGATGGGTGTAGCTATACCAATCTTGGGCATACACCTAGAAGCTCCAACATGTAATAAGGACACATGCTCCACTATGTTCATAGCAGCCTTATTTATAATATCCAGGAGCTGGAAAGAACCCAGATGTCCTTCAAAAGAGGAATGGATACAGAAAATGTGGTACATTTACACAAGGGAGTACTACTCAGCTATTAAAAATGATGAATTCATGAAATTTGTAGGCAAATGAATAGAACTAAAAAATATCACCCTGAGTAAGGTAACCCAATCACAAAAGAAAACACATGGTATGCACTCATTGATAAGTGGATATTAGCTCCAAATAACCAGGATACAATTTATAGGCCGCATGAAGCTCAATAGGAAGAAAGACCAAAGTATGGGTGTGTTGGTCCTTCTTAGAAGGAGAATAAAATACAGGAGCAAATATGAAGATACAGTGTTGAGGAGAGACTGAAAGAAAGGCTGCCCAGAGACTGTCCCATGTGGAGATTCATCCCATATACAGTTACCAAACCCAGACACTATTGTGGATGCCAAGAAGTGCATGCTGAAAGGAGCCTGATATGGGTGTCTCCTGAGAAGCCCTGCTAGAGCCTTACAAATACAGAGGCAGATGTTTGCAGCCAACCATTGGACCCTAATATAGGGGAATGCCAGGGCCAAAAGAATGGGAATGGGTGGGTAGGGAAGTGGGGGGCAGTATGGGGGACTTTTGGGATAGCATTGGAAATGTAATTGAGGAAAATATGTAATAAAAAATATTAAAAATAAAAAATAATAAATAATAAAAATAAATAAATAAAATAAATAAATAAAAAAAGAAAGTTTCTAGATGACTTTCAAAGAATTTTAACCCGTTTATATATAAATAGGAATTTCATTCCATCTCAGAACCTATGCTATAGGATCTAGGTGAACATTTTAGAGCATCATTCAATAGAAGATTACAGTCTCCACTACTAGTACTAAGTAGTGTACTTGCCAAATCTGTAGTTATTCCAATTTAATTAAAGATGGTTTAATTAAATAGCGATTTTGTGAACCTTGCAAAGGCTTAAATCTGAAATGTGTTTGTCTTAGAGACAATATACCTTAAAGCAAAAACATTGTGCTTAATAAGTTATGAATGCAGTGTAAACTAGTCTGTTCAACTAACTGCATATCCAGTAGTTTTGCTACATTTTCAAAAAAATAATGAATATACTGAGAATGGGGAGGTGGAACACTGGGTGACCTCTGACCAATCTACCTAAAAAGTCAAACTCCAGGTCCAATGAGAGACCCTATCTCAGAAAACAAAATAGGAAAATGTTGAACAGATCTTGGTCACAATATCTGCCCTACCCTATACACACACACACACACACACACACACACACACACACACACACACACAGGAGCACACTCAAATGAGACACACAGAACAATATACTACATAGAGAAAGAAGATACTGCTCACTCACATCAGTATAACATGCACTAAGAGTTGTTTTCCCAGCGTGCCTAATTGTCCCACTCTTTGAGCTAATGGATCTAATGGATGTAGACTATTAGATCACATAAGCCAGTGGCTGAAGCATAAACTGGAAGGTGATTTCTTGTTCTTTTCATTATTATCATGCTAGCTTGCAGCCCACAACCATGCTTTAGTATGTCACAATACTACTGCAAGGGACTTTTTTTTTATTATTTGAGGTTTTTTTCTACTATGTCTAGATCATACATGACCCTCTCCCAACTCATTACATCCCATCCACTTCCTTTTCCCCAGCCATCCAACTTTGTGCACTACTTTTTTTTAATTTTCATATATGTGTAGAGAGAATATCTTGTACAGTGAACTGTGTGGAAGTATCACCTGTCAATAAAAACCCTATGGCCAATGATCTGAGAAGCATGATTAGAAGGTGGGACACATAACAAAGAGAGGGATAGGATTCTGGGAAATAGACCGGTGCAAAAGAGTCACCCCAAATATTAATGGAGACAGACACATGAACGTTAGGAGAGGTAACTAAGCAGGTGGCATGACTTGGGCTATTTGAAATGGGATAATTGAGGTATGAACTAGTGGAAATGAACCAAAGCTATTGGCCTAAGCATCTACTCATTCATATATATATATATATATATATATATATATATATATATATACACAAATATATAATATATAATATTTTACAATATATATATATATGTATAAGAAGCCTCAGAGTCATTGTTTCAAGGAACAAATAGATTGGTTAGAAAAGCCCTTGGTTTACAAATTTGCACTGCCCATATATGCATAAATATGAGGCATTTCACTGAGCAAGGTAGACCTACTAGTAGCAACACACAAAAATAAACTGATTCTTCCTGTCCTAGAAGATTTAATTGCTGATAAATAATTCCTTCTCTATGGGTAGAAATCATATACACCCCTCCTCTAAAAGTAGTAAACTTCAATGAAGCTGGAAATACTAGAATGGTTTTGTAAAGTAGCATTCTAGTTTGTGTACCTGAAAGGGAAAGAACGACTATGTCTTCCACCTTCAGTATCCCAGTGTATTTCTTGGCTGTCATTACTGACATATTTCATGAAGAAGGTCCCCAAGAGCATAGTATTGGAGTTGGTAATTAGATGAAGTATTAATTGGCACACATGCCACATTCTTTCTGTGAATACAGTGCTTTGCTAATAATGATGTGGAAGATAGTGCCAAATATCTAATATTCTAAATACTTGTGTAAGGGAGTTTTTCATGGTGGCTTTCACTCTCCAAAAGAAAATTTTAAAGTGTATCTTAGTTTTTCAACACTAAATGAATATTCTACATTTTAAGGCATAGAATAAGCCCCCCTTTTTTTTACTAGCCATTACGTGTATCTTAAGATCATTAACTTTTCCCCCACCAGAACTTGCTTGTAAGGCTCTATTACTGGAGGCACCACATACTTGGTCCCAGGACATGGAGAAATTCAGCTGGTATTGAGCAGATGCTTCTCCCCATTGGCTAGCACTTACAGTACCAGAAATTGCCTTATAGGCTGTTGGACAGGAGAAGTGATCAACACTCTTTCCCAGATATTAACCCTTTAAACTACAGCAATGATTAGCTGAGCTAAATATGTCCATGGGTGCAGTGGAAACATGAATGCTATGGGGTACCTGATTACTTTCTAATTGGATTTGAGACCTACTCCACAAGTTTGGTACTGTACAACTGTCCAAGAACTCATGGATGGGCATCTCAAGGTCTTTATGAGTAAGTCTACTACTATTGTTTTACCAAAGGAAGTATACTGGCTTGTTTTGTGTGTCAACTTGACACAGGCTGGAATTATCACAGAGAAAGGAGCTTCAGTTAAGAAAATGCCTCCATGAGATGCAGCTGTAAGGCATTTTCTCAATTAGTGATCAAGAGGGAAGAGCCTTGGGTGGGTGGTACCATCACTGGGCTGGTAGTCTTGGGTTCTATAGAAAGCAAGCTGAGCAAGCCAGGGGAAGCAAGCCAGTAATAAACATCCCTCCATGGCCTCTGCATCAACTCCTGCTTTCTTACTTGCTTGAGTTCCAGTCCTGACTTCCTTTGGTGATGAACAGCATTGTGGAAGTGTAAGCTGAATAAACCCTTTTCTCCCCAAACTTGCTTGTTGGACATGATGTTTGTGCAGGAATAGAAATCCTGACTAAGACAGTGAGATAGTATCAAACTGTCCTCTAAATATGCATCTCTATATGTATAGATTAAAGCACCCTTATAATTCATCAGAGGAACATCTTTGTGTGGTAAATAGTGCTCTGCCCTAACTCATTACTGGTCAGGCACAAATGAGACATCTATATCACATTCCCTCTCCTCAAGACTCAGGAAACATTGCAGAAGTCAGGGTGGAAAGATTTTATGGGCCAGAGGTCTGAGAGGAATGTGGTGAAACAAATTCTTCTGGACATGACATGGACACACCTCATGAATTCACAGCAATTGTGGTTGCCTGTTCAAGATCAATCTGGTCAACCTTCTAACATAGAGGTGGGTGAGGCTTACCAACCCACACCCTTAGCTGAAGAGCTACAGACAGTTGATGGCAGCTAGTAGAGGGAGAGTCCGTTTTCTTTAGGGGTGTGATTCCTAGTAAGTCATCCATGCTTCAGTGGTTGGCCCCACACCCATGAGCATATGAACAGCAACCACTGGACTCTGTGCTTTATAAAAATACAGAAGAGGAAGAAGATGAGGAAGGGAAGGGGAGAAGGAGAAAAAGGAAGAGAAGTAGAAAGAATTTGGGAGTGGAACAAAGGTGGGCCGTGAATGAGAGGATATAAGAGGTAAAAATGATCAAAAGACATGTATGCATGTATGCAACTCTCAAAAATAATAAAAATACATATTTAAAAGAATATTAGATTTTCCCACTCATGTATAACAAGTCCCTCTGATATAATTTCATTAAGAGTATGTAATCACCTTTCATTATAGCTTTGCAATGGCTTGGAATTAGAACTGTTGGCGAGCCTCTGCCTTTCCTTCAGTGTTTCCGATGAGATAAATAAATAAATATTACAAATGTCACTTTGGTGAGGTTATTAACAACCTTAAATTGTAGGGAGGTGCCTCTGAAGGGGGAAAGGAGAAGATAAAACATGTCTACTTGAAATATCTTCATAGTGTAAGCAAACAGCATAGCCAAAAATGTCCCACCCAACTGGAAGTAGTAAGAACAGTTTTCCAAATATTCCAAAGAAATAAGATTGTTGCAAAGAAAGGTTAAAGGGGAAAAAAATCAATCCACAGTTGACACACTGATTGAGTTATCACTGACAAGGAGAATTGTGACAGTGCAGCCAGTTTATACCAGTGTACTTAAAACATACGAATTAGAATGCATTCATCCAGATCTTTATGCTTCATAGTTAAGTCAACCTGTGGACTTTTAAAAATATCATTAAAAACACCCAACAGCCTGAAAAGTGTTTGTCACTTGAAACAGTTTTTCCCCCAACTACAGTGTCAAGCAATATACAGAATTGGACACAGAAGCTTAGAAAATAGAAAGAACTGGGGATTTCAAAAGCTGTGTGCATGATTACATTCTAGTTGTCAGTTCATGCTATTAGCTTTTCTGCAGCCTCAGTTTTCTTTTGGCCATGAAGTGGGATGCTTTTCTGTGAAGCTCCTTTACCCTGTGTAAGATTACAAATATCTTAACTTAGTGCCTTCTAGATATTCTTATATTTCTCATTTTACGATTAAGATAATCCTGAGCTAAAATTTAAATAACATGGGGGCTACTATGAAAAGGCTAGGAAATGAAGATATATCTAAA
Source organism: Mus caroli (assembly GCF_978045245.1). Lineage (NCBI taxonomy): Eukaryota > Metazoa > Chordata > Mammalia > Rodentia > Muridae > Mus > Mus caroli. The sequence continues at coordinate 61,146,194 of NW_028227271.1, forward strand.
TAAAAATTTTAAAAAGCCTATTTCCAGAAGGTGAGTTGAGCAGAAGAGTAAACAAGAACTCAAATATATATTAAAGAAATAATGCTATGACCCCTTGTATCTCTGAAACTAGTGTATTCTAATACACTGTTGGGTTCAGCATTAATTTTGAAGATTTTGTTTTATCTAATCTCAACTTTTTCCAATGAAGCCTGGTAACCTTTTGCAGTTCCTTAATACTTAGATTGTCAACATGTTGTTGCAATGTTTATTGTACATAAGGAAATAAATGACTAGTGAACATTTCTATAGAATATCACCACCTTTTGGTTGGGTTTTTTTTTTAATTCTTTTTTTTTTATTAGGTATTTTCCTCAATTACATTTCCAATGCTATCCAAAAATTCCCCAATACACTCCCCCCCCCCAGTCCCTCACCGACCCACCCACACCCCTTGGCCCTGGCATTCCCCTGTACTGGGGCATATAAAGTTGGCAAGTCCAATGGGCCTCTCTTTCCAGTGATGGCCGACTAGGCCATCTTTTGATACAAATGCAGCTAGAGTCAAGAGCTCTGGGGTACTGGTTAGTTCATAATAATGATCCACCTATGGGGTTGCAGTTCCCTTTAGCTCCTTGGGTACTTTCTCTAGCTCCTCCATTGGGGGCCCTGTGATCCATCCAATAGCTGACTGTGAGCATCCACTTCTGTGTTTGCTAGGCCCCGGCATTGTCTCACAAGAGACAGCTATATCTGGGTCCTTTCAGCAAAATCTTGCTAGTGTATGCAATGGTGTCAGCGTTTGGAAGCTGATTATGGGATGGATCCCTGGATATGGCAGTCTTTAGATGGTCCATCCTTTCTTCACAGCTCCAAACTTTATCTCTGTAACTCTTTCCATGGGTGTTTTGTTCCCAATTCCAAGAAGGGGCACAGAGTCCACACTTTGGTCTTCGTTCTTCTTGAGTTTCATGCGTTTAACAAATTGTATCTTATATCTTGGGTATCCTAAGTTTTTGGGCTAATATCCACTTATCAGTGAGTACATATTGTGTGAGTTCCTTTGTGAATGTGTTACCTCACTCAGGATGATGCCCTCCAGATCCATCCATTTGCCTAGGAATTTCATAAATTCATTCCTTTTAATAGCTGAGTAGTACTCCATTGTGTAAATGTACCACATTTTCTGTATCCATTCTTCTGTTGAGGGGCATCTGGGTTCTTTCCAGCTTCTGGCTATCATAAATAAGGCTGCTATGAACATAGTGGAGCATGTGTCCTTCTTACCGGTTGGAACATCTTCTGGATATATGCCCAGGAGAGGTATTGCTGGATCCTCTGGTAGTATTATGTCCAATTTTCTGAGGAACCGCCAAACTGATTTCCAGAGTGGTTGTACCAGCTTGCAATCCCACCAACAATGAAGGAGTGTTCCTCTTTCTCCACATCCTCGCCAGCATCTGCTGTCACCTCAATTTTTGATCTTAGCCATTCTGACTGGTGTGAGGTGGAATCTCAGGGTTGTTTTGAGTTGCATTTCCCTGATGATTAAGGATGTTGAACATTTTTTCAGGTGCTTCTCTGCCATTCGGTATTCCTCAGGTGAGAATTCTTTGTTCAGTTCTGAGCCCCATTTTTTAACGGGGTTATTTGATTTTCTGGAGTCCACCTTCTTGAGTTCCTTATATATATTGGATATTAGTCCCCTATCTGATTTAGGATAGGTAAAGATCCTTTCCCAATCTGTTGGTGGTCTTTTTGTCTTATTGACGGTGTCTTTTGCCTTGCAGAAGCTTTGCAACTTTATGAGGTCCCATTTATCGATTCTCGATCTTACAGCACAAGCCTTTGCTGTTCTATTCAGGAATTTTTCCCCTGTACCCATATTTTCGAGGCTTTTCCCTACTTTCTCCTCTATAAGTTTCAGTGTCTCTGGCTTTATGTGGAGTTCCTTAATCCACTTAGATTTGACCTTGGTACAAGGAGATAGGAATGGATCAATTCGCATCCTTCTACATGATAACCACCAGTTGTGCCAGCACCATTTGTTGAAAATGCTGTCTTTTTTCCACTGGATGGTTTTTGCTCCCTTGTCAAAGATCAAGTGACCATAGGTATGTGGGTTGATCTCAGGGTCTTCAATTCTGTTCCATTGGTCTACTTGTCTGTCGTTATACCAGTACCATGCAGTTTTTATCACAATTGCTCTGTAGTACAGTTTTAGGTCAGGCATGGTGATTCCACCAGAGGTTCTTTTATCCTTGAGAAGAGTTTTTGCTATCCTAGGTTTTTTGTTGTTCCAGATGAATTTGCAGATTGCCCTTTCTAATTCGTTGGTTGGGTTTTATGGTGAAGGTATATGCTTTTATTGACCTATTTGGAAATACATCATGAGAAAGCTACCTCAACTTATTAATTTTGGTTTAACACATCCATTAGTGGTTGGAGAGCAGTATCTCATCAAGCCTCAATAATTTTCTCTCCTACTTTCTGCTTTCTTGTTTTATGAAAAATATTCTGAGATTGTAACTGTTTTTTACCAATGACTAGACAAGTTTAGAAACGCAAATCCTTTGACCTGGACTCCCATTACCACTGAAGATGGACACTTCTGCTTAAAAGATCATATTTGTTTTGGGAAACCAGAAATATTTTAAATAGAAAACTAAAGCTTCATCATACATATTACATGATATTAAATATATTCATTTCCATATGAGTTTTGTGAGGCTTTTAAGGTGTATTTTTTGTTTATTCAGTGTGTGTGTGTGTGTGTGTGTGTGTACATGTGTGTATGTTTTTTTTGTTTTTGTTTTGTTTTTCTTGTTTTTGAGGTAGAGTCTCTCCTTTTATCTCTGCCTTTGCCCTGTCTCCACCGTCCATCTCCCCTAGGATTACTGGACTGGAAAGACAGACATAAGTCACCACATCTGGCAGTTTTACATATATTCTGGGGATCATACTCAGCTTTATTCAGACTGCACAGTGACAAATGCTTTTATGTACTGAGATATCTTATGAGCACAAAGTTTATGTTTTAATTTCTGGGCTCCCTTTAGGGGTTAGTATCACATTAATTATCAACTTTTTACAGATAATGAAGATTCAACTTAGAAAGTAAAATATATATAAAAAGTTAACTGCTGTATAGGATGTTAGGCACCTGGGGAACTCATATCCATAGATCTATGTCTCATAGTGAGACATCTGTAGTGAGCTTAGCTGTCCTGGTTCTTTTCCTTAATGCCAGTTCACCTCCTAGAAAACAAGAATTGCAATGAGACATCAGTAGGAAGCTAACTCATCCCTTCATTCTCTGTTCACTTACAGAGCTGAGGAAATTCTACATGCTCTGGTATTCAGCCTTCCCATTTATTAATCCTACATCCTTACCCTGATCTTTTTCTGTACTCATATTTCAAAACACAGTGGTCACTTCTAGCTAGATGCCTCCTCCTTCATGTTATATCATCACAAGATCACATATGACAAAACCATGATGCCTCTTCTTCTGAAATATTTTTCCCAAAGTACCTCTAAGATTTTTTTCTCTCCTTCTGCATCCTGTCAATGACATATTCCTATCATTGGTTGATTGATTTAGTCTTTGAATATTTATGGAGTAATATCTATGCTTCCAAAGCTAGAGCTAGGAGTTAGAAAATACAAATAATCCTGCCTTTTAGTGTCATTATGACTGAATTTGAGATTCTTATTCCATGTCTTTCACAACCAATATTTTCCATTCCCACTGTCAATATGTTCCTTTTATTGTCTTTTTAGGCAAACGTTCTGATCTGGTGGTCTGCCTATCCCATTCCCAAAGCTCTACCTAACCTCCTTCTTTTCTCTCACTAGCAACTGTGGATCATCCCAAGGCTTTTTGTCTTCGTGTGACTCTAATGTTTTCTCCATCCAGAGGAACCATGTTCAAACTTATGTCTGTATTCAAAGAAATTGTTATTACTGGAAGAACCATATTCAAACCTATTTGTCTCTACAATCTGCTTCTTTTGCAGCCTTGTTTCTTCCCATAGCCATTCTTCTCCAGAATGCCTGCAGAGTCCTTCACTTGGAGCCAATGGATATCTTATTAAAGATAAGGATCTCTGGTCTGCCAGTGAATCAGCATGAAGTATGCATCTGAGAATTTGGAGAACAGTCCTTGACATCCAAGAGCTGACCTGGCACTCATTGCTAGACTGTGGTATTGCCCTGTTAAGTACAAGCAATCCCACAGAATGCCAGCATCAGACAAGGTCACTCAGAGACTGTGATAGCCAATCTGCAGTCAAGTATAAGCACACAAAACCAGAATCAGACCACTAGAAATATCATATAAACCCCACCCTGGCCAGTGTGATTGTTTCTTTGTTATTTATTACAGTTTTAATATTACTGAGTTCTTCCACCTACTAGGTAGAAATTACTAAGAATCACATTCATACAATTACCCCTAAGTCTTGGCAGAGTCATCTTGAGAATAGCAGTGTTTCCTTAGATCCTCCCAAGTCATGTGATACAAATTCAAGTTCTTTATGACATCCTTTTAGTGAGATACTCCATTGTTCTCCAGTGGTGTGTGGTTGCTCTCTTTGACATTATAACACTAAGAAACAGCCCCCACCCCACACTGTAACTATAAATATATTACTACTGGTCTCTGGGTGGAGTTTATTTGAGAAATCACATGAAACTTCAGTTTAATGAACCCCTCAAATATGAATTCAAGGTTGAGAACCTCTGCTATGGCTATTCTGCCTTGCCCAACAGAAACATCTGTCTGAACATTGCTTTACAAAGTTCCTCATTTTCTTATATACCTTTCATGGTTAAAAATAAAGTTCTATTGGCTGAAATAAAGTCCAAACATTTTGACCTGGTGGGAATGAAAAAGACAGACTGTATAACCTAGATCCTTCAAAGCAAAAGGTAAGAAAAAGAGTCCCAGGAACAAGACTCTCGTTTAGGACCAATCCGAGAAAGAGTTCCCAGGGAAAGATCCGGGGGTTGAGGAGGCTGGGAGGGAGAGAAAGAGAGAGAGAGAGAGAGAGAGAGAGATATGAAAATCTGACTTCAATGAGTATGAAACTAATAACTGATTCAATAAATGAATAATAATTACTAATGCATAGTCCTGGAACTGTTTATCAACAGAGATTCTTTAAAAATCATATATGTTGACTATATCTCTTGCAATTGCATACTTTTAAGAGAATATGTATATAATTAAGAAGTATAACATGTTTTTACTGACATTGTGTTTTCATTTATTCACTCAACAAGTATTTTTATACCACTTTTTATGTGCTTGGGTATAAAATACACAAAATTAAGAGAGCTCACTGCTCTTATTAAAAGCCAAAGTTTATTAGTAGAAGTGAATAACTACAATTAAAGGGATTTCCAATCATGTTAAAAATAGGACAAGGTGCTACCTGACTACACAAGAGTTCCTGGAAGAAATAGATTTAAATAAACACCCAAGTTGAAAAAAACAAGAAAAAAAATTAGTTCTTTTATGTAATCATTTGAGACTCATTAGAACAAAGTCTCTGAAAACATACTTTATAACCTATTCAAATAAAAAAGCTTTATATGCCAACGTTTTTGAAATTTACTTTTCAGTGTGTGTGTGTGTGCGTGCGCACGCGTGCGCAGGTGAGTTATATGTACATGGATGTGGAAGCCAAATTTTAACGTCAGCTGTCATTTCTCATATGTCATCCACATTGGTTTGGGACAGGGTCTTTCACTATCCTTTAGCTTACTAAGTAGTATAGCTAGGCTGGCCAGAGTCTCACAGAGATCCTCCTGTTTCTGTCTTCCTGCTCTGGGATTATAAACATACAATATCATACTCAACTTTTTAAAATATAGTTTCTAGGGGACTGTCTTAGTTAGGGTTTTACTGCTGTGAACAGACACCATGACCAAGGTAAGTCTTATAAGAAACAACATTTAATTGGGGCTGGCTTACAGATTCAGAGGTTCAGTCCATTATCAGCAAGGTGGGAGCATGGCAGTATCCAGGCAGGCATGGCGCAGGAGGAGCCGAGAGTTCTATGTCTTCATCCAAAGGCTGCTAGTGGAAGAATGACTTCCAGGCAACTAGGGTGAGGATCTTATACCCACACCCACAGTGACACACCCATTCCAACCAGGTCACACCTATTGCAACAAGGCCACACCTTCAGATGGTGCCACTCCCTGGTCCAAGGATATACAAACCATCACATTCCACTCCCTGGTCCCCATAGACTTGTTCAAAAACATGAGTCTATGGGGGCCACACTTAAACATAGCATAATGCAAAATGCATTTAGTCCACCTTTCAAAGTTTTCATAGTCTATAGCAGTCACAACAATGTTAAAAGTCCAAAGTTCAAGGTCTCTTCTAAGATTCATCCAACTTAATTAACTGTAATCTCCAAAGCAAGGCAGGAAGCCAGCTGGGCAAACTCCAAACTCTGCATCTCCATGGCTGATGTCAAAGCGGTCTTCAGATCTCCACTCCTTTTTCATCTTTGTTGACTGCAACAAACTGCTTCCTCCTGGGCTGGTTCCACTCCCTGTTAGCGGCTTTCCTCAGCATGTGTCCCATGGCTCTGGCATCTTTAACATCTTTGAGTCTCTAAGGCAATTTCAATGTTACAGCATCTTCTTTCAGTGTCTGGGATTCCACTTGATCTTTTGGACTCCTCCTAAGGGCTGGCATCACTTTTCCAGCTCTGCCCTCTGTAGCACTTTAAGCTCAGGTTGATCCACTCCACTATGGCTGCAGTTCTTGGTGATCACTCCATGATACTGACATCTCCAATACACTGGGATTTTCCACTCCAACTAGGCTTCACCAATAGCCTCTCATAGGCTCTCTTCAGGGTGCCAAGCCTCAAATCCTTTGCATGACCCCTTTAGTCCTGGGCCATCAACTACAGCTGCGGCTTCACCTTCTCCAATGGCCTTCCTTGGCCTCTCACAGTGCTAAGCCTCAGCTTCTCTCCATTATCCCTTCATTCCTTCACAAGCAGTACCACCTGAGTGACTCTTACATATTACCAAGTCCAGCCGCAGCATGAGGTGCAACCTTGGTTATCTCTGGAACACAGCTTCTTTGTGCTCCCAGAAAACAATTTCCAGAAGATTTCACCTCAGTGATGCTTGTCTCTTCTTAATCACTGCTAATTCCTTAGCTCCAGCTAACCAGCATCAATTTTCCCAGTAGTTCCTTCCATTCTTAACTCTAGAGCCAGAGCCACATGGCTGAAGCTGCGGAGTTCTGCTGCATACGGGAACTAGAACATGATCCCCTTGTCCTATTACATTATCACTAGCTTTATATTTTCTAAATCCTTCACTGCCTAAGCTTGGCTATCCTGGTTCTTGCTCTGTAGATTGACCTTGAATGCAGAGATCAGCATGCCTGTCTCCTGAGATTAAAGGTGTGTACCACCATGCCTGGATCTAATTTAGCCGGGTAGGATCTTGCCCCAAGGTCCCACTCCCTTAATCTTTATCTCCTAGAACACAAGATTTTGCTCCATTTCACTTCCTGGTACTCCTTTAATACTCAAACCATATATTTTATATTTTTCCTTTCTAAGCTTGCTATGCTTATTCAAACTTCTCTTCATAAGACTTAACCAGAGAACAAAGTTTCTGCTGGGCTTTTTTGAAACTTCTTTTGTCAATGCAATTAATCCAAGTCTCTTCACCTTAGTCTCAGGCAAACTTTTCAGACAAGGGCAAAAAGTAGCCACATTCTTCACCAAAATACCACAAAAACAGTCTTTATGCCACATTCTGAAATTCTTCTCCTTTGAAATCACTTGGGCAAGGTCAACACAGTTCAAATTACTCCCAGCAACTAAGTCTTCCATATTCCTACTAGGATGACCCATTAAGCCCCATTTAAAGCATTCCATTGCTTTCCAAATACAAAGTCCCAAAATCCACATTCTGTCAAATAAAAGCATGGTCAGGCCTATCACAGCAATACCCCACTCCTGGTACCAACTTCTGTCTTAGTTAGGGTTTTACTGCTGTGAACAGACACCATGACCAAGGTAAGTCTTATAAGAAACAACATTTAATTGGGGCTGGCTTACAGATTCAGAGGTTCAGTCCATTATCAGCAAGGTGGGAGCATGGCAGTATCCAGGCAGGCATGGCGCAGGAGGAGCCGAGAGTTCTATGTCTTCATCCAAAGGCTGCTAGTGGAAGAATGACTTCCAGGCAACTAGGGTGAGGATCTTATACCCACACCCACAGTGACACACCCATTCCAACCAGGTCACACCTATTGCAACAAGGCCACACCTTCAGATGGTGCCACTCCCTGGTCCAAGGATATACAAACCATCACAGGGACCAAACCTCAGGTCTTTGTGCTTGTAAGGGACGACATTTACTAAGTAATCTATAGCTCCAGTCTGCTTCGGAATCTTTTCAAAAGCGTTTCTTTCCATTAATGCATTGTGAAAATTGCCTGATGCTGCCTTTAAGGATATTGCATTTTTCTGTCTTCTCAGCATCCATGTGCTTTATAATCTTAAATTACAGTGAACTTCCCCATGCCCCCCACCTCCTCACCCCCATCAGTTGCAGATTTCCATTTATTTTCACGGACATCTAGCAATTTCTCTTGTTCTTACCTATACCTGATTTTGAACCAGGCAGGAACCCCAGTGACACAATAAAGACATCAACCTACCCACAAAACTTTCAACCCAAAATGTATCCTGCTACAAGAAATGCAGGCACAGGGGATGGAGCAGAAACTGAGGGAATGGCCAACCAATAACCAGTCTGTATTAGTCAGGGTTCTCTAGAATCACAAAACTTATGGAATGTTTCTCTATATTGAGGGAATTTATTGTGATGACTTACATTCTGTAGTCCAACTAACCCAACAATGGTCAGCTGTGAATTGGAAGTCCAAGAATCTAGTATTTGCTCAGTCCCATGAGTCTAGTTGTTTCAGTGGAATCCTAAGGTAGGTTCCAACAGATGTGCTAGCTAGTAAGTGCAAGAAGGCAAAGAACAGTGATTCTTCCTTCTTCCAGTGTCCTTATGTAGGCCTTCAGCAGAAAGTGTGTCCAGATTAAAGGTTTGTACCACCACTCCTAGATCTTGGAATTGCTTGTCCCAGTATGACCTTGAACTCAGAGATCTTGCTTCAGGAATGAAGACATGTACTATCTTGCCTCAGCCTAAGCTTTTCATGGCCACTATGCTTCAAGATTTCCATGCCAAGTTTCTAGTCAGAAACTTGTGTCTTTCAGCCTCAATATCTGGATCATAGGTGAGCCTTCCAATTCTGGATTGTAGCTCATCCCAGATATACTCAAGTTGACAACCAGGACAGGGGCTGTGAGCAGGCTGTAAAGTGGATAAGTAAAAAATAATAATTAATTTAAAATACTGTCTTGATTAATAATTGAGGGAGTTACACCTTCCTTTTCTTATATAGTCATTGACTCCCTATTGAATTAAAATTAATTCCAAAATGCCTGTGAAATTATATGAAGCTAGCACTTTAGCTTCAAAAATAACAGGTTTCTGTCCTTTGACATATTTCACACTTTTGAAAATGAACACATCTATTTCCCTTTGTCTTCCAGTAAAATTGCAGGTTACAATTTCTTCCTTGTTGCAACTTCTAAAATTGTCAGCCTAACAACACAAAGCACCCCTCAAACTTATAATGTCAAAGAGAAAATAGAAAGCTTTCTTCTTGAATCCAACTGAAAATATTTGTATCCAAATCATTTGCCACTTAGACAGCAAGCCAAACCAAGTGTCTTAGTCAGGGTATCTATTCCTGCATAAACATTATGACCAAGAAGCAGTTGGGGAGGAAAGGGTTTATTCAGCTTACACTTCCATACTGTTGTTCATTACCAAGGAAGTCAGGACTAGAACTCAAGCAGGTCAGAAAGCAAGAGCTGATGCAGAGGCGATGGAGGGTTGTTCTTTACTGGCTTGCTTCCCCTGGCTTGCTCAGCCTGCTCTCTTATAGAACCAAGACTACCAGCCCAGAGATGGCATCACCCACAAGGGCACCTCCCCCCTTGATCACTAATTGAGAAAATGCCTTACAGCTGGATATCATGGAGGCATTTCCTCAACTGAAGCTCCTTTCTCTGTAATAACTCCAGCCTGTGTCAAGTTGACACAAAACTAGCCAGTACACCAAGTTTCACTGTAGAAATGAGCAACTGTCAAACATTTTTCTTTTTGTAGTTATATCAAATAAATAAAGAAATGTATTAATATGGGCATTGGTTTATTTCAAACATAATTGGAGTAATTTGAAAGGTTGACTCTTCTGTTTAGAGAAAGCAAAATTTCCCAAATAAAACCTTACTTACTACCATGCTTGACTTTTGTGTAATATTCATTCAAACCAGGTATAAATTAGATATCAAATCCAGACCTGTTCTCTACTATTCAGGAGTTTATGGGTAATAAGTTATCAGATGGCTCCTTCAGTCTCTGTTAATGACAGTAAGAACCGAGCCGGAGGACAGAGACCTGCCCTGCAGAGAGTGCCATCTTGGCTCCGGGACTCCGCCGAACTTAGTCTACAGGTTAGAGTGAGGACCACAGAGGCAGACAGCTTCTGGGACAGGCGGGAGCCACAGAGCCGCTGAGGCAGCACCCTTTTGGGGCCGCAGACATCCGGCACCCTCCCAGTCGGAGGACAGTGACCTGCCCTGCAGGGAGCGCCATCTTGGCTCCGGGACTCCTCCAAGCTTAGTCTCTACAGGTCAGAGTGGGGACCACGGGGGCAGACGGCTTCTGGGACAGGCAGGAGCCACAGAGCCGCTGAGGCAGCACCCTTTTGGGGCCGCAGACTTCCGGCACCCTCCCAGCCGGAGGACAGAGACCTGCCCTGAAGAGAGTGCCATCTTGGCTCCGGGACTCCGCCGAGCTTAGTCTCTACAGGTCAGAGTGGGGACCACGGGGGCAGACGGCTTCTGGGACAGGCGGGAGCCACAGAGCTGCTGAGGCAGCACCCTTTAGGGGCCGCAGACATCCGGCACCCTCCCAGTCGGAGGACAGTGACCTGCCCTGCAGGGAGTGCCATCTTGGCTCCGGGACTCCGCCGAACTTAGTCTGTACAGGTCAGAGTGAGGACCACAGAGGCAGACAGCTTCTGGGACAGGCGGGAGCCACAGAACCGCTGAGGCAGCACCCTTTTGGGGCCGCAGACATCCGACACCCTCCCAGCCGGAGAACAGTGACCTGCCCTGCAGGGAGCGCCATCTTGGCTCCGGGACTCCGCCGAACTTAGTCTGTACAGGTCTGCTGACAGAGGATACTCAGAATCCCCAGAAGAACAACCTCTGAACAGAGACAACTATAACAACTCCAGAGATTACCAGATGGCGAGAGGTAAAGGTAAGAATCTTACTAACAGAAACCAAGACCACTCACCATCATCAGGACCCAGCACTCCCACTTCGCCCAGTCCAGGGCACCCCAACACACCTGAAAAACTAGACCTGGATTTAAAAGCATATCTCATGATGATGGTAGAGGACATCAAGAAGGACTTTAAAGAACTACAGGAGAACATGGCTAAAGAGTTACAAGTCCTTAAAGAAAAACAGGAAAACACAACCAAACTGGTAGAAGTCCTTAAAGAGAAACAGGAAAACACATCCAATCAGATGATGGAAATGAACAAAACCATACTAGACCTAAAAAGGGAAGTAGACACAATAAAGAAAACCCAAAATGAGGCAACACTGGAGATAGAAACCCTAGGAAAGAAATCTGGAACCATAGATGCAAGCATCAGCAACAGAATACAAGAGATGGAAGAGAGAATCTCAGGTGCAGAAGATTCCATAGAGAACATGGGCACAACAATCAAGGAAAATGGAAAATGCAAAAAGATCCTAACTCAAAACATCCAGGAAATACAGGACACAATGAGAAGACCAAACCTACGGATAATAGGAGTGGATGAGAATGAAGATTTTCAACTCAAAGGACCAGCAAACATCTTCAACAAAATTATAGAAGAAAACTTCCCAAATCTAAAGAAAGAGATGCCCATGAACATACAAGAAGCCTACAGAACTCCAAATAGGCTGGACCAGAAAAGAAATACCTCCCGACACATAATAATCAGAACAACAAATGCACTAAATAAAGATAGAATACTAAAAGCAGTAAGAGAAAAAGGCCAAGTAACATATAAAGGCAAGCCTATCAGAATTACAACAGATTTTTCACCAGAGACTATGAAAGCTAGAAGATCCTGGACAGATGTCATACAGACACTAAAAGAACACAAATTCCAGCCCAAGCTACTATACCCAGCCAAACTCTCAATTAACATAGATGGAGAAACCAAAGTATTCCACGACAAAGCCAAATTCACACATTATCTCTCCACGAATCCAGCCCTTCAAAGGATAATAACAGAAAAAAACCAATACAAGGACAGGAACCACGCCCTAGAAACAACAAGAAGGTAATCCCTCAACAAACCTAAAAGAAGACAGCCACAAGAACAGAATGCCAACTTTAACAACAAAAATAACAGGAAACAACAATTACTTTTCCTTAATATCTCTTAATATCAATGGACTCAACTCCCCGATAAAAGGACATAGACTAACAAACTGGCTACACAAACAAGACCCAACATTTTGCTGCTTACAAGAAACTCATCTCAGAGAAAAAGATAGACACTACCTCAGAATGAAAGGCTGGAAAACAATTTTCCAAGCAAATGGTCTGAAGAAACAATCTGGAGTAGCCATTCTAATATCAGATAAGATTGACTTCCAACCCAAAGTCATCAAAAAAGACAGGGAGGGGCACTTCATACTCATCAAAGGTAAAATCCTCCAAGAGGAACTATCAATCCTGAATATCTATGCTCCAAATACAAAGGCAGCCTCATTCATTAAAGAAACTTTAGTAAATCTCAAAGCACACATTGCACCTCATACAATAATAGTGGGAGACTTCAACACACCACTTTCACCAATGGACAGATCATGGAAACAGAAACTAAACAGGGACACAGTGAAACTAACAGAAGTTATGGATCAAATGGATCTGGCAGATATCTACAGAACATTTTACCCTAAAACAAAAGGATACACCTTCTTCTCAGCACCTCATGGTACCTTCTCCAAAATTGACCATGTAATTGGGCACAAAACAGGACTCAACAGATACAAAAATATTGAAATTGTCCCATGCATCCTATCAGATCACCATGGACTAAGGCTGATCTTCAATAACAAAATAAATAATAGAAAGCCAACCTTCACGTGGAAACTGAACAACACTCTTCTCAATGATACCTTGGTCAAGGAAGGAATAAAGAAAGAAATTAAGGACTTTTTAGAGTTCAATGAAAATGAAGCCACAACATACCCAAACTTATGGGACGCAATGAAAGCATTTCTAAGAGGAAAACTCATAGCTCTGAGTGCCTCCAAAAGGAAACTAGAAAGAGCACACATTAGCAGCTTGACAACACACCTAAAAGCACTAGAACAAAAGGAAGCAAATTCACCCAAGAGGAGTAGACGGCAGGAAATAATCAAACTCAGGGGTGAAATCAACCAAGTGTAAACAAGAAAAACTATTCAAAGAATCAACCAATCAAGGAGCTGGTTCTTTGAGAAAATCAACAAGATAGATAAACCCTTAGCCAGACTCACTAGAGGGCACAGGGAAAGCATCCTAATTAACAAAATCAGAAATGAAAAAGGAGACATAACAACAGATCCTGAAGACATCCAAAACACCATCAGATCCTTCTACCAAAGGCTATACTCAACAAAACTGGAGAACCTGGATGAAATGGACAAGTTCCTAGACAGATACCAGGTACCAAAGTTGAATCAAGATCAGGTTAATGATCTAAACAGCCCTATATCCCCCAAAGAAATAGAAGCAGTCATTAATAGTCTCCCAACCAAAAAAAGCCCAGGACCAGATGGGTTTAGTGCAGAGTTCTATCAGACCTTCAAAGAAGATCTAATCCCAGTTCTTCACAAACTATTCCACAAAATAGAAACAGAAGGTACTCTACCCAACTCATTCTATGAAGCCACAATTACTCTGATACCTAAACCACAAAAAGACCCAACAAAGATAGAAAACTTCAGACCAATATCCCTTATGAATATTGATGCAAAAATCCTCAATAAAATTCTTGCTAACCGAATCCAAGAACACATCAAAACAATCATCCATCCTGACCAAGTAGGTTTCATCCCAGGGATGCAGGGATGGTTCAATATACGGAAATCCATCAACGTAATCCAGTATATAAACAAACTCAAAGACAAAAACCACATGGTCATCTCGTTAGATGCGGAAAAAGCATTTGACAAGATCAAACACCCATTCATGATAAAAGTCTTGGAAAGATCAGGAATTCAAGGCCCATACCTAAACATGATAAAAGCAATCTACAGCAAACCAGTAGCCAACATCAAAGTAAATGGTCAGAAGCTTGAAGCAATCCCTCTAAAATCAGGGACTAGACAAGGCTGTCCACTTTCTCCATACCTATTCAACATTGTACTTGAAGTCCTAGCCAGAGCAATTCGACAACAAAAGGAGATCAAAGGGATACAAATTGGAAAAGATGAAGTCAAAATATCACTTTTTGCAGATGATATGATAGTATATATAAGTGACCCTAAAAATTCCACCAGAGAACTCCTAAGCCTGATAAACAGCTTCGGTGAAGTAGCTGGATATAAAATTAACTCAAACAAATCAATGGCCTTTCTCTACACAAAGAATAAACAGGCTGAGAAAGAAATTAGGGAAACAACACCCTTCTCAATAGTCACAAATAATATAAAATATCTTGGCGTGACTCTAACTAAGGAAGTGAAAGATCTGTATAATAAAAACTTCAAGTCTCTGAAGAAAGAAATTATAGAAGATCTCAGAAGATGGAAAGATCTCCCATGCTCATGGATTGGCAGGATCAACATTGTAAAAATGGCTATCTTGCCAAAAGCAATCTACAGATTCAATGCAATCCCCATCAAAATTCCAAATCAATTCTTCAACGAATTAGAAAGTGCAATCTGCAAATTCATCTGGAATAACAAAAAACCTAGGATAGGAAAAACTCTTCTTAAGGATAAAAGAACCTCTGGTGGAATCACCATGCCGGACCTAAAGCTCTACTACAGAGCAATTGTGATAAAAACTGCATGGTACTGGTATAGTGACAGACAAATAGACCAATGGAATAGAATTGAAGACCCAGAAATGAACCCACACACCTATGGTCACTTGATCTTCAACAAGGGAGCTAAAAACATCCAGTGGAAGAAAGACAGCATTTTCAACAAATGGTGCTGGCACAACTGGTTGTTAACATGTAGAAGAATGGGAATCGATCCATTCCTATCTCCTTGTACTAAGGTCAAGTCTAAGTGGATCAAGGAACTTCACATAAAACCAGAGACACTGAAACTTATAGAGGAGAAAGTGGGGAAAAGCCTTGAAGATATGGGCACAGGGGAAAAATTCCTGAATAGAACAGTAATGGCTTGTGCTGTAAGATCGAGAATTGACAAGTGGGACCTCATGAAACTACAAAGCTTCTGCAAGGCTAAAGACACCATCAATAAGACAAAAAAACCACCAACAGATTGGGAAAGGATCTCCACCTATCCTAAATCAGATAAGGGACTAATATCCAATATATATAAAGAACTCAAGAAGGTGGACTCCAGAAAGTCAAATAACCCCATTAAAAAATGGGGCTCAGAACTGAACAAAGAATTCTCGCCTGAGGAATACCGAATGGCAGAGAAACACCTGAAAAAATGTTCAACATCCTTAATCATCAGGGAAATGCAAATCAAAACAACCCTGAGATTCCACCTCACACCAGTCAGAATGGCTAAGATCAAAAATTCAGGTGACAGCAGTTGCTGGCGAGGATGTGGAGAAAGAGGAACACTCCTCCATTGTTGGTGGGATTGCAAGCTTGTACAACCACTCTGGAAATCAGTCTGGCGGTTCCTCAGAAAATTGGACATAGTACTACCGGAGGATCCAGCAATACCTCTCCTGGGCATATATCCAGAAGATGTCCCAACCGGTAAAAAGGACACATGTTCCACTATGTTCATAGCAGCCCTATTTATAATAGCCAGAAGCTGGAAAGAACCCAGATGTCCCTCAACAGAGGAATGGATACAGAAATTATGGTACATTTACACAATGGAGTACTACTCAGCTATTAAAAAGAATGAATTTATGAAATTCCTAGCCAAATGGATGGACCTGGAGGGCATCATCTTGAGTGAAGTAACACAATCACAAAAGAACTCACACAATATGTATTCACTGATAAGTGGATATTAGCCCAAAACTTAGGATACCCAAGATTTAAGATACAATTTGCTAAACGCATGAAACTCAAGAAGAATGAAGACCAAAGTGTGGACACTGTGCACCTTCTCAGAATTGGGAACAAAACACCCAGGGAAGGAGTTACAGAGACAAAGTTCGTAGCTGTGATGAAAGGATGGACCATTTAGAGACTGCCGTATCCAGGGATCCATCCCATAATCAACTTCTAAACGCTGACACCATTGCATACACTAGCAAGATTTTGCTGAAAGGACCCAAATATAGCTGTCTCTTGTGAGACGATGCTGGGGCCTAGCAAACACAGGAGTGGATGTTCACAGTCAGCTATTGGATGTATCACAGGGCTCCCATTGGAGAAGCTAGAATAAGTACCCAAGGAGCTAAAGGGATCTGCAACCCTATTGTTGGAACAACATGATGTACAAACTAGAACCCCGGAGCTCTTGTCTCTAGCTGCATATGTATCGAAAGATGGCCTAGTCAGCCATCAATGGAAAGAGAGGCCCATTGGACTTGCAAACTTTATATGCCCCAATATAGGGGAATGCCAGGGCCAAAAGAATGGGAATGGGTGGGTAGGGAAGTGGGGGGCGCTATGGGGGACTTTTGGGATAGTATTGGAAATGTAATTGAGGAAAATATGTAATAAAAATATAAAAAAAAATGACAGTAAGAACCAATGCTGATTTAATAATCCCCTTCATGCCTTTCAGAAAGCAGTCAAGATGTGGTCAGTTCTCAAATGTGTGCCCTCTTTGGCAGCACTCAAAGAATCGTCTATGATGGAATGATGCCATGGGACTCTCAGCCTTCTGCATTTGTACTCAGACATGGAGTACCAGGCAGGTGAATGATAGATCAAAGACAGGACTATGCTCCATTCTCTATGCCTTCTCCAGCTCAACAACTTCTTTGAGCTTATCATCCTTAAAAATACCAAGAAAGTAAGAAAAACCTGTACTGGCAAATATGTTTTGATGATTATATGGGTCAAAATACTACCTAGGTTAACATCAAGAAATACTGAGTCTTTTTATTTTTGTGTCTTGTAACAAGGTTCTGGAAAGTTTTCTGCCAGCAATATGTATATATGTAATAACATATATATTCCCTCCTTTATTTTCTATTTCTGCGTGAAAAATCTGGGTAAGGAAGCTTTTCTATGACTCACATGCAGGACATTATGTTGCTAAGTATATTTTGGACACTGACAGAAGTGAGCTGAATATTTAAGTACTCCCCAAAGTCAATGCATGATTTAAGAAATTATGTATATTAGAATGCTATGCTGCAATATGATACATTAGGCCCCAGTGAAGCTGTGGTTCCTAATTCAGACAGTATTAAGTTTCTCTGCTTAAATTTTATTATAGTGTAGATCATCGATATCAAGTGAATCAGGCCAACCATGGAACTGTTGCTAATAAGAGAAAAACATTTTAATGTATCAAGAAACCACTCTGTGATGTTTTACACAAAACACATCTCCTACTTCAGAGACACTTGTTGGAGTTTTTATTAATTATGTTTACCAAGGGCTTTTGCAAGCACCTTTGTTTCCAGGCTCTGAAGGTTTGTGATAACAGCATCAAACTGAACCTTCCACTGCAGAAATGGTTTAACTGGAGAAGGAGGCTCCACTTCACCACATTAGGATTGAAAGGTGATAATTTGGTTTGCAACCCCTTGTAGAGTATATTCTACTCTCAAACTAGCCAAGGTATGTAACAGAACCTTTTTGCAAACACTTTTCTGTTTTCTTCCTAATTAAAAATGCTACCCCCACCCCCAAACTTCCTGCTTCTTACTCACAGAGCCAAAAAGAATCAACACCTCCGCTCCTTCCAAGCCATTTGTTCTGCTGGTTCTGCTAGAACTTTGGCTTAAAAGCTTTTCATACTAGAACTTACTATAATTCTTTTCCTGTAGTACAGTCTTGGCTTCCTTGTCACATGTATACTCAGTACATTGCTTTTTATTAATTGCACTTCTTCATTGACAATTTCATACAAGTGTCTAACACATCCTGACTACACTTGCCCCTGCCTTTCTTACACACTCCTACCCTGTCAACCCTTCCTTCCTCCATGCACATTCTTTCCCTGTGTTCATGTCTATTTGCTTTTATAATTTAAATTACATTTTTTTATTTATGGGAGTGAGGAGAAACATGCATGCCCTATAGCCCATATAGAAAGCAGAGGGAAACTTGTGAGAGATAGTTCTCTCCTTCTGCCATGTGGATACCCAGTGATAGAAATTGGTGAGCTTTGGCAGCAAGGGCCTTTATGCACAGAGAAATCTAATAATCCTATATTTTTGTTTTGTGATCCACTGGGTTTAACCAGAGCCATTTGTGTAACCAAAGGTTTGGAATGATCCAGTTGTTCCTAGTAGGCTCACCAGTGGGTACACAGATAAAGATAACGACTCTACTTTCCCAAGAATTAAGCAGTAGTCAATATTTCAGAAGGTAAGGATAAGGCCTCATGAGGTCTGCCTCCATCTGTGACCTGTCACCAAAAGGCTGTGAGGCTATTCTCGGTTGTCAACTTGACTATATCTGGAAGAAACTACAGTCCAGAAATGGATGGCACACCTTTGACCCAGATCTTGAGGCACTTTGTTAATCTGGGCCATACCTTCTGCTGGAGGCCTACATAAGGACAATGGAAGAAGGAAAGATTTTTCATCTATTTGCATTTACTTGCCAGCACATCTACTAGAGTCTTCCTTTCAGAATTCCAGCTTATACAGAAGACCAGCTGAACCACCCAGCCTCATAGGACTAAGTAACTACTAGATTCTTGGACCTCCCCTTCACAGCTGGCTATTATTGGATTAGCTGGACTACAGCCTCTAAGTCATTCCAATAATATATATATGAATATATATGAATATGAATATATATATTCATTTCATAAGTTCTGTAACTCTAGAGAGCCCTGACTAATCTAATACACTGGCCCAATTTTGTTAAAGTGGTGAAGGCCATGTGGGTACCAGTATCCCTGGTGATTTCGTGGTTACAATGGTTATTTCATACCCAAAAGATAGCATTTTCATCCCTTCTCCCTAACTTTAAGCCCTTACATTCTTCCACTGTGTTCCCAGAGCCTTAGAAGAGATGGTCCAGATATCCTGTTTATACCTATGCACACAACAATCATGCATTCTCAGCACCTTGAGCAACCATGTCATTTCTTCATTTAACACTAGTGGTTTACTGCAAAGAAAAAGCATCTCTGATGTACAGTAGATACTCCTTATATTCTTAAAACATATGCCCAAAGGCATGTAACCAGTTTTTCACACTCCCCAGATTAGCTATATCTTATCCCTTCTTCACTCAAACACAAAATAGTTAATTAGAATTAGCCACTCTTATGGTCACCTTAACATATTCTAAGTATTCTTATATCACCTTAGCTCTCTAGTTGGAGGTAACCACATCTATTCATCATGTTGTATGAAGTAGAAACTTCTAGGTTCTTTAAAAGTTAGTTATGTCAAATGATGTTTTGCTGAGGCACACAAGTAAAAAGATACATTGATATAGCAAACATGTAAAAGGACCCATGATATGGGAGTATAAATATGACCCCACAAGCAGTGGGAGACAAGAACTGAGCATTGGTTTGGTTTGCTCCACCTCACTACTCTTGTCTAATGACACACATATATTGGTTCGCCTAATGTAGCGTTGTTGAACTCAACTTGTGGTAATGCCACAATTGAAAGAAACTTACCCAAGAACTCCTTGTGAAGTACCTGTGGAAGCTTGGCACTCTGCAGCCTTACCTCAGGCCAGTTGGCAAGCCTTGGGGTTCCTTCAGGATTGAACTACAGCTGCTGGTTCATGTGTGGTGTCTGCCTACCTTGATGACTGGACTGCAGCTGCTGAGTCATATTTGGTGTTTGTTAGAGGACTGAACTGCTGAGAAAGAAGATCAAGCTCGACCCCAAAGAACTAATGCTGAACAGGCCACTTCCCCCATATCCTAATAACGTTTCTATTCTACTACCTCTGCTGGGTAATAGAATAGAGGAAAAGTTAAACCCTTATTTATTTATTTATTTATTTATTTATTTATTTATTTATTTATTTATTTATTTATTTATTTTGAGACAGGGTTTCTCTGTATAGCCCTGGCTGTCCTGGAACTCACTTTGTAGACCAGGCTGGCCTCAAACTCAGAAATCTCCCTGCCTCTGCCTCCCAAGTGCTGGGATTAAAGGTGTGTGCCTCTACACCCGGCAAGTTGAACACTTATTAAAAGTAGATTGCAAAAAATGTATGCCTACAGTCATGTTTTCTTTTCCTAAACATCAAGGCTGCTTTAGGCATCTTTTCCTTTTGAATGTAGTTTTAGCCCAGTTGTTGCTCTGACAACCAGTTGTTCAAAAGTGTAATGTGACAGGATTCGTTTCCATGACAATAAAGTCTTGTTTTCTTCATTAGGGAATTATTGCTACAATACTTGTGGGAACTGGCTTAGCTATTTTCGAGTTACATATAAATCTGGATGTGTATAGTTAACACAGTGAGAGGCAAGAGAGTCTCCTCTCAGCCATCCTTCAATAGGATAACTCTAGAGTATATTTCATACAGCTGCTCAAAACTGTTCTCATATAATATAAATCATTATATATAATTCAGTGAATATATAGCTACATTTTTTGTATAAAGTCTAGGGCAGTGGTTTTCACCCTTACTAATGCTGTATCTCTTTATGTTATTAACCTTGTGCTATGGACAACATATAAACTATTTTCATTGCTACATCATAACTGCAATTTTAATACTGGTATAAATTGTAATGCAAATATTTGTGTTTTCCAATAGTCTTAGGTGACTCACCTTTGGTTGATTCCCCCTAACACACACATACACTCACAGGTTGGGAACTGCTGATTTAGGGATATTTTTGTTGTTCCCATTTTTACATTGGCAAATATGCATAAAATTTTGAGGAGTTTCAGCAGCATTTTATCGGTTCGCAAATCACCATGCATAGTTTCCAGAATATTGAAGCCATTCTAAAGTATCTGGACAATTTAAAATAAATGTTATTAGGAAAAAAAGTAAAAGAACAAGTAAATCAAACGTAAAATTGTATACACTACTCTGTTCTGCTCAATGTCTTAGCTTAAAAATGGGAAAACTAGATTTAATCTTTCAAGTTAAATAGTTTCTCTTTTAGTTTATAGAAACATATTATGGAAACTAGTCAAAAAATTAAATTATCACATTACAAATATAAAACATAGAAAAAGCCCGGCTTGCTGGCATGGTCTTTAAATTTGTCTCAAGATGATTTCCAACTGAATACCCTCCTTTAAATATTGGTAGAAAACCAGAGGTCAGCCAAATGGCTTGACAATGTTAAATTATGTTCTAAATGCAGTCCTGAAAACTCTCATTTTCATCATCTAATCTTAATTCAGAAAAGATGGAAAACACAAGGTTTTGGTCCCCAAAGAAACATCAACTCCTCATGTGGCTGATTTGGGATAAATGGTCCTGCATGTGTGCCCCATAAAGTGAGTTAATGTCACTGTGAGGACTGAGCTTCACCACTCTAGTTTGTTCTAATATTACTAGAGTATTAGTTTACTATTTTAAAGGAGTGTTGGAAGATGGCTCATGAAACTGTAAAGGCAGAGGGTTGTCTGGAAGGAAAAATCAAACATCTGACAATAATTTCTCTATCATCTCTTACTTGAATGAGTGATATAATTAGTTATAGCCATGGCTTTTCTTCATACACAAATGGAACTATTTCATAAGAGGCTGACTTGATTCTTTTTTTTTCAAGAAAGTAAAACTTACACATGATACCATTCTTTATCATCAACTCAATAATACATCGGGATTCAGCAACTGGGTCCTTTAACTAGACACCACAGTTATTTTGTTTTTTTTTTATTTTTAATATTTTTATTACATATTTTCCTCAATTACATTTCCAATACTATCCCAAAAGTCCCCCATAGCGCCCCCCACTTCCCTACCCACCCATTCCCATTCTTTTGGCCCTGGCATTCCCCTATATTGGGGCATATAAAGTTTGCAAGTCCAATGGGCCTCTCTTTCCATTGATGGCCGACTAGGCCATCTTTCGATACATATGCAGCTAGAGACAAGAGCTCCAGGGTTCTGGTTAGTACATCATGTTGTTCCAACAATAGGGTTGCAGATCCCTTTAGCTCCTTGGGTACTTTCTCTAGCTTCTCCATTGGGAGCCCAGTGATACATCCAATAGCTGACTGTGAACATCCACTCCTGTGTTTGCTAGGCCCCGGCATCGTCTCACAAGAGACAGCTATATTTGGGTCCTTTCAGCAAAATCTTGCTAGTGTATGCAATGGTGTCAGCGTTTAGAAGCTGATTATGGGACGGATCCCTGGATACGGCAGTCTCTAAATGGTCCATCCTTTCATCACAGCTACGAACTTTGTCTCTGTAACTCTTTCCCTGGGTGTTTTGTTCCCAATTCTAAGAAGGTGCACAGTGTCCACACTTTGGTCTTCATTCTTCTTGAGTTTCATGCGTTTATCAAATTGTATCTTATATCTTGGGTATCCTAAGTTATGGGCTAATATCCACTTATCAATGAATACATATTGTGTAAGTTCTTTTGTGATTGTGATATTTCACTCAAGATGATGCCCTCCAGGTCCATCCATTTGGCTAGGAATTTCATAAATTCATTCTTTTTAATAGCTGAGTAGTACTCCATTGTGTAAATGTACCATAATTTCTGTATCCATTCCTCTGTTGAGGGACATCTGGGTTCTTTCCAGCTTCTGGCTATTATAAATAGGGCTGCTATGAACATAGAGGAGCATGTGTCCTTTTTACCGGTTGGGACATCTTCTGGATATATGCCCAGGAGAGGTATTGCTGGATCCTCCGGTAGTACTATGTCCAATTTTCTGAGGATCCACCAGACTGATTTCCAGAGTGGTTGTACAAGCTTGCAATCCCACCAACAATGGAGGAGTGTTCCTCTTTCTCCACATCCTCGCCAGCATCTGCTGTCACCTCAATTTTTGATCTTAGCCATTCTGACTGGTGTGAGGTGGAATCTCAGGGTTGTTTTGATTTGCATTTCCCTGATGATTAAGGATGTTGAACATTTTTTCAGGTGTTTCTCTGCCATTCAGTATTCCTCAGGTGAGAATTCTTTGTTCAGTTCTGAGCCCCATTTTTTAATGGGGTTATTTGACTTTCTGGAGTCCACCTTCTTGAGTTCTTTATATATATTGGATATTAGTCCCTTATCTGTTTGGGATAGGTGAAGATCCTTTCCCAATCTGTTGGTGGTTTTTTTTTTGTCTTATTGATGGTGTCTTTAGCCTTGCAGAAGCTTTGTAGTTTCATGAGGTCCCACTTGTCAATTCTCAATCTTACAGCACAAGCCATTACTGTTCTATTCAGGAATTTTTCCCCTGTGCCCATATCTTCAAGGCTTTTCCCCACTTTCTCCTCTATAAGTTTCAGTGTCTCTGGTTTTATGTGAAGTTCCTTGATCCACTTAGACTTGACCTTAGTATAAGGAGATAGGAATGGATCAATTCGCATTCTTCTACATGTTAACAACCAGTTGTGCCAGCACCATTTGTTGAAAATGCTGTCTTTCTTCCACTGGATGTTTTTAGCTCCCTTGTCGAAGATCAAGTGACCATAGGTGTGTGGGTTCATTTCTGGGTCTTCAATTCTATTCCATTGGTCTATTTGTCTGTCACTATACCAGTACCACGCAGTTTTTATCACAATTGCTCTGTAGTAGAGCTTTAGGTCTGGCATGGTGATTCCACCAGAGGTTCTTTTATCCTTGAGAAGAGTTTTTGCTATCCTAGGTTTTTTGTTATTCCAGATGAATTTGCAGATTGCACTTTCTAATTCGTTGAAGAATTGAGTTGGAATTTTGATGGGGATTGCATTGAATCTGTAGATTGCTTTTGGCAAGATAGCCATTTTTACAATGTTGATCCTGCCAATCCATGAGCATGGGAGATCTTTCCATCTTCTGAGATCTTCTATAATTTCTTTCTTCAGAGACTTGAAGTTTTTATTATACAGATCTTTCACTTCCTTAGTTAGAGTCACGCCAAGATATTTTATATTATTTGTGACTATTGAGAAGGGTGTTGTTTCCCTAATTTCTTTCTCAGCCTGTTTATTCTTTGTGTAGAGAAAGGCCATTGATTTGTTTGAGTTAATTTTATATCCAGCTACTTCACCGAAGCTGTTTATCAGGCTTAGGAGTTCTCTGGTGGAATTTTTAGGGTCACTTATATATACTATCATATCATCTGCAAAAAGTGATATTTTGACTTCATCTTTTCCAATTTGTATCCCTTTGATCTCCTTTTGTTGTCGAATTGCTCTGGCTAGGACTTCAAGTACAATGTTGAATAGGTATGGAGAAAGTGGACAGCCTTGTCTAGTCCCTGATTTTAGAGGGATTGCTTCAAGCTTCTGACCATTTACTTTGATGTTGGCTACTGGTTTGCTGTAGATTGCTTTTATCATGTTTAGGTATGGGCCTTGAATTCCTGATCTTTCCAAGACTTTTATCATGAATGGGTGTTGGATCTTGTCAAATGCTTTTTCCGAATCTAACGAGATGACCATGTGGTTTTTGTCTTTGAGTTTGTTTATATACTGGATTACGTTGATGGATTTCCATATATTGAACCATCCCTGCATCCCTGGGATGAAACCTACTTGGTCAGGATGGATGATTGTTTTGATGTGTTCTTGGATTCGGTTAGCAAGAACTTTATTGAGGATTTTTGCATCAATATTCATAAGGGATATTGGTCTGAAGTTTTCTATCTTTGTTGGGTCTTTTTGTGGTTTAGGTATCAGAGTAATTGTGGCTTCATAGAATGAGTTGGGTAGAGTACCTTCTGTTTCTATTTTGTGGAATAGTTTGTGAAGAACTGGGATTAGATCTTCTTTGAAGGTCTGATAGAACTCTGCACTAAACCCATCTGGTCCTGGGCTTTTTTTAGTTGGGAGACTATTAATGACTGCTTCTATTTCTTTGGGGTATATAGGGCTGTTTAGATCATTAACCTGATCTTGATTCAACTTTGGTACCTGGTATCTGTCTAGGAACTTCTCCATTTCATCCAGGTTCTCCAGTTTTGTTGAGTATAGCCTTTGGTAGAAGGATCTGATGTTGTTTTGGATGTCTTCAGGATCTGTTGTTATGTCTCCTTTTTCATTTCTGATTTTGTTAATTAGGATGCTTTCCCTGTGCCCTCTAGTGAGTCTGGCTAAGGGTTTATCTATCTTGTTGATTTTCTCAAAGAACCAGCTCCTTGATTGGTTGATTCTTTGAATAGTTTTTCTTGTTTACACTTGGTTGATTTCACCCCTGAGTTTGATTATTTCCTGCCGTCTACTCCTCTTGGGTGAATTTGCTTCCTTTTGTTCTAGTGCTTTTAGGTGTGTTGTCAAGCTGCTAATGTGTGCTGTCTCTGGTTTCCTTTTGGAGGCACTCAGAGCTATGAGTTTTCCTCTTAGAAATGCTTTCATTGCGTCCCATAAGTTTGGGTATGATGTGGCTTCATTTTCATTGAACTCTAAAAAGTCCTTAATTTCTTTCTTTATTCCTTCCTTGACCAAGGTATCATTGAGAAGAGTGTTGTTCAGTTTCCACGTGAAGGTTGGCTTTCTATTATTTATGTTGTTATTGAAGATCAGCCTTAGTCCATGGTGATCTGATAGGATGCATGGGACAATTTCAATATTTTTGTATCTGTTGAGGCCTGTTTTGTGACCAATTATGTGGTCAATTTTGGAGAAGGTACCATGAGGTGCTGAGAAGAAGGTATATCCTTTTGTTTTAGGATAGAATGTTCTGTAGATATCTGCCAGATCCATTTGATTCATAATTTCTCTTAGTTTCTCTGTGTCCCTGTTTAGTTTCTGTTTCCATGATCTGTCCATTGGTGAAAGTGGTGTGTTGAAGTCTCCCACTATTATTGTATGAGGTGCAATGTGTGCTTTGAGATTTACTAAAGTTTCTTTAATGAATGTGGCTGCCTTTGTATTTGGAGCATAGATATTCAGGATTGATAGTTCCTCTTGGAGGATTTTACCTTTGATGAGTATGAAGTGTCCCTCCCTGTCTTTTTTAATGACTTTGGGTTGGAAGTCAGTCTTATCAGATATTTGAATGGCTACTCCAGCTTGTTTCTTCATGCCATTTGCTTGGAAAATTGTTTTCCAGCCTTTCATTCTGAGGTAGTGTCTATCCTTTTCTCTGAGATGAGTTTCCTGTAAGCAGCAAAATGTTGGGTCTTGTTTGTGTAGCCAGTTTGTTAGTCTATGTCTTTTTATCGGGGAGTTGAGTCCATTGATATTAAGAGATATTAAGGAAAAGTAATTGTTGTTTCCTGTTATTTTTTTTGTTAAAGTTGGCATTTTGTTCTTGTGGCTGTCTTTTTTTAGGTTTGTTGAGGGATTACCTTCTTGTTGTTTCTAGGGCGTGGTTCCTGTCCTTGTATTGGTTTTTTTCTGTTATTATCCTTTGAAGGGCTGGATTCGTGGAGAGATAATGTGTGAATTTGATTTTGTCGTGGAATACTTTGGTTTCTCCATCTATGTTAATTGAGAGTTTGGCTGGGTATAGTAGCCTGGGCTGGAATTTGTGTTCTTTTAGTGTCTGTATAACATCCGTCCAGGATCTTCTGGCTTTCATAGTCTCTGGTGAAAAATCTGGTGTAATTCTGATAGGCTTGCCTTTATATGTTACTTGGCCTTTTTCTCTTACTGCTTTTAGTATTCTATCTTTATTTAGAGCATTTGTTGTTCTGATTATTATGTGTCGGGAGGTATTTCTTTTCTGGTCCAGTCTATTTGGAGTTCTGTAGGCTTCTTGTATGTTCATGGGCATCTCTTTCTTTAGATTTGGGAAGTTTTCTTCTATAATTTTGTTGAAGATGTTTGCTGGTCCTTTGAGTTGAAAATCTTCATTCTCATCCACTCCTATTATCCGTAGGTTTGGTCTTCTCATTGTGTCCTGTATTTCTTGGATGTTTTGAGTTAGGATCTTTTTGCATTTTACATTTTCCTTGATTGTTGTGCCGATGTTCTCTATGGAATCTTCTGCACCTGAGATTCTCTCTTCCATCTCTTGTATTCTGTTGCTGATGCTCGTATCTATGGTTCCAGATTTCTTTCCTAGGGTTTCTATCTCCAGTGTTGCCTCATTTTGGGTTTTCTTTATTGTGTCTACTTCCCTTTTTAGGTCTAGTATGGTTTTGTTCATTTCCATCATCTGTTTGGATGTGTTTTCATGTTTTTCTGTAAGGACTTCTACCTGTTTGATTATGTTATCCTGTTTTTCTTTAAGGATTTGTAACTCTTTAGCAGTGTTCTCCTGCAATTCTTTAAGGGATTTTTGTGCTTCCTCTTTAGTGTCTTCTGCCTGTTTAGCAGTGTTCTCCTGTATTTCTTTAAGTGTGTTATTAAAGTCCTTCTTGAAGTCCTCTACCATCATCAGGAGATATGCTTTTAGATCCGTGTCTAGCTTTTCCGGTGTGTTGGGGTGCCCTGGACTGGGTGAAGTGGGGGTGCTGGGTTCTGATGATGGTGAGTGGTCTTGGTTTCTGTTAGCAAGATTATTACGTTTACCTTTCGCCATCTGGTAATCTCTGGGGTTAGTTGTTATCGTTGTCACTGTTTAAAGATTGGAGCAGAAGCTGTGTTCCACTCACCAGCAGTCTCTAAATCCTGCGATGGGGGTCGTGGGTAGCTGACGGTACCCCGGTGCTGGTCCAGCAGGAAGAGGCCTGTGGTCCTACTCAGGCCGGTTTTCTGCTTCCCTAACTAATGCAGTCTCTGGTCCCGCGTGCAATTGAATTGGAGCAGAAGCTGTGTTCCACTCTCCAGAAGTCTTAAGATCCTGTGGCGGGTGTTGTGGGTAGCTGGCGAGTGTCAGCCGACCCTGCGCCCCAGCTGCCCCGGTGCTTTTCTGACCGGAAGAGGCTTGTGACCCTATGTAGGCCGGATTTCTCTCTCCCCAACCAGAGCAGTCTCAGGTCCCGCGTGATTGGACTGGAGCAGAAGCTGTGTTCCACTCACCAGCAGTCCCAAAATCCTGCGGCGGGGGTCGTGGGTAGCGGGTAGCTGGCAGGTGTCAGGCAACCCTGCGCTCCAGCTACTCCGGCGCTGATCCGGCCGGATGAGACCTGTGGCCCTACTCCTGAGGCCTGTGGCCCTACTCCCAGAGTTATTTTGAAACAAGAAAAATTTTTTTTCTCTGAATAACCAAATGTGTTTAATGGTCTGCAACAGTCCTGTTAACACTACCCTTTTTATAAGCAGCCCAGTTGTTGTTTGTGGTGGTGGTGGTGGTGTTGTGGTGTGTGTGTGTGTGTGTGTGTGTGTGTGTGTGTGTGTGTGCATGCATGCACATGTGTGGAAGAGTGCTTTCATGTATTGGTATGTTTGTCCACAAACAAACAAAAAGTCAGAGACAATATCTGGAAATTGGCTTTTGCTTTCCACTGTGGAATCCAACTCAGACCAAGGTTTTCTGGTTAGTGTGGCAAGTTCATTTCCCTACTGAACGATCTCGCTGGTCTTTGACCTTATTCTTTTTCATTGATATTAGTATTGGCTGTGGACCAAAGTCTGATCAAATAGTATTCTGTCATATTTTTAAATTATTTTGAAGGAATACCAAGTATATTCTAAGATTTATGGGTTGACCTACACACTCCCTCCTTCTAAAGTAACCATAATTTTATTTCACATGTTTTTAAGAATTAAAATTTCACATGTTTTTAAGAAATAATTTAAGGTTAATCTTTGTGTTTATTGGTTTTTTTTTTCTATCACATAACCTAAAATTCAGACCAACCAACACTCATCTTCCAAATTTAGCTAAGGTTTCATCACCTCCATGAAGCCTTCCTTTAGGTCTGTAATTATCTGCAACACATCTTTCCTCAGAATTCTGTGCAGATTGCACTAATGTATAGTGACAAATTTACTTGCCTGAGAAAGCCTGATGTTTCCTTAAGGGCAATATTATTTTCATTGTTTGTTTACCTTTGTATGTTTAATACTAATATAGGATTTCTTATGTGGTCGGCAATCAGCAAACATCATTAAAATAAATGAATAACACTTATACCAGTTTTTTGTGTGTATCACAGGTAAAGGATTATGTAGCAAACAATGATAAGTAACAGATTTGGAATTCAAACTGTATATTTTATAATATCCAAGCTAGGGGCTGGAGAGATGGCTCAGCAGTTAAGAGCATTGATTGCTCATCTGAAGGTCCTGAGTTCAAATCCCAGCAACCACGTAGTGGTTCACAACCATCTGTAATGAGATCTGATGCCCTCTTCTGGAGTGTCTGAAGACAGATATAGTGTATATATAAATAAATCTAAAAAAAAATAATAATATCCAAGCTTCTTGTTCCCTGGCTATAAAAAGTGAATGGTAATAACATCAGTTTCATAATACTATTATAAGAAACAATAATGACCTTGGGTGCAAACTCGACAGACAGTCCCACAGTCCCCAGAGGACTCTCCACCAACCATGCACCATAGCACGTCCAGGACCTTAGGATCACTGGTGAGTAGAACACAACATCTGTTCCAACACCATCAGGAGTGCCTGGGTCCAGCAGGAGCAGGAACACAGGAACCCCGCCTGACCAGTGGCTTGGGCTCCTTCCACTCAGCGCTAGTCTACCTTGGTTTTGAACTCAGCAGACAGCCCCATGGTCCCCAGAGGATTTACCACTTCCAGGCACTCTAACACAACCAGGATCTTAGGATCCCAGGATGCCAGGAGCTTCACACCAGGATCTCAGAGTCTCAGAGGAAGTCTGACTGTCAAGAACTATGCCACACCCAGAATCTCAGAATCACAGGATCACAGAATCAGGATCACAGAGAAAGCTGGACTCTGAGGAGTTCTGACTCAACCTGGATTGCAGGAAGGAAAGGCACCCATGAGACATACCAAGGACGGGGGCACTTGAGATAATCAGATGGCAGGAGGCAAGCATAAGAACAGAAACAACAGAAACCAAGGTTACTTGGCATCATCAGAACCCAATTCTCCCAACATAGCAAGTCCTGGATACACCATCACAACAGAAAAGCAATATATGGAACTAAGTCACTTCTCATGATGATAATGGAGGACTATAAGATGGACATAAACAACTCACTTAAAGACATACAGGAGAACAAAGCAAACATGTAGAAGCCCTTAAAAAGGAAACACAAAAATCCCTTAAAGAATTATAGGAAAACACATCCAAACAGGTGAAAGATTAAACAAAATCATCCATGAACTAAAAAGTGAAGTAGAAACAACAAAGAAATCACCAATTCTGGAGATAGAAAACCTAGGAAAGAAGTCAGTAGCCATAGATGCAAGCATCACCAACAGAATATAAGAAATAGAAAAGAGAATCTCAGGGGAGGAAGATACCATAGAAAACATTGACACAACAATCAAAGAAAATGTAAAATGCAAAAGGATCCTAACCCAAAAAATCCAGAAAATCCAGGACACATGAGAAAAACCAAACCTAAGTATAATAACTATAGATGAGAAGGAAGACTTCAAACTTAAAGGGCCAGTAAATATCTTCAACAAAATTATAGAAGAAGACTTCCCCAGCCTAAAGAAAGAGATGTCCATGAACATACAAGAGCATACCGAACACTAAATAGTTTGGACCAGAAAAGAAACTCCTCCTGCCACATAATAATCCAAACACCAAATGCACAAAACAGAGAAGAATATTAAAAGTAGTAAGGGGAAAAAGGTCAAGTAACATGTAAAGGCAGAGCTATCAGAATTACACCTGATTTCTCCCCAGAGACTATGAAAGCCAGAATATCCTAGGCAGATGTCATATAGGGGCTAAAAGAACACAAATGCCAGCTCAGGCTACTATGCTCAGCAAAACTTTCAATTATCATAGATGAAGAAACTAAGGTATTCCATGACAAAACCAAATTCACAAACTACCTTCCCACAAATCGAGCCCTTCAAGGATAATAAAGGCAAAACTCTAAGACAAGGTTGGAAACTACACTGTAGAAAAAGCAAGAAAGTAATCTTTCAAAAAACCTAAAAGAAGAGAGTCACATAAACAGAATTACAACTCTAACAACAAAAATAACAGAAAGCAACAATGACTTTTCCTTAATATCACTAAGAGCCAATGGACTAGATTCCCCAATAAAAAGTCATGGACTAACCGAATGGCTACATAAACGGGACCCAACATTTTGCTGCATACAGAAAACTCACCTCAGGGACAAAGACAGACACTACCTCAGAGTAAAAGGCTGGAAAACAATTTCCCAAGCAAATTGTCTAAAGAAACAAACTTGAGTAGCCAGTCTAATATTAAATAAAATCAACTTTCAACCTAAAGTTATCCAAAAAGGCAAGGAGGGGCACTTCATACTCATTGTAAGTAAAATCTACCAAGATGACATCTCAATCTGTACATCTATGCTCCAAATGCAAGGGCATCCACATTCATTAAAGAAACTTTACTAAAGCTCAAAGCACACATAGCACGGCCAACAATAACAGTGGGAGACTTCAACATTCCACTCTCATCAATGGACAGATCATGGAAACAGAAACTGAACAGAGACAAAGTGAAACTAACAGAAGTTATGAAACAAATGGATTTAACAGATATCTACAGAACATTTTATCCTAAAAAAAAAGGATATATCTTCTGCTCAGCACCTCATGGTACCTTCTCCAAAATTGACCATAGAATAGGTCACAAAACAGGTTTCAACAGATACAAGAAGACTGAAATAATCCAATTCATCTTATCAGATCACCACGGACTAAGGCTGATCTTCAATAACAACATAAATAATAGAAAGCCCACATACACATGGAAGCTGAACAACACTACTGAATGATACCTTGGTGAAGGAAGAAATAAAGAAAGAAATTAAAGACATTTTAGAGTTTAATGAAAATGAATCCACAACATACCCAAACTTATGGGACACAATGAAAGCAGTCCTAAGAGGAAAATGCATAGTTCTGAGTGCCTTCAAAAAGAAACTAGAGAGAGCATATATGAGCCACTTGACAACTCACCTGAAAGCTCAGGAACAAAATGAAGCAAATTCACCCAAGAGTAGATGGCAGGAAATAATCAAAATCAGGACTGAAATCAACCAAGTGGAAACAAAAAGAACCAAACAAAGAATCAATCAAACCAGGAGCTGGTCTTTGAGAAATCAACAAGATAGATAAACCCTTAGCCAGACTAACAAGAGGGCACAGAGACAGCATCCTAATTAACAGAATCAAAAATGAAAAGGGAAACAACAGAACATGAGGAAATACAAAGCATCATCATATCCTACAACAAAAGACTTTACTCAACAAAGCTGGAAAACCGGGATGAAATGGACAATTTTCTAGACAGATACCAGGTACCAACGTTGAATCAGGATGAGTAAACAGTCCCATATCCCCTAAAGAAATAGAAACTGTCATTCATAGTCTCCCAACTAAAAAAAGCACAGGACCTGATGGGTTTAGTGCAGATTTCTATCAAACCTTCAAAAGAGGCCTAATATTCCTCAAACTATCCCACAAAATAGAATAGTAAAAACAATCTACAGCAAGCCAGTAGTCAACATCAAACTAAATGGAGAGAAACTTGAAGCAATCTCACTAAAATCAGGGACTAGACAAGGCTACCCATTCTCTCCCTACCTATTCAATATAGTGCTTGAAGTCCTAGCCAGAGCAATTAGACCACAGAAGATCAAAGGGATACAAATTGGAAAGGAAGAAGTCAAAATATCACTCTTTGCAGATGATATGATAGTATACATAAGCAACCCCAGAAATTCTACCAAAGAATTCCTAAACCTGATAAGCAACTTCAGCAAAATGGCTGGATATAAAATTAACTCAAACAAATCAGTGTCCTTTCTCTATACAAAGGATAAACAGGCTGAGAAAGAATTAGGGAAACAATACCCTTCAAAATAATCACAAATAATATGAAATATCTTGCTGTGAATCTAACTAAGCAAGTGAATGGTCTGTATGATAAGAACTTCAAATCTCTGTATGAAGAAAGAAATCAGAGAAGATCTCAGAAGATGAAAAGCCCTCCCATGCACATGGATTGGCAGGATTGATATAGAAAAAATGGCTATCTTGCCAAAAGCTAGCTACATAATCAATACAATCCCCATCAAAATTCCAACTCAATTCTTCATAGATTTAGAAAGAGCAATTTCCAAATTTATCTGGAATAACAAAAAACTCAGGATATCGAAAACTATTCTTTTTTATTAGATATTTTCTACATTTACATTTGAAATACTACACCCAAAGCCCCCTATAACTTCCCCTGCCCTGCTTCCCAAACCACCCACTCCTGCTTCCTGGCCCTGGCATTCTTCTGTACTAGGGCATATGATCTTCACAATACCAAGGGCCTCTCCTCCTATTGATGGCTGACTAGGCCATCCCTTGCTACATACTCAACTAGAGACACAGCTCTGGGGGGATTCTGGTTAGTTCATATTGTAGTTCCTCCTACAGGGTTGCAGACCCCTTTAGCTCCTTGGGTACTGTCTCTAGTTCCTTCACTGGGGGCCCTGTGTGCCATCCAATAGATGACTGTGAGCATCCACTTCTATATTTGCCAGGCATTGGTGTAGACTTTCAAGAGAGAGCTGTCAGGGTCCTGTTAGCGAAATCTTGCTGGCATATGCAATAGTGTCTGCTTTTGGTGGCTGATTATGGGATGGATCCCTGGGTGGGGCAGTCTCTGGATGGTCTTTCTTTCCATCTTAGCTCCAAACTTTGTCTCTGTAACCCTTCCATGAGTACTTTGTTCCTCATTCTAAGAAGGAATGAAGTATCCACACTTTGGTCTTCATTCTTCTTGAGTTTCATGTGTTTTGCCAATTGTATCTTGGATATTTTAAGTTTCTGAGTTAATATCCGCTTATCAGTGAGTGCACACCATGTGTGTTCTTTTGTGATTGGGTTAACTCACTCAGGATGATATCCTCCAGATGTATCCATTTGCATAAGAATTTCATGAATTCATTGTTTTTAATTACTGAGTAGTACTCCATTGTGTAAATGTACCACATTTTCTGTATCCATTCCTCTGTTGAGGGACATCTGGGTTCTTTCCAGCTTCTGGCTACTATAAATAAGGCTACTATGAACATAGTGGAGCACGTGTCCTTATTACAAGTTGGAACAACTTCTGGGTATATGCCTAGGAGAGGTATTGCGTGATCCTCCGGTAGTACTATGTCCAATTTTCTGAGGGACCGCCAGACTGATTTCCAGAGTTGTTGTGCCAGCTTGCAATCCCACCAACAATGAAGGAGTGTCCCTCTTTCTCTACATCCTCGACAGCATCTTCTGTAACCCGAATTTTGATCTTAGCCATTCTGACTGGGGTGGGAATCTCAGGATTGTTTTGATTTAAATTTCCCTGATAATTAAGGATGCTGAACATTTTTGCAAGTGCTTCTCAGCCATTTGGTATTCCTCAGTTGAGAATTCTTTGTTTAGCTCTGTACCCCATTTTTAATAGGGATATTTGATTTTCTGGAGTCCATCTATTAAGTTCTTTATATATATTGGATAATAGTCCCCTATCTGATTTAGGATTGGGGAAGATTCTTTCCCAATCTGTTGGTGGCCTTTTTGTCTTATTGACAGTATCTTTTGCCTTACAGAAGCTTTGTAATTTTATTAAGTCCCATTTGTCAATTCTAGATCTTAGACCACAAGTCATTGCTGTTCTGTTCAAGAATTTTTTTACCCTATGCCCATATCTTTGAGGCTTTCCCCCACTTTCTCCTCTATAAGTTTCAGTGTATCTGGTTTTACATGGAGTTCCTTGATCCATTTAGACTTGACCTTAGTACAATGAGATAAGAATGGATCAATTTGCATTCTTCTACATGATAACTGCCAGTTGTGCCAGCACCATTTGTTGAAAATGCCATCTTTTTTCCACTGGATGGTTTATCTCCCTTGTGAAAATCAAGTGACCATGGGTGTGTGGGTTCATTTCTGGGTCTTCATTTTTTTTTTAACTTTTAAAATAATTTTTTTATTACGTATTTTCCTCAATTACATTTCCAATGCTATCCCAAAAGTCACCCATACCCCCCCCCCACTTCCATACCCACCCATTCCCATTCTTTTGGCCCTGACATTCCCCTGTATTGGGGCATATAAAGTTTGCAAGTCCAATGGGCTTCTCTTTCCAGTGATGGCCGACTAGGCCATCTTTTGATACTTATGCAGCTAGAGACAAGGGCATAGTTTCACAAGAGAGAGCTATATCTGGGTCCTTTCAGCAAAATCTTGCTAGTTTATGCAATGGTGTCAGCGTTTGGAAGCTGATTATGGGATGGATCCCCGGTTATGGCAGTCGCTAGATGGTCCATCCTATCATCACAGCTCCAAACTTTTTCTCTGTAACTCCTTCCATGGGTGTTTTGTTCCCAATTCTAAGAAGGGGCACAGTGTCCACACTTTGGTCTTCATTCTTCTTGAGTTTCATGCGTTTAGCAAATTGTATCTTATATCTTGGGTATCCTAAGTTTTGGGCTAATATCCACTTATCAGTGAATACATATTGTGTGAGTTCTTTTGTGATTGTGTTACCTCACTCAAGATGATGCCCTCCAGGTCCATCCATTTGGCTAGGAATTTCATAAATTCATTCTTTTTAATAGCTGAGTAGTACTCCATTGTGTAAATGCAGCCTTATTTATAATAGCCAGAAGCTGGAAAGAACCCAGATGCCCCTCAACAGAGGAATAGATACAGAAAATATGGTTCATTTCTGGGTCTTCAATTCTATTCCATTGATCTATCTGTCTGTCACTGTACCAGTACCATGCAGGTTTTACCACAATTGCTCTGTAGTACAGCTTTAGGTCAGGCATGGTGATCCACCAGATGTTCTTTTATCATTGAGAAGAGTTTTTGTTATCTTTGGTTTTTTTGTTATTCCAGAAGAAATTGAATATTGCCCTTTCTAACTCTGTGAAGAATTGAGTTGGAACTTTGATGGGGATTGCATTGAATCTGTAGATTGCTTTCAGCAAGATAGCCATTTTTACTATATTGATCCTGCCCATCCATGAGCATGGGGGATCTTTCCATTTCTGAGATCTTCTTTGATTTCTTTCTTCAGAGACTAGAATTTTTATCATACAGATCTTTCACTTCCTTAGTTAGAGTCACACCAAGATATTTTATATTATTTGTGACTATTGTGAAGGGTGTTGTTTCCCTGATTTTTTTCTTAGCCTGTTTATCCTTTGGGTAGAGAAAGGCCATCGATTTGTTTGAGTTAATTTTATATCCAGCTACTGCACTGAAGCTTTTTATCAGGTTTAGGAGTTCTATGGTAGAATTTTTAGAATCACTTATGTATACTATCATATCATCTGCAAAAAATGATATTTTTACTTTTTCCTTTCAAATTTGTATCCCCTTGACCATCGTTTGTTGTTTAATTGCTCTGGCTAAGACTTTTTTTTTTAATTTTTAATATTTTTATTACATATTTTCCTCAATTACATTTCCAATGCTATCCCAAAAGTCACCCATAGCGCCCCCCACTTCCCTACCCACCCATTCCCATTCTTTTGGCCCTGGCATTCCCCTATATTGGGGCATATAAAGTTTGCAAGTCCAATGGGCCTCTCTTTCCAGTGATGGCCGACTAGGCCATCTTTCAATACATATGCAGCTAGAGACATTTAAGCACTATATTGAATAGGTAGGGAGAAAGTGGGTGGCCTTGTCTAGTCCCTGATTTTAGTTGGATTGCTTCAAGCTTCTCTCCATTTACTTTGATGTTGGCTATGGTTTGCTGTATATTGTTTATGTATATTATGTTTAGGTATGGACCTTGAATTTCTGTTTAGGTATGGGCCTTGAATTCCTGATCTTTCCAAGACTTTTATCATGAATGGGTATTGGATTTTGTCAAATGCTTTCTCAGCATCTAACGAGATGATCAAGTGGTTTTTGTCTTTGTGTTTGTTTATATAGTGGATTAAGATGATGGATTTCCGTATATTATACCATCCCTACATCCCTGGAATGAAGCCTACTTGATCATGATGGATGATAGTTTTAATGTGTTCTTGGATTCGGTTAGCGAGAATTTGATTGAGTAATTTTGCATTGATATTCATAAGGGACATTGTTCTCAAGTTCTACTTCTCTACCTTTGTTGGGTCTTTTTGTGGTTTAGGTATCAGAGTAATTGTGGCTTCATAGAATGAATTGGGTAGAGTACCTTCTGTATCTATTTTGTGGAATAATTTGAGGAGAATTTGAGGAGAATTAGGTCTTCTTTGAAGGACTGATAGAACTCTTGCACTAAACACATCTGGTCCTGGGCTTTTTTTGGTTGGGAGACTATTATTAATGACAGTTTCTATTTCTTTAGGGGATATGGGTCTATTTAGGTCATTATTCTGATCCTGATTTAACTTTGGTACTTGGTATCTGTCTAGAAATTTGTCCATATCACCCAGGTTTTCCAGTTTTGTTGAGTATAGCCTTTTGTCATAGGATCTGATTATGTTTTGGATTTCCTCAGGTTCTGTTGTTATGTCTCCCTTTTCATTTCTGATTTTGTTAATTAGGATGCTATCTCTGTGACCTCTAGTGATTCTGGCTAAGGGTTAACTTGTTGATTTTCTCAAAGAACCAGCTCCTAGTTTGGTTGATTCTTTGAATAGTTCTTTTTGTTACCACTTGGTTGATTTCAGCCCTGAGTTTCATTATTTCCTGCCATCTACTCCTCTTGGGTGAATTTGCTTTCTTTTGTTCTAGAGCTTTTAGGTGTGCTGTCAAGCTTCTAATGTATGCTCTCTGTAGTTCCTTTTTGGAAGCACTCAGAGCTATGAATTTTCCTCTTAGGACTTCTTTCATTGTGTCCCATAAGTTTAGGTATGTTGCAGCTTCATTTTCATTAAACTCCAAAGTGTCTTTAATTTCTTTCTTTATTTCTTCCTTGACCAAATTATGATTGGGTGGAGTGTTCTTCAGTTTCCACATGAATGTTGGGTTTTTATTATGTATGTTGTTATTGAAGATCAGCCTTAGTCCATGGTAGTCTAATAGGATTGATAGGATAATTTCAATATGTTTGTATAGGTTGAGGCCTGTTTTGTGACCAATAATATGGTGGATTTTGGAGATGGTGCCATGAGGTGCTGAGCAGAAGATATATCCTTTTATTTTAGGATAAAATGTTTTGTAGATATCTGTTAAATCCATTTGTTTCATAAATTCTGTTCATTTCACTTTGTCTCTGTTCAGTTTCTGTTTCCATGATCTGTGTCCATTGATGAGAGTGGGATGTTGAAGTCTCTCACCGTTATTGTGGGCAGTGCTATGTGTGCTTTGAGCTTTACTATAGTTTCTTTAATGAATGTGGATGCCCTTGCATTTGGAGCATAGATATTCAGATTTGAGAATTCATCTTGGTAGATTTTATCTTTGATGAGTATGAAGTGCCCTCCTTGTCTTTTTTGATAACTTTAGGTTGAAAGTTGATCTTATTCAATATTAGACTAGCTACTCCAGCTTGTTTCTTTGGACCATTTGCTTGGAAATTTGTTTCCCAGCCTTTTACCCTGAGGTAGTGTCTGTCTTTTTCCCTGAGGTGGGTTTCCTGTAAGCAGCTAAAAGTTGTGTCCTGTTTATGTAGCCAGTCTCTTAGTCTATGTCTTTTTATTGGGGAATTGAGTCCATTGATACTAAGAGATATTAAGGAAAAGTAATTGTTGCTTCCTGTTGTTAGAGCTGGGATTCTGTTCTTGTGGCTTTCTTCTTTTAGGATTGTTGAAGGATTACTTTCTTGCTTTTCCTAGGACATAATTTCTGTCCTTGTGGTGCTGTTTTCCCTTTATTATACTTTTAAGGGCTGGATTCATGGAAAGATATTGTGTGAATTTGGTTTTATCATGGAATACTTTGGTTTCTCCACCTATGGTAATTGAGAGTTTGGCTGGGCATAGTAGCCTGGGCTGGCATTTGTGTTCTCTTAGGGTCTGTATAACATCTGTCCAGGATCTTCTGGCTTTCATAGTCTCTGGTGAGAAGTCTGGTGTAATTCTAATAGGTCTGCCTTTAGATGTTACTTGATCTTTTCCCTTATTGCTTTTAATATTCTATCTTTATTTAGTGTATTTGTTGTTCTGATTATTATGTATTGGGAGGAATTTCTTTTCTGGTCCAGTCTATTTGGAGTTCTGTAGGCTTCTTGTATGTTCATAGGCATCTGTTTCTTGAAAATATTTACTGGCCCTCTAAGTTGAAAATCTTCATTCTCATCTATACCTATTATCCTTAGGTTTGAGGTTTGGTCTTCTCATTGTGTCCTGGATTTCCTGGATGTTTTGGGTTAAGATCTTTTGGAATTTTGCATTTTCTTTGATTGTTGTGTTCTCTATGGAATCTTCTACGCCTGAGATTCTCTCTTCCATTTCTTGTATTCTGTTGCTGATGCTTGCATCTATGGTTCCTGATTTCTTTCCTAGGGTTTCTATCTCCAGAGTTGTCTCCCTTTGGGTTTTCTTCATTATTTCTACTTCCATATTTAGATCTTGGATAGTTTTGCTCAATTCCTTCACCTGTTTGGTTGTGTTTTCCTGTAATTCTTTAAGGGATATTTTGTGTTTCCTCTTTAAGGTCTTCTACCTATTTAGCAGTGTTATCCCGTATTTCTTTATGTGAGTTATTAATGCCATTCTTAAAATCTTCTACCAGAATCATGAGATAAGATTTTAAGTACGAATCTTGCTTTTCACTGTGGTGGGCACACTGGGTTCTGATGTTGCCAAGTGGTCTTAATTTCTGTTAGTAAGATTCTTTCATTTGCCTTTCGCCATCTGGTAATCTCTGGTGTTAGATATTCTAGCTGTCTTTGGCTGGAACTTGTTCCTCCTGTGATTATTTAGCCTCTGTCAGCCCTTCTGGGAGACCAACTCTCTCCTGAGTCCCAGTGGTCAGAGCACACTCTTTAGGCAAGCTCTCCTCTTGCAGGGAAGGTGCAGAGAAGTCTGGAGCTCAGATTCACCTCCTGATTCCTGGGGTCAGAGCCCTCCCTGGAGGCCAACTCTTCTCTGGCAGGGAAGGTACCCAGGGATCTGGGTCTCAGCTCTGTCTCCTGGCTGAGGATGAAGGCACGAAGGGACCCTGTCCAAGAAGCTCTGTTGCTTCTGCCTCCCACATGCTCTCCTGCATAGACTGGCCTCAGTGATCCCAAGATCCTGGGTATGCGAGGGCCTGCCTTTGTCCTTTGACCCTGTTGCTGCAAGCATAAGACCCACTAGGTTTTTTGGAACAGATGTAGCATTCCACTCACCAGTGATCTCAAGATCCTGGGTGTGCTAGGATGCCTACAGTGTGAAGAGTCCTCTGAGGACCTTGGGACCCTCCTCCAAGATCGCTCCCAAGATGGCATGTTTGTGGCACCTACCGGACAAACCCCAGCCACTTGTCAGGCAGGTGTCTTTTGTCCCTGTTGCTGCTAGCACGAGACCCATTGAATTTTTTGGAACAGATGTTGCATTCCACTCACCAGTGATCTCAAGATTCTGGGTATGCTGAGGTGTCTGCAGCATGAAGAGCCCTCTAGGGACCTTGGGACCCTCCGCCGATGGCATTGGGGTCCATTATAGGTTTCTCACATACAATACAGTATGCCAAAATACAAAATAAATTTTAAGTGATGAGTAAGTTTCACATGAGCATATCACACACAATGTTCGGTTTATTGTTAAGCAAAGGTCATGTCTCCACATAAGATTATTGTCTCCTTAAAGGATTCACACTCAACCAAACGTGTAAATTCTTTGAGTTGAAAAGTGACCTTCTATCATAGTAATTCATGGTTAAAGTACTGAAAATACAATTGCACATGATTTATTACTCAAATGCTCTTGAAAATAACTTTTCTCCCAAGGCAGGGTTACTTTTTAGTGAACTTTTCAACTATGTCTAAGAAAAAAAAATCTAATACGTTGTTTTTCTACCTCCAGAAAGAATACATGTGTATGAGATGCATATGTATATAAATTTATAGCTATATCATATGTTATCTGTGGAATTATTTTGAAAGTGTAACTATTTACCCTTAGCATTTTAAAGATTACATGAAACATGAAAATAGGGAAAAGGAATGTTTTTAGTAGAAAAATTAATCACATCAAATATTTTTCACAATAAAATACAAATATTTGAAAAACAATTTACAATTAAAAGTAAGCAGAAATAAATGTATGTATTTGTCTAAGAGTCTCTACTGCTGTGAAGAGAAACTATGACCACACTAACACAATTAAAGGATAACATTTCACTGGGGCTGGTTTACAGTTTCAGAGGTTCAATCCAATATTGTCATAGAGGACAGTATGGTGTCATGCAGGAAGACATGATGCTGGAGGAGCTAAGAGACCTCAGCTCCACAGGCAGCAGAAAAAGACTGAGACTTACTTCAACAAGACCACATTTCCTAATAGTACCACTTCCTAATGGTGAAGTATTCAAACACATGAGTCTATGGCAGCTGTTCCTCTTCAAAACCACTATAATATTTGAACTAGTCAAGGTCACCTCTAATTTCAAGCTGAGACAGACAGTGTATGAATCAAGAAATTGAAGAAAGTAAGGGTTAAATTTGGCTCATGGCTTGAGGGTACAGTCCTATATAGCTGGGATGACATGCCAGCAAGATGTGAGCCAGGTGATCATAGCACCTGTACTGGCTAGTTTTGTGTCAACTTGACACAGCTGGAGTTATCACAGAAAAAGGAGCTTCAGTTGAGGAAATGCCTCCATGAGATCCAACTGTAAGGCATTTTCTCAATTAGTGATCAAGGGGGAAAGGCTCCTTGTGGGTGGAACCATCTCTGGGCTGGTAATCTTGGTTCTATAAGAGAGCAGGCTGAGCAAGCCAGGGGAAGCAAACCAGTAAGGAACATCCCTCCATGGCCTCTGCATCAGCTCCTGCTTCCTGCCCTGCTTGAGTTCCAGTCCTGACTTCTTTAGTGATGAACAGCAGTATGGAAGTGTAAGCCGAATAAACCCTTTCCTCTCCAACTTGCTTCTTGGTCATGATGTTTTTGCAGGAATAGAAACCCTGACTAGACAGCACCCATGGTCAGAAAGTGAACATGCATGAATGCTTATCTCTCTTCCTCTTTCCTTTGCTTGAACTTTTATTATTTCATGTATATGGGTGTTTGCCTGCATGTATATCTGTGCACCATGTGCATGATCATTGAGGCAAGAAGGCCTTGCATTTCCTGGGGCTGCAGTTACAGACAGACAATGAGACACCATGTGGGTATTAGGAATTGAACCGGGTCTTCTAGAAGAGCAGCCACCACTCATAACCACTGGGGCATCTGTCTAGCCTTTTTTGCCCTTCAGTCTGGAATTCACACTCAGGTACTATGTCTTCACTCAATTAACCATCTCTGGAAATGCCTTTCTTAGTAGCCACAGAGGCATGTTCCCTGGGCAACTCTAAATTTAGGCAGATTATCATCACAGGTCCTCACTAATCTCCTCTTTCCCCAAATCTCCAAATTTTTCTCTGTTGTTTTTGTTTTGATTCCCATTCCCTTTTTGTTTTATAGAGCACACAGCATTTTTACATGGAAAATATGTATATACACATAAGAAGACATATTTAAGGACACCAGAAATTTAATTTTAAATATAATTTTAAAATATTTATCTAAAAATGTTTAAACTTTACATACCCGACTTAATAACTCTAATTTTAGTAATTCATCTAAAAAAATGGTAGTGGGCCCAACAATTCTCTCTTCCCCCTCATAAAGACATGTTCATACTTTAACCTCTGAAAGTTGTACTGTCTTATAAGGTATAAGGATATTTTAGGATGTAAAGTTAAGGATCTTGCAATGAGCCAATCATAAAAGAGTGTGTAAGACAATCTATTAGGCCTTAAACCCAATTATAAGTGTCCTTATATGCCTGAGGCAATAGGAGCAGTCATACTCAAAGGAGGAGGACATGGTATAAAGGAGAAAGTAGATGCTCACGCAATATAGCCATCAATCAGAGTGTCAGCAGCCACCAAGCTTGGAAATACAAGAAATTTATTTTTCCTTGAGTTCTCAGTTGAGTGTGGATCTCCCAGATTTTCATATTTCAGACTCCATAATTATGAGAAAATAAAGCTTTTTTGTTTATATCCATAACATTTGCAGTATATGTTTTACTGAAGTCACAGGAAAGTAATATGTTTTTTGTCATAAAATCAATAGATATAATGAATCTCGTTCCACTTTTAACAAAAAAATCAAAACAACATGTTTGTAAGATAGAGATTGTCATCAATTATAATACTATAAGAGGTTATAAATCTTACAGCAAGATGAATATTCAAAATATATTAAATGAAAATGCATTCTACAAAACAATCCCATATTTAATACACATACACACATCTTGGAGGTTAGTGGGCAGGAAATATACAACAAAAATATAACCTGAGTGTAAAATGTAGCTAACATGAAATTAGTATGACAGTTCCTCAAGAAACCATTAGAACGTAATTGTTTAGTTATTACACACAAGAAAATCCCATCACAAGAAAAGCTGTATGCACCAAGTGATGCTTGATCAAGACAAAATGGTATCTGTGTTGCAGCCATCAAAGCTGTAGATGCAGGGCTACCTAAGTCCTCTGGTGAATATATGATTCCACACCAATCTTTAATGTCTAAATGTGACCTGCAAAACTTGGAGTTTCCAATCATGCTCTGGTGCAAGCATCCCTTCCTATACTCCTTTATGAAATGTGTACTATCCTCTATTACCTGTTGTAGTTATGAAACTTGATTTTTGATTTACAGATGCTCACTGAGACCACCTGGGATCTCAGAACAGCATGGATACTGTTTGAATAAAACCATGAGGACATGACTGTTCCTAGGTATGGTAGAGGGAAAGGTTTATTGTGAATATGAGGGAGGAAACAGCCAGAGGCATTTAAAAGGGTCCAGACTAAACTGTGCCATGGGGTATGGGAAAGTTAGCAGGCAACGAGAGAGGAAGAGAAGAACCAGGAGCTAAGAAGCCATAAGGGAGCCAGGAGACCAATAATAGTACCAACAGGGTATGGAGCCTAAATGGCTGCATTACATAGAGATTGGAAGATGGGGGAAGGGAAGCAGAAGACCAGGCCCTGGGAGGGAGAAAATTAGGGCAGGGGGCAGGGAGATAAGTGCTTGGAAAGCCACAGGTATTGAGTGAGACTTGTCTTGGGTTTCTCTGAGATCTAACGTTGCATCCCTAGGTTGAGAATAAGAGCTAACAATATTACTTCCTGATGAAATTGGGGCATCGTTGTCTTGGCCCAGGAAAGCTGG
Organism: Mus caroli; assembly: GCF_978045245.1. Classification (NCBI taxonomy): domain Eukaryota; kingdom Metazoa; phylum Chordata; class Mammalia; order Rodentia; family Muridae; genus Mus; species Mus caroli. The sequence goes on from NW_028227271.1 coordinate 61,191,050, forward strand.
AATGGTGGTCAAAGAAGAGGATGGGAGAAGTACAGGTTGGGGGGGGGCATATTTTTAAATCACTGCCCACATTCTGTGGGACCACTTAGGACTAGGGAACTGCAGGCCACTTTGGAGCCATCTGATACTTTGCAGGCAGTGTTCTAGTAGTCTGCACTTGATTGAAATCTAATACTGCTAATGACTATGGGGGCTTTGGACATTGGAATGAATACATCTGACAATATGGCATGCCACTAACTTGACAGAAAACAGGCAGAGATAGAAATGGCTTAATTTGAATGTGAATCCTCAATACCCAGGCTCATTGCTAAAAAGTTCAGAATCTCTTCTGAGATTAAAGTCAGTCTCTTTGGAATGAGTATCTGTAAAATCAAAAACCAAGCTCCATAAATCCAATATGTAATAGTATATCATTAACATTATCATTCCAAAAATGGAATGAGCCCCATACATACACACATGTTTGGCAGATGTGCAGCTTGATCTTCATGCAGGTCTCCCAACATTGGAATGGGGGCTGTCCCTGACTCTGCTGCCTGCCTGTGGATTCTGTTTCCCTAACTCAGCTGCTTTGTTTGGCCTCAGTGAATTGAGGTGCCAGGGTGGGTTGGTACCCAGAGGGACCTCTCCCTTCTCAGAGGTGAAGGGAATGAATGGAAAGACGGGCTGGGGGGACTGGTAGGAGGGGTGCCTGCAATCTAAATGTATAGTACATAAATAAATAAATAAATAAATTTGAAAAAATAAAAAATAATAATAAAATCTTTTTTAAAAAAAATGAGGCCATAGGAAATGAGGCATGACTGAAAATTCCAAATCTTGCAGGTCCCTGTCTGGTATTAGAGGTTGATGAAGGAATTATTATCTTATATTCAGATTATATGTTGTTGTTACATTGTAATTTCCAAGATATTAACATCCAAGATATATAGGCTCATGTGTTTAAATACTTGGTCCCTGGGGTAGTTTGAGTGAAAATGACCCCATACGTTCCTAAGGACAGGCCTTGATGGGAGGTTTGGCCTTGTTGAAGGATGTAGGAGGGCAGCCTTTGAAGTCTCAGGGTGGCCTAGTGATTCACAGTCAATCCCTCAACATGCACACACTTGTTTCCTGCCAGTCCAGCTGTAAAACTCATAGCTCCTTCTCCAGCACCATGTCTACCTGCATACTGCTATGTTTCCCACCAAAATGATAATGAACTAAACTGAAACTGTATGCCAGGCTCAATTACATGTTTTCCTTTGTAAGAGTTGCCTTGGTCATAGTGTCTCTTCACAGCAACAGAACCCTAACTAAGACAGTCCCCAGTGGCAGTGATATTAAGGGAGTGTTGTGGGAGCCTTAGGAGTCGGAAGTTCATCAATGATGATAGGCCTTGACTTAAATAGCCTGGCTGTGCCTCCACTTCGTGTTTATCTCTGTTTCCTGACTGCAGATGCAATGTGACAAGCTGACCTCCAGCTCCCGCCATCATACCTTCTCTACCATGAAGGAATATATAACTGGGACTGGAAGCCAAGACAAATCACTCCTACTCCTTCCTAAGTTGATTTTTTTCACAACAAGAAGAAAAGTAAACAGTGAGATTGTGATTTTCAGAGTAGCTTAGGTTACTTGTCTCAAAAATGATTTAATTAAAGTCAATTTTAAAAAGAACTAAAGTGGCTGGGCGGTGGTGGCGCACACCTTTAATCCCAGCACTCGGGAGGCAGAGGCAGGCAGATATCTGAGTTCGAGGCCAGCCTGGTCTAAAGAGTGAATTCCAGGACAGCCAGCGCTACACAGAGAAACCCTGTCTCAAAAACCAAAAACCAAACCAAACCAAACCAAACCAAAACAAAAAAAAAACTAAAGCAATCCCACTAAAATCAAGACAAGGCTGCCCACTCTCTTGAAGGTCCAGTTAAAGCAATAAGACAACTAAAGGAGATCAAGAAGATACAAATTGGAAAAGAAGAAGTTAAGGTATCACTATGTATGGATGATATGATAGTATATATAAGTGACACCCAAATCTCCTACCAGATAATTCCCACAGCTGATAAATAACTTCAGCAAAGTAGCTGGATATAAAATTAACTCAAATAACTCAGTAGCTCTTCTTTATACAAATGATAAAGGGACTGAGAAAGAAACTGTGGAAACAGCACCCTTCAGAGTTGCCACAAATAATATAACATATCTTAGTATAATGCTAATCAAGCAAGTGAAAGATCTGCACGACAAGAACTTTAAGTCTCTGAAGAAAGAAACTGTAGAAGATAGCAGAAGATGGAAAGATTGGTAGGATTTACATAGTGAAAATAGCCATCTTACCAAAGAAATCTACAAATCTAATGCAATTTGCATCAAAACTCCAACACAATTATTTACATGCCTTGAAAAAGCAATTCTTAGCTCATTTGGAAAACCAAAACACCAAGAATAGTGAAAACAATCCTGAACACTAAAAGAACTTCTGGAGGAATGACCATCCCTGACCTCAAGCTATAGTATAAAACAATAGCAGTAAGAACTGCATGGTAATGATTCAGAAACAGGAACATTGATCAATGGAATTGAATCAAAGACCCAGAAATAAATCCACATAACTATGGACATTTGTTTTTTGACAAAGAAGTGAAAGCCATACAATGGAAAAAAAGAAAACATCTTCAACAAATGGTGCTAGTCTAACTGGATGTCTTTATGTAGAAGAATGCAAATAGATCCATATTACACTGCACAAAATTCAAGTCCAAGTGGATCAAAGACCTCAACATAAAACTGGATATACTAAATCTAATACAAGAGAAAGTGGGAAATAGTCTTGAACAAATTGGTACAGGAGACAACTTTCTGAAAAGAACACCCAGAGCTTGGGCACTAAGATCAATAGTTAATAAATGGGACCTCATGAAACTGGAACATTTTCTGTAAGGCAAAAGACACTGTTAATAAAACAAAGCAGTATCTTAGAGATTGAGAAAAGATCTTCACTAACCCTATATCCAACAGAGGGCTAATATCCAAAATATATAAAGAACTCAAGAAGTTAGACTCCAACAAAACAAATAACCCATTTTAAAAATGGGTTACAAAAAATAAAATAAAATAAAATAAAAATGGGTTACATAGCTAAACAAAGAATTCTCAACTGAGGAATCTTAAAAAGTCAAGAAGTACTTAAAGAAATATTCAACATCCTTTGTCATCAGAAAAATCCAAATCAAAATGACCCTGAGATTACATCTTACACCAATCAGAATGACTAAGATCAGAAACTCAAGCAACAGCACATGCTCGCAAGGATGTGGAAAAAGAATACTCCTCCATTGCTGGTGGGGTTGCAAACTTGTACACTCTTGAAATCAATCTGGTGTTTTCTCAAAGAATTGGAAATTGTTCTACCTGAAGACACAGCTATAACACTCCTGGGCATATACCCAAAAGATATATGGCTCCACCATACTACAAGGACGCATGCTCCACTATGTTTACAGCAACTTTATTCATAATAGCCAGAAACTGGACACAGATGTCCCCAAACTAAAGAATGGATACAGGAAATGTGGCTCATTTACACAATGCAATACTATTCAACTACTGAAAACAAGGACATCATGAATTTTGCAGGCAAATGGATAGAACTAGGAAATATCCTGAGTGAGGTAACCCATACCCAAAAGGACATGCATCATATATACTCACTGATAAGAGGATATTACCCATAAAATACAGGATACCAATGACACACCCTACAGACCCAAAGAAATTAAAGGAAGGCCCAAGTGTGTGATTGAATCTCACTTAGAAGTGGGGGAATAAAATAGTCATAGGAGGCAGAGGGAGAGAAGGAATTGAACGAGGCAGGAGAGGAGGAGAGGAAATAGGGGGCAAGATCAGGTGTGGAAAGAGTGCCAGTGGGCCAAAAGAATGAATGGAAATCTGCAGCTGTCTGGGGTGGGTGATAGGAGGATAGGACTTCTCTAGGAAGTCCCAAAGACCTGAGATGGGGGAGGATCCCAGGACTCAATGAGGGAGAACTTAGATGAAATGCCTAACAGTGGAGACATGGACCCTGAAGAAGCCACCTCCTATAGTCAGATAGGACCCTCCGTGGAAGGATAAGGACACCAGCCCACCCACAAATCTTTTGACACACATTTTGTCCTGTCTAAAAGAAATGCAGTGACAAAGCAGGAACAGAGTTGGAGGGAATGGTCAGCCAGTAACTGGCCCAACTTGAGACCCATCTCATGGGCAAGCACTAATCCCTGACACTATTAACAATACTCTGCTATGATAGCAAACTGGAGCCTAGTGTAACTGTCCTATGAGAGGTTCCACCCAGCAGCTGACGGAAGCAGATGCAGATACCCACAACCAAACATAGGATGGAGATCAAGGATTCTTATGAAAGAGTGGGAGAAGGTCCTGAAGAGGACAGTAACTCCACAGAACAAACAGAGTCAACTAACCTGGGCCACTGGGAGTTCTCATAGACTGAGCCATCAACTAAAGAACATACACAGGCTGGACCAAAGACCCTGGCATGTATGTAGCAGACTTGCAACCCAGTAGCCATAGCTGCCTTGTCTGGTCTCGGTGGGAAAGGATGCACATAATCCTGCAGATAATCGATGCACCAGATTCAGGAGATACTCAGGGTGTAACTCATCCTCTCAGAGCAGAAGGGGAAAAGGAAGGAAGGTAAGAACTCTGTGATTGGGGGACTGGGAGGTGGCAGCATTTGTGATGTAAACAAACAAACAAACAAACAAATAAATAGGACAATTCAAAAAATAAGAACTACTATATGGACTACCACTTCCACTTTAGGTTCTGTTGCAGGAAATATTAAAAATGAACTGCCAAGTTCCCGCGCTCCATCTAGCTACTCTCTGCCCACCAGCTCTGTGGTGGGGCTGGAGCTCCTGAGTTCTCTTTGCTGCCACAATAGCCCCAGTATGACCATCTACCCCTCAGTCAGTCTCCACAACACCGAGCAACCCAGTAGAAACAAAATTCTCAAAACTTATAATTAAGTCTGATTTATATATCAATAAATTCTCAATATACAAGATGCCCACACAATAAATTCAGGGCCAATTGATAATAGTACAAGCTTCCCACCTAGATTAGACAAGTTATCCCAATTATTCTACCCTTTATGATATCATAAAACCTGTGGCTATTTAAAGCCACACTGGTTCAGGATCTTCTTCCTGTCCATCCTCCATCTTGCTTCTTTTTTTCTCTCTGTTGCTCTCTGTCCCTGCAACTCCTAGCTCTGCCTCCCTTTCCCTGTCCAATCACAGGCCTCCTACTGCACTAATATTTTAATGTAATTGAACAGTGAAAATCCTGTGACAGGGTTCTGTGCCTCCAAAACTTGTAATCTGGATCCTCAAGAGATATTTGCACACAATTGTCCACTGTAACATTATTAACCATAGTGAAAGTGGAAAAGCACTTAACATTTATAAAATCTTGGGTTCAGTCTTTTTTTTTTTTTCTGATAAGGAGATTTTTCTAGGAATCTATTCTTTTTTTTAAATTGGGTATTTATTTCATTTACATTTACAATGCTATCCCAAAAGTCCCCCACATGTTCCCCCACCCACTCTCCACCCACCCACTCCCACTCCCAGTTCTTGGCCCTGTCATTCCTCTATACTGAGGCATATAAAGTTTGCACAACCAATGGGCCTCTCTTTCCACTGATGGCCGACTAGGCCATTTTCTGATTCATATGCAGCTAGAGACACGAGCTCCAGGGGGTTCTGGTTAGTTCATATTGTTGTCCCACCTATAGGATTGCAGATCCCTTTAGCTCCTTGGGTACTTTCTCTAGCTCCTCCATGGGGGCCCTGTGATCCATCCAATAACTGACTGTGAGCATCCACTTCTGTGTTTGTTAGGCCCTGGAATAGTCTCAAAAGAGACAGCTCTATCTGGGTCCTTTCAGTAAAATCTTGCTAGTGTAAGCAATGGTGTCAGTGTTTGGAGGCTGATTCTTAAGCAGAGAAAAAAACAAAGTAAAAACAATCCATTGGTCATTGACACTTGAATATATATATTGATATATTGATATATATATAGATATATATGTAGTATATGTATATGTATATATTTGTGATATATATAAGATATATATGTGATATATATGTATGTATAAGTGTAGTATATGTGTATGTATATATGTGTGATATATATATGTATATATATAAACTGAATATTATTCAGCCTTAAAGAGAAATTCTGGCACATAATATAATATGGTCATCTTGAGAACAATATTCTAATTGAAACAAGGCAGCCACAAAACCCAAAGACAAATGATAAATAATTCTACTTACATGAAATACCTAATGTAATCAAATTCACATAATCAACAAGTAGAGTGATGGCTTCCAGTGATCGTGGAGTAAGAGAAATGGACTTTTTATCCAGTAGGTGTAGAGTTTCAGTTGTGAGGTGTGCAAAGATCTGGATATCTGCTACACGATAATTTGAATATAGGATACCTTATTGAACATCATTTAATGTTTTTTAAACTTGCTAAACTTTCTACACACACAAGAACCACAATAAAGCTGTTCAAAAATATTTTGTTATCTGTGAGTTTAACAAGTAATTTTAAAAATTCCAAGCCAGACTTCCTAGCTACTTTCTACTTTTCTGACTTAGGACTTATTATAAACTCTATTCATTAGGCTTTTCTGTTATAAAGTAGTTTCTAATGTTATTGTCTGGTTGGTCTAATCATAAAGCAAGGTTTAGTCAATATGCTAAATAAATTAAATGCCCCCCACCAGTCTCACTACTGATAAACCTCTGTACATGTATGGTAGTAGAGATGATGTGAAAGTGGCTATTTCACCCAAGATTTTAATTGTTTTCTTCCCAGTTTATCATTATCATTCTTATTATTATGCATATTTATGGTTTTGATGATAAAAGTATTATGAATTTTTAAATATGTATGAAGCAAGTCAGATACATAGTCTTGGAGTGCTAAAATAATCATTTTGAGTAACTGTGAACCACTCATTATATTTCAGAAGTTCTAATGTTATTAATCTTAGTGTTTGTCTTGGGATTTTATTGCTGTGAACAGATACCATGACCAAGGCAAGTCTTATAAAGGACTGTGTTTAACTGGGGCTGGCTTACAGATTCAGAGGTTCAGTCCATTTTCATCAAGGTGGGAGCAAGGCAGTATCCAGGCAGGCATAGTACAGGCAGAGCTGACAGTTCTACGTCTTCATCTGAAGGCTACTCGTAGAAGACTGACTTCCACACAGCTAGGATGAGAGTCTTAAAGCCCCTCACTGACTTTGACACACCTACTCCAACAAGGTCACACCCCCAAATGCTCCCTAGGTCAAGCATATTCAAACCATCACAGTGTTGAAAAATGAAAATACTATTATGTGTATATAGGGTAATAATTTATGAAATAGGAACTCACAGAGACTGAAGCTACAAACACAGACTCTATATGGGTCTGAGCAAGGTCCTCTGCATATAGTTGTGTAGCTTCATGTTCTTGTGGGATCCCAAAGAGGGGGAAGGTTTGTTTCTGACACTTTTGCCTGCATTTCAGACCCATTTCCTCCTACTGGGTTGCCTCATCCAGTCTTGATATGAGGGTTTTTGCTTTGTTTTATTGGAACTTGTTAGGACATTCAGTGGAGATCTCTGGGAGGCCTGCTTATCTTTTTACAAGAAAATGGAAAAGTCATGGATCTAAGGGAGAGGGAAGATGGGGGAAGGAGTAGAGGGAGGGAAAACTTCACTGGGTATGTAATATGTAAAAGAAAAAAAGAAAAATAGTTTATAATAATAATTTGTAACTGTTTTATGAAAATTACAATGTGTAAGCCACTAAAATTATTGTGGCAATTAAACTCATTATAGGAAACATTTCATATATATAATGCAAATATATGTGGTTATGAAATAAGCTACAATATCAACATTAGATGCAATACTGCAGAAGCATTTCATACAGCTACATTATTGCCTCATTATTTCTGCAACACTGCAAAGAACAATAGTATATTTGATGTTGGTCCTGTTATTTCCCCCTGGAAAGAATCAGTTCTGGCCTGCTCTATCTCTCATTACTGTGATGACGGCTGTATCCAGATGCTAAACACTCAAGGGGCACTCCAATGCAGTGTTAAAGAATGAACACTTCATCCCCCAAGAATGTAACATTCCGAGAGAAAACAGCCCTCCTTCTGACACTAATAAAATTGTGAAGGTGTGTGATAAATCAGAGATCAAAAGGAAAAGCTTGAAATTGTTAAAGGTATATTGCCCCTCACAGGGAGTCTCTGTTTTTCTCTTTTCAATACATAAAGTCACACATTATAACTGTAATAACAAAGCTTGTAAGCACACGAGCACAAACAATGATAAAGTGTTTAAACATAAATCAGACAATTGCAGGAATGAATGCTCTTAAGAAAAATCTATTCTTTCTTTTTTTCTTTCCTTCCTTCCTCCCTCCCTCCCTTCCTTCATTTCAGAGCTGCTGAGGAACAAGCCAAGGGTCTAACACATACTTTACCATTAAGCTACATCCCCAGCTCCAACAAAGCTACTCAAATCAAGAGCCAAAAAAAAATAAATACCTAGAGATATATCTACCTAAGGATCACTTATGAAGTGATCCTTATTCTAAGATGAGCAGAAATGTTTTGTCCTTTAGACAGCGGTCTCTTCTACTTTCTGTTTCTATTGCTTTGTTTCTCCTTCCCACCCATTTTCTCAGGATTTTTCATGTCTTCCTAGTCACAAAAGGGAGACTATAGCATTTGACAGTCTCATTTAGCTGAATAAACATTCTTTAAAAAAAAGAAAGATAGAAAAAAGAAAATCAGAAGAAAAACAAACCCAAACTCTATTTATATAAAAGACAAAATAGCCTCCAAATAACTTTTTCTATATTTTGGTTTTTTTCACTGAACAATCAGCCTAATTTAACCAAAAGTATGTGCCAAATATGCTTTCTAAAACGCCATGTCCATATTTGCTAACAGAATATGAATTATTATACACACACACACACACACACGATGCCTAATAGTATAAAATAAAATGTACTAAATCAATGTACTTATTTTTCTAAAACATGTAATTACTAACATTTTTCTTTTTGTTTTAAAAAAGTCCGTGTTGAGTGTATGCTACATGCATGTATGTACTCTGGAGGCCAGGAGAGAGCATTAGATTCCCTGAAAGTGCAATTACAGGGGAGGGAGAGCTGCCTGCCATGTGTAAGCCCCTTGAGGCACAAGATCAGCCAAGGACTTCTCCTAAGTACCTGCAACCAACAGATTCCATCAACAGAACATTCTGACTGCCCCAAGGGCCAGCCACAGCCCCACCCCACCCAGTAAAAACCCCAAGCTCTGCACTTCAAATCCCACTAATCCCCACCCCAGATAGTTCTGTCCTCCAAGAAATACCATGAAAACCCTACCTTCTGCTCAGTTCTCTGCTGCTTCTCTTGTGTCTCTTAGCATCCCCTTATGTGTCTCCCAAGAAATCTCTTATATGAGGTTTATTGTGCAGTGTGACTTAGAAGTATTCCTTGGCTCCAGACTGCCAGAACACCTTTCCTTTCAGAGCTGTAACACTTTGGAAAAAAGGCTTCCTCTCCAGAGCAGAACTGTGATACTTGCAGTGGGGAAAGCTTTCCCCCTCAGGACTATAACCCTTTAGGGGAAATATTTGCCCTCACAACTGTAGTACTTACAACATGGGTGTGGGAGTTGAACCTAGATCCTCTGAAAGAGCAACAAGTATTTTTTTTCTTTTCTGATTTTTATTAGATATTTTCTTTATTTACATTTCAAATGCTATCCCAAAAGTCCCCTATACCCCCCCCCGTCCTGCTTCCCTACCCACCCACTCCCACTTCTTGGCCCTGGCATTCCCCTGTACTGGGGCATATAAAGTTTGCAAGACCAAGGGGCCTCTCTTTCCAGTGATGGCCAACTAGGCCATCTTCTGCTACATATGCAGCTAGAGACACGAGCTCTGGGGGTACTGCTTAGTTCATATTGCAACAAGTATTCTTAACTGCTGAGCTAATGATATCAGTCCAGCCCCTTCTTTTTACTTTTCAATGAGATATAACTGTCATAAAGTAAGCAAGTATATATCTTTCTTTGCTTGTTTTTTGAGACCAGATCTTCCTATATAGTACAGACTGATCTTGAACTTGCTATTGTCTTGCCTCCTGAAAGCTAGGCCAATAGACATTTACCACCATATCCAGCCCAAAGTATCACATCTTTATGATTTTTTAAAAAAATAGTTTGTAACCATCAAACAATTGAAATATAGAAAACTTCATAACTCTCTAGCTGCATATGTATCAAAAGATGGCCTAGTTGGCCATCACTGGAAAGAGAGGCCCATTGGACACACAAACTTTATATGCCCCAGTACAGGGGAATGCCAGGGCCAAAAAAATGGGGATGGGTGGGTAGGGAAGTGGGGGAGGAGGGTATGGGGGACTTTTGGGATAGCATTGGAGATGTAATTGAGGAAAATACGTAATAAAAAATACTAAAAATTAAAAAAAAAAGAATACAAGCTAAAACTGAATAAAAAACCAAGAGATAGCTACCTATTAAAAAAAGAAAGAAAACTTCATAACTATGTAAAAGACTCCTGTGAGTTGTTTTTAAACATACAGACACCTAGACTACATTCAAAGATTCAATAATGAGTCTGTAATAGGTACTTGACACATGGCACTTAAGAAGCACCTCTATCCTGAAATGCCTTAAGAGACTCTTTTTTGTTTGTTTGTTTGTTTTGGCTTTTTTGTTTTTTTGTTTTTCGAGACAGGGTTTCTCTGTGTAGTCCTGGCTGTCCTGGAACTCACTCTGTCAACCAGGCTGGCCTCGAACTCAGAAATCTGCCTGCCTCTGCCTCCCAAGTGCTGGGATTAAAGGCATGCGCCAAAATGCCTAACTTGACTCCTGGCTCCAGATGTCCATTAATTTCCACTTTAAAAATATTAGAAAATTTAGGTACTTTCCCACTGAGCACTGATGTATATGAAATTTAATATTCCCAATTTTCTGAGAAACTGCCAGATTGTTTTCCAGAGTGGTTGTACAAGTTTGCAATACTACCAGCAGTAGAGTAGTGTTCCCCTTTCTCCACACCCTCACCAGCATGTGCTGCCACTTGAGTTTTTGATCTTAGTTATTCTAATGTGTGTTCAGTGGAGTCTCAGAGTTGTATTGATTTGCATTTTCCTGATGACTAAGGACTTTGAACATTTCTTTAAGTGTTTCTTGGTCATTAAAAATTCCTCTGTGGGACTCTGTACCTCATTTTTAATTTGTGTGTTGGTGTTGAACTTATTGAGTTCTTTATATAATTCAAATATTAACCCTTTTTCAGATGTAGGGTGGGTAAAGATCTTTTCCCAATGTGTAGACTGTCATTTTGTTCTATGAATGGTATCCTTTGCCTTAGAGAAGCTTTTAAGTTTCATGAGGTCCCATTTATCAGTTGTTTATTTTACTACCTGAGCTCTGGGTGTTCTGTTACTTCTGTAGGAATGTGTTCAAGGCTATTCTTCACTTTCTCTTTTATAAGATTTATGTATATCCAGTTTTATGTTGGTATCTTTGATGGGCTTTTTGAAACAGAGTTTTCCTGTATAGCCCTGGCTGTCCTGGAACTCATTCTTTAGACTAGGCTGTCCTCAAACTCAGAAATCTGCCTGACTCTACCTCCCAAGTGCTGGGATTAAAGGCATGCACCACCACTGCCCAGCTCTGCCATGTGTTCTTTACCATGATATTCTTATCCCATAACTAAAGCTGTCTTCTCTTCTTTTATGATGTTAATTTCAAGTATTTTGTCATAGTGATAGAAAGTTGATGAATACAATATAATCTTGAATGTCTAGTTTTTAATTAGTCAGGGTTATCTAGAAAAACAGAATCAATATAAAAAAGAGAGAGAGATTTATATTTGGTTTATATGGGTTTATCAGTTTGGTTCATACATAGGAAACTGACTAGTCCAACAACAGCTATCTTCATGCTTGAAACCAAAGAAGCTGGGAGATGCCCAGGTAATATAGCTAGAAGCCTCAGAATAAGTGAGGCCAGTGATGCAGCTCCAGTCTGCGGGTGAAGATATGGAAGTCTCTGGACAGTCCATGGTGTGATTCCACACTGAAAGAGAGAAGAAGCTGTTGTGTGATATCTGCAGGCAGTGGTGATGGCAATCAGTACGCCTACTCAAAGCCATGTTGCATAGATTTCTCTTTCTTTTAATGTCTTTTTTTTAAATCCAGAGCCCTAGCTTAATGGACAGTATTGCCCATATTCAGGGTTGGTCTTTCAACTCAGCTTCTATGCTAGTGTTCCTAGGAAATATATCCACCCATAGGCAACTCTCATAGTTATTTCTCAATCCAATTAAACAGACAAATAAACCAACTCAATGGTAAGAAACAATTGGTGTTCATGGACATATACTGTGAAAAATGGCTGTATGTATAAAGGTGGCATAAGTATAGGAGAGTTTGTTAAAAAAACAAAACAAAACAAAACATCATTGATAGTTTATTGTAGCCCTAAACTGAAAACTCCAAATTTTATCAACTCTATAGAAGACTGTGAATTGCATACTAATTTTTGCAGACACACTCAATAACATAGGCAAGTCTTTTAAATATAATATGAACATAAAATATAAGTCATCTAAGGATGCAGTGTGATTTCAGTTACATTTAGCTTAAAATCAAAAATAAAACCATGGTGTTTAGTTGTATGCACATAAGTAATGTGCCTATAAAAAAAGAAAGCAGACATACTGGTTCACCCACAAGGATAAGACAGAAAGATCAATACAGGGTTTAGGATACCCTGGGCTACAGTGAGATTGGCTTCAAGAAAAGAAAAAGAAACTAAAACAAAAAGAATTAATAAAAATAAGAAAAGAAATATTCACTACATTACAGTTAGAGTGGGTAAACTACAGAGGTGTCTCAGCCTGAAGTGTTTTCTATACAAACATGAGTACCCAAGTTTGTATCCCCAGCACCTACACTTAAAAAATAAAAATTAAAACAAAAGTTGGGCCTGGTGCCATGCATCTGTAATTCAAATGCTGGGTCAGGAAGACCCTGGGTCTTGTTGACCAATTAGTTTATGCCTTTACCAGCAAGCTCCAAGTTCAATACAAGGATCTGCCTCAAAAGACAAAATAAAAACTATGAAAACAATCTATTTTCAATAAAAGAAAAATGAGGGGGTGACAAACAAGTGGAACTACAATCAAGGAAAACATTGGCATCTGACCTATATACATGCGCATGTGCACAGGGGGACTTCGGGTGAAGAGATAAGGGAAGTGGGTAATGGGAAAGAACTAGTTGACTCTTAGGAATTTGGCAGGAGCAATAGGAAAAAGGGAAAACAGGCCATTCCAGGTCCACTTGAGGATTTTTTTGTGCTAAGAACAATAAAAAGCTATGGTCAATTTTAAGCTGAAGACTGTCAGGGTTTCATTTCAAAGTGTCAAGAGTGGATATAAGAATATAACTAAAAACAGTTTACAATAGCTTCAGATGAGATTCAAGTTGCATATAAAATAGGCTTCAAAAGTGCAATCAGGAACTAAGGAGATGGCTCAGGGAATAAGATTTGCTGTGCAAAAATGAGGACCAGTGTCCAAGGCTTGAGCACCCAGGCAAAAAGTCATTTCTGGTGCTCATCCATTACCTAAGCACTGGGGAGGCAAAGGCAATTACATCCTGGAGGCCTTGCTGGCCAGCCAGTCTCAACAGTGAGTTCTGGGGTCAGAGAGAATTGCTGCCTTAAAGAGACAGGGATGGTAGGGGGCAGAGGGGGAGGAAGATATTCACTACTGGCCTCTGGCCTCTACATTTGTACTTATGGGTGCACATATGTATAACACACACACACACACACACACACATACATACAATAACACCTCCACCAATAATGGCAAAATAAAATTAAGTACAAAATGTGATGTGATTCTCAGAGATGGGTGATTATTTCTGGGAATTTCAAGAGTTGGCCATAGGAAGGAAAAGAGGAAAGGAATTCCAGATAGATAAAAAGCACCACAGCTTAAAAGTATCTTATATACCTACATGATACCCACAGGTACAATAAATACACTGAGTTTAAAACTTAAAAGGAAGGAGGTCAGACCAGAGGGGAAAAGTTCACAGTCACAGGGGATCTTACAGACTCTGTCATGGGGTCAGGATTGATTTAATAGACTAACAAGTGTTGGGATTATGTTTGTATATTAGATGACCTATATTAGGTGTGGAGTGGATGGTGAACACAGCAGACGTGGTTAGCAAAGAAGCAGGCAACTAAGCAGAAGGTAGCAATAAAGATACAAAACACACACACACACAAATTTGCACTTGACAAACATTTAGGATGACTCTTTAATGCACTTGTCTGGAAGGCACTATATATATGACTAGTTCCAAAACATATCGCAGCTTTAAATGCTGTTAATGTACATGGGTTGTAGATGGAAAAATTACATTTCATTCCTGACCCAGTAGGACAACCTATCCTAGCTTCAGTAGCACCATAGTCCGACTGTATATAAGTTAACCTATCACAGTGGTCAGGCAGGCAGGATTTATTTGTACTCTTGGAAGCTTTCAAGACAGGTAACCCAGACATGGCGTATTTTATAAAAGAAACAGAGAAAGAGAAATAACAGATACAGAGGTATTCTGAATTGGTTAATGGTTTATTTCAATTACCAATTCTTAAAGACTCTTCACAACTCTGATTCCTTTGAGATACTCCAAATTACTGTGGATTACCATTTTCCTCCCAAATAATGGTGTCGTTACATTCCAGGTCTAGTGTTAGGGACAGATGAGGAAGAACAGTGACAGTTCCTTCCATTTCTTAACATCCGTCTAGTCACATACTGGAGGGCCACAGAACTTGAAGGGAATTAGCTGTCAATCTTAGCTTTATATGAGGTGATAAGTGAAGAGAATGGGTTAAAGTCTTCCAAAGGCGCCTCTTCTCTGTGTGGTTCTTTAGTGAAGATGACAGCACAACTGAGTGAGGCTTCTGGAAATCCTCACATAGGCATTAGGTGTAATCAGTACATAAAGAGTTCCAGAAAGGTCCCTCTAGAGCAAGAGGATGAGGTCAAGAAAAAGTCATCCTCCAAAGATAATACAAGAAATTACATTGCCTTAAGAACCAAACAAATAAAACTTACATGTTAGCTGTGTGCATACTTTTAAATATAATCAGATCACTGTGTAGAAATGCTCATATATGTTATATAGACATAATTGCTCATATTACTGCAGTGTAATTCTTGCTTTATATCTCTTTCCTTCTGCACTGCTGTGAATTCTTTTTCAGAGAAACAGTATTTCAATGGTTCTATCTTATGAATGTAGTAGTCTGGCACAGATTAAGAACTAAAAATGCATTGACAAAATGAAATAGAAATATAACCAAAGGAGACAGATGTACTGAAATGCAACCAATGGCCATTCCTGGCTTCCCACAGTACCAAGCTTGAGCTGCTTCATAACCCTTAAGTCCTGAAGCTTTCATGTTATCCACACTGGAGCCATGTGGACAATCCTGACATGATGTTCATCTGCCAGCAGAAGATGCAGCATGTTCTTCTAACACTGAGGAAATGCTCCCAGGAGATTTAACCTCAGTGAGCTGGTCTCTTAGTCATAGCTGATTTTTCATATTGAGCCAACATCAATTTCACCACTAAAACAAAGTTTTCACTTCAGGAGTTCTGGTGTCTTGTTATTCACAGCCGATTCTTCATCTCCAAATGACTAGAAATCACAGATTCTTAATTTAAAGTATCACATGCATGCCCTGATAGAGTCGTTGAACAATTCTCAAGCATTCATCATTCCAAATTCATCTCAACATTGTCTTCCAAGTTCCTACAATAGCTCAATAAGCTCTGGACACACAGAGCTTTTCATCCCAAGTTTCCAAAATCTTTTACTATCCTCCAATATCAACATGGTCAGGCTTATCGCAGCAATAGGCCATTCTCTGGTGCCAATGTTTGTCTTAGTTTGCTTGCTGTTGCTGTGATGAACAGCATGACCAAAGCAACTTCAGGAGCACAAAGCTCATTTTATCTTTACAGCTAACAGTTTACCATGTTGGTATTGGAGGATAACAAAGGATTTGAGATGGGGTGGGGGGCATCTATCTCTAAGATGTGCCAGAGACTTAGGATGGGGAGCTGCTCAAGAATCTATGGGTATGACCTTAGCTGTGACTCACTACCTGGAGAGGCCACCTCCTGTAGCCAGACAGGAACCCTAATGGAGCAATAGAGACACCAACCCACAAAACTTTTGACCCAAAATTTATCCTGTTCAAAAGAAATGCAGGGACAGGGCATGGAGCAGAGACTAAGGGAATAGTTAAACAATAACTGGCCCAACTTGAGACCCATCTCACGGGCAAACACCAATCCATGACACTATTAAAGATACTCTGATGTGCTTGCAGACAGGAGCCTAGCATAACTATCCTCTGAGAGGCTTCACCCAGCAACTCACTGAAACAGATGCAGAGACCCACAGCCAAACATTGTAAGAACTTAGGAAGTCTTTTGGAATAGTTGTGGAGGAATTGAGGGCCCTGGAGGGGATGGGAGCTCCACAGAAAGAACAACGGAATCAACTAACCTGGACCCTTGAAGGTTCTCAGAGACTAAACCACCAACCAAAGTGCAAACACAGGTTGGACCTAGGACCCCTAGCAGATGTGCAGTTGGATCTTCATATGGCTCACCAATAACTGAACTGGGTCTGTCCCTAAAGCTGTTGCTGTGAATTCTTTCCCCCTAACTTGGATGCCTTGTCTGGCCTCAGTGAGAGAGTATTCATCTAGACCTGCAGAGACTTGATGTGCCCGGGAAGATCTCCATCCTCTCGAGGAGGATGGAAGAAGGGATGGGGGAGGTCTGTGGTGGGGAGAACAGGAGGAGGGTGGGCTGTGATCTAGATGTAAGTGAATAAATAAATACATTTTAAAAAAAAGAATGTTGAAAGTGTATATAAAACTGGAAGTGACTTGGTATTGGTTAGACTGCCATGTCAAATCATCACAGATTGCACGGTTTAATCTACAGACATTTCTTCTATTGACAATCATGAAGGCTAAATATCCAATATAAATACATTATAGATTCCTTCTCATAAAGCTGCCCCCTGCTTATAGATATATGTCTTTACAACATATTTCCACAATACATATCTTTGCCCTAAACTCTGGTTTTTATGTGTACTCCACTTATCAGAACCCACTCCAATAGCCTAGTTTTGACTTAATTATTTTTCAAGACGTTATCTCCCAATACAGTCACATGCTGAAGTACTAGGTTCTAGGATATTAGCCTTTCTACCTGGAAAGCACATAATTCAGCTCATGAACAGGATTGCACCTGATTCAAGTCTTGGGGATGGTCTCATTTGTGCTACTATATCAGAGTATAATAAACTAGGTAATTTGTACTAAACCAAAATCCTGGTTCTAATGGCTGGGAAGACAAGATCATTAGGCTGTATTGGCCCGTGTAGAAAGACAAAATCTTAAAAGTGAGCTAAAAAGAGTTAAAGCTGACTATTTTATAAAGGATACATTCTTGTGACTGATACATTAATTATCCCATTCCTCCTGTCTTAGAGTTTGTATTCCTGTGCAAAGCATCATGACCAAGAAGCAAGATGGGGAGGAAAGGGTTTATTCAACTTACACTCCACAATGCTATTCATCACCAAAGGAAGTCAGGACAAGTTCTCACACAGGGCAGGAACTTAGGAGGCAGGAGCTGATGCAGAGGCTTGGAGGGGTGCTGCTTACTGGATTGCTTCCCCTCTTGCTTGCTTTATAATAGAACTCAGAACTACCAGCTCAGGGATGGCACCACCCACAATGGGCTGGACCCACCTCCCTTATCACTAATTGAGAAAATGCCTTACAGCTGGATCTCATGGAGGCATTTCCTCAAGGGAAGCTCTTTTCTCTGTGATAACTCCAGCTTGTATCAAGTTGACACACAAAACCAGGCAGTACAACCCCCTATGGCCTATTAATCACATTAGGTCTCATCTCTGAACAATGTCATATTAGGGTTAATCTCTGAAATGTCCATATCAGGGAACAAGTTTGCAATACGTGAACTTGGCAACCATTAAGACATTGTTGCAGATAGGCTCAGGTAAGAAGCACATTTGGATGAACATTACAGTGGTCAATGTAAATATGATCAGACTCTCATAGTAGACAAAAGGGAACATGGCAAAAAACAGATGTAATGAGAATCAACAGAAAAATCAATGTTAGGAATCGCTCTCTTGGCTCATCATACTGAAAGTGTACAGTCCAAGGAATAGAATCCGTCTACCACCTCAGCACATAAGCTCTAAAATTTGAATCCACCCCACACTTCACCACAAAACCCCACATCAAAAAAATCTACACTTTGGGGATGTAGTTCTGTGGCAAAGGACATGTGCTACCATGTGCTAGGCTGTGAGTTCTATCCTCAGAAGTACATTAAATAAACAATTATTCTGCAGCATAGAACTCAATTCAGCAACATAGTCCATGGCCTTAAGGACAACTTAGCCATAATGCGCTGATAGAGATTCATGTCTTACCAGTAGATATCTGATGCATGTTCCTCCTACCATTAAAAATTTCTCAAAGTCGAGAGACATCTTGGTTCCCGGATTCCACAGAGAATAGTATGCACAGGTGAGAGTGTGGACTACAGAAGCTAACAGCTTCTGGGACAGGCCAGAGTCACAGAGCTTCTGAGGCAGACCCGGTTTCGGACTCCAGACATCTGGGCACCTTCCCTGCCAGAGGAGAGGTGTCGGCCCTGCCAGGGAGGGCTTTGCCAGAGCACCTGAGGAAGACATCTTGGTTCCCGGATTCCACCAAGACTAGTCTGCACAGGTGAGAGTGTGGACTACAGAGGCTAACAGCTTCTGGGACAGACCCTATTTCGGGCCTTCATCTTCTGCCAGGAGGCAAGTCTGAATGCCAGATATCTGTGCACCTTCCCTGAAAGAGGAGAGCTTGCCTGCAGAGAGTGCTCTGATGACTAAAACTCAGGAGAGAGCTAGTCTCCCAGGTCTGCTGGTAGATAATAATAGAATCACGAGAGGAACAAGCTCTAACCAGAGACAACTATAACAACTGACTCCAGAGATTACCAGATGGCCAAAGGCAGACATAAGAATCTTACTAACAGAAACCAAGACCACTCACCATCATCAGAACCCAGCACTCCCACCTCCGCAAGTCCTGGGCACCCCAACACACCCGAAAAGCTAGACTCAGATTTAAAGGCATATCTCATGATGATGGTAGAAGACATCAAGAAGGACTTTAATAACTCACTTAAAGAAATACAGGAGAACACTGCTAAAGAGTTACAAGTCCTTAAAGAAAAACAGGAAAACACAACCAAACAGGTAGATGGCCTTAAAGAAAAAAGAAAAACACATCCAAACAGGTGATAGAAATGAACAAAACCATACTAGAACTAAAAAGGGAAGTAGAGCCGGGCGTGGTGGTGCACGCCTTTAATCCCAGCACTCGGGAGGCAGAGGCAGGCAGATTTCTGAGTTCGAGGCCAGCCTGGTCTACAAAGTGAGTTCCAGGACAGCTAGGGCTACACAGAGAAACCCTGTCTCGAAAAACCAAAAAAAAAAAAAAAAAAAGGGAAGTAGACACAATAAAGAAAACCCAAAGTGAGGCAACGCTGGAGATAGAAACCCTAGGAAAGAAATCTGGAACCATAGATGTGGGCATCAGCAACAGAATACAAGAGAGGAAGAGAGAATCTCAGGTGTAGAAGATTCCATAGAGAACATTGGCACAACCATCAAAGAAAATGCAAAATCAAAAAGATCCTAACTCAAAACATCCGGGAAATCCAGGACACAATGAGAAGACCAAACTTAAGGATAATAGGAGAAGATGAGAATGAAGATTTTCAACTCAAAGGGCCAGCAAATATCTTCAACAAAATTATAGAAGAAAAATTCTCAAACTTAAAGAAAGAGATGCCCATGAACATACAAGAAGCCAACAGAACTCTGAATAGACTGGACCAGAAAAGAAATTCCTCCTGACACATAATAATCAGAACAGCAAATGCACTAAATAAAGAGAGAATATTTAAAGCAGTAAGGGAAAAGGGTCAAGTAACATATAAAGGCAGGCCTATCAAATTACACCAGACTTTGCACCAGAGACTATGAAAGCAAGAAGATCCTGGACAGATGTTATACGGAACCTAAGAGACCAAAAATGCCAGCCCAGGCTACTATACCCAGCCAAACTTTCAATAACCATAGATGGAGAAACCAAAGTATTCCACGACAAAACCAAATTCACGCATTATCTTTCCACGAATCCAGACCTTCAAAGGATAATAACAGAAAAAAAACAATACAAGGACGGAAACCACACCCTAGAAAAAGCAAGAAAGTAATCCTTCAACAAACCTAAAAGAAGACAGCCACAAGAACAGAATCCAATTCTAACAACAAAAATGATAGGAAGCAACAATTACTTTTCCTTAATATCTCTTAATATCAATCAACTCAATTCCCCAATAAAAAGACATAGAGTAACAGACTGGCTACACAAACAGGACCCAACATTTTGCTGCTTACAGGAAACCCATCTCAGGGAAAAAGACAGACACTACCTCAGAATGAAAGGCTGGAAAACAATTTTCCAAGCAAACTGTCTGAAGAAACAAGCTAGAATAGCCATCTAATATCTAATAAAATCGACTTCCAACCCAAAGTCATCAAAAAAGACAAGGAGGGTCACTTCATACTCATCTAAGTTAAAATCTTGCAAGAGGAACTCTCAATTCTGAATATCTATGCTCCAAATACAAGGGCAGCCACATTCATTAAAGAAACTTTAGTAAAGCTCAAAGCACACATTGTACCTCACACAATAATAGTGGGAAACTTCAACACACCACTTTCATCAGTGAACAAATCATGGAAACAGAAACTAAACAGGGACACAGTGAAACTAACAGAAGTTATGAAACAAATGGATCTAACAGATATCTACAGAACATTTTATCCTAAAACAAAAGGATATATCTTCTTCTCAGAACCTCATGTTACCTTCTCCAGAATTGACCATATAATTGGTCACAAAACAGGTCTCAACAGATACAAAAATATTGAAAATTTCTCATGCATCCTATCAGATGACCATGGACTAAGACTGATCTTCAATACCAACATAAATAATGGAAAGCCAACATTCACGTGGAAACTGAACAACACTCTTCTCAATGATACCTTGGTCAAGGAAGGAATAAAGAAAGAAATTAAGGACTTTTTAGACTTTAATGAAAATGAAGCCACAACATACCCAAACTTATGGGACACAATGAAAGAATTTCTAAGAGGAAAACTCATAGCTCTGAGTGCTTCCAAAAAGAAACTAGAGAGAGCACTCACTAGCAGCTTGACAACACACCTAAAAGCTCTAGAACAAAAGGAAACAAATTCACCCAAGAGGAGTAGATGGCAGGAAATAATCAAATTCAGGGGTGAAATCAACCAAGTGCAAACAAGAAGAACTATTCAAAGAATCAACCAAAGGAGGAGCTGGTTCTTTGAGAAAATCAACAAGATAGATAAACCCTTAGCCAGACTCACTAGGGGGCACAAGGAAAGCATCCTAATTAACAAAATCAGAAATGAAAAGGGAGACATAACAACAAATTCTGAAGACATCCAAACACCATCAGATCCTTCTACAAAAGGCTATACTCAACAAAACTGGAGAACCTGGATAAAATGGACAAGTTTCTAGACAGATACCAGGTACAAAAGTTAAATCAGGATCAGGTTAATGATCTAAACAGTCCTATATCCCCTAAAGAAATAGAAGCAGTCATTAATAGTCTCCCAACCAAAATAAGCCCAGGACCAGATGGGTTTAATGCAGAGTTCTATCAGACCTTCAAAAAAGATCTACTTCCAGTTCTTCACGAACTATTCCACAAAATAGAAGCAGAAGGTACTCTACCCAACTCATTCTATGAAGCCAAATTACTCTGAGACCTAAACCACAGAAAGATCCAACAAAGATAGAGAACTTCAGACCAATTTCCCTTATGAATATCAATGCAAAAATACTCAATAAAATTCTCGCTAACCGAATCCAAAAACACATTAAAACAATTATCCATCCTGACCAAGTAGGTTTCATTCCAGGGATGCAGGGATGGTTTAATATATGGAAATCCAACAACATAATCCAGTATATAAACAAACTCAAAGACAAAAACCACATGGTCATCTCGTCAGATGCGTAAAAAGCATTTGACAAAATCCAACACCCATTCATGATAAAAGTCTTGGAAAGATCAGGAATTCAAGGCCCATACCTAAACATGATAAAAGCAATCTACAGCAAACCCGTTGTGAACATCAAAGTAAATGGTGAGAAGCTGGAAGCAATCCCACTAAAATCACGGACTAGATAAGGCTGCCCACTTTCTCCCAACCTATTCAAAATTGTACTTGAATTCCTAGCCAGAGCAATTAGACAACAAAAAGAGATCAACGGGATACAAATTGGAAAGGAAAACGTCAAAATATCACTTTTTGCAGATGATATGATAGTATATATAAGTGACCCTAAAAATTCCACCAGAGAACTCCTAAACCTGATAAATAGCTTCAGTGAAGTAGCTGGATATAAAATTAACTCAAATAAGTCAATGGCCTTTCTCTACACAAAGGATAAACAGGCTGAGTAAGAAATTAGGGAAACAACACCCTTCTCAATAGTCACAAATAATATAAAATACCTTGTCGAGACTCTAAGTAAGGAAGTGAAAGATCTGTATAAGAACTTCAAGTCTCTGAAGAAAGAAATTAAAGATCTCAGAAGATGGAATGTCCCATGCTCATGGATTGGCAGGATCAACATTGTAAAAATGGCTATCTTGCCAAAAGCAATCTACAGATTCATTGCAATCCCCATCAAAATTCCAACTCAATTCCTCAACGAATTAGAAAGGGCAATCTGCAAATTCATCTGGAATAACAAAAGACCTAGTATAGCAACAAACACTTCTCAGGGATAAAAAAAACCTCTGGTGGAATCACCATGCCTGACCTAAAGCTGTACTTCAGAGCAATTGTGATAAATCCTTCATGGTACTGGTATAGCAACAGACAAGTAGACCAATGGAATCGAATTGAAGACCCAGAAATGAACCCACACACCTATGGTCACTTGATCTTTGACAAGGGATCTAAAACCATCCAGTGGAAAAAAGACAGCATTTTCAACAAATGGTGCTGGCATAACTGGCAGTTATCGTGTAGAAGAATGCGAATTGATCCATTCCTATCTCCTTGTACTAAGGTCAAATCTAAGTGGATTAAGGAACTCCACATAAAACCAGAGACACTGAAACTTATAGAGGAGAAAGTAGGGAAAAGCCTCGAAGATATGGGTACAGGGGAAAAATTCCTGAATAGAACAGCAATGGCTTGTGCTGTAAGATCGAGAATCGATAAATGGGACCTCATAAAATTGCAAAGCTTCTGCAAAGCAAAAGACACCGTCAATAAGACAAAAAGGCCACCAACAGATTGGGAAAGGATCTTTACCTATCCCAAATCAGATAGCGGACTAATATCCAATATATATAAAGAACTCAAGAAGGTGGACTCCAGAAAATCAAATAACCCCATTAAAAAATGGGGCTCAGAGCTGAACAAAGAATTCTCACCTGAGGAATACCGAATGGCTGAGAAGCACCTGAAAAAATGTTCAACATCCTTAATCATCAGGGAAATGCAAATCAAAACAACCCTGAGATTCCACTTCACTCCAGTCAGAATGGCTAAGATCAAAAATGCAGTTGACAGCAGATGCTGGCGAGGATGTAGAGAAAGAGGAACACTCCTCCATTGTTGGTGGGATTGCAAGCTTGTACAACCACTCTGAAAATCCGTCTGGCGGTTCCTCAGAAAATTGGACATAGCACTACAGGAGAATCCCACAATACCTCTCCTGGGCATATATCCAGAAGATGTTCCAACCGGTAAGAAGGACACATGCTCCACTATGTTCATAGCAGCCTTATTTATAATAGCCAGAAGCTGGAAAGAACCCAGATATCCCTCAACAGAGGAATGGATACAGAAAATGTGGTACATTTACACAATGGAGTACTACTCAGCTATTCAAAAGAATGAATTTATGAAATTCCTAGGGAAATGGATGGACCTGGAAGGCACCATCCTGAGTTAGGTAACCCAATCACAAAAAAACTCACACAGTATGTACTCACTGATGAATGGATATTAGCCCAGAGACTTAAAACAGGAAGATATAAGATAAAATTTGTGCAACACATGAAACTCAAGAAGAATGAAGACCAAAGTGTGGACACTTTGCCCCTTCTTAGAATTGGGAACAAATCACCCATTGAAGGAGTTACTGAGACAAAGTTTGGAGCTGAGACGAAAGGATGGACCTTCTAGAGATTGCCATATCTGGGGATCCATCCCATAATCACCTTCCAAATGCTGACACCATTGCATACGCTAGCAAGATTTTGCTGAAAGGACCAAGATATAGCTGTCTCTTGTGAGACTATGCCGGGGCCTAGCAAACACAGAAGTGGATGCTCACAGTCAGTTATTGGATGGATCACAGAGCCCCCAATGGAGGAGTTAGAGAAAGTACCTAAGAAGCTGGGGGTATCTGCAACCCTATAGGTGGAACAACAATATGATCTAACCAGTACTCCCCAGAGCTCGTGTCTCTAGCTGCATATGAATCAGAAGATGGCCTAGTCGGACATCAGTGGAAAGAGAGGCCCATTGGTCGTGCAAACTTTATATGCCTCAGTACAGGGTAAAGCCTGGGCCAAGAAGTGGGAGTGGGTGGGGGAGCGTGTTGGGGACTTTTGTGATAGCATTGGAAATATAAATGAAATAAATACCTAATTTAAAAAAAGAATTTCTCAAAGTCTTCCATACTCTTCTACTTCTTAAATTTGAACATTCGAACATCTATATGTTCAGATAAATGTCGTCAAATGTTAACTTTCCCAGGAAGCTCTTACTTTCTCTTGCAGTGAGTTATTTCCCTCTGTCAAGTCCCAGGAACACTATGCAAAGAGTATCCTCTCATGATGTTATGATGGCTTATGCTTGCATAATGGCACTCCTTTGAAACTATTCCTTGTGGGCTAGAATTAATTTTTTTCCTTTGTCCCTCAAGAGCTCAATATGGTGATCATTCAATATCCATCAATGATTCATCAAACATTCATTAAATATTCATTAAACATCTGGTGAGTTTGTAAGAAGCAAACTTTATACCTGACACTACCAGAGTGAGCCAGGTGATGCTCTTGTGTTTTCTCTGTAATATCTCTTTTCTGATAACACTGGAAAGAGACTACATCAATAAAATTAGTTTTTCAATATTTAGAAAGTAACCTCTATATGTGTGTGTGTGTGTGTGTGTGTGCATTTGACGAACCAACAAGGAAAATTCCAGAGGAAATGTAACAGAGTTTCCAATCTGTCACAACTTTAATCAATCTTATAAATCAAACCCAATTTAATTTTAAGGGACAAAGAAAAATCACTGTCTTCATGTCTTTTTCTTAAAAATTTAGTAAGTGGTTATCATTGCCTATCTGATCAAATCAAGTTTTCCCAGTCCAGCTTTGAAGGCCTTTATAGACTCTCCACATATCACTCATCGAACCCACTAGCCACACAACTGAATTCACCTTCCTGAAGTATAGCACTATTTTCTTTCAATCCTTAAGGCTCCTCAGGACTTAAGATAAATTTCTAATTGTTCACAAATATATTTGTCTCTTGACCTTTTTTATTTTTCCTGGGACCACAGCCTCTCCTATAGACACTAGTGTTCAGCTAAGTTTCCAAGTTTGTTTCCTCAGGTTACTCATTCATTTTCCTGTCTATGAGTTTCTCTGGTATGCAAGTGGTTCCTGGACCACCTTCAGTGCTCTCTTCTATGTCTATTTTAAGATGTATCATACCCAATCAGCCAAGCATTCTCCATCTGCAGTATTCCATTTGTAGTCTATTGGGCATCAGCCTGACTGGTATTCGCTGTTCTGCTCATATTTCAATCGGCTGCTCACAATACTCTAATCTTCCATTAGTTGTTTAGATCAGTATTACACCTAGTACTACCAGCATACAAACCCCATTCTTTACACACTGTCTGCATCCTATATCTACTAGAAGATCTACTACAATATCTTTCTTGTAAATATCTTCAAAGCATGTTTATATATGTTGCTGTGATCTTTCTCCTTTCATCTTTTATGTTCACTGTGAGTAGATTTTTTTCATCCGCAACTGATTGAAAGAGTCCATGCTATAGTTGGAACAACATGATGAACTAACCAGTACCCCGGAGCTCTTGTCTCTAGTTGCATATGTATCGAAAGATGGCCTAGTCGGCCATCACTGGAAAGAGAGGCCCATTGGACTTGCAAACTTTATATGCCCCAATATAGGTGAATGCCAGGACCAAAAGAATGGGAATGGGTGGGTAGGGAAGTGGGGGGATATGGGGGACTTTTGGGATAGCATTGGAAATGTAATTGAGGAAAATATGTAATAAAAATATTAAAAATTAAAAAAAAGGAAATTGACCTCAAATAAATATTAGGGTTACATAAAAAAAAATACTACCAGAATACCAGAAGATCCAGCAATACCTCTCCTGGGCATATACCCAGAAGAAGTTCCAACCTGTAATAAGAACACATGCTCCACTATGTTCATAGCAGCCTTATTTATAATATCCAGAAGCTGGAAAGAACCCAGATGCCCCTCAACAGAAGAATGGATACAGAAAATGTGGTACATTTACACAATGGAGTACTACTCAGCTATTAAAAAGAATGAATTTATGAAATTCTTGGACAAATGGATGGATCTGGAGGATATCATCCTTAGTGAGGTAACCCAATCACAAAAGAAGTCATTAGATATGCACTCAGTGATAAGTGGATATTAACCCAGAAACATAGAACAACCAAGATACAATTTGCAAAACACAAGAAAATAAAGAAGAAGGAAGACCAATGGAAGACACTTCATTCCTCCTTAGAATAGGGAACAAAATACCCAAGAAAGGAGTTACAGAGACAAAGTTTGGAGCTAAGATGAAAGGATGAACTATCTAAAGAATACCCCACCTGGGGATCCATCCCATAATCAGCCACCAAACACAGACACTATTGCATATGCCAGAAAGATTTTGCTGAAGAAACCCTGTTATAGCTGTCTCATATGAGGCTATGCCAGTGCCTGGGAAATACAGAAGTGGATGCTCACAGTCATCTATAAGATGGAACACAGGTCCCCCAATGGAGAAACTAGAGAACATACCCCAGGAGCTGAAGGGGTCTGCAACCCTATAGGTGGAACAACAATATGAACTAACCAGTACCCCCAGAGCTCATATCTCTAGCTGCATTTGTAGCAAAGATGGCCCAGTAGTCCATCACAGGGAAGAGAGGCCCCTTGGTATTGCAAACTTTATATGCCCCAGTACAAGGGAATGCCAGGGCTAAGAAGCGGGAGTGGGTGTATAGGTGAGCAGGGCGAAGGGAGGGTATAGGGAACTTTCGGGATAGCATTTGCAATGTATATAAAGAAAATATCTAATAATATCTATATCTATCTATACCTATACCCATATATATATATATATATATATATTTTAAAGAAGGCACAAGGTTAAGAGGAGGGTGGATCTGGGAGGATTTAGAGATAGGAATAAGGCATGACTGAAATATATTATATATACTCTCAAAGAATTAATTAAAATGTTTCATTAAAATATAGGGGGAAAGAAAAGGAAAATTTCAGGAACATATAAAAACACCCAAGATAATTAAATCGTCTATTCACACAAACTCTAAGGGGGGATTTTTCTATAGTTATTCCATTTTTCCATTAAATGAGTCTTCCTAATGTTGCCTATCCATCTGACAACATTGTTTATCTTTTGTAGTCTTGAACTTGCACATTTCAACTATCTGTTCATTGGCTTGAATACAGTTAGTTATTAGGCTCCAGGTAAATATGTAAACATGCTGATTTGTATTCTCATTGCTCCCTTTTACATTCTAAGTACGTTCAGAGTTAAATTGTCTTTAAAACGATAAAAAAAAAAAAAGAAAGAAAGAGTCCATGTTAAGGTCATCAGTAGGATATAATGTGCCAGGAGGAAATGACCAGAGTCAAATATTAACAGGAGAAAATTGTTGTGAATAATTTCAGTAAATTTAAATAAATAAATGGTTGTGAACAATTTAAATACAAATGTAGGCTTTATTTATTGCCATGAGCTATCAGAGCTGTTTTACTTAACTAACTGCTTCTTGGATCCTCTGGTGCGTCCCTCCTCCATTCAGGTTATATTAGTTAGGGTTTTCTAGAGAGAGACTGGTTGAATGAGTGTTATGATTTGTATATGCTCAGCCCAGGGAGTGACACTATTAGAAGCTGTGGCCCTGTTGGAGTAGGTATGTCACTGTCACTGTGAGCTTTAAGACACTCATCCTAGCTGACAAGAAGCCAGTATTCTGCTAGCAGTCTTCAGATGAAGAGGTAGAACTTTCAGATCCTCCTGAACCAAGCCTGCCTGGGTGCTGCCATGTTCCTGCCTTGATGATAATAGACTGAACCTCAGAACCTGTAAGTTAGCCCCAATTTAATGTCCTTATTAAGAGTTGCCTTGGTCATGGTGTCTCTTTACAACAGCAAAACCCTAAGTCTGTGTGTGTGTGTGTAAATTGGATTTATTTGAATGGATTACAGGTTATAGTCTATTCCAAAAATGTCTGTCTCCCAATGAAAAGTCCAAGAATATAGTAGTTGTTCAATTAAGGCTGGATGTCCCAGATGGTCTTCAGTATAAGCTGGAATCCAGGAGAACTAGGTTTTAATGTCAGCGAAAGAATGAACTTGCCAGGGAGAACAAGGGCAAGCTAGCAAAGGGCTTAATCTTCTTTCTTTTTCTTTACTTAGCCTGCCTAAAGGTCCAGATAAAAGGTGGATCTTCTCATCTCAGTGATATGGATTTAAGATAGGTCTTATCTTAAATAGCTTAATTAAGAAAAATCTCTCACAGATATACCTAAGTTCTTGTGATTTAGTTAATTCCAAATGTAGTCAAGTTGACCACCATAAATAGCCATCACATATATTTCAGTGATCTAGTTTCTAGGCTTGATCTTACTTGCCTCCATTTGTGTAAGGTGAAGTGCCTAGATTTAACCTCTCTCACCTCTCTTTCTAACACTCTTTCAGCTTAATTTTATGCATGGTTTTCAGTTGCATTAGTAAGTTACCCAGAGTTAATAGTGTATTGCTTTAGTCCTGATCTTTGATACCTAGTTGTAGTTTCAAATATGTACTCTTTCCAAGTAGATGTCAGGCAGGCTATACTTCGTCTACTTATGTGTAAAACTAAACTCTTGGGTTTTTTCCTCCTTAAAACTAGCTTTTCTTTATTGGTACAAGAAGAGACAGAACTTGCAAGCAAGGGAAATTATGTGCAAAACTTGAGCCCCACCCAGAAGGCGTGGAGAGGGAGGGAGAGGCCACCACGCGCAACCGCCGCGGTTGTCATCAGCACGCTTGGGCGGGACCACGACTGCACATGCGCAGTGCGGGGCCTGTCCGCCTCTCGGCGCTGTCAATAAAGTTTTAGCGAACAAGCGCTCCTTTTCCCCCGGCAAGATGGCGGAGTACGACCTGACTACTCGCATCGCGCACTTTCTGGATCGGCACCTGGTCTTTCCGCTTCTTGAGTTTCTCTCTGTGAAAGAGGTGAGGAAGCTTTGAGAAGGAGGACGGCGTAGGGATGAGAGAGGCGCCTGGAAACGCGGGGAGGCGGCCGCAGGGCCTACACACGTGCGAGCCGGAAGCCGGCTTGGGCCGCCCTGACAGACACGGGCTGGGCCCTGGGACGGCAGTTTCCCGCGTACCGCAGCGCTGTCGGGGTGCTCGGGGCGGTGGGACTCGGCTGCGCGTCCGGAGGGGTGAGGTGACAGCGCGGGGTTCTGGCGACGCCGAGGTCTTTGCTTCCTGGCCGGAGGCTCAGTATCCTGCGGGCGGCCATGTCTGTACTCGCCTGAAGCTGCGGTGGCTGTGCGAGAGCTTTGGGCTCGCCACGGATGCTGTTGGAAATTTCAGTTTTCTTTTTAGAAATTGAGTCTGTGGCCTTGGATTTGGGTTGTGTTCAGAATCCCACTATAAGATTCTCTTACATGTAAAAAGTAATATCTGGCATTCTAATTTCCTTGAAGTTGTGGATACTTTGCTGTGAATTTCCTGGTCATATTTACTTCATAGAAATGGAGCGTACGTTGTCAGATGAGAGTGAAGACCAAGAATAACCCACAAGCTGCAATGTAAACTTTGTTTTCTAGTGTTGATGTTCAGACTTAACGACGTATGATTCAGTCATAAATGTTCAATGAGATATCCTGAGTATGTAGTTTGGGGACTTAATACGTTTCAGTCCTAAATTTAGGAGTTTGTTTGGGGGTACTGAGAAGAAGTATTGAATTAGAACTGTTAGGGCTAAGTATATATTGGCTTTATGGAGAAATTGATGCATTTTACTAATTACAGTAAGTAAAATGTAAGGCTAGAATTTTGTCTAGAAGAGTTCATTTGTGCTTTCTGGACACAGATATCAGGGAACTGCAGATTCAGGGGCAGGTATTTTGTGTTCACTGGCAGTTTTCTAAAAAGTCTAGTAAAACTGTTTTGATGACATACGCTTCCAGATAGCTACGGTTTATATGACAGTTATAGTATTTATATTCATAGGAAGTTTTCTAAACAAGTGTATTGTCACCAGGGAACAACAAAATTAATTTTCAATAAATGCTGAAGAGTGTCTTGACAGGTGGGTCTTGAGCTTGATGGATATATTCTTTTTGCATTGAATTTTGTAGTCTGCACACTAGAGAGAAAAAGTTCTGTCTTATGTTTCATTTTCTGAGTACATATATAGATAGATAGATAGATAGAGATATAGATATATACATATTGAAGTCTCTCACCTTGCTAGTGTAGCAGAGATATTTTAAATCTGCCTGAACTTAATATTTTTGTGGTTTTTATGCATTTATGTTTTTAAGGGAAGCAGGGAAGAGTGTGTAAGTGTAGATTGTTTATTCATAGGCAAGGCTATAACTGAGACTCCGTGAAAGCATCTAAAAGAATGCTATTACCGTGGTACGGTGGCTTTAATACTTCATGAGGAAGACAGTTCCTAAATATTGAGACATAAACTATGAAAAATCCAAGCTAAAACTCCAGCATTTCACCATTGAAAAATGTAACCTTTTTTTAAGATTGATGTGTCTGTAAGGTAAAAAAATGATACATATCAGGCAAGTATTGACTAAATACTGTTAAAATTCAAGAATTTCTGTTACCATTAGTGGGCAAAAAAAGTACTTTGAAAGGGGGAATTGAGTCTTGGAAGCTAGGTAATTAGGACAGAGGCAGTGGTCATGATGTTTGCCAATGCTGATACATTTGTAATATGTTGGAGTATATAAGTTCCAGGAGAGAAAAAACTGGTTTCTAATCTAGGTTCTCCACATGGCCTCAGCACTTGAAATAGTTCTGCATAAAGGCTTTCGATAATCATTGAATAGTCAAATGAATTATGAATTTGCATGTCACAGTTTATTATGTGAAGTGTCAGGTTAGATGGTGAGTGCCAAGATAAGACTGGGTTTTGAATTTGGCCATGGGTTAGGATCTTCCTCTGTCTCAATTCCTCTGCACTTCAGAGGTTTGTTTTGTTTTGTTTTTGTTTTTGTTCTTTTGTTTTTCTATTTTAACCAGCTTCTCAATCATTCTACCTCTCAGTGTAAGCTCTGTTCACCTGATAGATTTGTTTGACTTTTGTGGGGGGGTTGTTTTCCCTTTGAGATAAGATCTTGCTTGCTAGGTAACCCAGGAGGGCTTTGAACTCCTTACCTGACTGTAAGTTTCCCAAGGACTGAATTTATAAAATTATATCACCATCCCCAACTTTCTTTTTCATCATATAAATGAAGTTCACCAACAGGATTATATACTTGTTTAATGTTTTTGAACTCCAATCTCATGATGTGACAGGCAGGCTGTCTACCACTGTGATCTATATTCCAAGCTCTGTTTTAGAAACAGTTTCCCTGTGTAGTCCTAGCTGGTCTAGAACTCCTGACTCCAGAGGTCATCCTGAGTCCTGGTATTAACAAATGTATATCAGCACCCCTGGCTTCATGAACTAATTCCTGAGTCATCTTTCCCTCTGTGAAGTCACCCACCTTATGACGGCAGTTATGAATACTGACCATCAGTGCTGATGGTTAATTTGTTATAGTCTACCAGTTTGTTCATCCATTCTAGTACTAAATGACTGTGTACTGTAAAGATTTTTGGGAATATACTTTAAATAGATGCACTCTTGTTTTGATATCTTACAAAGTTGTTGAGTCAAAGCATGTATGACGTCAGGAAATAAAAACCTTTTTTCTTTTTTCTTTTTTTGGGGGGAGGGGGGATGGGTTTCGAGACAGGGTTTCTCTGTATAGCCCTGGCTGTCCTGGAACTCACTTTGTAGACCAGGCTGGCCTCGAACTCAGAAATCCGCCTGCCTCTGCCTCCCAAGTGCTGGGATTAAAGGCGTGTGCCACTACGCCCAGCTTAAAAACCTTTTTTCTTAAGTGACTGTATTCTAGCTAGTAGGATTTGAATGTTCCATTTAGTCTTCATTCACACTAACACTGATACTCTCAGGTTTTTTTGTTTTGTTTTTTTATCATAGTTTTTATATACACTTCCTTTTGATTAATGAGAGCTTATGTTGTTTTGTTCATTTGATTATCTTGATTTGTTAGTGACTATTAAGATGTTTTACCCATTTCAGTTGGATTAATTGTCATTTGTTACTGTTTTGTTGGAGTTTTATATCTAATTTGGAACATTCACGTTTGATTCTGTGTTACATGGTTGTGAATCTTACGAGATCTTTCTTTCCTTTGCAAGATTAAACTCAGGAAATGAGTCTTATTTGGCTAAGTATCTCTCAGGTTCCTAACATATCCTAAGTAGCCTTCATGTTTGTGAGTCTGTGTGTATAATTTATTTCCTGTGAGTTAATATGTGTTTCCAGAACCCTTTGCAAAGCAAAAACTTGTCATGAGGTTGTTGACTTACAAAATTGGTTCTAGTTTAATTTTAGAAGTACAAGTGGAGAAGCATTTAAATGGTTGCATCTCTTCAATGAGAAAAATATAAAGGTAAAGGAGTGGCCACATCAAGGAGTGGTGGGTAGTCATCATGGGGATGCAAAGGATAGTAAGGAGGTAAAATATTTAAGAGCCTATTCCTAATTACCTGGGTGTGGAGAAGAAGAGAAGGTGTGGATACTTTTGTATATTGCATATCTTTCCTAGAACAAGTAAAAGATTGCTTGATAAAACAATGATTGAGATCAGAAGTAAATGGAAATGACATTGATTTTCAAATATTTGTATAGACAGGATATTTTGTGTAAATTGAGTGCTTCCTATATTGGTTTCTTTTCTTTTACAGTGTGTGTGTGTCTGTCTGTCTGTCTGTGTGTGTGTCTGTGTCTGTCTGTGTCCTGTCTGTGTGTCTGTCTGTGTGTCTGTGTCTGTCTGTGTCCTGTGTGTCTGTCTATGTGTCTATGTCTGTGTCTGTGTGTGTGTGTGTGTCTGTGTCTATATGGACAAACTCAAGCAGGTGATCCTGGGTGGTGAATCAATGATTTTATATACACTACACCAGTGTTCTACTACTGACCTGTATATCTAGCCCTATGACTCGTTCTTTAAGTAAAAATGGTGGGTGGGGGACCCTAGGGTGCATTGGTTAGCACAGCACACGCGTGGAGGTCAGAGAACAAAGGAGCACTTTGAGAAGTCATTTCTTCATTTTTGTGTGACATTCAGGGATTGAAACCTGTTCTCCTGACTTCCCAACACATACACAGACACATACATTTTCAAAATTGTTTCGTGAAGTATGGTTTTTAAATAAACTGAAGAACTTAAATATTCATTAATTTTTTTTCTTGCAGATTTATAATGAAAAAGAATTATTACAAGGAAAATTAGATCTTCTTAGTGATACCAATATGGTGGACTTTGCTATGGATGTTTACAAAAACCTTTATTCTGATGATATCCCTCATGGTAAGTTTGTTTATTTTTCATTTTTTATTGGTTATTTTATTTATTGATATTTTAAATGTCATCTCTCTTCCCAGTTTCCCCTCCATAAACCCCCATCCTCTCCCTCCCCCTGCCTCTATGAGGGTGCTCCCCAACCTGTCTACCCACTTTGCCTTGGCACCCCTGCATTCCCCTACCCTAGGTCATCAAGCCTCCACAGGACCAAGGGCGCTCCCCTCTCATTGATGCTAGATAAAGCAGTCCTCTGCTACATATCCAGCTGGAGCCATGGGTTACACACACCACCTGCCATGTGTACTCTTTGGTTAGTGGTTTAGTCTGTGGGAGCTTTGGAGTGGGTCTCATTGGTTGATAATGTTGTTCTTCCTATGGAGTTGCAAACCCCTTCAGTCCTTGCCCTAACTTCTCCGTTGGGGTCCCTGTGCTAAGTCGGATGATTTGCTGCGTGCATCCTCATCTGTATTGGTCAGGCTCTGGCAGAGCCTCTCTCTCAGGGACAGCTATACCAGGGTCCTGCCAGCAAGTGCTTCTTGGCAACAGCAGTGGTGTCTGGGTATGGTGTCTGCAGATGGGATGCATCCCTAAGTGGGGCACTCTTCTGGATAGCCCCTTTCTTTCAGTCTGTGTTCCACTCTTTGTCCCTGCACTTTGTTTTGACAGGAGGAATTCTGGATTGATATTTTTGAGGTGGGTGGGTGGCCCCATCACCTCATGGTAAGTTTTATTATTAGAACTAAAACTTGACAGTAGCTGAAAATTTATGTTTTATGATACGTGGAAGAACTGTAGCCAAAAGGTTTAGTGCTTGTGTTCTTAAAGTCATTGGATGAAAAGGCATAGGAAGGTTACAAGGATGCTAGGGGGTGTTTTTTCCCAGTGAAAGATCTGAATGGACTTTAAACATGTTCATCAGATAGATATCTTCAGATCATAGTGTGTGCCATCAAAGTTGTACTCTTTGTCAAAGTTGTATTCTATAGGCTGTCGGCTCACGATTTTCTGATGCTGCTGCAGTTTTTGTTCTCAGTGAGACTTCTCAAGGTGTGGTCACTAAGACTAGCATCATGAGTTAGCTTGGAAGAATTCCTTAGAAACACAGATTTTACACATAGTCCAGAAGTGTTTGATTAGGAACTGATGAGGCCCTGAAGTAAAGTTGGGGAACTATTAGGAGCTTGGTTTCCAAACTAGTTTAGTACAGGAGATAATTGTTGACAATGAAAAGAACAGAAAACTGGTCCCTGAAGTACTACAGGCTGGGCGTGGTGTTACACACCTCTAATCCCAATACCCTGGAGGCATAGGCAGGTGATTTTTCTGAGATTAAAGATAGCAAGTTCCAAACCTGCCACAGTTATGTAGTGCCTTGCCTCAAAAAATACTATAGCTTCCACCTCACCCCCACCCCCACGTCCCCCTGTGCATGGAACAAATTCTGGCTACAGCAGAGTGTTCTTTGTTTAAAATTGCTATCTTTCAGTATTTGATAACAGGTTTTCCCACCCAGCAACCCCCCTTTTTTGGACATGAGGTTGGAAGGTTTTCTGGGGTTTTTTGATTATTAACATATGTCTTAAGCACAGAGGTTTATAGAGAAATGTGTAGGGAAAGAAAAGGGCAGCCTATGTTGTGCCAGAGGTGGCTCCTAGAGTAAAGCATTGGCTGCGGACGCCTTATGACCTGGATTTGCTCCCTGGAGCCTACAGTAGAAGAGAGAACCAACCCTATGTGCTCACACAGATACTCCCCGTCATTCACCCAGAGAGGAACTATATTTAAAATTCAGTTTGCAATAAAAACAGTAACCATGTGTGGAGAAAGAAGCACTGCTCTAGGTTAAGAGGGCTGTGTAATGCAGGCATTGTTAAAGTCAATTAGCCTTTTTGAATTTGTAGGCAGCAACTATTTAACGTTAGTTTGTGATGCAAGTAAAGGGTTTTTTTCCTGGATTTTTGTATTTTTTTTTATTATGTGTATGAATGTTGGCCTGCCTGTATGTTTGTACACCATGTGTGTGCCTGGAGCCCTAAAAGGCTAGAAGAGGGCTGAAAGGATTTGCAGCCCCATAGGAGGAACAACAATATGAACTAACCAGACCCCCCAGAGCTCCCAGGGACTAAACCACCAACCAAAGAGTACACATGGTGGGACTCATGGCTCCAGCTGCCTATGTAGCAGAGGATGGCCTAGTCAGTCATCAGTGGGTGGAGAGGCTCTTGGTCCTGTGAAGGCTCTGTGCCCCAGTGTAGGGGGATGCCAGGGCCAAGAAGCAAGAGTGGGTGGGTTGGTGAGCAAGGGGAGGGGCTGGAGATTCTCACAGGGGAAACCAGGAAAGGGGATAACATTTGAAATGTAAATAAAGAAAATATCTAGTAAAAACAAAAAAAAAAATCTGAGATATTGTGCTAATAGATATTGTGTAGGTTTTATCTTTATTTTGATGGTGGTATAGTAAACAGGATCTATGGAATTTGGTTTGTGAAATTACAGTTTGTTTATAGTAAAAAAAAAGATCTTAACTAGATTAAAATTATAGTCTACATAGTAATAATATAAAGACCCCTTAGTGTAGTGACTGCACAAAAATTCTAGGGTAGTAGTCAGTCAATAGTTGAATAGGAACAAATAGGAGACTTGAAATGAAAGCCAGATCACAAGGGACATTTCCTGCCTATTTTCAGCACCACCCACCCCTGCTCTTCATAGTAGTTGTTGCTTTCCTCTCCACAGTAGGTGGATGGGTCCCTTTTCTTTTATGTGCCTTTGTGGCTCTAGCAAAAGGAAATTGTGAATTTGAGGAAGTTGTTGAGTTGGTAGTTCCTGGCATGTGAATTGAAAGTATGAGGAATAAATAAGTGTGTATATTTGAATTAATGAAAACTTCTCTAGACAGTCCCATGGAATCCTGTGGTTTAACTTTCTAGTACTCATGTTTTTCATTAGCTTTGAGAGAAAAAAGAACCACAGTTGTTGCGCAGCTGAAACAGCTCCAGGCAGAAACAGAACCAATTGTGAAGATGTTTGAAGATCCAGAAACTACAAGGCAGATGCAGTCAACCAGGTAACCTTCTAATTTGAAGTCTAGTTCTCTTTGTTGGACTAATGTAACAGTTAAACTCATATCCTATAGTAAAATTCATGACATTAAGTGATGGTTTCATTCGTTTACTTTCACTCTTTATCTTTTGAGGGGTGGAATTCCCTAACAATGAATGTTAATACTTACTTTTGTACGTGAGTGTTTTTGTTTATGTGCACGTATACAAGTCTGTTGTACTTGAAGCTCAGAAGATGGGGTCAGATCCCTTGGTACTGGAGTTAGAAGTAGTTGTGAACCACCAAATAGGTGCTCATAGCATCAAAGCCGCCTCTCTAGTCGGAGTACTAGTTCTTGAAAAGAAGCTTTAAACCTAATTATTCATACCTGCCATGGCAGCACCATATTCTCTGCCCCTTCTAATGAGACATTTGGCAGGATCTGGAGATTTTGAATGGTAAAATTTGAGAGGGAAGTATAGAGGTCGGTGTAGAAGAGCTAAGCATCCTGTGCACAGGGCGCCTTTCCCTTATTATGTAGAAACTTTGTTTCCAGTGGATGCCTAGGATGCTTGGGATGCTTTCTGAAGGAGAAACTTGAACTCACTTATCACATTCTCTTGTATTCTTTCAATGTCTGTACGCATCCCAGCTAAGATTATTTTATTTCTAATTTCTTTTTGCTAGAAACAGACTTTCTTGTTTGGTTCCAAAATAAGATATGTTGCTTTAACCTTACTTAATGCATTGGAGCCTTAGGAGTTATTAGAAATATTTAAAAGTAAAGTGTACTAAAGCAGAATGCTACTGTTGTGAAATGTCTTAGCTAACCTACAGGTGCATTCACTTCAGAATTGGTAGTGATCTTGCCATGCTGTAAGTTTCTAGAATATGTTGTGTTCAAATCAAAATTGTAAGACATTGTGACTTGGGAAAGCATTACGTGATATCCCTAGAAAAGCTGCAGACCTGACCCATGTTGTAATATGATCTGTACCTACATGCTATGGTATTTTGAATAGGAATGGCCCCCATAAACTCTGGTGTTTGAATGCTTGGCTCATAGAGGGTGGCACTATTAGGAGGTGTGGCCTTGTTGAAGGAAATGTGTCGCTGGAGGCTGGCTGTGAGGTCTTGTATGCTCAAGCTAGGCCTCCTGTGGCATTCACTTTTGCCTGGGGATCAAAATGTAGAACTCTCAGCTCCTTCTCTAGTACTGTGTCTGACATGTTTCCTTCCATGATGATAATGAACTAAATTCCTGAAACTGTAAGACAGCCCCAATTAAGTATTTATAAGCACTGTGTGGTTATGGGGTCTCTTCACAGCAATAAAACTATAAGATATGTGCCATATTACACTATATGCATGTGCAGAAATACATACAGATACACAGATAAAAAGTTGTGTTCAAAGGAGAAAGCCATCTTTCTGTTTGAATGTGCATATATCTCCACTAGACTATTTACTTACAGTGTTATAAAGCTTAGTTATAGCTCTTCTGCCCTCGTATCAGTATCTAGAAAGTGAAAGTTGAAATAATCCAGATGTTAGACTAGAACAGACATTTTAGGACATGGTAAGGCACTAAAAGATTGGAAGTGGGGTCTGAAGAGATGCCTTAGCTGTAAAGACCATTTACTGCTGCAGAGGGCTAGAGTTTGGTTTCCAGCCCAATTCAGGTGACTCACAACTGCCCTTAAGTCCAGCTGTAGGGGCCCTATGTCTCTGGGCCTCTGTACACACCTGCAGCAATGTGTATAGTACTCACACAGGCACACATACACATAATTAAAAATAATAGAAATAAATCATAAAAGATTAGAGATGATGAAATTAGGGTAAGAGTAGAAGGCGCATATGGTGTGTTTACCATAGAGTAGAGCAGTGCCTTTCTTAAGTGTTCTTAAGGTCACAGGTGCTGTGCTGATTGTTTGTCACCTTGACACAAACCAGACCAGTCTGGAAAAGGGGAACCTCAGGAATTGATTGCTTCCATCAGATTGGCCTGTAGGCAAGTTTGTGAGGCATTTTCTTGATTAGTGATTTCTGTGGGAGGGCCCAGCCCAAGTGGGGGGTTGGGGTAGGGGGGCAGTGTCAGCCCTGGGCAGGTTGTCCTGAGTTGTATAAGAAAGCAAACTGAGTAAGGCATTGGGGAGCAAGCCAGTAAGTGGCATTTTTCAGTGGCCTTTGCATCAGCTTGGGCCTCCAGGTTCTTGCCTTGAATTCCTGCCCTGACTCCCCTCGGTGATGGACTGTGACTGGGAAGTGTAAGTTCAGGGAACGCTTTCCTCCACAAGCTGCTTTGTTTGAGAATATTGAATCACAACACTGAAAAAACTAAGGCAGAAACTAGGTTGAAAACAAATGACGGGATTAAGTGTTACAAAGTCATAATCTACCAATCTCCTTACATTTTAGAGTATTTGAACTATCTGAACATATAGTATTTGTATTTCATATACATTCCTAGAAATAGCCGGAGACAGTGGAAGTTGGAACTTTGTGCACATTTTGTATTCAGTATTGTATTCAGTATTTGAATGTTCGGGGCCCCTCCCAGTTAGGTTGTCAGTGAAGTTATGCTTCCAAAGCATGCCTCAGGGCACTGCATATCCCCACCTGAAGAAACCTAAGAAGCCCCTTTCCTTTC
Source organism: Mus caroli (assembly GCF_978045245.1). NCBI lineage: Eukaryota > Metazoa > Chordata > Mammalia > Rodentia > Muridae > Mus > Mus caroli. Next base: position 61,231,116 of record NW_028227271.1, read on the forward strand.
TGAGAATGTGAAAATAAGCATCTTGACTTCCCTCAGTGTCTTGCTGTACATGTCTCTTACTAGTTCATTAGGAGCTAGAGTTAATGCAAAACTAACTTATGAAAGCTAAGTTGGGCTATTTGGTAGCTTGATAGGGTTAGTAATTGTGTGGACTTTGTAAACCTTGTGACATAGGCATCTTCTAGATTTGGTCTTAAGTCAGAGCTTAGGAAATATAAAAGAAAATTCAAGCTTGTATTATCCTTATATCAAAATTTGACATGTGCTATTTGTTTTATTCTAAAAGTTGTATTTCTGCTTAAGTATTAAGAGATTTAAAGTGACTTAGGATGATAACTTAGAAGACAGAGCTGCTCATTTTGTGTTCGGCAGTGAGTAAAGCATAATAACGCTCACTTTTCCAATATTAAGGGATGGCAGGATGTTATTTGACTACCTGGCAGACAAACATGGGGTAAGTTGTTTTTTGTTGTTGGTTTTTTTTAAAACATTAAAAAATGGTTATGTTCTGAAAAGTTCATTAGAGACTAATGCTGTGCACAAATAGTTTGGCATAAGAATATAATTCTTAGATTTATTTAACTAAATACAACTGGTATGGTTTTAAATGTAGTTTTTTTTTTTTTAAAAAAAAAACAAAACCCTCAGCCATGATATCTCATAATCCTCTTTTGGTAATAAATCCCCACAGTGCTTGTCATTTTGTGAATCATATAACAGTAGCTCATGTTAGCGCCAACAGAAGACCAAAGCCTAGAGAAGGTGTGTGTGTGGGGGGTGTCTCTTTTTTTCCCTCCCTCTTCCTGAGCCCCCAGGACTCTGAGATTTTTGAGAACAGGATATTGCTTTGTAGGCCAAATTGTCTCTGAATTTGTGGTGCTCCTGCTGTCTGCTTACTGGCTTTAGGATTATATGCATGTGTCTAACTCACGATTTTTTCCCATGTGGGTTTACTTAAATAAGTGAAGGCAGAACTAGAATTGAGTTAAAAATTTTCTTTTTACAGTAGAGAACATTTTGGCTACCTTAGGGAATGCAGTAGCTCTTGACATTTTTATAACTTTCATTAATTTACAAATTTATAAGTAAATGTTATTTATTTTTTTGTACATACCTTTGATTTCTCTTTTGTTAGCATAGAGAATTTCACATTGTATATAATCAAACTTAACTTTTAAGTCTTAGCTCCCATTTAATAATTATGTAAATGGCTTGTTGACCAGCACATAATACTCTGTGGTTTGCTATAGAATATTTAGTAGTTTGTTGTTTGAAGTCTTCAGTTTTTTTAGATTTCTTCAGTTTGATTTTATTTACATATTCTCAAAGTTGATGTAATTTTGAGGCTAATTTTCAGAAAAGAGATGTTTATTGTATGTGTTCTTTGTGTAAGACCACAAAAATCTTGGAGGTGTATGTGTTCGTGGTAGTTGACTAGATTAGTCAACTTAGTAGACTTAGAGCAGACTTCAGTTATAGTCCATGCTATCAGCACTCTTCAGAATTCTTTTGAGATCAAAACTAAGCATTAAATTGACAGTTCCATTTGTGTGTATGTACACATACACAGTCATACATATATACAATCAAGTGTTTTTTGGTTATGGTATTATTGGTGATAATTGTAGGGAGACTTTAAAAGAATTGACTTCTTTACTCATCTAAAAGAGTTAAATGAGCAGAATTATATAACTTAACTATAGAAGGTTTTTTCCCCCCAGTTCAGGCAAGAGTACTTAGACACGCTCTACCGATACGCAAAGTTCCAGTATGAGTGTGGGAATTACTCTGGAGCCGCAGAGTACCTTTACTTCTTTAGAGTTTTGGTAAGTACCTGTTTGTTGTTTATTTGGTTGTTTCATTTTCCTCTTCTACTTTCAGAACTTTGATTTGAGTCTGTCTGTTAAATTTTACAACGGTCATTTGCAAAGGAGAAAAGTAATTTAGGTTAAAAAAAACTAGGGGCAGTTGCTTTGCAACAAAAGCCAAATAGGATACCTTGTTAAGGTCCTCAAAATGTATTGAGAGGGCTGTGAAGTGGAACAGAGTCACATACTCATGCAGCACAAACCTGGCAGTCAGTTTGATCTCCAGAAACCACATCAGGGTGCAGAGAACCAACTCTACAAAGTTGTCCTCTGAGTTCCATATTTAGGCTACAGCAGCCTGCATCCATGCACACAAAAATGTTTTTAAATACAACTTAAAAACAAATTGAGAAAGACTTTAATTTGACCTTGAAATCCAAAAATAGGAAACTATTAGTTTATAATTATATGAATTTTAGTATTAGCAGAATTCTGTCTTCTAATGGATTTTTGTGGTACTGTAAGCAGAATGAATGACTTTGTAGTTTAGTTCATGTTACCGAATCTGTTCCTCGTTCTGAACAACTGGAATCCTGTTTTAAGATGTTATATTTTAATACTGACCTAATTTATATTTATCTATATTCCCATTAATAGAAAGTGGAGAGAAGTGAGGTATGGAGACACTCCAGCAGTGTCACTAACTGGCATTGGAGGCTTTTGAGTCACTGTCTAGATTTGGTTCTTTTGCAGAGTAGAGAGAAAGGTGTATGAAGTCTGATTAAAACTCAGGCCTTCAACTTCACAAGATTTCTCGTCCTGTCTTCTTTCTAGATAATTGCAGTAGTAGGTACTTTCTAAAGTAATCAGAAGGCTCTTACCTAGCCTTTTATCTGAGAAGTTATAATTGATTACTCACTGGATTGATGAACAAGTTCGCAAAGCCAGTGGTTTGTCTACTTTATCCTAGAAGTTAAAGTCTGATTAAGACAGGGACTTGCTGTCTTCCAATCTTACATTTCTTTATTTTGTGTTGCTTTTTTCCCTTTAGTTTTCTATGTCACAAAGAAAACCACTTAGACCATGTTGTCTTTGGTGCCTTCAGTGGAACTCAGCTTTCCTGTTTGGGGTAGTTCAAAGGGCAGATCAATGTTACTCATCTCCTACACTAAAATTGCACAGGGAAACAAATGGTTTCTCTTTATTCCTAAGCTAGATTTAAAACATTATTTTTCTTTTCTCCTCATTTGCAATGAGTTTTTCTTTTATGGATAAGCTGTGATTTGCTCGCCAGTGCACTGAGGTAATCATGGATGTTAAACTTGGAGTGACTTATCAGAAAATTCCATCGCTTTTACCTTGAATGTTACCAGAGATTTAGGAGAGCAAAAGTTGATTACTTTGGGAATATAAACAGCTTAAGCTAGGACTGTGAAGCCAGAAGCCTGGTATGATTACAGCTACATGAAAAGAGCCGGTTATTCATATCATTTGTTACGCTGGGAGTGAAGTTTGAGAATGAAGATTTAGTGTCATGTTAGAGTCCCAGCACAGTAAATTTATTGTTGCTGGTCAGTGAGTGAACGTGCCATTTTCCTAAGACATGGAAACTTAAGGTAACTGCTGGAAATCCAGATATTGAAACTCTTCTAGTATATCCACGCTTGAAAGCAGGTTGCTATGAAGAGCCAACTGTAATGACATGGAGTTGAGCCAGGGTAGTGCACGTGAACCTTTTGGGGGTTACAAACCTTCCTAAGCTTGTACAAAAAGCTTTTATCTGACCACATATTGCATATTCTAGTTTTATGAGTGTCATGGTTATGTAGTATGGCTTTATAATTAGTCTAAAAATTTCTACAATAAATGTATTTTATAATTGGGAGTTTTAATATTTACTTTGAAAAGTTACGACATGTATTACCCTGTCTTTAAAAACATTCAACTCTATGCTGTTTCACTATTCCTAAGACATCCTATATTGGAATTCAAGTAATAAAATTTCTTAAAATTTATGTAATTTTCATTTAAAAATTGTCTCATTTTATACCATAAAAGGTTTGAGCTATGTAGAAGCTGTTTTCTTTTGGCATATTGATACTTAGTGCAAAGAAAGGAAGACTAGATGTTAATTATATTTTCTTGATTTAGATACAGCCATTAAAAATCTCAGGTGTTTAAAAGTTTAGTAGCAAAAATGAAAATATTGGTTTTGGTTTTGATGAAAATGACATGTTTTAGTTTAGTTATTTGTGTTTTTTCCATTTCTAGATTTTTTTTTTTTTCTCGTGGTTTCTCTTTTAAATCTATGGTTAAGGAAACATAAGCTATGAAAGAGCCATTGTAACTATGGGCTGAGATTAGAATTTGACTCTCCAAATGACCTATTGTAGGTCAGTGTTTATAAATTAAAGCTATGTGACCCTAGATTTATTTTTAAAGACTTGGTGGCTTTTCGAATATGTTGAGGAATGTCCGTTTGAATGTGAGACTTCTTTGCACTTTGCTCTAAAAGTATGTTAATTAAAATGAAATAAGGAGAATTGGTAGAAACGTTTGAATGGTTTTTGTTTTAAAAGTTGTACTGAATTTTTATTAAAGATCTGTCCTCACTATAGAACCCTTGGTTTATCTCTAAAATGTGACCATTAAGGAACTATTGAAGTAAAAGTGATTTTAAAATACCATTTCTTACTATATTTTTTTAAGAGTTTTTTTTTTTTCTTTTTCTTTTTTTCTTCCCAGTTAGAATTGACGATGTATTGACTGTCAATGGCATATCAGACCATTTAACAGCACTTTCCATCATGCACAGACACCTTGGGTAATGGTGACTTTAGCATCTTGGCCACAGTTTTGGCTCTGATATGCCTATTGGCTGTCAGTTTAAAGGGTATCTCGTTTATACCGAGTCCCAAGCATGGCTTATACTTCACTGTCTCTAATTGAAATATATATTGAGTCAGTTGTCTTTTAGTTCTAGGTAAACAAAGTAAGTGTATTAAATTTGATAGCATATTAGACTTGATGAAGTTTGTGTGTCAGGTGGGGTAGGTGTTTCCACTTAGGTTTGGTGCATGTATATGCAAAGTAATGATGGATTCCCTCTACCACTCTGTGCATTATTCCTTTGAGACAGTCTTTAGCAGTACCTGGTGTTACACAACATGTAATCCCCACTCCCAGCACTGTGGATATAGGTAGTTGTGCATATTTAAGTGTGGATCATATTGTAGGTATACTTCATGATAAAAATTGGAACAAGTAGCTTCTTGCTCATTTTTCAAAATTTAATTTATAGATATTATTTCTATTACTTGACTGCTCTGAGAGCTTGCTAAATGCTTTCGAAAACATTTGTGAAAATTACTGCAAATGATAATAATAATTATGTCAAAGTGCTATATCATCTCAGTAACCTCACATTTACTGAGATCTTAGCACGTGTTGGGTAATATACTTTTTGTCATGTTGAAGCTATGTGGAGGCAAACACAGGTGGCTTTGCCACCTATGGTAGCAGTGGCAGAGGCGAACACTTGGCTGGCTTTCTAATCATACTGTACAGTTAGATTTTAATATACACATTACAGATACATTCTGTTGTATAAATGCTTTGGTGAAAAGTGAATTCAGAATTTCATTTCATTTTGGAGTCAGGAATATTTTCTTCTCAGATGCCCTCCCTTGCTTTTGCTGCTTTAACACATGATTTTTTTCAGATTCATTTTATGTGTTCCCATTGGTGTGCTATAAGGGAATATTCTTTTGCAGTTTTAATCATTAGTTTGGTAGTTAGTTACTTACAACTTTGAATGGAATTTGTCAGTAACTTCTTTTATAAACCAGTAGGCCTGTATTTTACATTTTCTTTCCTGTCATATTTTTGTATTATTTCTTTTCTTGAGTCGGGTCTGTTAAGTGGTCCAGGCTGTCCTCAAGCTTGTGATCTTCCTGTCTCAGCTTTCCTAGTGCTGAGACAGCAATGTGCTCCTGGGCCCTCTTTGAAGTGCGTTTAGTATTTGTTTTATCTCATTTTGTTGGGAATGAGATTGAGGAGCTTTGGTTTCTTACACCTTCAGATCGTTAACATTAGCTTCCTTTGACTCTAAAGTGATGCATAAAGTAGTCACAGGTATACGGAATTTGATTGCGTATGTATTATCTGAAATAGATTATGCTAAAGTGATGCTGCTGTTTGCTAGCTTTAAAATTGCCTTTACTTTACAGTAAAGACCTGATATTAAAAGCCTAAGTATTTTTAAATACGTTATTTTGAGTAATTTACTATTGTGTTTCAATAAGGCCTGAAAATAATGAGTTTGTAGTAGAGATATAACTTGGATATGTCTTTAGGTAGGCTAGATGGATGGTATAAAATTTACCTTTGTTCTTACTGTATAATATTGAGGCTATTACTAATTATTCATATAGGTTCCAGCAACAGATAGAAATGCTTTAAGTTCGCTCTGGGGAAAACTGGCCTCTGAAATCTTAATGCAGAATTGGGATGCAGCCATGGAAGACCTTACTCGATTAAAAGAGACCATAGACAATAATGTAAGTTACATGTTTGGTTTGAGTCTCCGAAATTTCTTTGCACTTGTTATATTTTCTGATATATGCACAATATAAGAGGGGGGAAAATAAAAATCCTTCATATTTTGAATTTTTTTTTTTTTATGTTTATGGTTCTGCCTTGACTGAATACTCACTTGGTGGATAAGTTTCCCTAACCTTGAAAATGGTCACACTTGGTTTGACTGTTGTAGCTACCATGGCACTGAAAATGATACTGCCCTGTCAGTGCCTCCTACTGCAGAACGTTATTGCAGAAGATGAGTTTTACCCACAGTTAGTGTCACCCTCCCACCCACTAATTAAGGACCGTTTGCTTCATTCCTTGCTTTTAAAACATCTTTGGGTGGGTTCAAGCCTTGATCATAATATATGGTTAGTATCGCCTTAGAGTAGAGCCTTGTAGTTAGTTACACTTCTGAAATTGGTGTTTGTTTGCATGTCTGTTTTTCATATACTAATATTTCCTCTGTGTAATTTTCTTAATCCTTTAGTCTGTGAGTTCTCCACTCCAGTCTCTTCAGCAGCGAACATGGCTCATTCATTGGTCTCTATTTGTTTTTTTCAACCATCCAAAGGGCCGTGATAACATTATTGATCTCTTCCTTTACCAACCACAGTAAGTTACATCATTGTTTAATTTTACTTTTGATATATGATTTTTATGTGATTGTGTGGTGTGGTGTGTGTGTGTGTGCTCGCGCGCGTGTGTACGCGCGCACATGTGCTTGTGTTTGTTAATTGGGAAGCTTTACTACGTGTAGCTGTTACTGTAGGTCCTTCCGAATTGTTCTTAGGAATGGTCTCTGAACTAACAATATAGATATCATGTAGACTCAGGGCTTACCCTAGAGGATTAAGTGAGTTTGCATTGAATTCTCAGGGTTCTCCGATATCTAGTACAAAGCCAGTCTTCATTTCTATGGGTTACACATTTGTAACCATGTGAGAGAAAAGTTCCATTATTACTGAATATGTAGAGATATTTTATTCTTGCAATCATTCTGTAAATAATACAGTAGTAACTGTAAACAAATCTATATATTACATATTACAAGTAATTAGAGATTAAGTTATACAGGAGTGTATGCAAACAATATCTTACTTTTTATAAAGGACTTTGATATCCATAGATTTTGACACTTGGAACCAGTCATCTGTTAATACAGAGGGATGACTGTAAATTCAAGTGTAAGGAATAAAGGAATAAAGGCCTATGCTAAATTACTGGAAAGGAAAAAAGGAGAAGTGGGTGGTTATATTATGGGAAAATCTTTTTTGTATTGACTTGCTGTGTTCAACTTTTGGTTTGTCTTGGGTTGATAAGAAATGGGCACACTGCTCAGTGAATTTTGCGAATGACACCATTCTGTTGGCCAGAATTAATTTTATTTTTTATTTACTTTTTAAAAGTTCTCCCTATGTTACTGAAGTTTTTTTATGTAACTCAGTCTTACCTAAAATTTGATCATCTTTCTTCAAATCATGAATATACCACCATACTCAGCAAATCTTTAATTTCAAATCTTTCAGATATTAGGATATTTGTTTGTATATAAGTGTATGTGTGTGTATCACATGTGTACATACATATTCATGTTACAACAAATAAAGAGATAGATTGTGACTATAAGGCACAATAGAAATGAGTTGATTTAAAATGTGTAACATTGAATTTGTAGTATGGCTATGCTAATAGGTATATCTTCATCACCATACTACAACCACTAAATATTCTCAACTGATTGGAGAACAACTAGAAGAAAGTTAAGAAAATTAAAATATTAGGTCACAGCAGAGTTTGCTCACAAAGACTAATGGAAATGATATTTCAACAGAGTTTCCCTTTAGTTGTTTTATTAACAAGGAAAAGTCATTTATCAGTGGGGATTCGGTTGTTTTTTTTAAAAGACACACAACCAGAACAAGTGAACTTATTTGATGCTAGAATGGTTTGATAGCTCAGGTCAGGGCTCTGGTGACTTGCTTAGGAGAAGGTAGATGCTTTCCAAGTTATGGCTGTCCTTAGGCTACTGTCGTCACATGATGCATGATATTACATTTCACTTGGGCAGTCTAATATTCGGTCTGAAATTTCAAAGTGAAACAGTGCTTTCATGTAAAATTTATGTTTCAGTAAAGTCATTTAGATGACAGCATGGTATGAATCAGAACTTGCAGCTTTGTACATTTTCCGTTCTGTCAAAAGTTAAAACAAGAAGCAGACGTTCCTAGCTGCAGGAATTTGTGACAGATACTTTTAAGTCACATTGCAGTTCTAGGATGTTGCAGTCCTCACTGCAAGCACAAAGGAAAGTCCCATGCCTCTAAATTCATTCAACCCAGTTCCATTGAAAGTGATGCTGTAGTGTCGTCACATGCATTTAACTGAATTGTGTAAGCAATAAAGTGCTCCCATATGCTTGTCAATTGATGACAATATTTAGTTAAAAGAATCTATGCAAGAAAACGGAGTTTAAGAAACTGATTATAAAGACCTTCCAACATCTATGGAGCAGTGATGAGTGACTTCCAGGGCTCCTGAAGTGAGTTTTCCAGCTCACTTCTAATCGGCAATAGTGATGATACTGTTGTTGAGTTTCTTGTCATCGGATTCTGCTGATTTTCAGGTTGTCATTCTCTTGTACTACTTAAATGTAATTCTTAAATGCTTACGCTCTTAGGCTAAATGATGTTAGATGTTTTCTTTAGTTCACACTGAACTATATACATGAAAAAATGTGGGAATTTAGTGAATATAAAGTAACTGTTGTATTTTTACCTTAGGTACCTTAATGCAATTCAGACAATGTGTCCACATATTCTCCGCTATTTGACTACCGCCGTTATAACCAACAAAGATGTGCGGAAACGCCGGCAGGTGCTGAAAGATCTGGTGAAAGTGATTCAACAGGTAAAAATAAACTTAAAGCAGTCAGACAGTAGGTGTGATCTCTAAACGCTGGGGTGGGCCTTAGGAGAAAATATGTAAGTTGAGAGGGAAGTCTACATGAAACTAGAGAGAAATTAGCAAGCCCTGAGCTTACTTTTGCAAAATCGTAGGTGTCTTTATGATCAATATGGTATGAGTGATTAGTGCTTGGTGGAGCTGCTTGTTGATGGTTTATGGAGTTGTTGCCTGTTCCAGATGGTGACCTATTAAGTTGAACATTGTAGTAACAGTTCTTAATGTGGCAAAAGCCCCTGCATTTTGGCTTATGGAGCTTCTCAGTTGTAAATAAAATACCGAAAAAGCCAAAGAAATCGGATGTAATCTAAGAATGCATTTTACAGAGAAATGATTGCTATTGTAGGGTATATGTTCATATCTGAAAAGTACATCATTGTTTATTGACTAGAGGAGACTAGGTATTAGAATTGAAAATTGTGGAATGATTCTAAGATGAGAGTTTAGAGACTTTAATTTGGACATGTGACAAACTTAATGTGTTATCTGAGGTAAGGGTTCGATTGGGTGCTTTGAGAAGATGGTATTGGATTAGCTGTGAATTGGCATTATGTTAAACAGTGCTTAACAAGATTAACTGGACATTTGGCTTAATTTTGTAGGAGTCTTACACATATAAAGACCCAATTACGGAATTTGTTGAATGCCTATATGTTAACTTTGATTTTGACGGGGCTCAGAAAAAGCTGAGAGAATGTGAATCAGTAAGTATGAATTTTTACTAAGCAATTTATATTCTTAAATTTCAAGATGTAGTAAAGTATTGAAGTAATTGAATAAGAAAAATTAAACTAAATGGTATATTATTGACAGAATGAAGACACCTAGTTGGTATTGTCTCCTTTAGGTTACAGAAATTAAAACATCAACTATCGGAATTCATCTGAGTCTCCTTAATTCTGTTTCTCTAATCTGGTTCATATGTACATGCATACCACTGTGATCCCCTTATTTATAGATGGGATTACTTGTAGAAAAGATTAAATTTAACATTTCATATAAACTAGGCAGTTTATTACAGTTATGTTTTTATACCTAAATTTTCCTATTTACTTAAAAATAAAGTTCTTTCAGAGCAAGTCTGGAGTTCGATATGTAAACCAAGCAGTCAGTGGAGATACATGCACCTGCTCTACAGTCTCCCAAGTGCTGGGGTTAAAGGCCTGCACCATCACACTCTGCTGCTGGGTTGTTTTGGGTTTTTTTTGTTTTTTTGTTTTTGGTTTTGTTTAATTTTTAAACAAGTTTCCTGTTTTTTAGTGGCTGTAGGCACACATGTGGAAGTCAGGACAACTGTGGAATCTTTGTTGTTGTTTTCCTGTTATATGGCTTCCAGAGGTTTAATTCTGGTGTTTGGCTTGCATGCTGTGTGCTTTATCCACCAAGCCATCTCCAGCCATGCCTCATCTATTTGTTTATTTATTTGCTCATATTCCCAACATATTAGGGGTTAGGTGAGGGTGTGTACACATTTTGCTGTTTATCTTAAGGTGATCCTAGGCTCATGATCACTATACCTTAGGTTTCTGAGTGGAGAGATTGAAAGTGTGCAATCCCATCCTCAGATAGTTTTGTCTTTTAAAATCAAGTTACGAGAACAGAATTCTCAGTTTAGCTAAGAGCTTGTTTCTCTAAGAGAAAAAATGTACATAAACATTGTGGCAGACTTTGAAAATTAGTCAAAATAGGAAACTAAAATCTTCCTTGATAGTTTGTGTCAGTATAACCATATGAACATTACAAATGATATATACATTCCTTTTGAAATAATCTCTTTTAGTTATTACTGTCTTTGAAATAGGAGCTGTTCATTGCAATGTTTCCTAACCCTGTCTTGTTGTTGTAGAAAGTTCATTCCCTTAGTTCATTCTTTATTGTTAAGTTAGCTAGAGCATGTTGTACAAAAAAAAATGTATCAAGGAAGTTACTCTGTTAACCTCAATCATCAATAAAACAAGGAGACATTGGTAATTCCTGGAGAGTTTTTAATTTTTTCTTGTTATTATTTATTTGTTTAAATTATTAAGGATTTGGACATGAGCAACATTCTAAAGAGTACTATGTTGTAGGATTTTTTTTAAGATAGTGAGTAAAGCAATGAAGTAGACAAAGTGAGTCAAGTGTTTAAGAACAGTTGTCATCTGATTGGTTTTTGAATATATGCTGTGTATCTAGGTGCTCGTGAATGACTTCTTCCTGGTAGCGTGTCTGGAGGACTTCATTGAGAATGCCCGTCTCTTCATATTTGAGACGTTTTGTCGTATCCACCAGTGTATCAGCATTAAGTAAGAGCACACAGATTCCATGGAAATTTTCTACCTTTAGTCTCTACAGATTGCCATTTATTATGTTACATGTAATGAAATTTCAGTTAATTCTATTTATTTCTCTTTTGAAAGAAAATAATTTGCTAATAATTTATGAAAATTTTAACATGCTTGAATTTTTAGAAATGTTTAGTCTTTATTTGGCAGAATATAGTTTTCTGGAAATGACAAGTTGAAGCCTTTTTCAGCTTATTTTCAGTTACCTTTTTTTAGAATAAACAGTGTTGTTCCATTATGAACGGATAGGTAAAATGGTTTTCAACAGGGTCAAATGACTTAGCCCTTAGCAATTGGAAATGTTGTTGAAAGACCACTACATTTGGTAATAATTTTGTTAATTAAGTTTGTTTATTAAATTACATATTTAAATTCTTATATAGTAAGCTTCTGTGACATCCTAAAATGTTGAAACATGGAAAGCTTGTGGTGAATTTTAGTTGAAAGTTTCTCTGTTGTGTGAGAAAATAATTAGGAAAATTGTGAAATGTACATGAGCTATTAGAAACTAATTTCATGTATTAAACTTTCAAAAATTATTAGTGTCTTTTGGCCTCAGATGAAGTCAAATATAAAACATAAAAACTTGGTACTTTTAATCTTTGCCTCAGAGGAATTGTATGCAGACCAAATTCTGTTTCTTAATGCCTTTTGGTTTTGGTAGGAGATCCATCCATACTTGCCTAATTTTAGTGAATTGTTCTTGAAGTGGTTGTCCAGAGTTGGAAGTGTAGTATGATCAGTGGGCTTTTCTTATGGGAATTAGGACTTTGTTGTAGTTTGCAGGCATTCTTTTTAAAATTGATTTCTTCTTATTCTTGTGCAATTGATTGTGTGATTAAAAAAGACAGGCAGATTGCAGGTTAGATGATAGTACCTGGTCTTGATTGTTCTTTGTTTTTAAAATTTGTGTTTAAGGCTTTTCTGTGAGAAAGGAGTGTTGAGTATTAGGCTTTCCTTTTCTGGTTTTCTCCATTTCCTCATAGGCTATGGTCGCCTGTGTGTTTGGGGTTGACCAGAACTTTTTTAGTTCTCCTTGTTTTGAAAGCAAATTTAATCTTTGTAAGTGCTAATCTTTGTAAGTAAATAAATGTATTCTAAACAGGTCAGGTCACATGGCTTCTTTTCATTTTACTTCTAAGGTACCTGGGTTAGGAGTTTGTGCTAATTCTAGCTCTTTATCTTTATAAATGGGTAGTTGAGTTCATTATTATGTTTCTTAAGTTTTGAGTTTACTGTGTTTGTCAGTAAAATGGACTAAGTATTTATCTTGTCTACTATTGTAAAATGTGTAGTTGGTAAAGGTAATAGACTAGGAATACCTCTGTGAATGTTGATGGTTATATCTGTGCTTGGTTGGCTTGCTTTTTGGTACTATCCAGGATCCAGACCAGGCCTTCTCATAATTAGTGGTGGGCAAGCACCTAACCACTGACCTATGTACAAAGCTCTTTCCTGTTTACTGTATATATGTTTACTTTTTCTTGGATCTCTTCTGTTTTTTGCTAGGCTGTCTCTAAAGCATCTTAAACTAAATTTCTAGAGGGGTTCCAAAGCCCTCGGTTCTCCTAGTTAGTTCTTGAATTGTACTTACTTGAAGTTAATCAGACTTTTCTTTGCCTGCCTTAGAAAAATTAAAAACATGGGTTTTTGTTTTGTTTTGTTTTGTTTTTAAGGACTACATAATTTTCCTTTTCAAAATAGTAAATGAGATCAAGCACATTGAGGTTGTTGTGGGGCTGTGTTTTCAGATGTAAGTTTTGAGCTTCGAGGACTCTTATGCACATCTATAGAAAATTTTATTTTAGGTCTTGTCAGTTGAGTAAGTCTAGGAACCGTAGAGCTTTCTGTGGTTCTGATGGACATGCTTTGCATCTTCATTATTTAACCTGGGGCATTAGTAACATGGCATGCATTTCAAGGTCTAGAACCACAACTTTCAAATATTGAGTGTGCATGTGTGTGCTGGCCTGCATGTGAACAGTTTGGAGAATAGCACATGCACTCTTACTTATAGGTAAAGTTTTGTATGCATGCAAATTGGGCCTGTTTCAGGCTGTTCATATACATTTTTTTATGACACTAGAAACTTGTAGAAATACTGACTCTGTGTACTCTATTGTTACTTAGCTAGAAACTTAAAGGTTTGATTGATGTAATCATGGATTACCAGACTTAGGCTGATAATCCTCTCATACATTGTAGTGTTCCTCACTAGGAAGTGTTTCATTGGGAACAGTTCACATTTTTAGATACAATCTTTGTATAAATAGATGATTTAGAATATATCGGTTGAGCTGAAGAGTAAACATGAAATCTTTGTCAGCTGGTAACTGTATCACAAAATCTCTAGGTTTTTTTTTTTTTACACACACAGTTGTCATCTGGACACACATAGTTGTGATGTGTAACAGAGCTGCTGTGCCATACCTTGAGGGTTGATTATTCTAAAGCACAGCCAGAATGGAAAAAAAAAATCATACCCCATCACTTAATTTTTTTATCCATGTAAGTTATATCTCTTTAGAGTAATGAAGTTATAGACCAGTAACATTCTATCTTTAGTATATTGAATATAGAAAGCTTTTTCATGTGTTGGAAAGCTGTTTTACTGAATTTGAATAATAGCAACTGAAAGTAATATGAGATATTACAGTAAGATTTTACAAATGCAGCAGATCTCTAATTCAGACTCCAATGATTTATAATTCATTTAAATGAACAACAGAACTAACCTTTATCTTGAACAGTACATAGGGAGAGAAAGCACTTATTCTGTGATCTAGTTTTCAAACTTTGCTGTATATTCAAGTCATCATGAGAAGTTTTATATATATAGCAACTTAAATAGAATTGATTTTTCTGGCTTCACCCAAACCTTTTGAATGAAAACAGAACCAACAATATAGCTTTTCAAAGAAGCATTGCCAGTGTTAGCCAGTCAGAATCAAGTACTGACTATCCTCACAGGAATTGAAGTGTGGAAGAAGCAGCAGATACTAAGTGCACAAATACATTCAGGTTTAAAAGTTTTCACTAATGTCTTAGTTTTACTTTTCTTATGCCGTAATGAGGCACGGTGGTGGAGACAATTAAGAAACCATTTAACTGGGGGGCTTGCTAGCATACAGTTTCAGAGAATGAGTACATGGACATCCTGATGGGGAACGTTGCACTAGGCAGCAAGGCATAGTTCTTAAGCAGTAGCTAAGAGCTTCCAGCTTACCCTCAGGCATGAGGCAGAGAGAACACTGGGCCCAGTGCTGTGCCCTTTGAAACCTTAAAGCCCACCCACCCCTAGTTACATACATTCTCCCACTAGGCCACACCTCCTAATCCTTCCTGAAGAGTCAACAGTCTAGGAACCTAACATTCAAGTATATGCTGTGGTGCCCATTCTCATTTAAACTACTTCAGTAGATACTTGAAGAAATATAGTGATAGGAAAAAAATTATATGAATATATATTGTATATTGGAAAGCCCAGAGAAATAATTCAGATGAAAATTTTGGTCAATCCTATAAATGGTTAGTGCCACATTATCTTGTTCTGTTTCTTAGTCCATGCTGGCCTGTTTTGACTTTCTAATTAGTGTATGTTCATATTCTTTCTAATTTCTCTCTTTTTTTCTTTTGTGGGTTGAGAAGATTTGTGCATCTCTGGCTTCTTTTTCATTCAAATGGACGTATTTCAGTTGCTGAATACAATACCTTTATAAGGTTCATTGTTTATTAAACAACTTTATACTTGTGATTCAAAACATTCATTCTTAATACACTGTCTAACATAAATTATGCAGCATCTGTCAGGAAAGATAGTGTGGTGGGGGGTTAATTTAATATAGCTTATTATGTTGTGAG
This sequence comes from Mus caroli, assembly GCF_978045245.1. Lineage (NCBI taxonomy): Eukaryota > Metazoa > Chordata > Mammalia > Rodentia > Muridae > Mus > Mus caroli. The sequence goes on from NW_028227271.1 coordinate 61,246,654, forward strand.
ATATATGTGTCTGACATTTAAAAGCTGTTGTAAAATGGTTCTTGGACTAGTTTTCAACAGGAGATAAAACAAAGAATGGAAGCAGTATTTTGAATGCTTATGATAAACATGTTGGATTATACACTAATGATTTCTCTGGGGGATAATTTGGCTATTTCCAACTATTTTTGCGTTGTTAGCATTACAACTCAGTTTGCTTCGTTTATTAAATAAAATTAGACCTTAACATTTTCCTTAGAGTTATAACCACACAAGAATTTATATTTAAAATCACATTTATTGGGAATAAAGAAATATAGTTAATAGATAGTAGTTTCAGAGGCCATTATCAACTCATTTCTGTGTTAGTTTTAATATAAGGTTATATGTTTCAGTTGTTACATTCAGCATTTAGTGTTTCTGAGCTTGCTATGTCTGCCTGCTCTCACAGTTAACAGTAGCTTCTATTTAGCCGATTCTTTAGTTAGTTCTCATAGCATACTCTTAGAGATACACAGGCCTTCTCTTTCCATGTATTGGCTGCAGTCTTCAGTGAAAACCAGACCACAGGTTTCCATATCGTAACCCTTACTCAGTAACATTGGAAATAAATTGTGCTTCTCAACTAAAATTTGGAAAACCAAGTTATGAGATAGTTATTACTATCACATGTGAAATCCTGGCTCCAAATCTGCAGTAAGATGGATAGAATAATGACTTGGGGGTTTAGAGGAGAGAGAGAGAGAGATGATCGTCAAGACCTGGTATTGATGACTTGATAGATAATCAATGTGGAATCAATAAAACACGACTTAGGTCACTAGATCAAGCTTTATATCTAAGGCTTGTAAGTGGGGCCACCCGTATGGATCAATTCAAAGAAACAAAACAAAATAAAAAATCCAGTTTGTGCTGGAAGCGTGAACAATCTTCCTATTTACAGCAACTGAGTTGAACGTTTGTCTTAGCTTGATGTTGACGGTCCTTTGCTTAGTGTACTTGTTAGTTTTCGTTTCTGTATAACAGGTAAACTAGTCAACTTAAAAGATACATGAAGCAATTTCAGAGAAAATATTAAGGTCCTTTTGAAATGATTCCAGACGCAGTTAAAATTTTTAATACTATGCGAATCTATAACTTCTTTCTGTTTGGAGTAGAACTAGCCTGAATCTTTTTATCTTCAGATATTCTGTACTTTGATTCATTTTACAGCATTTTCTAGGGTGGCCTAAGTCACCTTTCTCTTTTGAGCTTTGATTAGTACTTTTATTTTGTTTGATTGATTTTTTTTTTTAATCTTTAGTATTTTGAATGGATTTATTAATATAGATATTCTTTTAAAATATTTTACATTTATTATTCTCCTCAAGAGTGAACGAGAGAGAGTACGTATGTGTCACCGTGTGCATATGAGGTGCAAGGAGCCTTCTGAATCAGAGCTTTCCTTCCACTGTGTGGGCTCAGGAATTGAACTCTGGTTGTCAGGTTTGGCAGGAAGGACCTTTACATGCTGAGCCATTTTGCCAGTCAGTTTTTACATTTTTTTTAGTTTTGTTCTTAAAGTGATTGGTAGCTTGGATAACTCAAGGTGCCATCAAATAATGTGCTAATGCATGATTAGAACTTATTTCAAGTTTACTTTGATTCCATTCTATTAAGTAAAGGATCAAGAAACAGTGGAGACGGTGGGATTATTATAGCTCAGCCCACAGATATTTATGCAACTCCACTGTGCATGGTAGTCATGTTAGGATGTGCATTTAAAGAGAGACAGGATGTTGATTCTAGTTAGAATTAATTAACCTCCAACAAGACCATAGCTCCTAATAGTGCCACTCCCTAGGCCAAGGATATTCAAACCACCACAAGCACAAATTAGGCATAAAGTGACATTTTCTTTTAAAATCTGAAATTAGGTGTTTCCTTATGTCAACTCTAGGCTAGCATTGTTAACCCTGTTGGGTTTCTTGGATTTTCTAGTGATGATAATGATGGAGGAAGAAGAGGAGGTGGAAAGGGGAGGAACAGATGGTGGTAGTAGTTGGGGATTATAAGATACCTATTCCCTAAATCCTTGAGAGTTAATCTTTGCCATAAGCATCAAAGCCAGTTCATGTTTCATTGAAAGAGTGACAGTGAAGGAAGAGAGCTGATTTGCTATGGATGTTAATATGGTATTCATGATGGAGGATAATGGGAAGCTATAAACTTCTATTGTAGCTAAAACGGAGGAAGCCATAACTGGAGGAAGCCATAACTGGATAATTAGGTTTGAATGTTTTTTGCTTTTTGCACTATACGATAGATATTTTGTAAAGATGTGAAAAAGAGCTAGGAAATAAACTGATCGTAAGGTTTTGGGTGAAACAACTGTGTAGAATAGATTAAAGGCTCAAGATACAGATTATTTGGGAAATAACTGGAAAGTAGTTACGGAGCCTGAATCAGTTCCTGGCTTGAATGGGAAGGGATCAGACAATTAAGTATTGGTTTCTTCCTTTGTGATATACATGACACTCTTTCTGTATGCATAGGAAATAAGCCATCTGAAAAAGGTTCATAATACTCGGTTTATTGCATAGTCTCCTTGGGAGACATGTAGTCAGCAAAGCAAAGTGATTAAGAGAGTAGGTTAGTTATAAAAACACATAATCATTGGAAGATTTATCAGGGTCCTTTTCTATTTGAGAACCATGTAGGGACAGCCTGTGCAAAGACCCTAGAGATGAGAGTGTTTGAAGAACATTTAGTATGGCAGCTGATGAAAAGTGAGGTCCATGATGAGACTTTTGGTGAGAAGCTGTGGTTTAAAAAGTAACTGAAGTACTTCCATTTAGATAGAAGTAACGAAGTAACACAGAAGACTCAAATATCAAATAACCTTTTTTTAAACCTTTGGTTTTAAACTGTTACTTTATTTACATAGCTTATAAAGAGTTTGCATTATAATTTAAAATTTTAATGGTGCAACTACATAATTGTCTGAAAATTGGCTTCTCTGCTTTTAAACAGCAGAATATGACCAGATATAGTGACACATGCTTGTAATCTCAGTGCTTGGGATGGGGGTAGACAGAGGCAGTAGGCTCACTCCAAGTTTGAGGCCAGCCAGAGCTAAACAGCAAAATTCTGCTTCCAAATATTAAGTAAATAAGTAAAATGATAAAAGGTTTTAAACAAGTTGTTTCAGTTCTGCTGAGTGAGATGTTTTTTAAAAGCTTGTTTCATAAGTAACAGCTTCTTCAGATATTTATTTAGTGCAGAGGAGTTGAAATAACTGTGAAGTTACCGGAAAGATTATTTGCAGGATTTTCCCCATTTTGAAAACAATGCCTTTTAAGGGGAGGTCTCTGGTATAGGCCTCTAATCCCAAAGACTCAGGGGGTGGGGCTGGAAGATTGCAAATTCAGACTCTCCCTGACCTAAAGACCAAGCAGTGGCAATTTAATTGTTTCAGAAAGTACCAAACAGATTTAGACTATAGCACTGTCTTAGGGTTTTACTGCTGTGGACAGATACCATGACCTTATAAGGACAATATTTAATTGAGGCTGACTTACATATTGAGAGCTTCAGTTCATTATCATCAAGGCAGGAGAATGGCAGCATCCAGGCAGGAATGATGGAGGAGGAGCTAAGAGTTCTACATCTTCATCTGAAGGCAGCTAGAAGACTGGCTTCCAGGCAGCTAGCATGAGGGTCTTGAAGTACACCTCCACAGTGACACATCCTCCAACAAGACCATACCTCCTAATAGTGCCACTCCCTGGGCCAAGGATATTCAAACCCCCACAAGCACAAATGTAGAGTACTTACCAAACTTATGCAAGGCCCGTTTTCAATCCTGTTGTAGACTATTTTATTAATAGTCTTAATTTTTACATTTTGCACAGATTTTTCTCTTCAACAATGAAAAGGGGATATGGTAGAGCGTATGCTCTTTCCTAAAAGATATTTTTGATTAATTGAATTGGTAACACTTGGGTGAATGCCTTATCACTACATAACTGCTTTTATAGCTGCTAGTGACTTAAATACATTTAAAGGTGGGGATACTCTTAGATTCAGAATTTCTGTCTATAGTATCCCAAGGAACTGTTTTGTTGAGGAGTTGGTAGTGAACATTGCCAACTTCCAGTCTTATTAAAAATATTCAAATTCTCAAAGCCAAATCAATGATATTAAAGAATGAACAGTGTATAATAATTCAGGTAAAGATAAAGGGCATTTAATAATAACATATGTACACTAATGCATTCAAGTATAGTGTGTTTTTATTATCCTGTGCATATGTACTCTTTGTCAGTTGGCTGATTGACAACTAGCTGCTCAAGTCCCTTTACAACTTGATTGTAAGTTGGGAAAATAAAGGATGCAGATCCATTGTCCAAGGGCATTTTCCATGGTGTCAGCTGGTATTGTCTCTCCATCCCTTTCACTGGCATTGTTGGTTACATGCATAATAACTGCAAACAGCCCCCCCCCCCCGAGCTCCATCACAATCATAAATAGCATCCTTAAGCATTTGTCAGTGTCATAAAATTCTTCTTTGGCGCACTCAAGATCATGTTTTCAAAACCACAAGTTTTATAAATGCAGAATACAGTAATTTTTGTCAAGGATCTTTACAGTCCAGCTGGTATTATGAAGGTGATATAAGACAGACATAAACAGAAATGGTATATATTGTTAAGAGTCTTGTATGTAAGAATACTTGATCCAGAAGTAGTTGAAGTCTATACAAAGTATGAGTCACACTATGTACAAAACACTAAGCTTTTATATCTCTCATTAGTATGTTAGCAGACAAACTGAATATGACTCCAGAAGAAGCTGAAAGATGGATTGTGAATTTGATTAGAAATGCGAGGTTGGATGCCAAGATTGATTCTAAACTAGTAAGTACTATATTGGTATGGTACATGCTGTATAATAGTTGCTGACTATTTTTATAATTCAGGAGAAATTTTAATTAGAAATTTTATTCTATAAACCTTGTTTTTTGATATATGATCTCACTGTGAGGGGCTGGCTACCTTGGAGCTCACTGTACTAAAATATTCTGGCCGATTGCCTCTTCGCTGGGTTTATGGGCACGCACAGTACTTGTCTATGAATCTTTGTTAGGCTGAGCCTACTGGTGCAGGCCTGTCATCTCCCCTTCTTTACTTTAGGCTCTGAGGCAGGAGGATTGTATGTTTAAGGACATCCTGGACAAATTAACAAAATACTGTCTCAAACTGCAAAAGTAAAACCAGGATGTGACTGTAGCTAAAAAATTGTTTGTTCTGTGTCAGAACCCACTCCAGATACTGTATTCCCCACCAAAAAATATTTTATGGCAGTTGTTTGAATATTGGTGAATAAATATTATCTCAATATAGTGTATAAGTGTGCATCAGTTATGTGGTATTGTGTTGTGCTCATGATTACTGAGACACACCAAGCACTGACTTTACTAGAATAATTTGTTTCATTTCAGGGTCATGTGGTAATGGGCAACAATGCAGTCTCACCCTACCAGCAAGTGATTGAAAAGACTAAAAGTCTTTCTTTTAGAAGCCAAATGTTGGCCATGAATATCGAAAAGAAACTTAATCAGAATAGTAGATCAGAGGTAAGAATCAAACATTTTCTGTTCTGTCTAGGATTTAGCAATAATGTAACTTCTATTACATGAACTTTGGGAACATAATCAGTATTGTTTAGCATTCATTTTATATTTCTGTTTAAACTTACAAACATAGTGTTCAAAAAAATTACTAAATTGAAACTAAGTTTGTTTTAGATATATATATTTTTGTTTTTTGCTCTTTGTTTTTTGTTTTTCGAGACAGGGTTTCTCTGTAGCTCTGGCTGTCCTAGAACTCACTTTGTAGGCCAGGCTGGCCTCGAACTCAGAAATCCGCCTGCCTCTGCCTCCCAAGTGCTGGGATTAAAGGCGTGCGCCACCACGCCCAGCTTTAGATATATTTTACTCAGTAGTCAAGAAAACAAAAAAATTACATTTCTAATTATAATTGGGTTTAGTTCTTTTATTTTTTTGTGAACCTCCTCAGGACTCTCAACACATCATTTTGATTCTTTTAGATGATAATTTACATGTGCTTGAAATGTGTGTTCTCCTTCTAAATCTAAAGCATTAGTTCTATAAAAAGTACTGCTTTTCCTGCTGATCATAAATCAATTTTAATTTTTTTATATGATGTCCATAACTGTCTAAAAATATGCCCTTTTCTTTTAGTAGAGGTTCCTCATTTTTGATGTTCAAAGAACTTGAGTGACCTTATAACTTCAAAATTCCAAGTCTTCTTTAATTCTCCTTGGACACTGACTGCATGTAACTGAGGGTAGAAAGTAGTTAGTAACTGGAGTACTTAATGACTCCATTGAATTAAGGTTTGAAAAATAGGTTAAATTACAATTGTATTTTCCAATGAACTCTAGTAGAGCCATGTGACAGTACTGAAATATTAGGGGAGGAGGAGGCCTGTGATTGGACAGGGAAAAGGGAGACATGGCTAAGAGCTCAGAGCATCTGAGAGAGACAGGAAGGCCAAGATGGAGACGGATATGAACCAGCATGGCTTTAACCAGCCACAGGAAGTAATGATACCATGAAGTTAGAATAATTGGGATAAAGCTTTTATCATTGTCAGTTGGTTTTGAAATTATTGTATTGATATCTTGTAATTGAATATTTTTTGGTACCTAAGTCTGATTATGGCTAACTACTATAAGTTTTAAGAGTTTTAATTCTTCCAGGTAAATGGGTGTTGTGATGGCTGACCATGGGGGTGGGCGGGTTTTTTTTAATATTTCCTGCTGCAGAGCTTAGCCTTGAAAGTATTTCATATGATAGTTTTTTTCTTGTTTGTTTTTCCTATATATTCAGAATAAATTTTTTGATTATCTTTCCCATGTTTATTGATTATTGTTATGCTTTATCACTCTCCAAAAGATACTTGTACCACTTCCTTTTCTATTAGTGTTTTCAGATTTCATTTCATCTTGATTCTCTCTGCATGTGTTTTAGGCTCCCAACTGGGCAACCCAAGATTCTGGCTTCTATTAAAGGATTATAAAGAAAAGAAGAAAAAGGAATAGGTGAAAGACACAGTAGCCATTGTGTATAAAGGATGACATACATTTTTAAAAGCAATTAACATGTTTGCTACAAATTTTGGAGAATTTGAATAAAATTGGCTATGATTAATTTTTTATTTTGCTTGGATTTCCTTTTATGCAAGTGTATTTTATTAACTTTATTTTAAAACAATTATATATTCCCAGGAAGTTGCTAAAGTAGTACAGAGAGATCCATATATAAACCCTGTTTCCTTGATACTATAGAACAGAACAAACCAGGGTTTTGACATTAGTACGGTACATAGAAATGATTCTTTTTAAATTGGTGTAGATTTGTGTCAACTCGTGGTAAGGTACAGAACTATCATTAACTCACACTCTTGTCAGTGTGTACATAATGTAACCACTGATCTGCTCCTCGGCTCTGAGAATTTTATCAAAAATGGAATTTGAATTAGCCTATCTGGTTGACAGTCTTTATATCTGCAGTTGTAATGAACAAAAATATTCAGACAAAAATAAAAAATAAATCTATATTGAATTTAACATATAATGAACACAAAGTCATATAGGTGAGTAGTGTACTCCTTTTATTACTAAACAGGATTCCTTTTGTTTGTTTACCACATAGCATCATGATTTTGGATGTTTCCAGTTTGGTGCTATTACAAGTAAAGCATTTTAAAATTTTTTATTAGTCTTGTTAGTTACAGAGACTAAGTGGAGTGTCGGTTGAATTTTATAAATTCCCAGAATGTTATATACAAAGTTACCTAAGTATAATTTCCCCGCTGGGTGGCATTGACATAGAATTGGATTAGCGTGTTTGTCTTTGTGTGCGTGTTTTACTTTGCTGTTGAACTGCCACACTTGGTAGTTTTTCTTTCTCCCATGCTAATGCTATAAAAAGGAAAGAGGTTTTTTTTTTTCTTCTTCATTTACCATTTGTCAGACCACTGTTAAAAGTTGTTGAGATTCTAACATAGTTATATTGCATATCCCACTTTAAAAGCACGGAGAACTAGCAAGAGCAGGATGGCGTTTCTCTAGAATGCCGTATAACATCTTTTTAAGCCCTGGAGTCCTTAGTTTTGTTAGAACTGTTCAGCTGCCATACAGAACCACAGCTTATCTTTGCTTAAATGGGTGCTTATGACTACCTTGTAATACAATTTTATTTTAAAAAATAGCCAAGTGCCAGAATTGAGGTTTCTGACTCTGGTCTTGACACTGGTATTCCTAAATAGGAGTGCAGATGTGATGAAACTAGGGTAAGCCAAATGCTCAGAGCCTTATTGTCCACTGTGAAAGTGCTGAATTTTGTCCTAGGAAAATAAAGGAATATTTGTAGCACAAAATAACAGTTATTGGAGAAAGTTCCAGAAGGTGATCCTTTATCAGAAGTTATCATTAGCAAAGCGTGGTTCATTATAAAGAAGGATAGCAAGCACTTCTTAGATGCTTTGATCAATAGCCTCACCAAGACACATTAATAGAAAATATTTTTTCACAGTTACTCAGTCTAGCAATTAACTTATCAGATGTGTCCTAAGTGGAAAGGATATAGTTACTGTTAAATATCTCTGCTCTGGGCTCAAACCCTCAGGGAAAGAAAGCTAACATTTGAACACCTTAGGCAAGCCTAGAAATGTGGAAATGCCTGTAGTATTTATATATTGGTAACAAAGCACAGTCAGTCTAGTGTATGTATGTTAAGGTGTAGAGCAGAGAACAGCTCTATCAGTTCTGTCAGGTTGTGTTCCAGTATCAGTGGTTCTCAACCTGTGGGTCATCACCCCTTTGGGGTTCGAAGAACCTTTTCACAGGTTGTATATCAGATATTTATTTACATGAAAATTCACAACAGTAGCAAAATTACAGTTACGAAGTAGAGGGTCACCATAACGAGGAATTGCCTTAAAGGGGCACAGCATTAGGAAGACTGGGAACCATTCCCACATTCTTTCCATTTCTGTTGGCTAAAGGTTTATTAGGACCCTGGTCAGGGACGGATGTTTCAAGTGAGCCCAAAAAGCATTCTGTGTCTGGCTACTATTATACATTCTGTTTTTCTTGAAACATGCCAATATTAGTATCACTTGGAAGACATAATTAGTGGTCATTTTTGCGCATTAATAGTATCCGTTCATTATTAAAATATATTCTTGCAATACAAGACTATAAACTTATATAAAAGTTACGTGGCTGTGGATATAACCTTAAACCTAACCAAAAGGTAAAGTCTTCCAGTAAGATGCCAAGTCAAAATCATTTTAATTTCATGTCTTCTCTTTATTATGCATTCTATGCAGTTATAGCTGTTTTTGTATACACATCAAGAATCCAGTCATAACCTGGATATTTTCTTGTGTATTTACATTGTTTTCTACTTAAAAACGAATGAGTATGTGCTATTTAAAAGTAAGAACTATACAAATGTTTATGTGATATATATCGAAGTGTGTATAGCTATATGCACAGGTCATCTGTTAAATCAACATCTATCTAAAAACCACTTTCAGCTGTTTTGCTTAAGATATAAAAACCTTAGTACCTAAAGAGTTACATTTTTTCACCCCTGAAAATTAAGCACTGTTATGACACATAAATAAGTGATTTGTTTATAACTGGGGTTCTATCTTGAGTATTTCAGTAATAAAGTTTGGTTTTCAGTGCTTCCAGTGTTAAGTTGAAATTACCCTTGCTATTCCGTAGCTTGTTTCACTAAGCTTTAGTTCATAGCTTCTTACTGGCTTTGGTATTGTTTCCTCGGAGATTTCATCCTGTAGGAAGCTCCAATCAGGAAGGCAAACAGTTCAAAACAGCTTCAGCAAAGTCTCTGAAACTGAGCAGATGCACTAGGCCTCCGCCAGCCTAAGCAATTTACTGAGAGTCCTCTTCAAATGGAAGGAAACTGAACTGAACTACAGAGAAGTCTCTGAGACCAGACCAGCTGCAGGTTTAGAGCAGGTTTAGAACAACCAAGCCACCTAAAAGGATGTTCCAACCTGTTGAGTTGCCTGCAAGCTGTGCAGTATGTTTCAGTTTCCCAGCTTGTGTGCTGTCAAACATGCTAGGGTGGGCTTTGGTGATACAGATGTCCTTGAGTTGTTTCTGCTCCTGTAGGTAACCACTCACCCACATTCGTGTAAATAACCATAAAAACTCATTGATTCATCCAGTGAACTTTGGTGGTATCCGTACTTTGGTTTGTCTTGGGATTTCTATGTGGGGTGAGTGTGTGTTGCATCTCCCCAGGAAAAGTTCTGTCACACAAGTGTTGATAAACCAGCTTCCGACTTCTTGGTTATGTGGAGTTTTTTTGAACAAAGTTTGAATATTGTGCTTAGACCAGTTGAAGCTGTGTGTACTGTGGTTATTGCTATAGAAGTGATTATCATTTAATAACATCTGCTTTGGATTTTTTCCTTTTCTTGCATTTTTATTTTTCTCTACCCCATTATTTTCCTTGCACCATTTAAGCAGCCCAGTGCTGCATTTCTGGTCTTAGAATGGTTATCCTAGAAAGTTTGACATGCGTGTATTAACTTGTAATTTCAAATTATTTGCACTATCCAAATATATGGAATGTTTTATTGAATGAAACTCCCATCTTATTTTGACACACAACACACAAATGACATTGGGATTTCTTTAATCGACATTTTTTGGGTTCACTAATGTCTGAATATGAAAAATTTTGAAGTGATTGGAATTAGCTGTGATTACCAACTGGAAGATAACTTTTGTACTGTTCTCTTGTTGGAAAGATCATCTTTGGATAGTCAGTTCCCAAATTTCTGAAGTTTGTTTCCTCAAATTATCTGGTGAGAGTAGGGTAGTGTCATTTTGGTTACTTTTTAAAATGTGCCTTCTGGTCCTCTATAGGTCTTTTCATCTCATTTGCTAGTAAATATCCATTGAATCTCTCATATTGGTGACTCCCCGTACCCCATGGTCTTATTTATAGTTTTTAAAGTCTTATTTTATATAGCTAGATGAAGATAGTCATTGAAATGCTGGTCAAGTCTCAAAGTGCGTTTAATGACCTATGTAATTAGGATGACCATTCTCAAGCTAGCTACCTGGGGTTTAGAGTTTAACTCTCAATTGCATTTTTATGCATTTACCCACTATAGACATATGCACATAATAGTTAAAACTACAGAAAAGTAAAAGTGCAGGCTGTTTAAACCTTACATTTTGTGTACTGAATATAGTCTGCTACCTTCTTTTTCTAAGCTGTCACCAGTTACTTTTGTGAATATTATAACTTGGCTAACATTCCATTGTATTTTTCTAGATTAAAGTCTGGATTCCTAAAAACATTGTTTTATGCCAGCCATAATCCCGCTGCTTTCAAACCATTGATGGGTGTAGATTAAGAAAGCATTTTAAATCGTCCAATTCTCTCTGTGTGTCGGTATCCTATGTACATACTGGTAATTGTGCCCCTAAACGATTTTTATAACCTGCTGTTTGGTACTGACCTACCCTACAGAAGCGTTCTCTGTTTCTGTGTTAGGTGCCATTCCTCTGGGAATCAGGTTTGTCCTTCTCCAGCCCCACTAACCATGCACACACTTCTAGTTTACATTGGACTTTTTCTCTGGAATTCAGATTTCAAAGAACAATTTCCTTCTGACAAACCTGGTAAAGGCTGCCTTGTATTATCATACTTGCAGTTGCATTATTTTTGTTACTAGTTGTTTGTTCCAGAATAATACCTTGATTGAGTCTATATTTATTAGGCTTTAGTAAATTGCAGAATTAAAAATGTTGATTAGAAGGTTTTTAGAAGGTCTAAAACTGAAAACTGTTTACCTATCAAAAAATTGGTTTTCTTGTGTAATCTTGTGATATGGCTATTACTCTGTTTGCCTGAAGTAAGCACCAACATGAGTAAATAGTTGAGCCTTAATAATCAAAGGGTATAGGGATATAGGCAACTAAAGTCCTAACTGAGCATATGCAAGGCCCCAAAATCAAACCCCAAGCCTGCAAACTGTATATCTATTTATAGAGATATAATTAGAGCCTGCTTTCTACACCATAAACAAACAGAAAGCATCATTTAGAGTTACGAAATATTGCTGTTAGGTGGTTTTATTTTGTTTTTCTGAGGCAGGGGCAGGAGGCTATTACATGGAGACTTGTCTCGTGACATTGTAGTTTATGCAGAGTTTTAAAACATATCTTTATTTTGATCTTTTCTCTTGGGAATGGTAGAAGTAGGAGTGGAAAGGTCTTCAAAGCTCTCTTTTCCTTTTATCTCCCCAGTGTTAGTGGGATAGCTAGACAGTGTACACAACCTCTTAGCTTCCAAATTGATGGTATGTGGATGTATCTGGCATTTCTTAGCCTCCTCCTGATCTGCAAGCATGATCACTGTTGTGCTCCCAAACTGGTAGATGTGGGAACAGAGGGCAAGGGTCCTGCTACCCTTAGATATCTCCCCTGTTTGCTTTGAAGAGCGAGTCCACTGGGAAGTACACCTGCATGCTTCTGTGCCGCTAACACGAGAGCTGTTCAAAGCTACATCAAGACAGTAGTAAAGGCCACTAGTAAAACTGAGCTGTAAAGACGAGCAATAAGAAAGATAGCCAAGGTCAGGGCCAAACTGTCAGAATGAAATGTTTGAAGCCTCCAGTGAAACTTAAGTCACTTCTTTAAAAACTGCTGAAGTTCAATTGTTTTTGTATTTTCCATGCATGAACTCTGATGCTTTTTTAATTCTGAGATCAAGGAACCTCTGGAAAAAACTCCTAACTTACTGGAGAAAGGAGCACAAACACTGTTATTCCCATTCTTCATTTTCTGTAACAAACTGTTCAACTTAGAATCTGCACGAAGGAATACTAATGCATCTCCTATTTTGGTTCTAAAACTGACTCCTGTATTGCCTTCCATTTAATCTGATGTGGTTGGTAGAGTGCAGGGGTGGAGGATTGTTGAGCTCTCTCTCTCTCTCTCTCTCTCTCTCTCTCTCTCTCTCTCCCTCCCCCCCACCTCCCCCACCTTTCTGTGTTTGTGCGTCTGTCAAAAAACATATTTCTAAGATAATGTGAATTAGTGTTAGAATCAAAGCCAAAGGTGTGGCAAATGAGCAAAATGTAATAGGATCAAACACACACAAAACTTTATTTCATCAGGATTTACAATGTGGAAGTTCTGCAGGAATAAAATATTGAGATGCATTATTTTAGTGACATTCTTAAGTATTACTTCTAAATTGCCCTTTAGATAAAGGAACTATAATTCTTGTAGGTGTTTACTTGTTTACCATAAACAGGTGTTATTGAGAACATTAAAGCAGTCTGATGTAAAAATGTCACTCTCTGGTTTTGTCTACTGAGACATTTGAGTTTCTCATTTTTCTTTCATGGCAAGTGATCCACAGAAAAGAAGCACCTCCTTAACTGTGTCTTTGTTTAGTTGTCAGGTCAGGTCAGGACTGTTGGTCCATCTCTGCATAAGCCATTCGGGCATTTTTCCTCTCCCACACAGGCTTGCACTTTGAATCTTTACCAACTGTTCCTAAGTGCTTGCTGTAGGAGGCCAAGGAGACTTGAAAACATTTCAAATAGATTAGCTTTAAATCACTACATTTTAAAAACAAAGCATAAGTGACAAACCATTTAATGGCCAGTCATTATCAGTGTATTCAGAGGTCAACACATTGGTATTTCTTGTTCTGCTGTCCAAATGGATGGATGGATGAATGCATGGATGGTGTTAAGATGCTCTGGGTTGAAACCAAGGCCTCAGGTTAGTCATAAACTTTTAGTCTTCGGGGCCACAGCCTCCCTAGTAACTGGACGGCAAGTGCACTCATCCCCTGCTAATTAGGGCAATATATTCTCTGACCTCAAAATTTCTCTTTCCTCTGAAACACATGCTACCCTGGAACTTTGTGTATCAAGACCTTGAACTGTGTAGGCTAACTTTGAACTCTCTCAGACACCACAGTGCTGGGTCACAGATGAATAACCATGCATGGCAGTATTGGAATTATTAATTTACAGTGTGTGTGTGTGTGTACGTGCATACATGTATGTGTGCACGCGTGAGAGTGCATTTCTTCCTTCCTGCATACAATTCCAGGGATCAAACTCAGGTTATCATACTGGGTGGTTAAGTGCCTTTGACCCACTGGACCATTCCAGCAGCTTCAGTACTGGAACTTTGTTACTATTTGCATATAAGGAAAACAAATCTATTCTGCAAATCCATTCTGCTAGTGAGTCAATTAACAAATCCTATAGAGATAATGGGTGGAAGGTGAATGGTTTTGTTGAATGGAAATCTCTGTAGGTTGGTGTAACCAAATGCCTGCTGCTTTAGGGGATGACATTATCAGAAAGTGTTCATGTCTAATAACAATGTCCTTACTCTGGGGTTTGTGCTAATTCTTTGATAATTTGTAGGTCTCACAGATTTTACTAATTCATATCAATAATGTTCAATGTTTATTTTCACTTATTCAACATTTACCTGTAGTCATTTGTATTACTTAAGATCAACTTTAAATAACCTTGTGATGCTTATTGTCTGTTTCCTTTGGATTTACATACTGGTCATTGACTCTTTCCTTGTTGGGCCACTGATGAGTTAAGGAACACTGGAGAAAACAGTTGACTGTGAGGGGGAAAATTAAAGTCTCTGTTACTTTTTTTTGCAATGAAATTTTAGATTCAGTATGATTTCTCAAGATAAAAGCCATAAATTAAATAGATTTCTTTCTAGAGCAGTTGAAGGAAAATGTTAAATCAATGACTGACACAAACACTCTTCCATTAATGAATATTTGAACAAACATTAAGAACGGTGTTTTTGTTTTCAGCTAAAGTAGCCTAAGAACAGTGCACCAACATAGGAATGCCACTATAACCCTTGATGTATTTGTCAGGCACTGACAGAGCCTCTCAGGAGACAGCTACATCAGGGTACCGTTAGCAAGCACTTATTGGCATCCGCAATAGTGTCTGGTTTGGTAACTATAGGATGGATCCCCAGGTAGGGCAGTCTCTGGATGGTCTTTCCTTCAGTCTCTGCTCCACACTTTGTCTCTGTATCTCCTCCTATGGGGATTTTGAACCCTCTTCTAAGAAGGACCGAAGTATCCATACTTTGGTCTTCTTCCTTCTTGAGCTTCATGTGGCCTGTGATCTGTGTCTTGAGTGTACCTTACTTCTAGGTTAATATCCACTTATCAGTGAGTACATACCATGTGTGTTCTTTTGCAATTGGGTTGCCTCACTCACTCTGGATCATATTTTCTAGTTCTATCCATTTGCCTAAGAATTTCATGAATTTATTGTTTTTAATAGATGAGTAGTAATCCATTGTGTAAATGTACCATATTTTCTGTATCCATTCCTCTGTTGAAGGGCATCTGGGTTCTTTCCAACTCCTGGCTATTATAAGGCTGCTATGAACATAGTGGACCATGTGTCTTTATTACATGTTGGAGCATCTTCTGGGTATATGCCAAGGAGTGGTATAGCTGCATCCTCAGATGGTACTATGTTCAATTTTCTGAAGAACCACCAAACTGATTTCCAGAGTTTTTTTATCAGCTTGCAATCCCACCAGCAATGAATCTGGCTATTAGAAATAAGGTTGCTATGAACATAGTGGACCATGTGTCCTTATTACATGTTCAAACATCTTAGTGTTTGTATGACATCTGCCCAGGCTCTTTTGGCTTTCATCATTTCTGGTGAGAAGTCTGGTGTAATTCTGATAGGTTTGTTTTTATATTACTTGACCTTTATCCCTTACTGCTTTTAATATTCTTTCTTTATTTTGTGCATTTGGTGTTTTGATTATTATATGATGGAAGGACTTTCTTTTCTGGTCCAATCTATTTGGGGTTCTGTAGGCTTCTTATATGTTCATGGGCATCTCTTTAGGTTATGGAATTTTTCTTCTATAATTTTATTGATTATATTTACTGGCCTTTTAAGTTGGGAGCCTTCACTCTCTTCTATGCCTATTATCCTTAGGTTTGGTCTTCTCATGGTGTCCTGGATTTCTTGGATGTTTTGGGTTAAGAACTTTTTGCATTTTGCATTTTCTTTGACTGTTTTGTCAATGTTTTCTATGGTATCTTCTGCCCCTGAGATTCTCTCTTCTTTCTTATATTCCATTGGTAATACTCGCATCTATAACTCCTGATCTCTTCCCTAGGTTTTGTATCTCCAGAGTTGTCTCCCTGTGTAATTTCTTTATTGTTTCTACTTCCAGTTTTAAATCTGGATGGTTTTGTTCAATTCCTACACCTGTGTGGTGTGTTTTTCTATAATTCTTTACAGGATTTTTGTGTTTCCTCTTTAAGAGCTTCTACCTATTTACCTGTGTTCTCGTGTATTTCTTTAACGGAGTTATTTATGTCCTTGAAGTCCTCTATCAGTGTCATGAGATGTGATTTTTAAATCAAAATCTTGCTTTTTCTGTGTGTTGATATATCCAGGACTTGCTGGTTTGGGAGAACTGGGTTATAATGATGCCATGTAGCCTTGGTTTCTGTTGGAAAGGTTCTTGTGCTTGCCTTTTGTCATCTGGTTATCTATGGTGTTAGTTGGTCTTGTTGTCTCTGCCTTGAGCTTGTCCCTCTTTGGGCCTATAAGCCTGTGTCAGCACTCTTGGGAGACCAGATCTCCCCGCTGGCAGGACCTGTGCACAGAGGGCTGAGGAACAGCCTAAGCTCCTGGGTGCAGGTGGCAGCTGGAAGTACCCTGTCCCAGCTGCTCCACCACTCCTGTGTTCTCCTGGCTGGTCCCACCTTAGACAGTCACTGGAGAGAAAATGTTGATTTCACCTCTGAGCCCAGGAGTCAGAGCACTCCCTGGAGACTAGCTCTCTCCTGGCAGAGCCTGTGCAAAAAGCAAACTTGAAATTTTATAAGAAAATTTTCAGGAAAATTTCCCTGTGCCCATGTTCTCAAGGCTCTTCCCCACTTCCTTTTCTATTAGTTTCAGTGTATCTGGTTTTATGTGGAGGTCCTTGATCTACTTAGACTTGAGCTTTGTATAAGGAGATAAGAATGGATCAATTTACATTGTTCTACATGCTAGCTGCCAGTTGAACTAGCACCATTTGTTGAAAATGCTGTCTTTATCTCTGGATGATTTTAGCTCCTTTGTCAAAGATCAAGTGACCATTTGTGTGTGGGTTCATTTCTGGGTCTTCAATTCTAATCCATTGATCTATCTGCCAGTCACTGTAACAGTACCATGCAGTTCTTATCACAATTGCTCTGTAGTACAGCTTTCGGTCAGGCATGGTGATTCCACCAGAGGTTCTTTTATTGTTGAGAATAGTTTTTGCTTTTCTAGGTGCTTTGTTATTCCAGATGAATTTGCAAATTGTCCTTTCTAACTGAAGAATTGAGTTGCAATTTTGATGGGGATTGCATTCAATCTGTACCTTGCTTTCTGCAAGATAGCCATTTTTACTATATTAATCCTGCCAATCCATGAGCATGGGAGATCTTCTTCCATTTCTTTCTTCAGAGACTTGAAGTTCTTATCATATAGATCTTTCACTTGCATAGTTAGAGTCACACCAAGGTATTTTGTATTATTTGTGACCACTGTGAAGGGTGTTGCTTCCCTAATTTGTTTCTCAGCCTGTTTATCCTTTGTGTAGAGGAAGGCCATTGATTTGTTTGAGTTAATTTTATATCCAGCTACTTTGCTGAAGTTGTTTATCAGGTTGAGGAGTTTCCAGGTCCAGCTGGTGGAATATTTGCACTTGGAGATCCATCCCACATATAATCACCAAACTCAGACTCTTTTGTGGATGCCAACAAGTGCTTGCTAACAGACACCTCTTATAACTCCTGAGAGGCTCCACCAGTGCCTGACAAATACAGATGTGGATGCTCACAGCCTACTATTGGATTGAACACAGGGTTCTTCAACTCCCAATGAAGGAGTTAGAGAAAGGAACCAAGGAGCTGAAGGGGTTTGCAGCCCCATAAGAGGAACTACAGTATGAACTAACCAGTACCCCCAGAGCTCCCAGGGACTAAATCACCAACCAAAGAATACACATGGGAGGAGAGGCCCTTGATCCTGTGAAGGCTCAAGTGTAGGGCTATGCCCCAGTGTAGGGGAAGGCCAGGGCCAGGAAGCAGGAGTGGATGGGTTGGTGAGCAGCGGGAGGGGTGAGGGGATGGGAGTCTTCGGGGGCGGGGGGAATCCAGGAAAGGGGATAATATTTGAAATGTAAATAAAGACAATATCTAATAAAAATAATTTAAGCAAAGTACAAAACAACTAAATTGGTGATGGCTCTACAAGAGCAGCCATATTGTTTTGCTTTTGAGTTTAATTATAATTATTAGCATAATTATTCTGAGCTCTTACTAAAGAATAAACAGAAAACACAGGCTGTGTGTTTTGGCATATATTCTTCCAGATCTTTAAGAGACCCTGGTGATACCAAAAAAGATTTTACCCAGAAGGTTTTTTTCTTTTAGTAGATTCTGATTATCACCTAAGAAACATTCATCATTTATTGGTTGCTCTTGTTTAAGACTATTATTGATTGTTGGTGATTGTTAGTAGTGAGTAAGAGGGTCTTGGATTTCAGATGAATAAGCTCTCTTTATTTTCTCTTATTGAAAATAGTTTGCCCAATATGTAGATTACTGCTTTGTCTTACTGACTATGGCCTTTGCCTTATAGAAACTTCCACTTTCCTGAGGTCCCATTTATCAATTCTTGATCTTAGATCCACTGGAGTTCTGTTTAGGAAGTTTCCCCCTATGCCAATGAGTTCAAGGCTTTTTCCCACATTCTCTTCTACTAGATTGAGTATATCTCATTTTATGTTAAGGTCCTTGATCCATTTGTGCAAGGTGACAAATATGGGTCTATTTTCATTTTTCTATATACAGACAGCTAGTTAGACCAGCACCATTTATTGAAGATGGTTTCTTTTTTCCTTTGTATATTTTTGGCATCTTTGTCAAAGATCAAGTGTGCCTAAGTGTGTGGTTTTATTTCTGGGTCTTCAATTCTATTCCATTGATCAACCTGTCTGTCTCTATCAATTCTATGCAGTTTTTATCACTATTGCTCTGTAGTAGAGCTTGAGATCAGGGATGGTGATTCTCCCAGCTGTTTTTTTATTGTTAAGAATTGTTTTTGTTATTCTGGGTTTTTTGCTTTTCCAGATGAATTTGAGAATTTCTCTTTCCATGTCTTTGAAGAATTGTGTTGGGATTTTGATGAGGATTGCTTTGAATCTGTAGATTGCCTTTGGTAGGATGGCCATTTTTACTGTTAATTCTGCCAATCCATGAGTGTGGGAGATCTCTCCATTTTCTGAGATCTTCTTTAATTTTTTTCTTGAGAGACTTGAAGTTATTGTCATACAGATCCTTCATTTGTTTGGTTAGACTTACTGCAAGATATTTTATATTATTTGTGGCTATTTTGAAGGGAGTTATTTCCCTAATTTTTTTTCTCAGCCTATTTATCATTTGTTTAAAGGAAGGCTACTGATTTATTTGGGTTAATTTTATATCTGGCCACTTAGCTGAAGTTGTTTATCAGCTGGAATTTTTTGGTCGCTTATATGTACTATCATATCATCTTTAAGTAGTGCTACCTTTATTTCTTCTTAGTCAATTTGTATCCACTTGATCCCTTTTTGTTGTCTTATTGTTCTAGCTAGCACTTCGAGTACTATATTGAATAGATATGGAGAGAGTGGGGATCCTTGTCTTGTGTCCCAATTTTAGTGGAATTTCTTCGAGTATCTCTCCATTTAATATGATATTGGCAATCAGTTGTAGAAGTTTTCTGGTGGAGTTTTTACCATCACTTATGTATACTATTTTATCATCTGCAAATAAAGATATTTTAACTAAGAAAAATAAGCTTTTGCAAGAGAATGCAGTGCCATCTTCCTTGCAAGCTTTATTGCTGTTACCAGAAAAATATTTACGTAGTAATTTGGTAAAAATCCAGTGTTTTTATGGCATATTTTTTCCTGTCCTGTTTATTGCTTCCCATGAAAGAAGAGTTAAATCTTGCAAACAGTAGTTCTAACATTTCTCACTACAGGGCCATGGAGGGTGTGTGGAGGATATGTTGGTATATACCATTAGGGGGTTGGGAGTTCCAGGCAGACTGGGTTACATCATAATTCTAGTACAACCTGGGCAATAGAAGATTCTGTCTCAAAAGAAAATAACATCACCCACCCCCACCCTCAACAAACACATATATCATTGCTATAAGAATGGGAATGCATGATTCTTGACCCTCCCACTCACCCTCTTGGTAGAAAAGTCTATATTTTAGTACCAGAAATATAGGTGTTGTACAATCCACCATGTGTTATTTTGCAATAATTAAAGAATTTTTAAACTGAAGATTAAGTTGGAATGTTATAAACATGAAGGAATGGCCAATATTTTTCTTTGTATCAAAAAGAAAACTCATTTCTGAAAATCTGCAACCTCTTTGTGATGACTCTTTAACATAAGTTTAAATAGTTCCATTCACAGATGAGCTTTTGGGTCTGCAATGCTTGGCAACAGTCTATGCTTTTATCTCATAGCCTTTCATTAGGTGTGCATAAACAAGAAGAAAGCATGGGCATAACAATGGTACCAGCTAGTCTCTTCATCTTCTTGGAAGAGCACAGCTTAGTGACAGCATGCAGCTGGGCAGAGGGAGGCTTCCTTTGGTGTGTGCATGTAAAGAAATAGTAAAGTCATTTCCTGGTTTGAAATTGTTTTTATTAATTTGAGACAATTGTAGATTTCTCTAAAGTTATGAACTTTCAAATTTTACCTTGGTTAAGAAAAAAAAAAGGTGGTTTTGTTAACTCCCATTTTTATCTTTCTTAGAAATCAGAATAGGTAAAAGGGAAGATTAGGAACGTTACCTAGTCTTTTAAGTGTAGTTATGTTTATCATTCAGTAATGCACCATTATTTAGTATAACCTCTACATGTGCATTTTGTGTTACTTACCAGTCTTGACTGGTTACACCAAAGACAAGTTTTTGTTTTAGTTTAATTTCCATGTCATCCCCACTGGAATCTGAATTTCTTATTGCTGCTGACTCTGGCACACACAGAGGTCACGCACTGGTCTATTCCTCGTGCTCTTCTGCTCTGTTTGCACCTCCCCCTCAACTTTACCTTGTTTTATTGATTTCTTATTTTAAGTATCTATATACATATTTAGATGGTTTCCCTCAAACTTACTGTGTTCTACCTTTTCTGTCCTTTTTAATTACTATCACTTCCACGTGATTATTTTTATATCCTCTTCTGGATCATTCTTATTAGTCATTACTAAATCTATCACAGAATTAAAAGATAGTTTTCCAGGTATTATTGCAGGTCTTCACTAGATGGCTTCTGTGGAAGAAGCCTGTTAATTTCATAAACTCCAATTTGGATCTCTTTTTCTAAAAGTCCTTGCATATACCAACATTATGAAGTATTTCATCTGCTTTCTCTTCCTACAATTCTTGTACAGGATAAGAAAGGCTTAGTTTCATTCCTAGATGGACCTAGATGGACATTAATGATCCAGGAACCATTTGTTGCAGTGGCTGTCATTTAACTGATGTACATTGGGGGGGGGGGGGGAGGTCTTTGTTAAAAACAAGCAGTTATAATTATTACATATCTTTTTTTTTCCTTAGAAAACCATGTTTTTGTCTCCCATTGCTGTGTCTCAAGGACTGCTGCATTAGAAAACACCAAACACGCATCGGTTGCTTCTCAGTGTAGGCAAGGGCCTTTTCCCGGGCTTCTTTATTGAGCTGCTTCATGTCCTCCCATCATGACAGCTAGCTGCAGAACTTCTTTCACATCTCCATGGAACAAAACCTTTCCTTATAGCAGGCATGGCGACGGAAACTTCTGGTCTCTTACTACTTGCTTTCTTAAACGTTTGTGAACTTTTGAATTCCTGCAATATTTTGTCTTACCTCATTACCTTTCCATTCTATGTTTTTTTTTTTTCAAGAGGCCAAGGTAAAATGTTTTATGACCTGGCTTCTAGGCATACATAATCCCTACATCGTGTTCAAATTCACTTCTTGCTTCCCATCCTCCCCCTTCCCTTCTGTACTCTCCTTTTCCCCTCCCTCCATCCCCTCTCTGCCTCCCTGCTCTTGCATTTTCTCCTGCCCCTGCCTTTCCATCCTCCCTTCTTCCTATCTTTCCCCTTCTTATGTACCTTTCCTCTTGCCTTTTCCCTTCCTTTCTCTATCTTCCTCTTCTTTCTCTTTCCTTCCATCCTTCCCTTCTCTCCCTCTCCCTTTCCTTTTCCCTCTTAACACTTTTCTTCCACTCCCTTTCTTCTCCCCTCCCTTCTTCCCCTACCTCCTTCTCCCTCCTTTCCCCTGTTTCACAGGTGATTACTTAGTGACACTACAAAATGTCCTCCTATTTCATTCATAAAGCCAGATTGCATGGGGTAAACTTTTTTGTGTGTGCTTTTATACATGAAAATATTCAATTTCTCTATTTTTAAAAATTGCATTCTTAGTTATATTTTAATTGCTAGATAAATGGTAAATAAAACTATGAGTATGGAGGGAACTAACTACTGATCAATACATTAAAAGGAGGTCTTTTCCTGCCACTCTAACAGTTTATTGTTTGATAGAGAAGAAAATTGTTTTGGAGTTTCATGAATTGAATGTTAGTCTATTCATTCTTACTCTTTTCATTTATGAAAATTATGACTGTCTTTTATCAGAATTATGCTAAATTTGACTCTATTTCATGATGTGACAAAATGTAAGAACTTTAATTTGGAGTAACTTTTAAGGTATCCTTTTATTATTAATGCCTGTCTATTACTTTGGAATTTGGAAGTTACTTATAAATTATTTTTGCAGAATGTATTTATGTTTCATCTTTGTCTTATAGAGGCTAGAATACTAAATGATTAAGATATTTCTAAATGGTCTGAAGTGTTTGCATAGGTAACTTAGAATTTCATGTGTTTATAGTGTAGAACATGCTTTTTAAAAGTGGTCTCATGTATCCCAGGTTGGCCTAGAAAACTCACTATGTAGTGTTGGCCAAGGATGACCTTGAATTTGTGCTCCTCCTCTCTCCACTTCTCTGCTGGAATTACACACTTATACCATTATATAGCTGCAGTGCTGGGGATCAAACTCAGAGTTTCATACATACTAGGTAAGCATTCTACCAATGGAGCTACATGCCCTTCCCGAACACCATGTTTTGATGTACATATTAAAAATGATAATTACAGTTCAGCTAATACACAGGTCACCTCCTTATATAGTTTAGGGATAGTGGTGACAACCTTTAAGATTACTCTTGGCAATTGTCAAGTATCTGTATACTATATTAAATAGTTAATGCCACTGTACTGGGTGTAGTATTGATCTATAGAACTTCATCCGCTCTCACAGAAAATTCCTGCATTTTGCAACATTACCCATTTCTCCTCAGCCCATAGTAAGCACTATTCTGCTTTCTCTATGAATCTGACTATGTTAAAGTATACCTAGAGGTGTTTTCTCAAACCCCTGTGTTCTTTTTTCTACTTGATATATTCTACTTGGTAGCAAACTTATACTAGCTTGTTAAAATTGTCTGTCTATGTTACATTCTTGTACATTTCTCATTCAGCTTGACAGTTTACATTTGGGTGCTGAATCATTTGATGCAAACATAACTGTTGTTATTTTTTATCATGTGTTATAGCACGCATAACATTTTCTTACCTGTTAAATTAATAAAATCTACTTTTTTAAGAGAAGAAAAGGATTGTTTGGGGCTGACAGATCCAGGGGAATAAGACTCCATCACAGTCATTGCAGGGAACATGGCAGCAGGGAGTCAGGCATGACAGTGTAGCAGCAGCTGAGAACTCACATCTTATCCACCAACAGGAAGCAAAGAGCACAGGAAGAAGAGCAGTCTTTTGAAACTTCAAAGCTTGGCCCCAATGATGGACTCGTTACAGCATGGCCATACCTAGTCTTCTCCAAAGAACCATCGGCTGCAGAACAAGCATTTAAATGCCAAGACATATTGAGGACATTTAAGCCAACACCTTCACTCTCTGGCCCCCATTGTCTCATGATTGTATCATACTGAAAAATTCATTTAATCTAACTACAAAAGTCCTGTAGTCTGTCCCAATCAATACTGTTTTAAAGGTCAAACTCGAAAGTCTTTTCTGAGACTCAAGGCAAACCTCTCCTACATATGTGCCAGGGGCCCCCTCCAGTCTGTATGTACTCTTTGGTTGATAACTCAGTCTTTGAGAACTCCAAGGAGTCCTGGTTAGTTAATACTGTTACTATACCTGTGAGGTTCCTATCCCTTTCAGGGCCTTCAGTCCTTCCCACAGTTCTTCCATAAGGGTCCCCAACTTCCATCTAATGTTTGGCTGTGGGTTTCTGCATCTGTTTCAGTCAGCTGCTGTGGTAGAGCATCTCAGAGGACAGTTATGTTAGGCTCCTGTCTATAAGCATATGGCTCAGGCTCTAAGGTCAACAGTTGATAAATGGGACCTCATGAAACTGAAAAGTAACTTTAAGTCAAAGGACACTGCCAAGAGGACAAATCAGCAACCAACAGACTGGGAAAAGATCTCCAATAGCCCTATATCCAACAGAGGGCTAATATCAAAAATATATAAAGGACTCAAGACATTAGACTCCAAAAAACCAAATAACTAAATTTAAAAATGGGGTATAGTACTAAATAGAATCCTCAGCAGAGGAATCTTGAAGCAACAGCACATGCTGGTAGGGATGTAGAGCAAGGGGAACACATCTTCATTACTAGTGGGATTGCAAACTTGTCCAGCCACTCTGGAAATCAATCTGCCAGTTCCTAAGAAAATTGGAACTAGTTCTACCTCGAGACCCAACTATACCGCTCCTGGAGATATACTCGAAAGATTCTCTACCATACCACAAGGACAAATGCTCCACTATGTTCATAGCAGCCTTATTTATAACAGCCAAAACCTGGAAACAACCCAAATGTCCCTCCACTGAAGAATGGATACAGAAAATGGGTTCATTTACACAATGGAATAGTATTCAACTATTAAAAACAAGGTCATCATGAATTTTGCAGGCAAATGGATGGAACTAGAAAATATCATACTGAGTGAGGTAGTCAGACCCAAAAGGATATGCGTGGTATGTACTCACTGATAAGTGGGTATTAGCCATAAAGTACAGAATAGCAATGATACATGCCACAGACTCAAAGAACCTAAACAAGAAGAAAGACCCAAGTGAGCTGGGTGGGGTGTGTGGGAAGAAATCCCAGAGACCTGAGATGGGGGAGGCTTCCAGGAGTCAATGCAGGTAATATTAACTGAGATGCCTAACAGCAGGGACATTTACACTGAAGAAGCCACTTTCTATAGCCGGGCAGGACTCCCCACCTAGGACCTGAAGGACTAGGCAACCAGTAACTAGAGACACATCCCATGGGCAAAGACCAATCCCTGACACTATTAATATAACTTTTTATACTTACAGAAAAAAAAAAGGGGGGTTAAAGGGCAGTATATGGTTGCTTAAAAGGCAATTAGAGGATAAGACAACGAATCTAACTTTAGATGAGTTTGTGTTTTGTTTGTGAAAAACATTGAAACAAAAATGTAGTTTTAAGAAATAAAACTGAACATTTAATATTCCATTGTATTTATTAAGTCAGAACTGGATAATTACAGACATAGCTTAAAATACAAATTAATCTTTTAGAATCCATTTCAGTGATTCCATAGCATTCAATATTACGGAAAGAGCTGAAATCTGGTCTACACTTACAGAAATAACTTCGTCATGAATCTTGGAACCTCTGTAAAGAGGATGAACATTGGGCATTTTCCAGTTCATTTGTCTTGGCATTTAGCACACTTAGGTCAGTGTGCAAATGAATTTTAATACTATGGATAATTTAATCGTTTATTGAGCCCTATTTTGTTATTCTCAAGACAGTATGAGTATATGAATCCATCAACAATATTAAAAGACATCTGGAAAAAAATGTTGCTATCTGGTAGTTCCTGTAGCTTTATAACCTACAATAACTTTATTCAGTTAAATAATTAATAAGTTATTTACTGTGTAACATTTTATTGGATATTTAACTTATTTGCATTTCAAATGTTATCCCCTTTCCTAGTTTCCCCTCTGTAAACCTTCTATCCCATTCTCCCTCCCCCTGTTTCTATGAGGGTGCTCCCCCATCCACCTACCCACTCCCTGGCATTCCCCTACACTGGGGCATAGAGCCTTCCCAGGACCAATGGCCTCTCCTCCCATTGATGTCCGACAAGGTCATCCTCTGCTAAATATGCAGCTGGAGCCATGGGTCCCTCCATGTGCATGTACTCTTTGGTTGGTGGTTTAGTGCCTGGGAGCTCTGGGGAGGTCTGGTTGGTTGATATTTTTGTTCTTTCTGTGGGGTTGCAAACCCCTTAAGCTCCTTCAGTCCTTTCTCTAACTCCTCCATTAAGGAGGAGGCGGTGCACAGTCCAATGGTTGGCTGCAAGCATCTGCCTCTGTATTTGTCAGGCTCTGGCAGAGCCTCTCAGGAGACAGCTATATCAGGCTCCTGTCAGCAAGCACTTCTTGGCATACTCAGTAGTGTCTGGGTTTAGTGTCTGTATATGGGATGGATCTCACGTTGGGCAGTCTCTGGATGGCCTTTCCTTCCGTCCCTGCTCCATACTTTGTCTCCATATTTCCTCCCTTGAGTATTTTATTTCCCCTTCTAAGAAGGACTGAAGATTCCACACTTTGGTCTTCCTTCTTCTTGAGCTTCATGTGGTCTGTTTATTGTGTGTGACTTAGAAGTGACTGTTAACTATTTCAAATATAAGTAGAGATTTATAAAGATGTGTTGGGACAATGTAAAACTCCACTATTTACTCATTTGAAATAGCTACTGAGTTTCCCAAACAACTAAAGTTTGAATAAAATAATTTTGCTAACATAGAAACATAATACTAACGAATTAGAAAGGGCAATCAGCAGATTCATCTGGAATAACAAAAAACCTAGGATAGCAAAAACTCTTCTCAAGGATAAAAGAACCTCTGGTGGAATCACCATGCCTGACCTAAAGCTGTACTACAGAGCAATTGTGATAAAAACTGCATGGTATTGGTATAGTGACAGACAAGTAGACCAATGGAACAGAATTGAAGACCCAGAGATGAACCCACACACCTATGGTCACTTGATCTTTGACAAGGGAGCTAAAACCATCCAGTGGAAAAAAGACAGCATTTTCAACAAATGGTGCTGGCACAACTGGCGGTTATCATGTAGAAAAATGCGAATTGATCCATTTCTATCTCCTTGTACTAAGGTCAAATCTAAGTGGATTAAGGAACTCCACATAAAACCAGAGACACTGAAACTTATAGAGGAGAAAGTAGGGAAAAGCCTCGAAGATATGGGTACAGGGGAAAAATTCCTGAATAGAACAGCAATGGCTTGTGCTGTAAGATCGAGAATCGATAAATGGGACCTCATAAAATTGCAAAGCTTCTGCAAAGCAAAAGACACCGTCAATAAGACAAAAAGGCCACCAACAGATTGGGAAAGGATCTTTACCTATCCCAAATCAGATAGGGGACTAATATCCAATATATATAAAGAACTCAAGAAGGTGGACTCCAGAAAATCAAATAACCCCATTAAAAAATGGGGCTCAGAACTGAACAAAGAATTCTCACCTGAGGAATACCGAATGGCTGAGAAGCACCTGAAAAAATGTTCAACATCCTTAATCATCAGGGAAATGCAAATCAAAACAACCTTGAGATTCCACTTCACTCCAGTCAGAATGGCTAACATCAAAAATTCAGGTGACAGCAGATGCTGGCGAGGATGTGGAGAAAGAGGAACACTCCTCCATTGTTGGTGGGATTGCAAGCTTGTACAACCACTCTGGAAATCAGTCTGGCGGTTCCTCAGAAAATTGGACATAGTACTACGCAATACCTCTCCTGGGCATATATCCAGAAGATGTCCCAACCGGTAAGAAGGACACATGCTCCACTATGTTCATAGCAGCCTTATTTATAATAGCCAGAAGCTGGAAAGAACCCAGATGCCCCTCAACAGAGGAATGGATACAGAAAATGTATCCATTGTACACAATGGAGTACTACTCAGCTATTTAAAAAATGAATTTATGAAATTCCTAGGCAAATGGATGGACCTGGAGGGCATCATCCTGAGTGAGGTAACACAATCACAAAGGAACTCTCACAATATGTACTCACTGATAAGTGGATATTAGCCCAGAAACTTAGGATACCCAAGATATAAGATACAATTTGCTAAACGCATGAAATTCAAAAAGAACGAAGACCAAAGTGTGGACACTTTGCCCCTTCATAGAAATGGGAACAAAACACCCATGGAAGGAGTTACAGAGACAAAATTTGGAGCTGTGACAAAAGGATGGACCATCTAGTGATTGCCATATGCAGGGATCCATCCCATAATCAGCCTCCAAACGCTGACACCATTGCATACACTAGCAAGATTTTGCTGAAAGGACCCAGATATAGCTGTCTCTTGTGAGACAATGCCAGGGCCTAGCAAACACAGAAGTGGATGATCACAGTCAGCTATTGGATGGATCACAGGGTCCCCAATGGAGGAGCTAGAGAAATTACCCAAGGAGCTAAAGGGAACTGCAACCCTATAGGTGGAACAACAATATGAACTAACCAGTACCCCGGAGCTTTTGTCTCTAGCTGCATATGTATCAAAAGATGGCCTAGTTGGCCATCACTGGAAAAAGAGGCCCATTGGACTTGCAAACTTTATATGCCCCAGTACAGGGGAACCCCAGGGCCAAAAAGGAGGAGTGGGTGGGTAGGGGATTGGGGGGGTGGGTATGGGGGACTTTTGGGATAGCATTGAAAATGTAAACGAGGAAAATACCTAATTAAAAAAAAAAGAAACATAATACTATAGATGAAGTATAATATATGTAGAAATGTACTCTTGATAATATAAGTAGAAAATGTACTTCCAAACACTTCTGATACTACCGGAGTCATTCTAATAGCAAGACAAGACAATGATTTACAAGGGAAAAAAATACTGACCAAATTTACAAGTATTTATTTCTGAATTAAAATGGAGATGTTTCTATTACCCTGAAGACTAAAAATGCAACCAACCTCTTCTTTTAAATGACATTGTATTATTTATTTATGTGGTTTCATGTACAGTTTTGAGTGTAGAGGCCTGTGGGTGTAGGTGCCCTTGGAGGCTAGAAGAGGGGATTTTACTCCACGGACCGGAAGTAACAGGTAGTTGTGAGCTGCTGAACATGGAAGCTGAAAACAGAACATGAGTTCCTTAGAAGAGGGG
Organism: Mus caroli; assembly: GCF_978045245.1. Taxonomy (NCBI): domain Eukaryota; kingdom Metazoa; phylum Chordata; class Mammalia; order Rodentia; family Muridae; genus Mus; species Mus caroli. The sequence continues at coordinate 61,276,119 of NW_028227271.1, forward strand.
CATGGTCTCTCAACCACTAAGTCATCTATTCAGCCTCTAGTCAACATATGTAAACATACATATTGACTTAGATTAAATCCACAAATTCTTTAAAGCTACAAATCACCAAAACTCATTTAGAAAGCTGTAGATGATATTAACATGAATTGTTTTATGTACATTAAGGAACTTACACTTATATGTTAAAATCCTATGTACAAAGAAGACTATAGTCCTACTAAAAAATTACAAAATAAATTAAAGGACGAATTAGCATAAATTCTACAAAAACCACTCTTGATAATATAAGTAGAAAATGTATTTCCAAACACTTCTGATACTACCGGAGTCATTCTAATAGCAAGACAAGACAATGATTTACAAGGGAAAAAATACTGACCATATATCTCAAACGCGATTATAAAAATTCTAAACTATGTATTACTAAATCAAGTACAGCAACACATAAAAGGATGAGACAAGCACAGATGTGGCACTGCACAACTATAATTGCAAAGACTTAGTAGGCCAGGACAGAAGGATCCCATTTGAGGCTAGCCTGGACTATATTGTAAGACAAAAACAAAATTGAAAGTATATTATAACCACATATGGTTTATTCTAGGAATATGTTGGTAAAATAATCTATATCCTTCACAATAGGATGGAGAAAAATCACATAATTCTCAGAAGATGTAAAAAGAAACATCCAAGAAAACTCAACTGCTTTTTGTAATGTCATTTCCATAAGTTACAAAAGCCATAGACAAAAAAATTTACTGCTAGGACCATGCCAACAGATTTGTGGGACCATGAAAGGTAGCCTTGTTCCCTGTTGAGCTAAAGCTCAAAACTCCAGTGATCCTGGAGGGACAGTACACACTTTGCCTGATTCTCTGGCCCCAGGCCCCTGTCTCTAGCCACAGCCCTCCATAGATTTGCGGCCCTCAGTCATGTAAGGGCACTGCCCTAAGCCCCTCCACGGGTAAAGGATGTGACCTGTGGTCACTTAGGGTCAAGACAGATCTCCATTTTAATGAGGTATCTAAAGGCCTGGATGCTTAGCCAATAAGCTTTCCTTCCCAGACACTCCTTCCTGCAAAAGGTATTTAATCTCAGGCTCACCCTGAGAAGAGGGGTATGGTCTCACTCATCCACTTTCTGCTATGATAATAAATGTCTTAAAACTGTGGACTGCCTCTTATCATCGGGACCCACTGTAGGGAGCCACTGCCTTTGCCTACAGAGCATAGAATGCCTCTCTGTGCTCTCAGCCATGGAGGCCACCAAGCCCAAGCCAAACCCAAGCCCTCCGCCTCTGGCAAGCCAAGAAATCCCACCGTGGGACCAGCCGGAGCTTACCTTCCTTTCCCCCTTGGCCCTGGGCTAGAGTCAGCCCTAGGTCCCTACTCAGTTCTCAGCTGTTTCCTGTCTCCCAGCGGCACCTGGGTGTCCAAGAGCCTGAGAACCAGATGGCTGCTGTCTCATCGCAGGCCCTAGGGCCCTGAGCCATCTCTGACTGTCCTGAACCTGAGACTATGATTCCACACCACCGGAGTAGTGTCCCGGGCCGCCCTACATCCCTCTGCCCTGCAATAGCGTGACAGCATGGGGTAAGCACGATCAAACTTTCTGCATCCTGCCTCCCCAAGCTGAGCCCCCGTGTCTCTACACAGACTGACCACTTTCCTTCTAATATTTGATCGAGTAAGGTTATCTGTTCTCATCAATCCTACTAAACATTATTTAGGAAGCCTCCAACACTACAGTGAGATAAGTAAAAGAAAAACTGAATTTATATCAGAAAGAAACATGTGCTATTGCATGTTGGAAGTATGTTATTTGATTTTTTTTTATTGAACAGGAGTTACAATTAAGGGACTGCCTGAAGTCTAAGAAGAGACTATGGACTTTTAAAATGTATTGTGACTGTGAAAGATTATGGGGACTTTTGATATTTGACTAAATAGATTTTGCATGATGATGTGGCTACAAGCCTAAGTGGACAGGGGATGGAATATGATGGTTTGAATGAGAATAGCCACCATAAGTATTTAGCTGATTTACAGTTGATGGAACTATTTGGGAAAAATTGAATTGTGGGCCTTGTTGGAGGTATGTCAGAGTGCAGGCTTTGAGGTTTCAAAAGCCTGCCATTCACTGCTCTCCCATGCTGTTTCGTGTTATCTCATGCTCTCTTGTGCTCTTTTTTTCTCTCTCTCTCTCCTTCTTTCCCTCCCCTTCCTCCCCTCTCTCCTCCTCTCTCTGTCTCCATCTCTATCCCTCTTCTCATTTTCCTCCTCCTCCCTCTCTCGCTTCCTACTCTCATTTGCCTTGTGTTATAGATGGAGATATTCCCTCCACTACTGTCCATCACCATATCTGCTTGTCTGCTGCCATGACCCTCACCATGCTAGTCATATATGTGTATGTATGTATGCATGTATGTATGAATGAATGGATGGGTATCTCCACTGCAATTTCCAATGCCAATATTGGAGTGAATATTCGATGGAGAGATGGAAAAGGTACAGGAACATAGCAGTCAGTGTACGGGGTAGATAAATAGAAGCAGAAACATGATGGTGGTGACAGGTGTGAGAGAAGCCTGTGGTGGATAGGGTACCATGTTGGTGAGTAGGGATGACAGACTAGTATGCAGCAGCCTGCACTCTCACTCACCCCTGAACATGCTACCATGATCAGCCAGGTTTGAGCAGGATGCCCACAATGCAGAACTGATCATTTTCAGGTTTGATCTCTTTGAAGGACCTCTATAGTCCAGGCTGCCCATAAAGGCCACTTTGGTATCCAAGGGTGGTCTACTGCCTCTGGTTGTGTTGAAAGCTGAGTTTCATGGGAATGCCCATGGTCCTACAGCAGCCAGAAGCCATGTTGATGTCCCTAGCCTGAGGTACCATCAAAGGCCATACAAACATTCTTGGTCTGGGTCACTATCTGAGGCCATGTTAATGGTTGGGTCCGTTCACTTGGGGCCATACTGATGTGGGCGGCATGGGCTGCCATCTGAGGCCATGCTGATGTCCCATGCTGCTACTGAGGGCTATGTCAGGGTTCATGTTTTTACTGAAACCAGGGTTCTATGTTGATGTCTGCAACTTGTGCTACCACAGAAGATCATGCAGATGTCCAGATGTCCATAGTCTGTGCTGCAGACTGAAGGCATGTTGATGTCCAGGGGTTATACTTCTGCCAGAGGGTCATATTGATGTCAGTGGCCTGTGCTGCCACCTGAAGCCAAGTTGATGTCCTGGTCTGTGCTGCCATGAGGGCCATGACTGGAATCATGTTTCCACTGCAGCAGAGGGCTATGTTGATGTCCATGGTGTGTACTGTCACTGAAGGTCCATGGCATGTTCTGATGCTGGAGACCATGTAGATGACCATGGTCTGTGCTGTCTCCAGTATAGGGAATCAAGTGTAGGTCTGTGATCTATGCTTCCACTGACTTATAACAGGCAAAGAAGCTACTTTTACCACAGTATCGATGGCACAAACTCATAGTTGAGGAAGAAGACATAGAAGGCTTCTGTGTCAATCCCCACCCCACCCCCTAAAAATAACAGTTTAGACAGAGAGCCACCAAAGAGAACTCTTAAAATTTGTGATAAGGATGCTGAAATGTAGCTCTCCACAAGTAATGGCTTCTGGCGGGGATATGAAGTAGAAACTTCTAGTTCTTTAGAACGTTAGTTGTGTCAAATGGTGTTTTGTTGGGATGCACAGATGAAAAGATGTCTTGGTAAAGCAAACACGTGAAAGCCTGCTTTCCTGAAGCAGACACAGGTGAAAGGATGTTTGGATATAGCAGACACATGAAAGGACCCTTGATGAAGGAGTATAAATATGACCCCACAGACAGTGGGGGATAAGCACTGAGCCTTGGTTTGGTTTGCTCTGCTTCACTGTTCTTTGCTAAAGACATCCATATATTGACTAACCTTATATAGCATTATTGAGCTCAACTTGTAACAACACTGTCATAGAAAGAAACTCACCCAAGAACTGCTTGTGAGGTTCCAATGGCAGCTTGCTGCTTCTGTGGCCTCACCTCAGACCAGTTGGCGAGCCTGGTGGTTTCTTCAGGACTGAACTACAGCTGTCTGGTGTTTGCCTGCTGAAAGGACTGGACTGTAGCTGCTGGTTCAGGCCTGGTGCCTGCCTGCCTAGAGGACTGCTGCTGAATCGTATTTGGTGTTTGCTATAGAACTGATCTGCTGCCAAAGAAGATCAAGCTCGCCCCCAGAGAACTATTGCTGAACAGGTCCACTTCCTCCATATCCTAATAACTTTCACCACTACCTCTGCTGGGTGGTGGGTGAGAGGAGAGGTTATTAAAAGTAGGTTGCAAAAAATGTATGCCTACAGTTGTAGGGAAGTTCTCTTTAAAGGGCTAACCACTGAGAGTTTGACCATGCTCTAGTGAGTATACAGGCAACACAAATTGGACTTGTTTTGTTTTTTCTTCCTTGTGGGGATAGGCATACCACAGGGGCAGGAGTGTGGATGTGGAAAGAGTAGGAGTAGAGTGTTCATGATGTGAAATTCCCAAATAATCGATAAGAATATTATGAAAAAATAAGGATCCCCAAAACCCTGCATGAGACTATGCCATAACTTTACTCCTAGTATGACCAACTGAAAATAATCCAAATGAGCCACAACTAGGACAAATAAACCAGAATAGCCACACAATGGAATATTAAACCAGAATAGCCACACAATGGAATATTATTCATTACAAAAAACTAATGAACTATTAATATATATTATAAAGTGAATTAACCACAAATCCTTTTTAGTAAATAAAAGAAGTCAGAGTTTAAAAATGAAGTTGATTACAGAACACAGAATGTATTGTGAAAAAGAAAAGAGAAGAGGAGGGTAGTAACCAGGTTGAGGGTAGGATGCAGTACCTAAGGTGTTAACGCAGCAAAGTTTTGGAAGATTGAGGGAACAATTCCCACTTTGTTTATAGTGGCATTGAAACAACTGTGCTTATTCTTTAATCCATAAAACTGTCGCTGAGATTTTTTTTCTCTTTGTGGGGATAGTACCCAGTATTAAACTTAGGATCCTATGCATGTTAACTAAGAACTCTTCTGAGTTATCTTTTCTTTTTTCTTAGTAACTTTAAAGTTCCTCCCTGGCTGATTCCCAGGGGAGATTTGCTAGGGTCACTTCTACACTTTTCAGTTTACAAATGACTTTGAAGTGATGTAACCAGAAAGGATAGCCAGATGCCATTTTGACTATATTTAAGTTTCTTTATTCTACTTTAACACACCCAAGGTATAAGGGTTTGGGCACATTCTATAATTCCATGGCCCTCAGTTGTCTGATCTGTGAAATTAAGATAAATGTAGAATTATCTATTTCATGGTATTGCTCTGAGAATAAATGCACTCATATTTACAGACTCTCTAAAGTTGTGCCTGACAGGAAGTATGGAATATCAGGTGTTAGTGCCATTATTGCCAACTATAGATTATCAAGGCTAACTGAAAACTATCTTGGGTTCAACATTAGTAGCCATGAAAATATTTGGGAACTATACTTACTATTATACTGGGCAGAATTGAGTTTAAATTTTCACCCTTAAGCATTCAATGTAGCACATCAGAAATGAGTATATACATCAGAAAATGGCATAAACTAGTCAACAAGAATTGTGAAGAATAATGGTGAATATTTGTGAAGAACTGAACACATGTGAAGAAACAGGGGCAGTGGCAGTCTGGTGGGTCAGGGTGATTATGGAGAAGCAAACATCCACCAACAGGAGAACAAACACTTGCAATGTAGTGAGGAGGTGTAACGGCTTACTACACAGTGGAGAACAGTCACTCATTTTACCTGTTTATTAATTTTGGGGATGTCACAAACAGAATATGGAGAGAAGTAAGCAGTCCCCCAAACCCCATACTATTTAATTCATATCAAATTCAAAGGCAGGCAAAACTGGAGTAGATTGTTAATGGATAATATACATGCTTGAAAATTATAAACATGGCTCTCTACTTCTCCCTGTTCCAGAGACAGCCACATCCTCTTGTGCAGTGCCAGCCTCATCCCGTAGACAAAATAGTGAAGGTCGGTGTGAACGGATTTGGCTGTATTGGGAACCCGGTTATCAGGGCTGCTATTTGCTCTCCACATGGCAAAGTGGAGATTGTTGTCATCAACAACCCCTTCATTGACCTCCTACATGGTCTACATGTTCCAGTATGACTCCACCCATGGCAAATTTGACAGCACAGTCAAGGCCAAGAATAGGAAGCTTGTCATCAATGGGAAGCCCATCACTATCTTCCAGGAGCGAGACCCCGCTAACATCAAATGGGGTGATGCTGCTGCTGAGTAGAGTCTACCATGGAGAAAGCCAAGGCCCACTTGAAGGGTGGAGCCAAAAGGGTCATCATCTCTGCCCCTTCTGCCGATGCCCCCATGTTTGTGATGGGTGTGAACCACGAGAAATATGACAACTCACTCAAGATTGTCAGCAATGCATCCTGCACCGCCAACTGCTTAGCCTCCCTGGCCAAGGTCATCCATGACAACTTTGGCATTGTGGAAGGGCTCATGACAACGGTTCATGCCGTCACTGCCATTCAGAAGACTGTGGATGGTCCCTCTGGAAAGCTGTGGCTTGATGGCCGTGTGGCAGCCCAGAACATCATCCCTGCATTCACTGGTGCTGCCAAGACTGTGGACAAGGTCATCCCAGAGCTAAATGGGAAGGTCACTGGCATGGCCTTCCATGTTCCTACCCCTAATGTGTTTGTTGTGGATCTGACCTTCCACCTGGAGAAGCCTGCCAAGTATGACAACATCAAGAAGGTGGTGAAGCAGGCATTTGAGGGCCCACTGAAGGGCATCCTGGGCTACACTAAGGACCAGGTTGTCTCCTGCGACTTCAACAGCAACTCCCACACTTCCACCTTTGATGCTGGGGCTGGCATTGTTCTCAATGACAACTTTGTCAAGCTCATTTCCTGGTATGACAATGAATACGGCTACAGCAACACGGTGGTGGACCTCATGGCCTACATGGCCTCCAATGAGTAAGAAACCCTTACCACCCACTGCAGCAAGGACACTGAGAGCAAGAGAGAGGCCCTTGGTTGCTGAGGAGTCCCTATCCCAACTTGTCCCCCAACACTGAGCATCTCCCTCACAATTTCCACCCCAAACCTCCACAATAACAGGAGGGATCTTGGGAGTCCTCCCTACTCTCTTGAATACCATAAATAAAATTCACTGCACCCCCCCCCAAAAAAGAAAATGATAGACACTTGATTATAACAGAACCAATGAATGGTGAATTACAGACTCAGCTCTGAAGGTATTAAGCATGTTAGACTATTTTGCAATGTGGATGTATATGAGGTCAGAGAAAAGAGGTGCATTTTTGATATTTGCTTTAAAATTAATATTTAAAAATAATAAACCACTAAAAGTATAAATGGGGTCTAGGCAGCCATCTAACCCCAGCTGAGGGACCTCTATGTTGTAGATAACAGGAATTAAAACAAATAAGGTTGATGCTCAGTCTACTTTCTGAACTCTGAACAGCATCAGATTGGCTCTTAGCTCCTCCTGTAAGCTTAAAAATCTCACCTTCCTCAGTATACAAAGATAAATAGTGGAAGTCATGAGTACAGACAAAAGGTCACCAGGGAAAGTATTGAATCCTCCAAGAGGAATGTTACCTCTGACACCTAGCTACCTGGGCCACAGGATCAGCCACAAGGGAAAAATGAGGTGTTGATATCCAGGAGTTGTCTATCAATATTAAAGGCTCTCTTCTCACAATTGAAGTCCTTATTCCAGTTGACAAGTGACACCCCACTGAAAAGGAGGTAGGAATTCATTCTCCAATGCAGGAGTAGAATTTGGTCGTCATCAGTGTGGAAATGGAAGCGATGGAGTGAGGATAAACCAAAGGAATGTACTTTATGAAGATCAGAATGAGATATAGGCTGATATATTGCAAGTTTAGACACAGGGAGTTTATCTCCTGTGTCTGAAATCTGCCCCAGACATTCCTTGGCTTGTTGCTTTCTTTTAAAATTGCTGTCAAGGAAATAAATGCCAGCTAACTAGGGGCAAAAGAGAATCTTTTTGAGTAGGCTATATACAGCAAAGAGAAGAAATCAGTCTAAGTTCCTTATTTTTAATTAAAAAAAAAACAAATTCTAACCACCCAAGGATTCTGGGGATGAGGGAGAGGTCAAGGCTAAAGCCGAGGGATACTAGGTCACTATAGCAGATAAATCTCTACCCTCAAGAGCCTTATGAAACTGATTTTAAAATAGAAAAAAAATTAAATAATTTGGCCAAGAACGTGTAGTGAAGTAGGATGCCAATTGAATTGTCTGAGCACAAACGAGAAGTGACAGGTAAGAAATATGTTTGGTAAAAAGGATGAGGTGTCTTTAAAAGCTCTTACCAGAGCTAGTCAGAAAAGATTAGTATTATCTCAGGAAGTGCTTTCTGGACTAATGAGAGACAGGAAAGGGAGGCTGTTCACTAGTAAGAACAAGGCTTGCAGCTTTCCAAGAGGACATGGTATTAGAGCCTCGAGGAAATCAGAGAGAGGGGCAGTGCTTTTGCAAACTAGAAAGACTTGATATTGCATATTTGAACCTAATCATCTAGGACATCAATTACGTTCTCAGTTTTGTCTCTAAATCATCACTGAACTGTGGCTATCACTTCATAAAATTGACTAGTTTAAATTCCAACAGTATAGCACTGAAGATGGAGAAACGGGTGAAGATGCTCAGATCCTTAACAGACTGGCACTAGGGACTCTAGACAGCAGGCTATATGTTACACGTTTGTAAATCCAAATTTTTTTCTGTGACACTAATGTCACAGAAACAAGCCTATCAGTTCTTCCTGCATTGATTGATTCATATACTACTTCATGTCTTGTATCCAAAACATTTAGTGTTTCCTCTCCAGCACATGCTTCTCAAAGGCTAGCAGAGTATTTTAGGGTCTTCTTGTTCCAGGGACAGAATGAGCCTAAGAGTTGAAAGTCGCAGCTAGAGGCCTCCTCTTCTGTGAAAGGTCAGCCAGGTTAAATACATTAAGAAAGGAATTTAGAAGTGCTGTGGAGTGGGGGAAGGCCATTCAGGTTCTGAACTAGAGCTCTCCTGTAAGAATGCCCTTGAATTGGAAAATGTAGGCTTTTTCTGAAAATGCCTTTATGGGGAACATTAGGACTCAAATGCCTCAGTGGTCTCAGTGTGTAATGTGGGTCAAATATAAGTGCACACTAGTTCTTTTGTTTTCTTGCTGTGATAGACAATGCATTTTTATGTAAGCAACAGAAGGCAGGTCTGAAGACAAATGACTTGCAACTCAGTCTCAGTGGGGGTGGGGAGGGAGATGTTGGGAGTGATAGGTGTAAGCTGTAAATCTGAGAAGATATTCATTATCTTAAAGGGACAATGACAATTCATCTTATTAATAATAGTAATTTGGGAGTTCTGAAATTTTTTATTTTTCCCATGGCCTGAAATCCTCTTTTTTTTTCTTTTTTCTTTTAATTGGATATTTCCTTATTTACATTTAAAATGTTATCCCCTTTCCTGGTTTCCCCTCCAAAAATCACCCTCCCACATGCATTCCCTCCCCCTCCCCTTGCTCACCAACCCACCCACTTCTGCATCCTGGTCCTGGCATTCCCCCACACTGGGGCATAGAACTTTCACAGGTCCAAGGGCCTTTCCTTCCATTGATGACTGTCTAGGCCATCCTCTGCTGCATATGCAGCTGGAGCCATGAAACCCACCATGTGTGCTCTTTGGTTGATGGTTTAGTCCCTGGGACCTCTGGAGGTACTGGTTAGTTCATATTGTTGTTCCTCCTATGGAACTGCAAACCTCTTCAGCTCCTTAGTTCCTTTCTCTAGCTCCTTCATTGGGGATCCTATGCTCAGTCCAAAGAATGACTGTAAACATCCACCTCTGTATTTGCAAGGCACTAGCAGAATCTCTCAGGAGACAGCTATATCAGGCTCCAGTCCACAAGTACTTGTTGGCACCCACAACAGTGTCTGGGTTTGGTGATTATAAATAGGATGGATCCCCTGGTGAGCCAGTCACTAGATGGTCATTTCTTCAGTCTCTACTCCACACTTTTTCTCTGTAACTCCATGGGTGTTTTGTTCCCCCCTTCTAATACAGATAGAAGTGTCCACACTATGGTCTTCCTTCTTGAGTTTCATGTGGCTTGTGAATTATATCTTGGGTATTCTGAAATCCTCATTTTAAATGAATATTTTCTGATTTAAAAAAAAAGGCTATCTTGGGTCCAAGTTTTTATAAAACAATATATGAGTCAAACGGAGCATGTACTCAGCCTGACTGTTCCCTGGAGGCAACTGTTTGGACCCTGAGACTTATTCCAATACCAGAAACCAGGTCTTGCAGGCGGCTCTGATTTTGGCCTCCAGGGAGTTGACTAGCTGCCACCCCTGGCCAGATTACCTTTCCTGGCTGAACTCTCTCTAGCCCTCTGTAGCCCCTGCTCTTTCTCCACACCCTTTTGTAATTACATGTGAAGTATTTCATTCCTGCTAGACTATAAATCCATTGGAGGAGGGAACTATTTCTGCATTAGTTGCTGCTACTCAGCATCCTGAAACTTGACTCCAACTGACTGGTAGCTCTAGAAGGAGGATTACTGAGCAATGTTCTTGGGAGAAGTGGAGTAAACAGATTGGTAGAGATGCAACATGCGATGCAGTCATATAGACTTGTAGTAATAAATAATTCAGATATAGTATTACCTCAGTAGAAAAATAATAAAATGACTAAGTGATATTATAATCTGCATTACCACCTTTTCCTGTAACAAAAATGCCATTATTTAAATTCTAAAACAGAACTAGTTGATAGTGGTAATTAATAGTGGGTCTAAATAAGCAAATAACTTGCATAAGGATTACTTAATATTGCATAATATTTCTCCTTGATATAGTTTTGCATTCATCACTTTATTGGATATTAAATGAGCTCTGGTTTTATTAATGCATATTTTATGATTCATGCTGGATAGATAAGACTTTGTCTAATAAACAATAGCTGTTAGGTGAAAGAGATGACTCTGGTTAAAAGTGATTGATGCACAAATGTGCGTACCTGAGTCTAGATCCCTCCAGCCATATGAAAAGCTGAGTGTGACCATGTGTACACCTGTAACCACACTGCTGTGGGAGGAGAGGGAGTGGATAAAAAAGGATTGCAGGGCTTTCTGGCCACCAGCTTAGCTTCATGTTCAAGGAGACAGTGGCTTAAAGAAGATAAAGAGGAAACTGATAGAGCGTGTCTGAGTTACTTGAAAAGTAATTTTTAATTACTTAATAACTGTTGCTGACATGAAATTTCCTGACCTACAGCCTGAAGTAGAAAGGGTTTGTTTTGAGTCAGAGCTCAAGAGTGTATGTAGTCTATCCTAGTGAGGAAAGCCTATCTCCATATCTCCAGCAGCCTGAGGGAGCTCGTCACGCGGCACGTGCAGTCAGGAAGCAGAGAATGATGAATATTAGCGATGAGCTCATTTTCTTCTGCTGCAGTCCACATTCCAAGTTCAAAGAGCAGGGCTGCCAACTGTCAGGATGGGTGACCTGATCAATCAGGAGCATGCTCTCACAGGTGTCCCTAGAAACTAAACTAATGGAAATGAATTCAACAGGTGTGCAAAGCAGCTTGACTCTGAGGTGATTTCACATTCTATAACATTCATGTAGCAGTACACCTGATGATCTTCTTTGGCCTTTACACACATGTGTGCATACATGTGTGGGACCACTCACAGCTGCTTTTTGGTAATGTAAGGGATTTTTTTTCATTTTCTCATTTTTTCATTTTTCTCTAATAACACTTCTCTGGTTATCCTGCTGCCTTTACTTCAGGAAATCCTTTTATTTTATGTTAAGATAAACATGGATATAGTGGAATATCAAATTTGATTTGTTCTCCTCAGGTACCCATTTCATGGATTCTCAGCTTCAAACCAAGGCAATGGTATCAATCAATCTATCAATCAATCAATCTATCTGTATATATTTCAACAGAAAAATTTTTACATTTACATCTTGGGATTTTATTCACCAGCAACCACAGTTGTGTTTTAATTTAAATAACAGCATCACTTCTCTGTACTCCCAAAACATAAAGAGAAGGTAGTAATGGAAAGAGGTATAGAAAGCATTGCTCCTGACCATGCATATTTAACAAGTGGGTAAGGAGGAAGATGAAGAATGAGAACTCTGAAAGCTAAAGCTTTATTGAGGTCCTAGGCAAAATCCATGGAGATTTCTTAAGAGCTCTATGTCTTAGTTAGGGTTTTATTGCTCTGAAGAGACACTATGACCATGGCAATTCTTATAAAAGAAAACATTTAGTTGGGGCTGGTTTACAAATTCAGAAGTTCAGTCCATGATCATTATGGGGAGAAGCATGATAGTGTCAAGCAAACATGGTCCTGGAAGAGCCAAAAAGTTCTACATCTTGATCCCCAGGCAGCAGAAGGAGAATGTGTGTCACACTGGGCATAGGTTGAGCATTTATGTCCTCAAAACCAACCTTCACAGTGATACACCTCCTATTCCAACAAGGCCACATGTCCTAATAGTGCCATACCCTAAAGGCCAAGCATTCAAACACATGAATCTTTCGGTACCATTCCTATTCAAACCACCACACTCTAATTGATGGATTTCCATGAAACAGTCACCAACTCTAAGGTGGGGCCCTGTGACTGAGAGGTGCTTCTGGAATCTTCACAATAACAGGTTGGTGCCCTTGCCTGGTTTACGTTTTAGCTCTCTAAAGCTATCTATCATTTTGTGCTTGCAGGTGTGTTTTAGTAGACCAGCGTGTTACCTACCTGGTTCTTTGCATGGAGAAATTAAATGTATAGGTTATTAATGCCACATTGTTCATTCCTAAATTCTCCATAGCACATTGGATATAGTAGTAAGTTAAGGCTCTTTGTATAAACCCCCAGTGCTAACAATGTCCTGAATAATTGGTAAGAATTCAATTTTAGTTCTTTCAACTGCTAAGACAATATTTTTTTGTAAGCTGACAGTGGGAGAATTGTGGTGTTTTTATATTGAACTTTTGTTAATGCAATTAGTAGTGTGCTTTGAGTATATGGCTATAAATCTTTGATTTATGCAATTGGCAAAAAATAAAGCTTTCTTTATACTGTTTCTTTGTGTGTGTGCTTGTTGTTTTGAGTTTGGCTTTCCTGAGACAGTGGTCTCAGGTAGCACAGCCTGGCTTCAAACTTGCTATATAGACAATGCTAACCTTGAACAACTCCCAGTCCTCCTGGATCCATCTCCTAAGCGCTAGTATTACAAGTTTGTGCTGCCTTTCCCAGGATAGACATATGTTACCAGTGACATTGGAAATGGATCACAAACAAGGATCAGTTTTGTAAATAAATATTCATGACCTACTTAACTTGGCTGTTCTTTAAGACTTTTCTAAACAAAAACAAAACAAAATGAGTCTTTTTGTTCAGTTCTGTGAGTTTTATTGCGGCCCATACAGGACCCCAAAGCTGCAGCATGGAGGGTTACCCTCTTCAGATTTTTTTATTAAAATTTCCTAAGTTTGTAAGTTTAAGGGTCTATGCCACTGTGACCACTCATTGTTCTCACCGTCAGCACACTGTCAACTAAGAGAGGAATTCTTTTGGCCTGAATTTCAAAAGTATGATTTTATGGAATCCTAATATTAATATCTTTTCTATGACCAGCAATGATAATGGTATGCATTTGTCTAAAGAGGTAAACTCCTTTGTTTCCCTAGAAGCTAGTAGTCTCATTAAATGCTTCTGTGAACACTTTAAAAATCACCTGGATTTTCATTATCAAAGTCCCAATGTTGAACATAAGCACATTACCCACTCACCTTTTAAAAATAATGTTTGTGTGCAGTGTGTATAACATTCTCAAATTTAATATTTTTATCTTTATGATAGTATGTTTATAGACTGAGTGGAGATTTATAAAAATTATATCTGTCCAACTATGGGTCCACAGACAAATGAGCAAAATCTGCTATTATTAGAACATGATATCAGCTCTCTTTTTTTCTGAAATTTCATTAGAATGTGGAAATCAAGATGATGTTTTGATTTGGAGTTCCATTTTTCAAATCAAAACTCCTAAGAACAGAAAACCAGATACCATTGTTCTGCTAAGAGAACGTGGCAATAAAATGACTCCTAAAGACATTCTGTTGTACCAAAAGATCAGTGCCTTGTTGATTATCAGAGACACGTCCTCCTCCAGTGGATGTGAACAAATACAGAGGCTGACAGCTGGACGATGTGCAGAGATTCAGAGACCTTTGCACATTCAATCCTCAGTGGGATGTATCTTCCCTCGGGGAATGGAAGACACCAAGGAAACAGTGCTTTGCAGACACAGCAGGACTGATGCACATATGAACTCACAGACTGTAGCAGCATAAAGCCTTCCCAGATCCAATTGAGAGGGAGTACCAGCTCTGAGAGAGGATGTGGGCATGGACCTCTTCATCCCTAATCCCACTGAGAACTGCTTACAAAGGAAAAGTTAGTGTTCTCCAAAGGAGTCTCACTGTGTATACAAACCACACTTAAGGAAAACCCATGCCCAGCAGTATATGAGTTCACAAAATGACATCAGTGGTATCTAGGGAGATGTTTGGTCTCATAATGTTTGTTTGAGCATTTTTTAAACCTAACTTGTCTTTTGCTTATCTATTGTGGTTTCTGTGTGTGTGTGTGTGCGCGCGCGCGCGCGCGCGCGCCGGCACGCGTGCAAGCGTGCATGCGCACGTGCTCTCTGGCCTTCATGCACATGCATGTGTATGTTTCTAATGCTTTTTCTATTCCTGTTTATCTGTTTGCTTGACTCTATTCTAGTTTGTTTGCTTGTTTTCCTGTTTCTTTTCCAAAAACGAAGAGAAAGAAGACATGGAGTAGGATGGGCAGGGTGGGAGGGAGAACCTGGGAGGGGATGAGGGAGGAAAAATTGTAGTCAGAATATACTATATAAACATATTTTCAATAAAAATATTCCAAATAGCCACCAAGGCTATTTCCTAAATTGATTCATTTATCAACTTGCTATGGAAATCAATGGTCATTAGTAAGATCTGACAGAATCAACACTATTGAAGGGTCAACACATCTATTACCCAAATTCCCTCTTCTGGGACATTTTGCTGAAACCTATGAAGTGAGCAATGGAACTAAAACTTCATGTTCCAAAAGGAATAGCATGATTATATATTTTTGTACTATGCACACACTAAGTGGCTATTATTTTTAACTAAGCATGGGTATATTTCTGGAAGATTAAAAAAACTGACTGTTTTAAAAATTGTTGCCTGTTTCATCCTTAAATTATGAGATTATATGTATTTATATGGATCACTTTGCTTCCTTTCTCATAACAAACTCCAGATTCTTTTCTGTATTAAATTTCATCCCAATAGGACACCTATTTTTGTTATTTAAATCTCTGAACAAATTGTATGCACATCAGTCAAAACAACATAGTAATTTAGCTTTATTTATTTATTTTTGATGATGTTTGGATTGTATTAGAAGTGACATTATAATCATTAAATCACCAGTGTTTAAAGTTTTGCAACCTTTATAGCCAAGGCATTCACATTAAAAATTGTTAGCAATACTTTGATACAAATCACAACAGTTAATCAAAAAGTTGAAGATGATTGTTATTAACACCCCCATTTCTGTGGCCCTCAAGTTCTGCTTGTCAACAACCAGTGGTCAGGGAAAGGCAAAAGCCCCAGGGACTGAGCAAGGCAACTACTCGGCATCCATTTGTGTACTAAAAGCAGTAGTGCTTCCAGACACTACCTGGGTATGGGTTTTGTACATTCCCCCAACCCTCTGGGAGACTTCAGTAAGACTATTTTATGAGGTGTAACTCCCTCTGTGAAGATTTGAGACTTTTTACTGTAACCACATTTGTCATTGTCCTCCATGGACTCTCTACTTGGAGAATCTTAGCATACTCAGAGCCAGTCTTTGTGTCTTAGGATACTAGGGTGTTGGCTCCTCATTTCCTAGAAGGCTCCAGTTTCCTTATCAGTCTTGTCCTTTGAATTGTGTACTGGCTGGTTTATATCAACTTGACACAAGCTGGAGTTTTCACAGAGAAAGGAGCTTCAGGTGAGTAAATGCCTCCATGAGATCCAACTGTAAGGCATCTTATCAATTAATGATCAAGGAGGGAGGGCCCCTTGTGGGTGATACCATCTCTGGGCTGGTAGTCTTGGGTTCTATAAGAAAGCAAGCTGAGCAAGCCAGGGTAAGCAAATCAGTAAGGAACATCCCTCCATGGCCTCTGCATCAGTCCTGCTTCCTGACCTACTTGAGTTCCAGTCCTGGTTTCCTTTGGTAATGAACAGCAATGTGGAAAGTGTAAGCTGAAAAAACCCTTTTCTCCCCAACTTGCTTCTTGGTCATGATGTTTGTGCAGGAATAAAAACCCTAAGACAAATAGTAAGGTCTTTATTTCTTAATGGACAATGCCAAGAACTTCTCTCCTGGAAACTGCAGAGGTTTTTATTTTATCCCTTTCATTGAGTCAATGATATATTCTCAGACCTACATTTTTTTTTTACAACTAAGTCATCATATTCAAATGATTTTTCAAAGATAAGAAAGATCTTTTGCAAGGTGAACATGTGTTTCCTACCTTTATGGCTTTTTATTTGACAGTTTTCCCCTTAGAACAAACTTAATTTGTCTCTATTATATGTTAGGTTTCTTAAGAAAAAAATACTGTTATCCTATTATCTATAAACGTAATATTCAGAAACACTTGTTGGATAAGTGAGTTCTAGTAGTTTAAAGTGTGGGAATATTAGAACAATAAAAAGATAGTTGAAATGTTATCAAAGAGAAAGATTTTTTAAATTCATTTCTTACATGAAAATCTAAATTTTATCCTACCCTTAGCAGTCCAGAAGTATTTGAATAAAGAAACTATACTGATAAGAAAACTAGGGATCTATAGAACAAAAGAAAGGTTAATTTCAGGGTTAGCATTTGCCAGACTGTAACTCTAGATAATATATCATGCATATATTAAGAAGCGTGAGACAATTTATCACCTATGAAAAAATACATAATAGTGATATAATTCAGATATGCTCCAGATATGTTCTAGAAAAGAGAATAGGTAGAATGTAATGGTGAGAGAAACAAAAATATCATAGTACCTGGTTCATCTGGTCTATGAGACATGGTAAAGCAAGTGGTGAGAGTGATACAGTCAGACAGGACAAGAAGCACACTTCTGGCCATTTGTTCTGTCAGTTTCTAGGTTGAAGATGTATTGCAAGCTGTGGCATTCAGAGACACTCACTGTACTTAAATCACAGATGACTTTAAGTCAATATAAACGTATATTGGTCTACAGTCATGGCATTCTGCTGAGCACCTATAAGGACACAGGCTCGTGTTTACAGATCCATGTAAAGGGTAAATGTGTCCTTCCCTCTGTGAGAAGCTCGTCTTAGAACCTTTCCTTTTGCTCTGAGGTTTTGTTCCCTAAATACTAAATGGCATGTATTAGTACCCAGCGTGTCCGGTATTTCCTAAAGTGCTTCTACCTGCATAAAAGCCCAATCTTGAGCTGCAGCCCATAACCATACCCAGAGGTTATGAGTCAACGTTTCATCACCAGATACTTAATGGAGCCATTCTAATTTGGGGAAATTTTCAATTTCCCTCCATGCCCTGTGATGAACAGGAAGCAGTGGTGAAAGGGGGGCCCTGATGGGAAAATGCAGAGCCCCAGAGTCACTTAGTGCAACACAGTGGAAACAACAGCCATCTCCCTTCTGTTGTTCCTTTTCCCCTTTTGGATAAACAAATGAGAATCATCTTTAAGGCATTATGCATTCACTGAGGGGCTGTGACCTTAATCCACAAAGCCCTATACAGTTTATGCTTTGATTACCTTACAGCCTGTCTCCCCCTATACACTGTCCCAGACAATCAAAATCACCCCGCAGTATGCCCTCTAACACCTCACAGCTACACTGGACCCAACTCTGGCCCATATGGTCAATAGAGTTTGACACAGGGATTCTCCTTAAGGTAATCAGACCACAACACACAGTTTGCCTGGAAATCTCCCCATTTTTGCCAGCTCTTAGAACTCTCCCTGTATTATTGGACGGTGCAACAATTAGCAAAACTAAACTGTTAACTTCTTGATCCTGGGGAGAGGGGGAAAGCCTCCATGAGGACATTACAATTCTTTTTAAGTAATGGTACTCACTATCAAAAGTTTAAGTGGGTAAGCATTGTTTAAGTTCACTTGAGGGACACAGGGCAGTCAAATATCTTTTGGAAGAACCTGCATCGTGTTGGGAACTTGTTGGCTTGTTTCTCCACTTGAATCATACACTATCTTACAGACATTGCTCTTCTTAATTTGTGATTGAGAAAACCACATTAGAAAGGGGAAAGGGCACAGGCATGCAGAGAGGGCAAGGTAGACTTGAGACTCATGTTTTACTGTTTGGGCTCTAGACTCTACACTTCATTCCCGTAGTCTTTGTCTGAACTTCCTAGTTTTCATCCAGCTCTACTCACTTCTTTGTCTTCTTTACTGTCTCCTATGCTTTCTCACATTCTTCTTGTGAGAAAATCTTTCCTCTCCTCCCTTTCCCCTCCCCCCTCTCTCTCCCTCTCTTCTTCTCTCTCTGACTGCATTTAAAATTTCCTTTCTAGACTTTAACATCTCAAGCCATCATCACGTTTCTTCAAATAATGCACTATTTTTCTAGTTGGTCTTGTATTTTTCTTCTGTTTGTCTCAATCTGTTGCTGATGCATGACCATTGCAAGGGGCATGATACAAGCACGTTTGCTCAAGATCACGCTGACAATACAACTTCTAGGAAAACATCTCTTTGGATGGCCAGAGTCTACTATGACCTTAACAAAATTCCATCTCTGCCCATTTCCTGCACTTGCCTCTTATCACAGAGTTCCAGCAGCTGATTTTCTCAGGATCTCAAAGGCCAACTTCACAACCGATCTTACAGTTGCTGCTCCTGAGATCTCCTTCTGTTCCCTTCATGCTTTGTTTTCTGACTCCATTCAGGACTTGGATGAACATTCAGTTTTGAACAAGGTTTTCTTGACTCTCAATTTTTAAAATAACTGTCCTTCTACTTCTTACCCTGATTCACTTTTGATGAAGAACTTATCCAAAACTAACTGTTTTGAATATACACTTATTATTCTCTCTCTCTCTTTTTTTTCTTTCTCTGATGGGAAAGCATAGTATCCCTGATCATTTCTCTCCTGCTTTTGGCTTTATCTAGAACCCCAAACAATGAATGCTTATAGACATTCAGATATTTGTTGAATCAATAAAGGTAGTGTTTTACAAGTATCTCAATAATATTAAATGAGATGTTAGTAGATTGTTTCTCTGGTCTGTGCATTATTTCTTCCTTTGTTTTCTCGTATTTCTTAATAACACCCAGACTCTAGAAACTGATTACATACTGACTCAGGATGCAATTTGCAAAATCTACATAATATTACTCCCGTTTGTATGTTTCAGTTTTCATATTTGAGCACTTTAGATTGTAGTATAAACATAATCTATAATTCTTTCTTAGAATTTCTAATAGCAACATAGTTCATTTACACTACATAGTAGAAACTAATAAGTGCCTCTTCACAGTTAGACTAATTACATAATATTAACTACTATGTACAATCCAAGTGATTCTTCTTTTTTTTGAGACATGATTTCTCTATGTTTTCATGGCTGTCCTGGAACTCACTCTGTAGACCATGCTGGCCTAGAACTCAGAGATCTGCCTGCCTCTGCCCCTATCCCAATTACTGGGATTAAAGGCATGTACCACCAGGTCCAGACCAAGTGACTGTCCTTTTAAATATTATTTTTAAAAGAATCAAGTTGAAATTCTCATTCTAAATTTGTAGATAAGGAAACTGCTTATGTAAAGAAAAATGGTTTGCTTAATTAAGGTCATTTACCAAAGAAAGGGTGAAATGAGTCTAAACGTTGCTGCTAGCCTAAGAACAAGTTTAGTCTCTAGAGACTAAAGCTCTCTAGAGCTTTGCAGAGAATGACTCTTATTATGTAGAGTCATTCATAATGCATGGTAATTCCCAAACTGGAATGATCTGAGTTACCTACGTTGGATGAAAAGGAAGAGGTGAGTGGAGTGTGTAGCTTTTGTGCATTGCCCCTGTGTCAGAGGTTTAGTGTAAAGTAGGACTGGAAAGGGCAAGAGATCTTCTCCGAAGAAAGGAGCCATTTACAGTGCAGGGCAAGTGTGTGCAAAGGTTACAATGTGATTTGATTCATTCTCACTGTTTTGTTCTATGGTATTTGAGCCCTAAGACAAACTAGTTTTCCCACTCAACCCTGGGGCCTAGGAAGGTGTTGCTTTAATTAGAATTGGCAAACTCAGTATAGAACTTAAGAAGAAAGAGAATCGATCAGTAGTTAACCACAATTAAACATTCTGTAGTTGTCCAAACCACACTTCACACTTAACTTTTTTTGCCAGCATAGCACTGTACAAGATACCTAGAACAACCACCAATATAAAACCCTGGCTCACTGATGGCAGGCAGCCCACGGTAGGTAGCTGGTCATTTGCTGAAACTTGTCATTTTATGAAATCTTTGCAAGTGTTACTCTTTATTATTAAAGCTGAAATTGGTGATTGCTAATGTAAGTCAGTTGCTTACAGATCGTGAGGGTACTCTGTCAAAATGTCGACTGGCTCCTTGGTGCCTGAGATTTTAAGTTACGTGGCCTTGATGGTGCTTAAGGACCTTAGTCTTATATAAGTGCCTGCAGGTGATTCTGATGATACATTATCTGTGGCAAAATCAGTCTGAAGGACCTTTCCCTTTCATATGATTAAACTCCTGAGTTTGTTTTACATCTCAGAGTAATACATTATTTCCCACATGAGCACTAAGGACAACTGAATATACAGTTGTGTTGATATTAGAGACTCAAATCCAAAACAATAATAATCCAAGATATTTCTCTTGTAATGGTTTATTCAAGTCTCTCTTGAAAAAGTCTTCTATGGCTTTTAATGCACAGTCGACCTTTTACATTAGACACTGGCCAAGCATTAGCTCACAATCTATACTGCTAAGTACTAAAAGCTGGCCCAGCGTTCTGCCAAAGAAGGATGAGCTGCGAACAGTGAAGCTTGACAACCAAAATGGTGTGAAGCGCTTAGATCACCTTGGGGGCAGCCTTGGCAAGAATGCTAATCCTCATTTCCCAGAAGGCTCCTCTGGTGTCATGCAGTGGGGAAACCATTAGCAGACTCATTGCAAGAGGACTCTTGGCTGCTGCTGACTCTGGCTGCTGCTGCTGTGTGCATGCTAATCTCTCTATATATATTTTACACTAAATTCTCTATTAGTGCAAACTGGATGAGACCCTAGAAAAAAGATGTATATGACAATCCTTTCTCCAAACACCTCATATGAGATGGCTAGAAGCAGACTGCTGTATCGTTAATTATGATAGAATATGAAAAGCATTCTCCAAAGGCATAAACAAAATGCTCAGAGCTTGGAAGATGGTATGTAAGTTCAGCCTTATAGTGTAAGTGGTTGTGACCAGGCAGAGAAGTTTTTTTTTCCTTGTAGGGAGGAAGTACCTCTGACAAAATAACAATAGCAATTCAGTATTTTTGTGTTGGAGAGTTCCTTGTTAACATCATCACAAGAACTTATGCATTTTATCCCATGTAAGCATCAGAAAAATTTGAAATAGATGCTGCTACATTCTGTGGTATATAGTTGGTGCGTGTGTGTGTGTGTGTGTGTGTACTCCTGTGAATCACTTGTGTAGCTATATGTCAGCCAATGGCACCTAGTTAAAGGAGAGGGCATCAAAAGAAAGATAAATGGGACAAAGAGATAAAATGTTTTCGTTAGATGGCTATAATTCCATTCATTAAATGAAGGGCTTTTATTTTTAATCAGTTTTTCTTAAGGTAATATTAACATATGGTGTTTAAAACTCCATAATGAGTATCTGGTAGAGAAGTCATCAGAACTCTTCAGTTCCACATCTTCTGTCCCCAGAAGTATCACAACTCCTAACTTGCTGAGCCAGGGCACAGATATTCTTTGTGTAAGCATCTCTTCTTTATCCTGTGTTGCCACACAGCAGCAAGCACACTGCTTCCTGTCTGAGGTTGTTCCATATCAACATGCTGCATATATTTAGACCTATTTCACTCTTTCTCACAGTTCCATAACTTCCAATTATGTGGTTGAACCATGGTTTATTTAACCAGTCCCACTGATAATAGGCATTTGGTGCACTACCAGTCAATAAGCAATGCTGATTTGAAAAGATTCTCCTTAAGGTGGAGTTTCTGGGGCTGAGAAGGAATTTAGGCAGAGGAATGACATGAATGGCTTGGCCTTTTACAGCTGTCAATCTTGCAGCAGTGGGAAGGATGGAGGAGCAGGAGCGACAGCCAGAAGTGAGTCTGGCCAGGGGTCCCATGATTTCTTTAGGAGTAGGGTGGTGAGAGCTGATAAAAGCAAAGAGGAAGACTGGGAGAAGACAGATGGGCAGAACAGTGAATGTGAAGACTCACAAGAAAGGTCTCCCATGACCTGGGAGATTGCCTTGCTGTACCAGGCTGGTTTATTGCTTTCTAAGTCCTTATTTGCCCCTACCCACCTGTGATTAGAATGTTTGTGTGCAAATATCACCACCTTGGCTTTGAGAGAAAGTATGGTTTTACTATTTTGATACTGCCAAAACTTTAGGGAACCAAGAAGCAGTGGATGAAACTTAAAACAAAACAACAACAGAAAGAAAAACAGTTTCCAAAATGAGGTTAACGTTATATTAGTATCTGGTATTTCCCGACTTCTACCAAGTATTAGTGCCTGAAGTTGTAAGTCTATGCATCTCTAATTGCCATCTTCCCCCCATCTTTTTTTCCATACCAATAAAGGAAAACTTATTATCTTTCTATTTGAGGGTATCTACATTACCCTCATTAGCCCATAATTTCTTTCATTCACTGTCTAGTCATAATCTTAATCACTCCTGCTTAAAAAAGCTTAACCTAGTTAAAGGGGCATTTAACAAACTAATCCTGGTTTGACAACACACATGCATGGCGTCTGGCATTAGGAGCATCTATCACTGCCCAGCCACTGAGGGGAAAAGGCAACCAGAGAAAGAGAAGGTGTCTATGTACCCTCGTCTTGTTTTCTTCCTTATGTACAAAGGGAGCTTTGGGAATGTGCCCGCTATGCCCAGGAGTCAAAGTGCACTACACCCTGAGTGCCCTAGCTAGGACTGCCCACCCTTACATAAAACAGGAACAGAGCAGAGCTGCTATTCCTGGTGTGGTTGCTAGGCAGAAGTAAAGAAACATTTGGGGAAAAAAAAATTAGAAAAACTGGCTGTCAGTCACACAGTGTGCCCTTCTTGGCTGGGTACACCTGACCTTGATATGTGATCTGGCAAAACCAAAAACAGCCCCAAATGGCACAGCTCACAGCATTTTGCCCTGGAGAAGCACCCTGAGATATGACATAAGGCAGGCATGGATGTTCATTTGTGACTGGGGCAGGGGAATAGATTCTGCTGTCATTTAGGCCAAAAGTATCAGCAATGTGCCCTGGGCCTCTCCATGCTTCCATTTTAATGGAGATTCTTTTATTTCTCTGGAACAGGAAGTCAAAACTGGAATCTTACAGGTGGAAGGCCATGGTGTTGTTTGTTTTTACTACCGAACCTGACTTTACTTGACACATTTCTTTTTACTCTGAGGGACACTGAAAGAATGAAGACAGTAATGGGAGGGAGGCAGAGAGGTGCTGGTGGGGCAGGATCTCAGGTCTCTTCTCGTTTTCATGCCTGGAACATTCTTCTCAGGCAGATCATTCCAAACAGGATTGATTTCAGGTAAGCCAAAATATTGACCTTTCCGCTCTCAGGCAGGGAGGTGGGATCAAAGGGGCCTGGATCTGCCTTTTGCATGTGGCCTGAGTCACCATCAAATGCTTTTCGGTGTGTACCAAGATAAGGAAGGCTTCATTAGCCTTGGTATTGTAAATTCCTAGAAGCTTCCAATTTTCCAGGGTGTGTGTGTGTGTGTGTGTGTGTGTGTGTGTGTGTGTGTATCTGAGTGTACATACCACCAGAGGCCAGAACTGGAACCCTCTGGGGCTGAAGTTAAGGTAGTTTTGAACCATATGATGTGTGTGTTGGGAACCAAGTTCTCCATAGCAACAATCCATGCTTTTTACTGCTAAACTATTTCTCCAGGCCCCATCATCATTGTTTTTATAATTAAAATTGAAGATGGGGCATTTTGTTACCAAAAGAAATAGCAATCTGAGTGGAGCTCTGATAATATGGTGATAACTGTTGAGAATATGGTAGATAATACTGCTGATGAGTAGGCCTGAAATGTACAATCTAAATTCCATTAGCAGTAGAGGATGGGCTTCACCTGGGTTCTTCTCAAGTCTTCTTCACCCCTTCCTTTGGCAATTTCCTCATCAGACCCCTGTTCTTGGTAAAGCACTTATCCAGCAATTCTGTTCTGCCAAAATAAAAAATTGGATTATTTGTGTTTTGGGAGCCTTGTCGTGTCCATTATCAAATTGAAAATATGGTGCCAAGAAGTTCTGGCTCTGTAGCCTTCTGGGTTCTTTCACAACCAAGACTCCTAAGTGCCTGGCAACAGCTACATTGTACAATGTTTAAGACATGTGTGTAAAACCTAAGTTAGATTCAGTGTTAACACCAAGAATCCTTGATAAGAAAACTATGGACTGGAGACAGGAAAACAAAACTATCAAGAAGAAGCCTCTTGTGGGCCTGGGAGTCTTGGGGCAGATGTGTAACCGACATTGTCAAATAACCCTGTTAGGGTTGTTTTGTTGTTTGGTTTGGTTTGGTTTGGTTTACTATAGCTTTTCTCACCTTTAGAAATAGAACAAATCTGTGCTCCTGGGAGAAGCAGAAAGTACATATTACCTCAGTTTATACTCCTTTCCTCTTAATACACTGCCTTAAAGGCAGATGGTGGCAGGGAACAGAAGCAGACCTTAGATTCTTCATCCAGAGGCCAGCCAGCATGGTAATCTGCACAGAGCAAGGATGTCAGCATGGCAGCCACATAGGCCAGAGTTACAGTCCCGGCTCCTTTCCCTTGCCACTAAATGACCAAACTCAGCCTTGTTTCTCAGAGCCCTCACTCAAAAGACAGTGAGAGTTGCTGCACATACGGCATTATGTCTGATGAGTGAGAGGATGGTAAGACATCTCCTATGTGAGCTAAGGCAGGAGGTGGGTGCTGTCTTTCTTATCACCAAGGCAGAAGGGCAGCCCAGTAAGACCTCAAAGACCCAATCCTGCTTGGCTCTCTCCCCAGCTCCTGGCAGTCTCCTTTTGGCTTTTTTTTTTTTTTTTTTTTTGTTAGTTGGTTTTGAGTTTCAGCTGAATTTTAAGTGTGTTCAAGCTCTTGCTCTGGTATTCCCCAGACTCATAGCTCTCTATGAGCCACCCTCTGGGGAAAGAGTTAGGCTGGGAGAGAATTCACAGACTCCCATCCTTGTCTCCTGGTCTGATCCCTCCAAAGTCCATTCCTGCTACATCCAATCTGACTGAGGAATCTTATAAACTACAGATGCATTCAAAGGGCACTTGTGTGGGGCAGGGCAGAGGAACTGATCCTTCCCTGTGGAACGATCTCTGGGCGGGAATGTGGAAGGGGGCTGGGTACACAACATGGAAGAATGCAGTGGAATCTTGCATTTGCACTGAGACTTTCCTATTGGCAGTTTATTTTGGTTTCTGGTTTTGAACCTGCTGTGCAAAGTCAGCTACTGACAGTTTGGGTTGCTGTTTGTTGATATAAGAGGATTATAAACTCAACCAAGTTTATTCCAAACCTCCTCTCTGGGATTGCCTGGAAGAAAAATAAAAAGAGAAAAAAAAATCGGTTGGTCTCATCTTCCCCTTAAGATGAACTAGTTTCCCCAGAATTATTACCCTGGAGAAGAACTTTGGCTTGGTACTCATGGGAAGCTGCCTGGAACCAACATGCAAAGGCGATAGAGAACAGGAGAGAGCCCAGGCAGGGTGCTCACTGAGACCTCCTTCAGCTCGAGCTCTGCCTTCCGAGTGGCTGTGGACCAGGATCCCTGCGGGTCAGAGGAAGGGAAGTGTGATTTGTGCTTATAATGAACATGTCACAAAAGCATCAGGACCCAGAAAGTGACTTTATAATCCTCGGACCCTAATCCCTTCACTGATAGCAGATATCCCAGGTAGAACATTTGGTTACCTTTAAGAAAAGAAAATGATAAAGCGTTTAACTCAGCCGAGGACTCAGTTTTTAGAGGCTGATTAAATGAAGACCTGGGTGTCCATCTAAATATGTGTGTGTTTCAGATACATTGTGTGCATGCTTTTGTGTGTGTGTGTGTGTGTGTGTGTGTGTGTGTGTGTGTGTAACTTTAAATGGTATCATCTCATAATGTAGTGAGATGGCCTCAAATATAATCATACTGGTCTTTTTGGCCCCCTTCCTTTCTTTTTTATTTCATGACTTCTTGTCATTCATTTAAATTCTTGAAACCAGGTGGTTGTCAAAAATGCTTAAGGAATTCTATTGGATTTGAAAGAGATATTGGAGCCATGGTACTTTCTCTGTCCCCCTATTTTTGCTTCCTGGTGGCCATAGGGTGAGGATGTCCCTGCCACACACTCTTACCCCACCACCCAGAGGCAATGACCAACCAAACATAAGCTGAAATTTCTGAAACTGTGAGCAAAACAACATTTTCCCCCTCAGTTTAAGTTGATTTGCTTGGGCATTTTGTTACAATGAAGAGTCGAAGCTGAGTCACTTAATGTTCTAGCAATTGCTCTTGGAGCTCGATACAAGAAGAACTGAATTTGGTGATGTTGGAAACATTCTTTTTTCTAGAGATAAAGAGGTTTATATTGACTCCCGATGAATCATGTTGAAGCTCAAAAGAATAAAGACCGTTACCTAAAAAGCTGCATAGCAGGAAAGGGTAACCCCCCCCCCCCGATAAAATTAGATCTATAGCCTTGAACACCTGCTGTGCAGACAACTGTACCCCATATTTGCTGTGTAAATGCCTGTGTGATCTTAGTTTCCCCTAACAAGGTGCAGAAAAGCAAGTACAACCTTCTTCATTTTACAAATGAGGAAACCAAAGGTCACAGAGGTTAAATCCATTATCCCAAAACATATGACCTATCATAAGTCTTTTTGTTGGACTCTCAAGGTCAGTGGCCTCACCATTTTACAAAGATGAAAGTGACAAATAATGACAGCAAGCTTTTCTACTTTTGAAAAGCCCCAAAGGTGAAACTGCCTGAGCAGAAGTGTGGCCTGTGATGAACGACATTGGCCCACTGACTGATAAACCCGAAGAAACTACACAGTAGGAAAAGAAAGGTTGAGAAAGGGGGCAGAGTGGCAAGATCTTTCTGTACAGAGAAGAAAGCCGGGCCTCCTCCTCCCTCTGCCTGGCGGGTGCAGCACAGTGGTGGCCAGTGTTTGGTCGCCTTTGCAAGCAGCGGCTGCTCTCCAGTTCTTAGGTTGCAGCGCGAGGTTCTGTTCACCTGACACTATTGAAAAGCAGAGCGGGTGTAACAGTGGCTTATCACGAGGCACCGGAGGTCTCTGTTTCTGGCTGGGTTCTGCAGTGGACTTGGCATTCAGAAAGCACTTGTAGACAAACTGCCAAAATACCAGCTTTATAAAAAAAAACCTCCAAGGTAGGGTCGGGTTTTCTCTCCATCTTCCCTCCCCACCCTCCCCCAAGGTAGTAATCACATCACAGGGAAACCCGAGCTCCTTTCCTTTTCGCTGCCTGCTCCCATTTGCCTGGAAAAGATGACATTTACTGGAGAAGACTCAGAGAGGAACTGCTGTGTTCTGATTTATTGCTCTTTGCTGGAGAAGTTTTTTGCTTCTGAGAATTCTATTGTGTCAGAGCCGGGTGGGATTTGAGTCTTGCTCTGAAGGGATTCAGTCTTGGTAATGAGATTAATAAAGGGCATGTTCTGGACTCTCAAAGAACTATGATGTGGCAATTTACTAAGGAGAACAGAGAAGGGGTGGTTTGTTACATTGCTGTGCTGTCCGTGAGATCCTTTAAGTATAGTCTTTATGCACTCGATGGGGCAGCTCTGAGGTCCCAGGCTGGCTCTCCTGTCCTCCCCTGAACTCAGTCTGTGTCTTGCTTATACTGCCAGTCCTTTCACATGTGCAACAGCAAGATGCTGTTGACACGGGAACAGAAGAGGATGTGTCCTTTCCCTTGGGTGTCAAATCCTTTCCCGAAGAAGTATTGCAGTGGATATGTGTTAAATGATTGAACTGGGATTTGTGGGAACAGTGGGTAATAATGGGGATGGACCTGAGGTTGGCACAGGAGAGAAAGGTGATCTATGAAGCAAGGTCTATCTCTTGATCTGTTCTTGCCATTCCATAATCTATTGCCAGTCTTGTTGCAGAAACCAGAATGCACTTAGGATGTTTCTGTTGAGAGGGCCTTCTATTATGTGAAAACAGTTAACCTTTAGTAGAACTTAAATTCTGCTTTTATATTAGTAGTCCAAGAGAAACTCAAAGGCAGTGGTATTTCCTCTGTTATGACAGACATGTAGCTCAGGCCTTGTCTGTAACATCCTGGGATGAATTTCTTTCATTACTGCCCCAAGGTCCGAGGAGAGAGACTTTATCTTTTTTAGGTTAAAAAAAAAACAAAAAAATCAAAACTAGATTTCAGTAGACAAGAAGAAAAGGGTGTATTTTCCAAATATATGGAAAGATGAAACAAATATTATTTTTACTTATCATTAAAACAATACAGCTGCTTGTGTATGTATCTGTGTTCTGTGGGTGCGTGCACATATCAATGTGTGTGCATATGTGTGCATGTGTGTGCATGTGTGTGCATGTGTGTGCATGCAGGCTGAGGTTGATGTCATCTCGCTTGATTGCTGTTCACTTGATTGTTTTAGAGCATGGAAGAGTGTCTTGTAGATGCTGGGGATCTAAATTAAGGTCCCGATGTTTGCATAGCAACCCCTTTACTGACTGAGCCATCTCTCCTAGCCCATACAATTGCTTTTAAATGATAAAATGCAATGCTACAATCATGATTTCTAAACGTGTGGGGGAAATAAGCAAGTTTTTAGTGGGGCTAGACTAAACTGCTAAGTACTAACTTAGCTGCTAAAAATGAAATAATATGCTAAGATTTTCCTGTCCATGGATGGGAATAATTTGATATATAGTTTCTAATACTTCCAGAGTGATAAAGATGATGGAAAACTTTCCAGTTCATTAAAAAGAGAGGAGGGATAGGGAAAAACAATAACAGCAACAAATCAATTCTGAAATCTTGTTTTATAATTGGAGCTCTAGTGTTTGAACTGGAAAGGCCGTTTCAACCTGAACATGCTGAAGCACGGAGGAACAGGAAGTGGCCTTAGCATCCTCGTGTACCTCTTTGGACAGCAAAGCATGACTGGAAGGTTTCCCACTGAGTTCTGAAACCGTGTATGCTCTCAGATCAAGAGCTAGTTTGTGATAGTGTTGATAGCTCTTGATACAACTCCCAGTAGAGCTTTGCTTCCCAGGGGGTATTCAGTAACTGCTGAACTGGTCAAGCCACATGAAATGGTAAAGCTCACCAGAGACCACCTAGCTACTAAAGGGTTTTGTGTATTATATTAGTAACATCTTACTTTCTGTGTTTGTGTTAAAATTCCTTGGAAACAGAATTCATATTTTATTTATATGTGTTATCTAGAATTATGATCATTGTGTGTATGATGCTTGTGTGTTGTATGACCATAAGAGTGTGTACATGTGTTTATGAACACACATGAGGAAGCCAAGGAAGACAACAGCTGTCTCACTCTATTGCTTTCTACCTTATTTCCTTGAGATGGAGTCTCTTGATGATCTGGAAGCTTGCTGTGTAGGCTAAGGTGGCTTCCAAGGAATGTGTGGTCTGCTGGTTTCTGCCTTTCTGTGCTGAGGTTGCCAGCCTATGCAGCCATGCCTGGCTCTTCATGCCGGTTCATAAGAATTCAAATGCAGGTCCTTATGCTTACACAGAAAGTGCTTTAACCTCCTCAGCCATCTTCCCAGACCATACCTGGAATTATTTTTAAAAATTAAGAAGATGAAGACCCGTTGAACCACATTATTATGTTTGAAGGGATGGTATGAAGTAATGTTCTGTCCTCTTCATGGCACCTTTGTCACTGCTGCTCTGGTCTTATTAGTTTCTTTGGCTGGTTCCCTCTGCCCTTTCCTTGGGGTGAGGGAAGCTCAAACACTAGTGGCTCTTGGTACCCAGATTGATACCTCCTCTGTTGTCTCGTCCACTCCCAGGGATGCTTCTCTGGTACTGTATCCTTTGCTTCTTGTAGATTCCATGTCTTTTTTTCTTTTACTTACCAAAGATATTGAATAGAAAATATTTTTCTTTATTTTTTTCCCCTTTTCTTTTTCTTTTTTAAAGGAAAATGATTTTATTTTGCTGTATGATTCCAGAGTGATAGTGTTCAGTATTTTGGGCAACTCTTGATAAGACAGAAGGATCAAGAAGAAACAAGACCACATGTCACGTGCACTCAGTTAGCAGTGAGAAAAAAAAAAACCCAAGACAAGTGGTTTAGCAATATACCCTCAAAGCCTGGCATCACTGACAAATGAGAAAAGCTATCAAGAAACTTCCCCCTTTTCATCAATATTCTCTGTATTCAGAAAACACCCTGGGCTTAGATATATACTCAAACTAGAGAAGATGGGAAATAAAGAATAAAAATGAGTGAAAGTGTATTTACATTGTCACACACACACACCGCACACAAACACACACACACCACGCACAAACACACACAAATCATTCCACAAAAAAAGACTGATGAGTAGCCCCTGAGATGTCCATGTTTCCAAAAATACAGGGTAAGTCTGAATTAGAGTTGTAGTCAGCTGCTCAGGCGAGACCATTTAGCTCTGAACAGTATGAAGCAGGAAATACGTACTGGCAAAAAAAGTCAACAGGGTGGGGAAAAGCACCAGGAAGGCTTGTCAGAGCAGGGATAGTTTGGGGATGTGTATGTAGGACATTGGTCTTAAGGAAGAAAAATGGCACTAGGTAGAATTTCAGCACTAGACAAATAGGACATTGGGACAATCACAACAACAGGTCATTCAGTGAGGAAAAATTCCATGAAAATCTAATATCTAGAAAAGGATTTGGAGAGCAATCCTGTGCAGAAACAAGGCTGGCCTCTTGTCTGGGTTTGTAGGTCCTTGAGCTACTAGATTAGGTTTTCAGCATTTCTCTATAATAATAGAAGGAAGGAAGATTTGGTCCTGAAGTTGGAAGTGGGAATAAACTACAGCCTGCAGCAGAAATACGAGTTGCCCCAGGGAAAGGGAGTGGAGGGATAGGAGAAGGTGTAGACAATGAGTCAGATAGGCCATTAAACCAGAGTCTGGATGCACAGTTTTGAAATGAGCATTAGCGAAGATACTAGTCTTCACACACTTGTTCTAACATGGATACTGTCAATACTTAACTTTAAACATGTTGGCCAAAAATGGCCTGCTTTCAGAAGAATTATTATTTGTATTTCTATCCCAATAGTTCAGTTGCCACAATCCAACATATAAAATATACTGAAAAACAGCAACAATATTGCTCTGATGACTTGGTAGAGTCTTAAGAACAGATAGCACATGGTGGGGAAGAATCAAAGTCATACTTTAGATAACTCCCAGATGTGAACCATTAATCCAAAAACTGCTATATATCTCAGACCTTCAGTGAGGCAACAACTGTAATCACTCCAGTGCAGACATTGCATTATTCAGTGACTTTGTGTGCAAATTTAGATCCAATCTCTTTCCATTCAAATGTAGGGCATGAACAGGCTATTCTCTCTTAAACTACCAGTTCTGTACACGTATCTCCTCACTTCAGAACCTCCACTAGCTCTCTAACTTGCCCCAGGTCACATCCAAAGTCTTCTCCTCAGTGTTTCTTCTCCATTTATTCACTTCACATGCTCAGTAACAGCCCTGCTTTTGTCTGAATACATTAGACAAATCTGTCCCTGACTTATGTTCATGCTACTGAAACAACACCTCTTGTTTTCTCATGGGTACTTAATCCCTGTTGTATTTTTCAAGTCTAGCTCTTTTTCCCTTTCCAGCATAAAAACTTTGCCAATAACACGTGCCATGAATTCTCTCCCTTCTGTCATATCTCAGTATTTTGGACAGGGATATCATCACCTACCTAACATGATTCTCTCTGTCTTCTTACAGAGTCCTGGTTTTTACTCTGGAAAACCTTGTTGGAGCAAGGATGGTTAATATGCTGGCCACTGAAACAGGTGAATTTCTAGAAATTGATTTCCTGGGGTCCAGAGAGATGGTTCAGAGGACACTGGCTGCTCTTTCAGAGGACCCAGAACCTTATGGCAGCTAAAAACTGCCTGTAACTCTAGTCCTGTGAGCTGTGACATCCATTGTGGAAACTGGGCATGCATGTTATGTATAGATCTACACGCAGGCAAAACACCAGTACATATGAAAATATATAATTTCTTGTGAAAAAGATAGAGATTGGATTCCTGATATTGGCATAGCACTGCATTCTCCCTTTTTTCATGGTTTATTAAAATTTTTCCCTTTTATTATTTATGTATAGACTATACACATGAGGCATGGTTTGTTATTCATATCATGTACGTAATAGCAAACTGATTACAAGTCAAGTAAACTGGCTAAGGGAGCCTAAGTTTATTTAATTCATAATAAACTAAATTTAAAAATTAATATGAAAAGACAAAAATAAATTTAATCAATGTATCCACACAAGTAAAATGAATATAAAATAATAATATGGGTCTGACTCTTTCTTTGGAATAGGTAACATGAGGATAGATGGGTGTCTTTTTCTGCCTGAAACTTGGACCAGAAGTGCCAGGGGAAATAGTGATCACTTGTTCACAAAATAATGAAAACTAAATGCTAAGGATGGCAGCCTGGAAAGGGAGGAATGAGGTGTGCCACAGCCACAGATCTACTCTACCATCGTGTGTTGCAGTTATGTGGCTAACATTTTATAAATATATAAAAAAAACCCTACTGGATAATTCATAATAGGTTAGTAGGTAATTGATACTACGTTGGTAATCTAAAATGGAAAATTAGTGGAGTTTAACTAATTTTTAAGAATTGGAAAATGTAAAAACTTGAAATTTACACACACCAGACTTCTTATATATTCACACAATTTCTCAGGCAAAAGAATTGTGGTATAATATAGACTAGTTTGACTAAACGTTTACAACTCTTCAAAAGTAAAGTAAATAAAATATAGTCATCTAAAATGCTTAAGGGCATTAACTTCATCAACTGAAGCATCACAGTGGGACTTAGCCTGTTCTACTTTGGTTGATTAACCAAGTAATCATTTAGTTCATTAGTTAAAGATTGTCCTGAAAATCATTATTTTTATTGCAAGTGAAATTTGTTATGCTCATAAGTAAAACAGATACTTATAAGTTAAATGTACATAAGTGAAACTTTTACCTGTTTGATAATGGGGATGAAGCTCAATGAATGCCACGTCCACACACATCAAGCAGTTGGCCATGAGACATATCTCAGCCTTTGGTTATATGTAATTTTGAGACAGTGTCTTGGTAAACTGTCCATCCTTGATTCATCTTTTGGTATTCATCCCTTCCATTCCCAAGCACCTGATGTTATAGCTGTGTGCTCTCGTGCCCAGCTGTAAATGAACAACACAAACTAAAACAAAACAAAATGAGGCTTTAAGTAAGACGGAAGAGCTTAAAGAAAAAATTAGACTTTTACTGGAGAAATGTATTATGTATTATGTGGAACAATTAAGTCCTATGTGATTATAAGGACTCTTAGCTCTTGATTATCCTAAAATTCTATTTGATGAAAACCAGTACTTCAATAAAGTCTTCCAGAGTAGGGGGAGACAGAAGAAATCTCTGTAAATAGCTTGAGGGACAACGATGGCACAGCACGAGCTTGGTTAGCGTGACCTTCTAACCTCAACAGAAACGATCACGTTAGCCTAAGAGGTGTGTGCAAGTAGACCATGGAGAAAAGCCACCTATATCACACAAACAATTTTTTAAATCACACTTACTGAAGATGAAATAAACTGTGTATTTCTTTAATTTAGTCCTATCTTCAGTAATTCTGGCAATTTCCAGTAAATTGGAAAGAGTGTAAAATCCTGTATACCTTCTTCTATTGCCATCAATTCAGAGTCTAGAATACTAATGAAATAGAGACTGGACATCTTCCTGAAACTATGGAATGAAGTAATAAGCATTGCATGTGGATTTTCTCATTCACAGGGGCTACACAGTAAAAGTATCAGTTTGCATTACTCTCTGACTGTGAACTTTCCTTTTTGAGAGAAGGAAGAGCTTCACACAGTGAATAGTGTCCCTTAATTCTGAGGGGACAGGATGAGAATCAGGACAGAGAATCTGTACCTGAGCTGACAGGCTTCTAGACTGTGAATTGATAGAGAAAGGATGCAGGTATGAGGATGAGAGTTCACTCTCTACTTTCTTGTTGGTTATATATAGATTTTTCAATACAGATTTGAGAACCCAAGAAGGTAGCATATCATTGTTTGGCTTTTTTGTTAGTTTGTTTTGGGGGTTCTTTTTAGCCTGCTTTGTTTGGTAGAGTAATGGAATTTGCTGGATGGAAACAGCAGAATGCTCCCACATATGCATTAAGTAATACAAATGATATGTATGGTACAAGTTGGGCTAAGGGCGTCTGAGGGAGATGGAGTAGGTCAGATGTGATGATGACTGATATGAATAACAGCCAAAGACAGCTCATCTCTTATATAATGAAAACAAATCTGGTGCATCCACTCTGTTTTACTAAAGCTAGTTAATTCCTGAAGTAAGTTACAAGAGAATAATTGTTGATATCTTATGTTTGTACTTACTAGCAGCAACTCATAAGCATTTTGCCCATTGTCTTTGCCATGATTATGGCTGAAATAAGATTGCAGGGTTTTTTCCTTTTTTTTTTTTAAAAGAAAAAAGAGTGAGAAGTGGACAAGTGTGTCATCAGGATCTACATTAAAGGGACACTATATTCAAGTTGGCTCAGCAGGGAAAGCACTTGCCCACAATTATGACAACCTGAGTTCCATTTCGAGAATCCCTGGGTCAGAAGGAGAGTATGAACTCTTGCAAGTTGTTGACCTCTGACCTCCTCATGTATGTAGTCACCAGCACACCCAAGTGCACACTTCCTCATTCCCAGTGAATAAATAAAGTGGTAATGTGGTTTAAGGCATAAAGGAAGAGCCCAGGTTTCAATAGACCTGCACTTACCCTGCATACACTGCAATCTCTGTCCAGTATCTGATTCTGCAGGGATTATTCAGTTTTCCTGTCTGTTTGCTGAGCAGAGAGGAAGCTTCTGACATGGTACCTGAATTGTAGAAAATGGGCAATCAATACTATCCATCACCTTAGATAGCCTATAATTTATACTAGTTTCTATTCTGAGACTTAAACAGTAAGAAAACCACCAGATCTGTCTATTTAAAAACGATCTAGATCCTCAGGCTTTAGATAGTGACTCAGTGGCACAGTGCTTGCTAGAATGTGCAAAGCTTTGTGATCACTCTCAATACTGAAGGAAAAAAATATAAAACTATACAGAGATTCAAAACGCAGCTTTAATTTACACAGAAGGATTAGACAACAGCTGAGAATCTTTCTATTCTAATTCCCTTTCTCAGTCTAGTATATTTGGGTTTAGGGTTACAATTTAGGATGTAAGATGAGATATCTTTAGAGCAAACAATAGCACTAGGGAAACTGAGTCAGGAGGTTCACAAGTATGAAGTCATCTTTTATTATGAAACAAATATTGTCTCAAAAATTACAAAACCAAACAACCCCCCCCCAAAAAAAACAAATGGCATGGTTCCTTCAGTTTAGAGGGGAGTTTCATTTTATTAATTTCTAGTGTCTGAAAGTTATGCTGTGTATTCGCTATGTTCTAGTTATACATAGAAGGTAGGGTTAGACCATATAATTGTAGATGATAGGAAATAAGTCAATAAAAAAGTAAGATCAATTAGAAATACTTTCTAAAGGTACACTGTTATATCTTAAGTTATAAATGTCCACAGGCTTCTGAATCTATGCAATTCAATAACATATTGGAGCTTAGCAAACATGAAGCAACCAACAGGCACACCCAGTTCCCTGGGCATGTGTGAAAACCAGCAGCTATGACATGAACAGAGAGAGTTTGTGTGGGTGGAACTGAACATGGAAGATTGGGAAAAGGCTGAGCATCACTGTAGACATGAGAACTGAGTTTTTAAAAAGTCACTTAATGACAGCTTGAATCACTATTCAATAAAACTCCACGGAAGACTTTGAGATTGCTTTGATGTTACAAATTTAGGTCGTGTGTCAGACTCATTGAGTAGGTTGCAAATTCCCCAAAGGCAGATGCTGCTGTCTTCTTTCTCTGTGCATACCCATCCCTTAGCATAACCACTCAATATGTATTTAGGGGATGTGTGGGTAATAAATAAGTGATTAGAAGATGAGATAGTTTGAACTAAATGGGTCTGCAGACCTGAAGAAACTGAGACTCAGTTCAGTGAATTATCTTGTAAAGTTAATTTTATTCTTCTCGCATCTAGAGACAAATGACCCTTTCCTTCCATAAACTGGACTCTCACAGGCTTAATGTGTGTATATTTAAAAATGTTAAATTAGGTGGCTACATATAGAAATTAAGATATACCATAAAAATAGATTTGCCTAATTTTCTTGGTTGGATTAATTTGAAAGATGGAAAGATTTGGCTTCAGAGGATCAAATGCTTATGTGCAAACATTTGGTCATAGCTGCTGAGTAGTGGCTGCTGTCTTGGAATAGGATGAACACAGTCTAGCTTACACAGTGTTCCTATTCACTGTTATCAATTTATACTGCCTATTAGAGCCCTTCTAGCTGGTAGTATATTTGACCGACCCTGCTCCAGATGAAGGCTTGGTTCTTCTTCTTTTTTTAAAGGACACAGAGGAATAAGAAGCCACCTCTCTTCTTCCAAATCCACTGAGAAGCTAGTCGGGCTTGGCAGGGAGCTGTGTTGGTTGACATGAGAGAGAAGGCAGATATGAATGGGCTGGTTTGGGGTGTAGAGCAGATGGGACTGTGCGCTGAGAGCTGGGGGATTCAAATTCCATTTTGGTGGGATTAAGGTCCTTCTTGGTAAATAAAACCCCACCTCTCTAAAGCCAGGTGCTTGTAATTACAGTACTTGGTTACTGGAGGGGAAGAGCACAACAGGGGAGCACTGAGACTCTATTTGGTCCAAACTACCTCATGCAGCTCTCTGGTTCTTAGAAGTCAGCCAATTCAATTTACTTACATTTGGCTTCCACTTTCCAAAATGCATACATCGGATGACACAATCTGTTATATTAGATTTACTCATATTTTATAGTGATATTGCAGAATGTAAGCCAAATATTGTGGACACATGAGATTTATGGCCAGTAATTAATCTTGTAAAATAATGAATTGCCACCAAAAAGGGGGAAAGAACAGATTCTTTTTTCAACAAGAATGGAAATCAAATCCACTCATTTGTTGAGTGAATATTTCAACTCACACATGAACACACACACACACACACACACACACACACACACACACACACCACTAAAAAACAGAATGTAAAATATCTTCTAGCACCCAGCAGGCATCATTTTCCCAAACCACCTTGGGGGTATGGCTGACAGACTGTGTCCTCTCCTCTTACAAATCTTAGCAAATTGCAATGGGTCCTCTGCTAAAGAAACCTGATATTCTTGCACTGGGCCTTTCCAGCAGGAATCCAGCCCTACAGTTGGCAGGCTCTGACTGACACTCAAAAACAGGTCCAGTCTGAAAGATGAGGATTCAGGATGCAAAAACACCACATTTTTCTTATTATTTTTATACATATGTAGCCTTTTGGGGAAAAAGAAGTGAGAAAATATTCCTGGACATGAAACTTAAAAAGAAGCGTAAGTACCATCCTGCACGTTTGATCTGTATCTCACTTGGTTTTATTTCTTCTGATTTGAAAAGAAAGGAAACAGAAATAGACTATTTTAAATCTGAACGAGTATTGCTTATTCTCTATCTCCCTGTCATCCATTTCTCATTATTTACTTACTTATGTTGGAGGAAGAAGGCTGTGTAGAAGCCTGGCTATCCTATTTGCTTTTGCGGGGTTTTGGGGTGGAGTGGCTTGAACTAACGGCAACCTTTTCACCTCAGCCCTTTTAGTGCTGGGTTGTAAGGCAAGAGCTCTCACGCATGAGTAAGTCTGGCCATGATTTTATGGAACGGTATGCAACTATAGGTCTGATCTTCAGTTTAAAATAAAGAGTCCCTCGTCCCTACCTTCTCTGAATGGGTATTTCCTGATAGCCTAATGTGTCTTCCTTCCTTCCTTCCTTCCTTCCTTCCTTCCTTCCTTCCTTCCTTCCTTCCTTCCTTCCTTCCTTCCTTTCTCTTCCTTCCTTCCTTTCTCTTCCTTCCTTCCTCCCTCTCTTTCTTTCTTTCTTTCTTTCTTTCTTTCTTTCTTTCTTTCTTTCTTTCTTTCTTTCTTTCTTTCTTTCTTTCTTTCTCTGTCTCTCTCCTTCCTCCCTCACTCCTTTCTTTCCTTTCCTTTCCTTTCCTTTCCTTTCCTTTCCTTTCCTTTCCTTTCCTTTCCTTTCCTTTCCTTTCCTTTCCTTTCCTTTCCTTTCCTTTCCTTTCCTTTCCTTCTCTCTCTCTCTCTCTCTCTCTCTCTCTCTCTCTCTCTCTCTCTCTTCATTTTGAGTTTTTTTGAGTTTTACATAAAAATCTAGAGGGAGTCTCTACACTTTTTTTTTCATGAAAAAAATTTCTTTTGCTGTTTGGGATTTTAAAAACTGACTATTGGACTTGTGTTCCCTCTCCTTCTTCTAAAACCAAGAAACATATTTTTCTTCTGCACTGAAGTCATCACTGAACTACTAGATACAGTTGGGTCCTGAAACAAGATATCTATAATCTGCATATATTTTTATGGTGGCAGTGATGATAAAGGGAGTATTTTCTCCTGTATACACATAGTGCCTCATGATTTTCATTTTTTAATATTTAAAAGTGAAGTCCATTTTGTCCTGCAGTGACAGCAAAGCAATTAAATCTCTGCTGGAAGGAGTTGAGCTCATCTCTTTATCACATATCAGGATCACTGTGGATCTGCAAATTATGCAGATTATGGGTTTTTATGATTTCTTTAAGGCACCTTATAGGTATTAGGAAATAAATGAGTTTTAGAGATTAACAAAATTGTATTTCAAAATTACATTATTTTTTTCTGTCATTTGTATCTGAGAACATTCGCTCTTGAAAACAAAGTAACTGTGAAGTAAAAAAAACACACAATGATTCTGTTTGAATGTGGGTCTGGGTCACTTGTGTTGTCAGCCAAATCAAGTCACATGGCTAAGGCTGATGTCACTTACAAATGAAATTCCTGCGTGCTCCATGATAATGAATAGGACATGTACCTTACATCTACCAGGATAACCAAGAAAAACTTCTGTTATCCAGTCCAGTGTACTCTGCACTCCATCTTACTTTCATGATTTGAATTCTTTCCTCCTGCTATACAGTGTAAACTTGGAATATAGTTTTAATATTTATTATTGTATAAGCCAAACATAAAAGGGACAGCAGTCTAAAGGAAAACCATGCTACCACTGCCTGTGAATGAAAACATACACATTTCTCAAGAATTATTTAGTTTTCTTTAAAGTTCCTTACCCTTTCAATTGTGTAATTCAAATTTTATTTTTTTCCTAAAAACACTTCTTATTAGTCGTTTTTAAAATTTTCTTTTGCTATAAAATTTTCTAACTTCTTTAATCTCTTGTTCCATTCAAGTGACACTACTTACTTGACACATCTAGGATACTCAACTAAAACATGGTTTTCAGATTATAAAATAAGAAAGTTCTGTTAAATTGTCCAAGGACTTTTAAGTTCTAAAAATGTATAATTATGTTTCCAAAACAACACAGGTTTGTAAAAGACACAAGGATAGGCAATGTGTGCTGCAATACAAAGTAAGATGTTTTCTTTTGTTTCAGTTTTTTGAGACAGCTATCACTATAGCTCTCTGGCTACCTTGGAACTCACTATGTAGATTAGGCTGGCCTCAACTCAAAGAGATGTACCAGCCTTTGCCTCCTGAGTGCTGGGTTTAAAGG
The DNA here is from genome assembly GCF_978045245.1 of Mus caroli. Taxonomy (NCBI): domain Eukaryota; kingdom Metazoa; phylum Chordata; class Mammalia; order Rodentia; family Muridae; genus Mus; species Mus caroli. Next base: position 61,316,612 of record NW_028227271.1, read on the forward strand.
TGTCTCCTGACCAATTGGACAGTGAGATATTTGTCAGACTGGGAGTGGTCATTGGCAAAGGATTATAGAAATATAGTAAAGCACTACAGACCTGTTACTTCAGTTTTCTATTATTTTCTGTTTTGAATTTTGTATTGCCCTCTCTCAAAAGACTCTTTCTGTTATTTTTCCCTTAGCACATAGCTCAGGTTCTGGATATACCAGGGATGTCTTGTTTGCAAACTACATACAAAAAAGCCAATTCGAGTCAACTTAAGGAGGAAGTCATAGAGCTGGTGAAGTTAATATTTCAACATCGTGGTCTACAGGCAACAGAAATGAAGACTGTCCTACTAAGCCCATCATGGACACATTAGACCTCAAGGTCTGCCTCCACAGTGACACACTTCCTCCATCAAGGCCACACCTCCTAATAGTTACACTCCATATGGGCCAAGCATTCACACACAAGCCTATGGAGCCATTCCTATCAAACTACTACATCTTCCAAAACAGAAACTTTGGCATTTATCTTTTCATCTTTGCATCTTACCTTGTCTTCATTTGCAAATCTACTTTTTTTCTCACTTTTTATTTACACAAATGGAGTATTGGTTTAGTTTCATAGATGTATTTATATAAAGTATATTTTTATAAATTTGCATATTGTTTAAAATTTATTAGTAATTCCAAAATCAATGTTTGTGAAACTTTCCCTGTTATTAATAGACATAACAAATTTATAAAAAATTATGTTGCCTTATGTGCATATTCCCATCTGAGGTCAGCTAGGTACTCTCCTTCCTTCCTGTCTCAGCACTCAAACTGTAACCAAGCACTAGCTTGTTGTGACCTACTCAGTGCCAGATTTTGTACATTTTTGTCCTTTAACGTGACTGTTCACCATGGAAAATGATGGAAGGATTGTCTTCCTAAGGGCAAGGAGGCTTTTAAGTGCCTTATAGAAAAGATAAGGGTAAACGACCTTACCATGGCCCTGAGATATAAGAGTGTCACTTTGTCTCAATGTTAGTGGTTCAGTGTATTAAATAAGGTGTTTTAAAACATACATGTCATACGGTAAATTTATATATCAACTGGTTTATAAAAATTAATGTAGGTTTTTTTAAAAAAATACTACTGTGGTTTTCCTCAAAACAACATTTGCTATTAACTAATTCAGTATTTCTAGTGACTTTATGGAACATATCTGTAATGAGAAATGAGAATCAACTTTGCACACATATTTTAAGTAATGTGTAATAGCCAATATAAGAGACAACTAATTATATAGCACCGTAAATATGTATTTTGTAGTTATTCTGTTTACTAGTTCCTTTCCAAATAGAGCCTTAGTTTTGAGAAAAAGTTCACAGTTATCAACAGGGAAGTGCAGTTTACCTGTAGTCTGACTGTTGTCTACTTGATCAGTCTAAACCAGTGGTTCTCAATCTTCCTAATTCTGTGACCCTTTACTACAGTTACTTATGATGTGGTAATCCCCAACTACTCCATCATTTTCATTGTTATTTCATAACTGAAATTTTGCTATCATTATGAGTTGTAAACATCTGTGCTTTCCAATGGTCTTGGGTGACCCCTGTGAAAGGGTCATTCAATTACCAAAGGGGTCTCAACCCACAAGTTGAGAAACAGTTGTCTAAGCCTTCTTCACTTCATGCTCCACCCCATCAAGACACAGTTTGCTACACAACTATTGGGCTTCTTTCCTTTCTGTTTTTCCCCAGTCTATCATTTCTGATTCCAATTTCTTAGTTGTCTGATAGCTTTTTGCTGAGTTTTGAAGAACAAGCTCATACTTTTTTCTGTGCTTCTACAATGGCAACCTTTCATCATTTCCACATTTCATTTATCACTGCTGCAAGAAGACAGCTACAAATATGGAAAAGGAAAGACTAGAATAGATTTATTATTGTACTGGAAGGGGAGGGTGAAAACTCAAGGTTTTAGTTCTGATGCTGAGAAGGACCAGATGCTTTCTGCGTTTCAAGGAGGACTTGTATACACTCAAAACCCAGGTCCTCATACTAAGCATAATTTTCTAAAACAAAAAACTAAAAAACAACAACAAAAACCAAGACGAGTTTAGAGGTTAAGCTGGTACCAAAAACTAATAGGAAACTCAAATATAGAGGAATATGCTATTTTATCTCTTGGGTTATAGTCCATAATGGAGGGAAGCCAAGATGGACATTCAAAGCAGATACTTGCAGCTGAACCTGGTGGAGGAATACTGCTAACTGCCTTGCTGAATTGGAGCCCCGGTGCAAGCTCATTCCTCTCGAAGTTGCCTTATTTCTTGGTGTTTATCACAAAACGGAAACCAAAGTAGGACACAAGCAAAATTGAAGAATACGACAAGAAGTTTGTATATGATGAGCAGGTTGATTTTATTCCAAGGGTTCAAGTTTAGGTCAACACATGCAAATCAATAAGTGGAACACAGAACATAAATGTGTGTACAAATATCACATAGACATCTCCACAGATCCAGGAAAGCTCCTCAACAAAGTTCAGCATTCCTTCGTGACAGAAGCCCCAAGACCCAGAAGAGGAGGACCTTACCTCACAGTAGTGAAGACTATACATGAGAAACCTATGGCCAATATTACATGAGGGAAGACAGAGCATTTCTTTTAGAATCTGACACAGGTTTGCCCATTCTCCCTGCTCTTACATTAGTAGTGTCTTACTTACTATAGGAACAGCCAAACAGTTTCTGATTGTATTAAATCCCACTCCAAAAAATGGAACTCATGCCTGGTACTGTGAATCTGCCAAACCCTGTAGCTGGCTCCTGGGGATAGACCCTGGGGAGAGCCTTATAATATTATTCAGTTAAATGGACCAGTAATATATTTTCCCTTAAGTTTTTATTTTTGTACACACATATAAGAGAAAGTTTGTTTTGCAGCAGATGGTGATTAGCATTGTGGTCCATAACTGGTCAAATACAGAGAATAAGAGTGTGAAGAGCTCAGCTTTAATTGGGACATCTATATCACTTGCACTATACATATAAACAGTGTTCTTATGTAACCAAAAGGGGAAAATAAGTAAGCAATCTACAATTTCAATGTACATTTCCAGTGACATTATTCTGAGAAGTAGAGAAAAAAATCCCCAAATTCATATGGAAGCATAAAAGACTCCTAATAGACTATGCAATTCTAAACAGAAAAAGTGATGTTACAGTTATCATAACTCCCTGTTTTGAATTACAGAACTTTAGGAACTAAAACAGCCATGGAGACCAGTAAAATAAGGGATCCAGAAATGTACCCACACAGCTATGCTTGCCTAATTTATGGAAAATAGGCAGCAAAAATATACACTGAAATAAAAGACAAACAAAAAATAGCTCTAGGAAAACTAGAATTCTATATTTAGAAGAATGAAACTAGATCCATATCTGCCCAAAAATCAACTAAAATGGATCAAAGATTTTAATGTAAAACCTGGAGCTTTAAAAATGTTACAGTGACACACACACATATACACACACAGAAACACACACGAATTTGCGTGCGTGCACACACATGCACTCATGCATGTCCAGAGACGCAGATTTCAAGAAGTGGGTACATTCAGCAACTTTCCAATGTAACACAGGAAGTAATCCCAATGGTTGACAAATGGGATTACAGCAAAGTACAAACTTCTGCACATCAAAGGAAACAGGTACTTCCATGAAGAGACAGTATTCTGGGTGCGTTCCGGATGGGGAGAAAGCCTTTACCAACTATACACAATACAGGATTAAAATCTAGGATATGTAATAGCAACAAAAAATTAAACACTAGAGAAAAAACCCAACCAAATCTGTCAATATAATAGAGCTAAATAGGCTTTCCTCCAAAGAAGTTCAGATGTCCAGGAGGTAAGTGAGCCATCAGGGAATGCAAATTAAAACTGCTGTAAGATACCACTTTATCCCAGTAAAAATGGCCATCATCAAACAAACAAACAAAAGCAAAACCCCCCAAACAAACAAACAAACATCCCCCACAAAAAAAAATAACCAACTCGGGGAGTGTGTTAGGAAACTTTGTGCTGTTGGGAAATAAGCTGTTACAGATATTATTGAAATCAACATTGAAATAAAAAATACTGCAAATGAAACTACCATCACACACACACACACACACACATATGACTTTAAGTCACACAGCACAGAGATAGTTAGATACTCACTCTCTCCCCCCAAAATTATTAGGCAAAAAATAGAACCTGGCTAGTGCTCATCAACAGATGAGTGCACAAAGAAAATGGCGTAAACATACAACATGGGATTTTATGTGGTCATAAAGAATAGTGAAATCATGCTGTTTTCATTGACCAGAAGCCAAATTCAGACAGGAAAATTCCACATTTTCTCTTTATATGTAGAACTCAGACTTAAGGTGGTGTGTGTGTGTAGTTATATAGCATGTGTTTGCATGTGCATAGGTCGTGAAACTAGAAAGAGAAAGGAGAGAGCTTAAGGGAGACAGAAAGAGGGAGAGGGTAATGGAATCAGGACCAGGAAACAAGAGAAGTTGACAAGGGAGAGCATACCATAGCAGGGAAGGATGCTGAACCCAGCATAATAGCACATGGGACGGAAAGTGCTGTAACAAAACCGAGTCTGAATGGTATGGGTAACCCAAAATATGTCTTAAGGTTTAAAACTTGGAAACAAAGTACTAAAATAAAATAAAACTTCAAAAAAAACCCCAAAACTAACATGTTATTTTTTAAAATTATTTATCTGTTAGCTGTTGGAATCTGTTTTCTTCCTTTTTCACAAGATACCCTCACTCTTCATAGCACTGTCAATACAAAGGTTCCAATAAGTGTTTGTCTAGTGGCTAAAGGAAATGAAAAGAAATGGCAATTGAATGGATTTTCAGGCCTCTAATGTTATTCTCTCCAGTAATAACAGTAAATATAAAGTAATATCATTATCTTCCAAAAGAAGATCTGCAATAAAGAACAAGAGAAAAGAGGAGCCACAGTAGCTGTGAATGTCACTTTTATTTCCTCAGAGGAAGGGATGAGATGAGAGCCATATCCAAGCCATACATACATTTCACCCCAAGGCTTACTGCTAAGTAAACTCACCTTTTTTAGTTCTTTCTGAACTCTGACTGGCTGAGTCAACTCAGCTATTCTGGATCAATCTCCTCTCCAAGCTGACTGATTCGATCTGGCTTCTCTTGGCTTCCCACTGATTTACTCTGCTTGGCCTCTAACTCTGGCTATTCTAATCTTTGGGCTCCTTATTCTCTGATTATTATTCTCAACGGCCTGTGCTTACCTGCATTGCACGAGCTGCACTGACTCAACTTATTCAAGGGAGCTCCACTCCATTGCCTAAAGTCAACTCAACTGCACTCACTGAACTGCCCTCTCCCTGACTCACTCTGTGCTGCTCTTAAGTAGCTTCTGTTTCCTGTCTGTTCTCTTGAGAGTGGGTCATATCCTGTTTCTGACTCATTTTGTTAAATCCTTCTCTGATTAGTCATTTGTCTGCCCCTCAATAAGAAGTAAACTTTCAAACATGGCTGCTTCCTTTTCAAACTAACTTTACCTTCACTGTTTGGGATTAAATGTGTGTACCAAGGGCATGTCTGTATTCCAACCAGAGATGCTACTGTATTCCAGGGTGTGTCTGCATTCTGGCTTGACTGTATCTTTGGCTGTGATTCCTTGCCTGAGTAGCCATGATACTGGATTAAAATTCCTCTACAATTGCAACTGTGCAGCTCTGTGCTCCCTGTCCTTCTAGAGACCACTTGTCAAAATATGAGCAGTTCTTTCTGTGGGAAGTCTGACTTTCCCTTTGAAAATAATTAATTATATCTGGTTTTCTAGGCAACGGCTCCATCAGTTTACTTATGCTCAGTTTTTGCTGCACAGTAAAGTGCAACTTGAAAAATCAAGTTTCAAGTTCTAAAATTTTTGAATCTACCATTAGTATCTCATCTTTAAATACACTTAATATCCCAGAAATTATCAAATGTCAGGGAGATCCTTATAAATGAAATATGAAGACAAAGCACAGAAATATTATGCTTTGAAGATAAAGAGTCTAGATGTGATTTAAGATCTTAGAATGAGTGAGAGAGGCAACGGAAAACATGTTAGATGAGTTGGAGGATAAAGTTGAGAAATAAGAGAGCAAATATTGGAAAATTAGAGGTTACTATAGAATGTTCAATATTTGAATAATAGCTTGGAGAGTGAAATAAGGAGAAAATGAGGAAAGCATGCATACCATTAGAATATTTTCAGATATGAAAGATATAAATTTGCTGGTTGAAAATCCCAGCTTGTTCCTAGAAAACCCAATGAAACAAATTGCCACTCTAGTATCTATTTAGTGCAGCTTCAGACCCATAAGCTTCCTGGAGCAAACTCAGCCCAGGAGCCTAAGCAATCAATCAATCAATGTAAAAAAAAAATCATAGTAAGCATGCTTTGGCCTCCTAAAAAGAAGTCCTTGGAAGTTATAAAAGGTGATACTTTAAAATTTTAAATGGTCAAATGGAAATGAATTCAGTCTTGAAGTTTATAGTGAGCCAAGCAACCAGTTGTAAGTATAGATTAGGGACTTTTTTGTCCACAAAAAATTTCAGTGAGTCCTTACAGAATGCATTACACTGTGGGGAAGACTTAACCAGCAAAGAGGAAGTGGTGTGGTTGGGGAAGGGACGTCCTGGAACAGTCACCAAAGCTAATGCCTTGGCAGCTCTGGTAGCCTTCAAAGGGGACCTTATAGGGCTGGGGAGCAGGAAGACAGGTTAATAGAGTCAAAGAAGGGACTACTGGGGGGAGGAGGGGGGACAAGGAACCAGTCAGAGTGGGAAGGGCACAGGGAAGGACAGGAGGGAGCATGAAGATATATATTTGAAAATACTATAACAAGACTTGTCTCTTTGTATGCTAATCATTTAAAAAAATTAGAAGAATGTCACCATAGGAATTAGAGCCTACACTGCTACCACTGGAACTGAGGATTTGAAGTTCTGGAAGGAAAGGGGAAGACCAGGAAAGGCAAACGTCTGAGCTATACATATAAGTACTGCATGTGGTAACAGGAGTGGGATTTGTGGGCACAATAGAGAAGAGCTACAGTTCTTTACAGCTGGTCTCCAGTGGTGGTCCTGGTATCTGGTAGATTTGAATGGCCAGGAGTCAGGGGGAAAGTTTAAATGGAGAGCCAAAGAGAGTGGGTTTAAGCTACTCTGTCTGCGGACCTCAGCATTTCTTTCTCATTACTTCATTCTGGAAATAAATTTCAAATAGGATGAAATATTTTATTTCTGCTGCTTGGACCAATTTCATGTCAATTTCTCTCTCTCTCTCTCTCTCTCTCTCTCTCTCTCTCTCTCTCTCTCTTTCTCTCTTATCCAACTCTGTCTCAAAATATGCAGGTGGAGATTTGGGGAAAATTGTTCCCACATTAATCCAGATGTCACAGTATATATCATATTAGTTTGTTTCTTGACACTCTGGTATGCAGTGGACACCTCTTAATCACATTAAATTCCCAAACACAAAGGTGAATTTATGCTTCCACATACAATGACTACATATGTACATAGAGACACGGCAATGTTTGCAGAAGAGAACACATCCTGCTCACATGGCTCTTTGTCTGGTGATAGCATCTTTGTTTAGCTACACCACACTATCATACCTTATATTTACTTCTTTTGGTTTACTGAAATGAGGTTTTGCTATTTAGCCTGGCTGGTATGACATTGACTATGTAGATCAGGCTGACCTCAAACTTTTGACAGTTGTCAATGGTACTTGGAATACAGGCATGCATCACAACACCCGGCTTATAATTTTCAATCTAAAATTTGGATACCAAGTTAAGCACAATCCACACATCTGTGTGATCCAGCAGAATAACAGGAGCAAGCAAATATTGATATTTGATACTTGTATAAAGTAAAAAGACTATTTATGACCATTTAATCTATTTTTATAACTAAGAAAACAATTTTATCTATTATACTGGACAGTCAATACCTTATCTGATTTGTATAACAGAGAAACAGTATGTGTGGCTTATAACTATAACTTCACCACAGAGGCTCAGTCAGGTTTGAGCCAGTTCACAGATCCAGACTTCTTTAATAGATGAAGCCAAATATAAAACTATAAATCTTTCTCCTGTCCATCCTTAGTAAGAGTTAGGGTCATTTACTTAGATGACCATGTTCAAGAAGGGGAAATAACTAGACTTTGGGGGGACCCTCAGATACTACTTTAAAGTTAATTTTTGATGACCCCAAATATTATCACTGTGGTCTATGACAAGGAGGGTTCCACCACAAGGAGGGATGTTTATGAACATTTGGTCTGTCTGTCTGTCTCTCTCTCTCACTCACTTGATTCTATCTCCCAGTGGGGCTAATCAGCCCCCAGGTTCATCTCATGCATATTTTCTCAGTTCTATTTTGAATAGAGTAGTTGTCTTCAGGAACTCAAAGAACCCCCTATTAGTTTTCTTACTAATGTATATTTTTCTATAATATTTAAAACATTTCCTCCATATTGGCTCAACATAGTGGCTTCTAGAAATCCATTTAACATTACAAGGTAAAATACACCTAAAAAGCAACAAAACCACAGTGAAGGTAAAATAAAGATGGAAACAAACTGGAAGAAGCAATGAGGGTAGCACAGGAACTGCCTGCCAAGAGCCTCCACTCACTTACTGAGGGTGAGCTGTAAGTCTGCCTGCCCTTGAAGATGGTGTTTGAAATGGTGTATCTGCCGTAGATGGTAAGACTGAGAAGTTCTGGGGAGGATGTTATCTGCTCAGTTGTTTATCCCAGCCACACCACAAACAGATTAGCTATTGTGCAAACAGAGTGGAAGAGATACCCCATTCATAGTAGTGAAAATTGAACCCAAGTCTTAGATAACTGAGAATCTCCATGTATCTCTTGTTTTCACAATAATGTTTGCTTCCAAAAGCTGCAGTCACACACAAGAATACTGAAGTGATGCAGCTAAAAAGTGTGAGGACACAGACGATTAGAGAAGGGAAATAACTTTAAATTTTCAGGTCAGATCTTGAGCTTACTCTAGTGATCTGGTCTGATCTGGATTTTCTTTAGAATCAACAATATGGCCTTCTAAATTATTTCCAGGAGACGGAGAACAAAATCAAGAAATAGGAGTTATCACATCAGCATAGAGATGAGTTCTCAAGAGGCAGGACTAGCTTTTGGAGAATCAAACATTTATACATTTTAAAAACATTAAATAAGTAATTATGGTGGGACTTTTTAAAACAACAAGTTGGGCCAGATAAGAGCTGATCTGTGACGTTGGTGAAAATTTTTCTTATTAATTTAACTTATCTACACAAATATAATACATGAGCACATACTATCTCATGTAGGTAGGAAAATGAACATTTAACATATTTAAGAGGAAAAATTTCCATAATCCATACTGACACAACAGCACAAAATGCCAAAATTGTCCCAGCCTGTAATACTACATGTACCCTTAACAAATATCAACAATGAATAAAAACATTGTGGGAAACTTTAGTCTGGGACTATGAATATCTGATAACATAAAAGATAAGAGACTCTGAATCAGTCAGTGAATGAAAGCAAGAGTCAGTGCCAAATTCAACCAAATCTGTGAACATAAACACTCAAGATTCAGAAAAAGCTGAGTCTGTCCTACTCTAGCCCTGTCGTGCAGACAGGAGATCAATCATGAGCATTCTCTGTATGCTGCGGAAACTATGTGTCTGCCACCTCCTGAATGTGACTGTGAAGCAATGCCATGGGCAGTATTCTGCCAGCTGTAGCCTATGTGAGGGGAAGACTGACAAACTCCACTCCAACACATTCTCTAAGGTTTTCTTCATTTATACTAATATACATAAAAACCACTGTGAAAAGGCAAAAGACACACAGAAAAGAAACATACTTTCAACTCAAATCAGAAGACATAATTTGTATTAACAGGCTATATTTTACAACACAAAAGACAGTAATAAGACAATAGAGAAGGAATATATTACATCTTCAGAGAGATAACTGAAAAGGAAATAAAATGATTTACACATACTAGGGACGCATGGCTTTGTTTAAAAGCCAAGAATTACTAGTTAAAACTTTGTTGCAAAGCACACTGAAAAAAAAAGTAATTTATTCTTATTTTATGTGCGATCGTGTTTTGCCCACATGTATGTCTGTGAGAAGGTGTCAGATCCCTGGAATTAGAGTTAACAGATAGCTGTAAGCTGCCGCATGGGTGCTGGGAGTTGAACCATAGTCCTTTAAAGGAGCAGCCCATGCTCCCAAACACTGAACCATCTCTCCAGCCCACAAAGCCACTTTGGTTACTAATAATTAAGAAATGTATTGTTGGGGCTGGAGAGGTGGCCCAGCAGTTAAGAGCACTGATTGCTCTTCCAGAGGACCTAAGTTCAATTCTCAGCAACCACATGGTGGATCACAGCCATCTGTAATGAGATCTGATGCCCTCTTCTGGTGTGTCTGAAGACAACTCTAGTGTACTCATACATAAAATAAATAATTCTTAAAAAAAAGAAATGTATTGTTTGTTTTTTAGTGAGAAAGTATTTTCGTACAAGGAAATATCATTAAATCTTTATGGAAGCAATTTGAAGGAAACACACACACACAGAAAGGAGAGAGAGAGAGAGAGAGAGAGAGAGAGAGAGAGAGAGAGAGAGAGAGGCAGAGACAGAGAACACAAAGGTATGTGGTATGTGCAACTGTCCAGTTCAACATTCCTAGTTTTAAGAATTTATCATGTAAAATCATGTGAAGCAGTACTTTTTAAAATGAGAGAAAAAGAGACAATGTAGGGAACTGACTAAATAAAATGCAAATATACATGGTTTCATGAAAGGAAAAAAAAAATGACAGTGAACTGAACTCCAAGGCACACTTAAAACATTGAGGTCTGAATTAGTATCCATGTCGCTCCAAAGAGAGACACTAGGATGCAAAAGAGGTAAGAACACATGTGTAAATGCACATAGATTCACATATATGTGAGCACACACACACACACACACACACACACACATTGATTGGCAAGCACAAAAATAGCTAAAGGATTTACCTCTGAACATCTACTCAAATGTGGGAAGCTATACTAAAACAACACGCTCTAAGAAAGAGAACAGGCTGCCTGGGAGAGGGAGATGCCAGGGGCTTAGACAGGAGGGTAGTTTTCAAGAACTGAAAACTTAAGCTATCTGAATGAATGATACAAAATAAAAGACACAAGAATTTCCAGCCACCTGAGATATCTCACACTCCTGTTCTTTCAACCTTCTAGCTGAAAGGAGAAAGAGCCATGAGAAACCGTTAAACGTAAGAACATGGCATGCATAAATACACCCATTTGATTGATAGGCACCCATATTTTATTAAGAATATATTCAGCTTTGGAAGTGTGGAAGTGGACTCATAACTCAAAAGGGTTTTCAAGAATAAACTGTTTCCAAGGGAGAGAGCCATTCTGACAACAGTGAATGATGTGGAGTATGCCTCATCAGTGTGTTTTGTAAACAAACACTGGGCACACACCTATTTACAAAGCTCCTTAATGTAACCAATCAACTAGAAGAAAATATCTCTTGTCTCCAGAATGGAGTGACTGTGAACCACCAGCTCTAACAACAGCACATTCTGAGCTCAGAAATAAAAGGAAGCAAAGATACGTACGGGATTAAGATCTTTCACAGTTTGGGATCCAGTGAGGCTAAGCTTTAAGTGGGAGACTGATCCTAGATTCTTGAAATAAATACTTAGTGTGGGGACAAGGAAAAGATTTTATACGGATAAGTTTGTATCAAAAATCAAGCCTAAGTCTTTAAATACAGCATTGTGACAGACTTTAAGGTTATGTTCTATCTTTTACAAAGATGGAAGAGACCAGAATATGATCAAAACATACTCACGCATCTTTTCTCCCAGTGTCTATCTTTGTGTGTGTGTGTGTGTGTGTGTGTGTGTGTGTGTGTTTAAACACATTTGACCATAGGCTGCAAAAGTGATGTGTTAAATTCTTTTCTCACACATTGAACACTGAAGCTGGCCATTCTAAAATATTTCAGGTTAAGACAGGGCAACCCAAAGGAGCGACATTCTGAAGTATTAGGGGATAAGCAGCCCATAAATCCAATCTATTCACTGATGACTTTGCTCTCAGACTCCTTAGACCCCATGGCAAATTCCTAAAAGATGGATTTTAGGTAGAAGAGGTGAAAGGGAACTTGGTCTAATTTCCTGAAACTACTGCCAAAGAAATGGAGATCCAGATAACCGTGTACAGTAACCCAGTAAAGTAGTGCTACATACCTTTGTGTTTGTGCTCCTTTGAATGGTCGCTGACAAATATATCAATCTTAAGTGTGTTCAGAGCTATGCAGGAACCAGGAAGCTTATTTAGGGAAGCATTTTCTTTCCTCTCTTGAATTTCATCCTTATAGGACAGCACACTAGGTGAGAGGAGAGAGTGCTGCTTATCAAGCTGGAGAGAGAATAGCCTATGCTGAGTTGTTTCCGGTCATTTCCAAATTTTGTGATAAAATGTCAACAGTTAAGAACACTGTGTGCTCTTCCAGAGGACTGAGGGTTCAATTCCCAGCATCCACATGTCGACTGACAACTGTCTGTAAGTCTATTCCCTGAAGATCTGACACCCTCTTGTGGCCTTGAAAGGGACCAGGAACACATGCAACATACTTGCACACATGCAGGCAAAACACCAACACACACACACACACACACACACAAACACACACACACACACATACTAAATATATATATATATATTTAATAAAAGTTGAGGATTTGAGAAGCTGGGTCAATGTAACTGCTTCCATGTGTCCTGTCAGAAGTTTGCACCCTGTGGGCAAGTCTCATGGCTCAATTTTCTTATCAAGGAAACGGCACCAGTAACTTCAACTCTGGCTCACTTAGTCATTCTCAGGGACCCCAATTCCTAGAACAGAAATATCACAGCCAACAGTGGAGTGATTAATAAACATGGCTATTAAAGCCCCCATTACTTCTATATGATTCTTCAGTTCAAATTTCTGAGCACATACAGAAACTAAAGGAACAAAAAGGAGAATTGAAATAGTACAAAATGTTATTATGGAGCCTGGACTGGGCATGTGTTTGTAATCCTAGCTCTTAGGTGGTGGAGGCAGAGCGATTGGGAATTCTAGGTCAGCCTTACTAGGATGAGTTCCAGGCTGGCCTGGGCTATAACCCAATCTCAAAAATAAAACCAACCAACAGCCACTAAAAAGCTACAGTAACAACGTGCCTAGTAACACATTTAAAGAGACGTCTATATTGCCATGTCTAATATATTATAGATTCTTATCTTTTGCTCAAAGAAGACATACATTATTTCCCTATATTGCCATGTCTAACATTATAGATTCTTATCTTTTGTTCAAAGAGGAAATACATTATTCCCAATAGTAATGAATGTATGGCAGAAGATTTCACTAGATTAAAATTGGTAGCACCTAATGTTTTTAATGAATGATATAGTAAGTAGTTTTCCAACTCAGGGCATTTGAAGTTTAATTCAGACCTTGGGAAACAAAGGAGGGGTAAAGATTAAGAACATTCGATTTCTGAAGAAGAAAGCTCCCAATTTTTTGAGTATTGCAAAGTATCACATATGTTTGTGAAATCTGTTGCGAAAAAATAAAGTAAAGGAAAAAAAAACCCAGCTGTGTGGAAAGGTAAAGGCAATGGGAAATACTAAACTTACTCCTTAAACTGAGCATGCGTTTGAATTTCTTGGATCTGGGGAAATCTGCCTTCAGAGCAGGGCTAGGATTTAAATTTTGGGAAAAGGGCAGAGGTTTGTCTTCTTGTTAAAAAAAAAATGGCTGAAGTGTTTTTCAGAAGCAGCAGTCTCATCCTGGCGCTCAGGAGGAAAGTAGAAGGTACCCATCAAATTCTTCTGGAGAAAGGCTAATTGGTGAGGTGGGAATCGACCCCATTGTTCCCGAGAGGACACGTTGGGTGTGAACAGCAAGGGCAGGCCATATCGCTCACCCTAGGTGCTCTTCACTTTAGACAATCCCTCTGGGAAAGCCGGGTGAGCATTATTTTTCTTACACGAAGCTCTCTGCATGCTGTCAGTACTCTTTAGGACCTCAGGGAAACCCGAGCGTTTCTGGCTTTAGGACCCAGGAACTCTGAGGCAGCCTGGCTTTAGATGTCTTGGACCACAGCACCACCTACTTATAGAAGCATCCCGAGCCTTAGCTTGTCTGCATCTCCATCGGAAAGTGCGCTGGCCACATCCCTTCGGCCTCCGGGCAGTGTTCTGTCTCCCCTTGCTCAGGCAGCGAGAAACTTCAGCTGTGAAGTGGTGGTGGAGAGAGCCCTGGGAGCAGCGACTAGACCCGGACACCAAGAAGAGAGTGGACGCGCCCCTCGCCTAGGAATCGCTCTCGCAGGCAGAGACCCAGCATCTCAGCGCCTGCGGTCGCGCTTGCCCGGCCGCGCGCTTTTGCTAGGCGCCACCAGCCCGGAGGACCCGAGAGGTCCACGGACCCTTCTGCAGCCGGCGGAATCCTAAAGCTGCCAAGAGCTCCTGGCGGGTGTCGGCAAACTTTTTCCGAGCCCACGTGCTGACCAAACAGCCCGGCTCGCTTCCAGAGCCTGGCATGGAGCGCCGCGCCTAGGCACGCCGTGCAGCCCGAGAGACAGGAGCGCACGGTAGGCGATCCACACCTGGTGCTGGGGCGCTGGGATAGCCCATCCGGGGAGCGAAAGGCTTCAGAGCGCCCCTTGAAAGCCCTGCGCTCGGCTGCTTCTAGAGTGCCTTTCCTTCTGCAGAGCTCGCACAACGCCCTTTCCCCAGGGTCAGAAGGCACTGCTCGGCAGAGGTTGCTAATTCACTGATTGTAATCACCTTCCTCTCCAAGTCTCCTGCAGCTGTGCCATCTGCGTTAAACTGCTGCGTGGGTCGTGCCAGTGAGTTCGCGTCCTCCCTCCCTCCTTTCTTTAAACTAAGAGGCGCGAAGGTGCAGGTACCTCCTCCGGGTTCTCTCAGTCCTCCACCCACCCAGCTTCTCTTTTCCTCCTCTCCCAGGTTCACCGTGGAGGGAGAGATGCTCATCGAGCCAAATTGATCATTGCAGCCCCAGGGCAGTGACATCTGTCTCTGAGTCCTCCCTAGGAGCGCGACCCGCACTGTCTCCTTCCAGGAGCCCATCATTTCCTCGACTTTTGAGAGGTGTCTCTCCCCAGCCCGACCGTCCAGATGCGTTTTTGCCTTTTCTCATTTGCCCTCATCATTCTGAACTGTATGGATTACAGCCAGTGCCAAGGCAACCGATGGAGACGCAATAAGCGAGGTGGGTCGCGCTCGGCTGAAGGTGCGTGGAGTTCCTGAGTGGGTGGGAGTGCTTATTCACATTTAGGCTTTGGGGACTCGAGGGACAGGACTGTGCTTTGCACCCCAGTTTTTGTGTGGGCTACAACTGACCATTCTCAGGGTCTCAGAGCGACACAGAAAGCTTCCTTCTGTCCCTAGTAGGTGCGGTGAGACCTTAGAAGCATAGGGAGCTTGATGTGCTGGGCTTCCCTCCCGCAAGCGCCCAGGGATTTATCATGTGGTTCACACTCTGTGCCACCTCTCCTGAACTCTTCTTTGGATCATATTTCTTATGTGGCACCATTTTTCTAGTTTTCTCCTTTTGTCTTCTTAATCATCTTCCTTGAAGTCCAAGTGTCTTTAATTTCCCAACCCACGTGTGCCCTAAATCCTGCCCCAGATAATTTTAGACATGGTCTGGCGTGTGTGTGTGTGTGTGTGTGTGTGTGTGTGTGTGTGTAGGGGAGGGGAGAGGGCGGGGGGCAGGGGGTGTTGTTGGGGAGAAATGTCAAGTTGCATGGGAGAACCTGAGTTGCGGAGAAAAAAAAAAAGCAACACTGTTCCACTTTTCCGGAACCCTAGCAGAGATGGGAATTTAATGAATTAAGTAGCGACTCCTACTCTGGCTTTCTCAGGGAGTTCTCCCCTACAGCGTGAATGTTTGTTAAAAATAAGCCCACATTGCCCTGTTTGTATTCTCAAAAGCGGCAGTTTCTGGGAAGGGTTTTGCACTCAATGAGATTCATGTGAGTCTTTTTAAATGCTCGCTTCTCCATCACTTGTGTGAAGGGTGAAGGCAGATGGAAGCCTCCAGAAAGATTTCAGAGAATTCAACTTTAGTTTGCACATAATTCTGGACTCCTGTCTTCCAGTCTTACTGGGGAGCGGCGACTAAACCAAGGGCATTTTTGAGCCAGACACAATGAAGTTTTCTGTAGGGACGTAAACATGTACAGCATCACACGGGCATAGCGTTGAAGTACTAGCACAGGGCCCGTGTACAACAGCCCTTTGTTAGCACCTGATGAGAGTCAGTTGTCTGACCACCAATTTGGTCTTTTTTACACTGATAGTTTGTCATGAGGCTTGGAGACCTTGACTTTGTTTTTCCAGGCTATAAATGACTCTGGTGGGATAAAGACTCTGGCCCTGCAGCTAGTTTTGGAGGTATCAGTGTTGTTGTTGACATTTTGAGGGGGCATTAAGCTTTTCTCATGAGCTGAAGAGCTTGGCCTATTCCAGAGCAAAACTTCAGGTCATCCATGGTGTGTGACAATCAACGAACCAGTGTTTTTTTATTTGCTATGTGTCTCTGGCTTATTATAAAGAACACATACATCCACCCCAGTCTTTTTTTTTTTTTTTTTTGCATCATTTCTGACATTTGAGGAATGTTTCTTTATTTCAGAGGTTACTACATATAAAACATCATGGAGAAAGTCCTCTTCAAAAGCTGGGAGAGTTTGATGTTGCTACCCAACTTTGAAAAGTGACTCTTCATCTCTTCTCACCTCTTCCAACAGGATCCTTTCTCCATGCCATTATTATGTTTTCAGGTGTTGTTCGGCAGATGTGGCAATATTTATATCATCATCATTATTATCATTATTATTATGATGATGATGATGATTATATTGTGGTCTGCAGTGTTTGGAGAAGCTATGTCTGCTTTTAAAGAAAACTGGAATTGAAATCAACTTTGTTGAAAATACCAAAGCTCATAAAGTTTGCAAAATACAGAAGTACCTAAAACTCCTTAGCACATTCCTGACTATCACAAGACTGACTAATTTAGTGGTGAACTTCTGATTCACACTGCTGGCCCCTGTGCTTGAGTGCAGAAGAATTAGGGGCATTGTCTGAGATACAGTCTGGAGATGCTGCTGAGTGGAGAATGGTATCACAGCACTCCTGCGGCCAGGGGCGATACTGCATGCCTTTATTTCTCCTGTAGGGCCATCTCCCAGGCTCTGTGCCTGTGCTTTCCTTCTTGCTTGTCTGAATCACATTCTATTTTGTTTCAGAGCTTGCTTTTGAAAAATCTCTTGCAGCAATTGCCATCTACAGTCCCAAGCTCTGACATTTAAAAACCCACTTAGAAAGTGTGCAGCAGTAATGTGTGCCAGAGCAACCTTGTCATTTCCTAAAGTTTGAAGGCTTTCACGTACATGTCAATGGGTATGGCTGTTTCAAAAAGTGTCTATCAAAGTATGTTTCTGGCTTTCTCTTCCTCAACAGATGTCTCTTCCTGAATCCCAAGTTTATGCCTGAAATAACTACAGTTTTTAAAGTGACCATACTATCTGTGCCAACAAAGGGTGCACTGTGTTTTTAATTAAAAGTGGAACTACTTAAAGGACTGGCTAGACAGCGCAGGGTCATAGTAGCTTTTCTGCCCTGCAAGGAAGCTTAAGGGACTGTATTGTGAGCATATTGAAATGAATAGAGATCTAACTCAAGTTGTGTGAATTGTCCCTCCTCACAAACTTAAGCTGCTTTTAATTGATCTCATGTCCACTGATTGATCCTATACCAATTGTTGTGCATACCAAACAATTGGCTTTTCCAAAGGAGATTGATTTAAATTAAGGTTTGGTGTTCTTTCTTTCTTTCTTTCTTTCTTTCTTTTTTTTTTTTTTTTTTTTGTGAATGCCTGTCTACCAGCCAAATCGTGTCAATACTGACAGTTGACATGCTAGAGCCTTTTGTGGTACCAACATTTCCCCTTGCTCCTTTGTTTTGTATAGTGGCAGTTAAATATTACCTTCTAGGAAAAAAGTGATTACTACTTAAAAAAAAAAGGTGCTGTAGCATAAAAGATGAGTTATTTCCTTGGCTTTGTGCTCTGATGCAGGCAGGCAGCAATGGCACCAGGATTGGTTAGGCTTGCCCCTGGGACCTGATTTTTTTTCTTTTTTTTTTTTTTTTTGTATTC
Source organism: Mus caroli (assembly GCF_978045245.1). Taxonomy (NCBI): domain Eukaryota; kingdom Metazoa; phylum Chordata; class Mammalia; order Rodentia; family Muridae; genus Mus; species Mus caroli. Next base: position 61,334,967 of record NW_028227271.1, read on the forward strand.
CATCTGCAAATAATCAAACCTTCACTGTGGCATATTCTCAGAACTTCTTTGGCATTATGTTTAGTCTGCTCCATGATCTCAGATGCTCCTTAATATCATTTTCTTAATGAAATAAAATCCTTGGCAGAGATCAGATCATTTAGTCAGTTAAAATCAATTGCATCCAGTCTGAAATAGAGAGCAAATGTATCCTTTAGCCCCACGTTTTATTCCAAAGATAACCAGAGGATTGAGAAAATAAAATTTCTCATCAACTTTGGGGCAAAACTATCTCATGAAGACCGTCATAGACTGCAACTGAGCTTTCTCCCTTTATTTCATAAAAGTGCATTTAATGGTCCCTAATAGGGCCCAGCTGAAACAATTTTATTAATTAGGCACAAACACAGTGGTAAGAATGCCTATCCTTGTAGAAGGGACACACATGCTGATATTTGGGGAGACTGATTGGCAACTCATGTTTCGTCTCCATGGTAACTGCTCACAGTTGTTAGCCCCTTCCTCTTCACTTAGTAAACAGTACCTACAAGCTACTGTTAACCACCACTATCTGTCTAGAGTTCTTGTGAGTAAACTGCGTTCATAAATGGGTGGTTTTTTTTTTTGTTTTTTTTTAGCTGTATTTACTTACTTTATCATAAGCCACATTTTTTAGCTTAATTACAGAAAATGTAAAATATACCTTTATTATGGTTTCATAGAATTTTCCAGGTTTGGACTATGGTGGCCATGAGTGGCCAGAGTCTGGGCTGTGCACAGAGAAGAGATTTCTTTTTTCTTTTTTTTTTTAATTATTACATATTTTTCTCAATTACATTTCCAATGCTATCCCAAAAGTCCCCCATTACCCCCCCCCCACTTCCCTACCCACCCATTCCCATTCTTTTGGCCCTGGCATTCCCCTGTATTGGGGCATATAAAGTTTGCAAGTCCAATGGGCCTCTCTTTCCAGTGATGGCCGACTAGGCCATCTTTTGATACATATGCAGCTAGAGACAAGAGCTCCAGGGTACTGGTTAGTTCATCATGTTGTTCCCCCTATAGGGTTGCAGATCCCTTTAACTCCTTGGGTACTTTCTCTAGCTTCTCCATTGGGAGCCCTGTGATCCATCCAATAGCTGACTGTGAGCATCCACTTCTGTGTTTGCTAGGCCCTGGCATAGTCTCACAAGAGACAGCTATATCTGGGTTCTTTCAGCAAAATTGAGGAAGCTCTTGAGAGCAGCCAGGCTTAGGGACCCGTAACTGGTGTGGCTGGTGGGTGTGGCACTCCAAGTGCTGTTGCTTGTGACCTTTTCTCTCAGAGGCTCCCAGCACCCCTCCATCCATAACCTCTTGTGCTCACAAAATTACTTTTGGCTTCTTCTACAAAAATGGTTTGTTTATCACGAATGGTGTGGTATTTCTGGAAGCTGAGGTTGGAGAAAAAGACAAACAGTTTCTCTTTAACTGCACAGAGCTAAATTAATTTGTTTGTCATTTATTGTTTAATGAAGAGATGTAAAGGTATTTGTTTTCCATAAGTACTTTTTAATAATGGCTTATTTCTTCCAGTATCCTTTCAAAAATACAAACTAGCACATGGAACATATTAACCTACACTTAAAAGCTTCAAAATACATTTTGTATGTATGCTTGCTTTTTTTTTTTAAGTTCCCAAGTAGTTCAGAAAAGTTGATGTGATGTTTAACTTTCAAAATAAAGATGTTCTTTTTTTCCTTCTCTTTTCTTTTCTTCCACCCCCAACCCCCATCCTCATTGGCTGCTTTTGCTTCCAGTATTATTGCATCATTTTTTTCTGGCCAGAGTTTTAACCAGTACAAGGAGGTCAGGAGATTGCTGAGCTCAGACCAACATCTTATTTGCCACTGACATTTGGAAGGGAGTCAGAATAGGTGACGTTCTCCTAGCCTTCCATTTAATTCTGGCTTACTTTATCTGCTCTTCAAACAAAGCCCGAGTAGCATCTAATATTGAAGCAATCACAAGTTAGAAATGACACTTCTCATTACTTAATGCAAACCTACCTCCTGATTTATTCAGGGACTGGCCAGTTCATAGATTATCCAGGCTACTTATTCTTTTATTTCTTTTATTCCAGCTGACTGCCTTTAAATCTCTTTTCCTCTTTTTGGATACAGTCACTCTTATCCCTCCAAGTCCAGGAAATAGATAACAGACAAATCTTTTGATATAATGCTTGATCTGTTAATCTCTGCTGAAAAGAAGTGCTAAGCTTTGGGATGATGAAGATGTTTAAATTTTTGGTACTTTTCAGGGTGTCTTTAGGGCCATTATCCTACCTTCTCCTTACCCAGAGCAAATCAAGGACTAATCACAAGGGGAGGGCCATATTATGGTTTCAGCTGAAAACAAATGTACCAGATGATAATTATGGTCTTAAAATGCATATAACACACATAATATATATGTATATATTATGTATATATGTATATATATGTATATGTATGTATACATATATGTATATATGTATATATATACACACATATGCATATATCATAATGAAGGTGTCTATAGATGCACATTTTTTGTGTGTGAAGAGAGTACAGTAGAAAAGGTTCTATAATGGGGATTTAGCTTTTTAGAACTAAAATGATATTTTTGCTCATTTCCCCTTGTCTTTCATTTCCTTTTGCTTTTCTTTTAGGATGTAAAGATTAGGACCATGGTAGGGTGATGAGATGAGGCTGTTATTTCTTGCTAAGTCCAGTGTTGCCTCTCTTCTCTCCTCTGGAACCTTCCTTCCCATCAGAGTTTTTAGGTATTCTGTACGCTGCTAGGTATTCTGCACTGTTTTGATTTGAGTTATTTTTTAGTTAACATACACAATAAATAGCTTTCTTATGGCCTTTCCACACATATATGTCATTATACTTTGTTCATCTCAAATCTCTCTCACTGACCTTTCCCTTCTTATCCTGTCTTGCTGGCCACCTACTTCTTCTCATAACTGACTGCTCTGTCACAGGTCACATGTATTCCTTTGCTTTCTCTTGTTAAGTCACCTCTCTTGTCATGATTACTTTCCAATCTTCTTCCCTTTTCTTTGTTTTCTTCTCCTGCTTACTCTGCTTGGTCATCTTGGGGGCATCATTCACTTTGCAATTGGTTACAGCCTGGCTTCTAATTCCATCCTTTTCTATCCAAGAAAGGATTGGATTTTTCTATCCAAGATTATTGGTCTTCACTTTTACAGTAGTTTTCTTTAATAGCAAAACAGAGGTTTAGTTGTTGAAGTTATCTTTAAAATATAACTTTATAATAGGCCAGGCAGTGGTGATACAGACCTTTAATCCTAGCACTCCAGAGGTTGAGGCAGTAGGATATCTGTCAGTTCAAGGACAGCCTGGTCTTCAAAGCTAGTTCAAGGACAGCCAGGGCTACACGGACAACAGGACCTGTCTCAAAAAACCAAGCATCCAAACAACTCTCCACAGCCAACCAAACCAACCAACCAAATACTTTTATAATATGATTTTATGTGTATATATATATGGGTGTTTTGCCTACATGTGTGTTTGTGTACCACATATGTAACTGGTGCCTAGGACCTGGTGACCAGGAATGCAGATCCTCTGAGACTGAGTTACAGACAGTTGTGACTAGCCATGTGGGTCCTGTAGAAAGGCAGCCAGTACTCTTAACTACTGAGTCATCTTGACAGTCTGGAGAAAAGTTTTCTGGATGGCCATTTGTACTCTGTGTTTCCTGATGATCTCACTTTGATCTCCAGTACTCATCTCTCAGGTGATAACCTATTCTTTTTTTCTAGTGTGGGCTACATCCTCTGTCCAGTGACACCAGGTTTTAGTTCCAGTTTTCTATATACCCCTGTTTGTTGATTCTTATTGACAATAGATGGTACCTCTTATTTATTTACCTTTATTCTCTCTATCTACCTTCCATAGCTTTTCTTTAACTCTTACTTCCATAACCAGGCTTAACTTCAGTTCTTAGCTTTTCATTTTTGGCTTCAGATTACAGCACACTCAGACTTCTCAACAACTTCTGATACTTGGGTGGATGTTTTATGTAAACTTGGGCTTGACAACTTATTTCCTCCTCATGGCTCTTTCCTGGATAGGCGCCTTTGCTTGTGTTCCTGGTTTCCAGTCATGGGGTTTCTGTATGTTAAAACTGTGAGCTTTGCTCTTGTTTTGACATTTCTTTTGCTGTCTAAAATTCTATCAGTTCAATTGAACAGTTGAAGCTATCCTTTACTGTAGAATATGCCTTAGATATATCTATGTTTTGTGAGTGTATCTTTTCCATTCCCAAGCATATTTCCTGTCTTAGATCTCATAGCCTCCTTATCTAACAGCTTTATGTTTTCTAAACCCCAGCCCTTTAGAACGCTGCCATGTGCACCATTTGCAGCCACAGATCTACTCATATTTTTTGCCCACAAACCCCAAACACTCTAGCTGCTGTCCTACCCACAAAGGGTAGCATCTCTTTATGTGGTAGTCAGTGTTCTCATCTTCTGATTGAAATATGTTCCTAACCTCCTCCCAGCCTACTAAAGCATCACATAGTTAAACTCCATCAGGGTACTTCACTTGCTTTATTGAAATGCTATATTAGCCAGTTAAAATACCATTGCTTTTGATGGCCTTCCTGGAAGTACCTGTTCATCTTTTCTAAGGCTCGGTGACATTATATCTATTTAATTTCATAGCATTACATGATAATCCTCAATGGATGTATCTATGGTACTGCCATCTTGACAATCCTTGTTCCCCAAAGAGTCTTTCCTACACAACAAATAGATATTGAGTAGATTTCATTGTCCCTAGGAAATTTTGGTGACTTAAAATTTACAGTGTTTTATACATACTTCAAATTTTAGTGCTTAACTGCCTATTGTTGCCTCACTGTTTACTCTGGATGTCTGTGAGCGTTCCCAGCCAGCACACACTGTATGCCTGAAATTCTCAGTATATCAGCACATGCATATGGATCCAGGTACCTACCTGTCATTCAAGTGATAGTTTGATTGTTTCTTAAGTGGCTTTTGACTTGGGGACATGGTAGGGAAACACCTGAGGCAGGCGTGCCTGTATTTCAAAAAAACACCTCTTTAGAGAAAGGGGCAACAATGGAGTTATGCACTCTGGTTACTTTATTCATATGAATGAAGAAATTATTGAGGAGAAAGTAATTGGAAGATATGCACTTTCTTAAAAGGCATTCATGCTAATGCACTAGATAAATTACTGCAAGAAAATTTAATCCTCATTTTGGTACTTGTGACTTTGATATAATACATTCATACAATCATAGCTCAGAGAGACACAGGTATGCTCATGTATGTATGAAGTCAAATTCCTTTGTAGATGTGAAGAGGCTACATGGGGTGTGATTACGTAGTTCCTGTCAGAATTCTGGCATTTCATTGCTGCATGGGGGTGGGGCTTGCTTGATAAGGATGGTGAGCTGCTTAGTAAGATAATAGGTGAACTGTAAAGTGAATTGTTAAGAACGGAATGGGTATAATGAGATGCCAACACTTCAGACTCAATCAACATTTATTGTTATATAAATATTTGCAAAAAATAGAAATAAATTTTAATTTTGATCCAGAAGGTTTGGAGACTGTTATTAGTCTCAAAATGCCTTATGCCTCATAATTACACTAATAAAGAACTGAGATTAAATAATTGGAAGTAAAGGTTGGAGAAATTAAGGGACCATAAATATATTATAATAAAAACTTCCAAAATTGGTATGTTTTCACCAATCTGATATATGAATTATAGCAACTTCTTATTTCTAATACATGAAGAGACAGAACATGTGAAGGCAATGTAGATCTAGGCCTTTCCCTAAAGTGTCCAGGTAGTGCTCGCTTTAATTCTTTCCTTTCATAGTTTAAGAGATGTTGGTTAATTGAATAGTGGATAAACCTTAATGAACACAGTATCTAATAGCTGCTTCAAAGTGATGCAAATTTTGTTTTCTAAAAGCTTTTATTCCTGTGTGGGGTTTCAGTCATTCTCTAGGGCACATCTACCATAAGGCCACAGCAGAAGCCACAGCAAATAATTACTGTGGCATAGTCCTTTTCCTCAAAGAGAATAGTTCACCTTTCTAGTAGCAAAGACCTCCTTTAGAGCACACATCTCTTTCAAAATACCCTTTTCACCTAGTTACATAAAGACAAGAAATAGTGCCTCAGGGAAAAGTCTAGTTCCTCTTCCATGGATATGAGATGCCCATGATGCTGTCAAGTTTTCATGCTCTTCAGTTATGCACATATGTTAATTTGTATGTCAGTTGTACCACTGTTGTGTGTCAGCTTCTGGTATACAAAAAGTAAGACTTAAAGAAGGCTATCCCTTCCTGAAGAAACAACACTGAAACAATCACAGTTAACACATTTGAATTTAAAAAATGATAATTGATAATTCTACATAACATCTAGAGAGCTTATACACTATACTAAAGGTAAGAGAATTTGTTAAAACCTTAAAGGATCTAATTTCATCCCAGGAACAAGGTACATCTATCTACCTATCCATTCTGTCTACAGCAAGATAGTTATCATGATATAAAATTCTGTTATAATTTTCAGGCAGCCATTTGGATCACCAGGTTGTAACAATATGAGCATATGCATCAAACTCTCAGTCTACAGAATGCTGGGAGCCAGGGTTTGTTACTCGTGTATTCTGGGATGGTGTGCTGAGACTAGGTCCCAACTTCTGCATCAACCCACTAAATGATTTTTTTTGTACCACAGTGGCTTTTGTCTCCTACCTGTTGCTAAGAAACCACAACTTGTGAATCAAACCACCTCAGCAATTAAGATGTATAGACCAATAGAGGGCACACTCTGCATTCTTTTCCTGCTTGGTTCCTAAGGTTCTGCAGGATCTGTACCTATTTTCTGCCTTGGCAGCTCTGCTCTCTCCACTGATAACGTGATTATCTTGATGCCATTAGCTAGAGGAACGAAAGCAGCGAGTACTTAAAGCTTTAACTCTTCCCGAGCACTTTTGGCTTGGGTTCTTCATCTTCTTTCCAGAAACAACCCTTACAGTTTTAATGCCTGTGACATGGATATTAAAGTTGGAATTTGTCCTGGTTTGCAATTAAACACCAGCTTCTGTACCCTATTAGAGAAATGTTAATTTAAAATTATTATTTAAATATTTTCCATTAAAGTGCATGCTTAAAAGTGTAAGCTGTTGATAAAGTTTGGAGTTGCTTAAAGGACTCCAAATGCTCAATTCTCTTTAATATTTATAGATGGATCTATTACACACGAACAGTTACCCTTCGTATGTTACTGCTTGCAAATGGTCATCTAATCTTACATGAAAATATAACATTTACCTTTTTCAAAAGGTGTACTTTCCCCATCTTTTGTAATAAAATGTAAGTCATAGTTTAAAATCTGTTACTTCATTCTTCTTCTCCTCATATGTATTCTAACACTGCTTTCTGGTACTCGAAGCTGGCCTGTAATGTGCAAGGATTTATGTGATGTCAGTGTTATCTCGCATAGTAGCTACCCCCACCTCCTTTTTCTACAAGACTTTGAAGCCCAACTTGGCTTTGTCCCACTGGGATGTCCAATCTACTCTCTCCATGAGGATTAATTGAATCATAGTACAATATATATCCTGTGATTGAATGACACATCTTATACACCCCCCCCAAGATAGATCCCTTTGAGATAACTATATTTGTTATTCTCAGCTATTCCATGGGCATTGATACCCTGCTTTGTCTCAGACATACTTGCTGAAGGTACAGTTAACTGCGGAGAATTTCAGTCAAGGCTCCCACTTCTCATACCTAAGGAGGCCCTAAAATGAAGCAGTCTTGCTCTTTGGTGTGTGTGTGTGTGTTAATAGATAAATAATTATTAAAAAAATTAAAGCTAAATTTTGGCACCTTTTTGTTGATGTTTTAAAGGTACCTTCTCTTTGTATGTGTATGTATGCTTAAAGTCAGGCTTATAGGGTACTGTGAGGGGCTTTTACATGCTAGTTCTGAACTATAATAGGACTATGATAAGTTAGAAGAATGGAATGAACAAACTTGCTCAAATTTTCTGTTTCTTCAAGGACCTCGATATCTACCTAATGATGGAGAGAAGGTAGAATTATTCTTTCTGTAGCTTTTCTTTCACTTGATATCGGTTGCTACCCACCTATTCCAGCATAGCATGGTGGAGAAACTTTGCTGGAGTCAGGAGACCACCTAAATAGGACAAATGAAACAAAACAACAACAAAACCCCACTGATGTCTATAAAGTGGACATTTGACAGTTTCCCAAAGCACTCTTAGTGGGTTGGTTGAGGTTAGTGTATTGTGGTTTTGGGAAGGAATGTTTGACCATTCCTGGCAGCAAGTCATGCCATAGTCAGTATGACTCTTGATGGAATCCTGCCAATTATGAATGGCTGTTTACTTTCCTTTAAGACATGTTATCTGAGAATTCATAGAAAGCTGGAAAACTCCTTGTAGATTGGACTTCAGTGTGATCTACTTGCTCCTTTATATAAAAGAGAATTAGTCTTCTGTGGCTACACCTCTACCTGTGTACCAAGCACTCAAATTTGGTTAAATTCAGAGAGAAAAGTTTGAAGCAATTAAGGGGATAGTACAAGGAAAAAGAAGAGCAGAATCAAGATCTAGTTGCATGAAGCTCATCAAATGGGAAGAGAATTTAAATTCCTCTACTCTTGCGTGAATATAACATTAAAGTTACATTAGGCATAAGGAGGAAGATGAATGTTTATATTTAGAAAACTATCCATTAAACAAAATAGAAAACTTCCTATTAATTAAAGAGACACTTAAACATGCTGACTTTAGAATTTGCTCTTGCCAAGCAACAGGGACCCTTATGGGGATGTTTTGAGTAAGCAGTTGCCAAATTCTCGATATTTGAGGACCATTCACAAAGGATAAGTTAGAATGTGGATAACTGAATTCATGTGACACCCCATTGCTACTTGCATATGAACTCTTGATAAAAAGCTGTTGTCACATGAAACTCAAGAAGAAAGAAGACCAAAGTGTGGATACTTTGTTCCTTCTTAGAATGGGGAACAAAATACCCATGGAAGGAGTTACAGAGACAAGGTTTGGAGCAGAGCCTGAAGGAACAACTATCCAGAGACTGCCCCACTTGGGGATCCACCCCATGAACAACCACCAAACCCAGTCACTAGGTAGATGCCAACAAGAGCCTGCTGACAGGAGCCTGATATAGCTGTCTCCTGTAAGGCTCTGCTAGTGCCTGGCTAATACAGAAGTGGATGCTCACAGTTATCCATTGGATGGAGCACAAGGTCCCCAATGAGGGAGCCAGAGAAATACCCAGGGAGCTGAAAGGGACTGAAGCCCCATAAAAGGAACATTGATATGAAGTAACCAGTATCCCTAGAGCTCCTTGGAACTTTACCACCAATAAAAGATAACACATGGTGGAACTTGTGGCTCTAGCTATATATATATAGCAGAGGATGGCCTAATCGGTCATCAATGGGAGGAGAGGCCCTTGGTCCTGTGAAGGCTCTGTGCCCCAATGTAGGGGAATACCAGGACCAGGAATGGGGGGTGGGTGGTTTGGGGAGCAGGGGGTTGGGGGAGGGGATAGGGGATTTTCGGAGGGGAAACTAGGAAAGGGGATAACATTTGAAATGTAAATGGAGAAAATATCTAATAAAAAATGGGGGCAAGCTGTTTTTACACAGATGATGAGGCTATTTCCAAACAGAGGACAGGAAACAAAATTGCTTCTTAAAGTATTCTCCAAATCATCAGTAAGGCCTTTAGTCATAGGTAATGCATTTTGATGTTTGGTCAAAATTCCTAAAAGAGAAGGCACGATTATTAGTTCTTACATGTCATTGATGTCACTTTGAAGAATTATAGCTATAACTAGCATGAGCAGGTTCCATATAGATACTGTTTGCTATAATGAGGTAACTAGAGTAGAAGATAAGTACTTGACAAATATTGATCAGCAACTACAACTTAAAATAGCATAATGGGTTTAAGAAGCTGTTTGGACATTTAGATTGCTATCTGTGACAAGTAATGAGATTTATTTTGTCCTTGCTTTTTCTAATTAGCAATTGTAAAGTGAATGTTTCCTTTATGGCTTAAAAATGAGGGTCAATAGAGAGAGGCACTCATAAAGAAATATGTGCCCAACAACATAAATATTGGCTTCCTTAACGAGTTGTTTCTTTTGTATCTATATATATGAAGAGGAATTTAATGTTCTGAATTGGCTTGAAAGAAGAAGGCAAATGTATTCACTCAAGCAAGACAGAAAACAACAAAAATAAAGAAGCTGTTCAGATAAAGCAGTGTATGTAGTTATTGCAATTATGTACTGTATTTGGTTAAGAATGGATTTGCGTTCACTGGGGAGGATCTTCTGGTATAATGGAGGCCTCTGTCTTTAGTCTTACTTGAAGCAATATTTTCTTAGTGATTCAGTTGAAGACACATTGTATGTGAGCCATTGTTTTGTAGAGTGTGAAGCAGAATAGGAAATGACTATGTTGAATGACTGATCATAGAAGCAAAGCAGTGACTGGAAACGATAGGATGAATTTACTGATGAAATCTTTAAACACAAAACACAGAGCCTTCACTTCTTAAGGGTGAAGAACTAATTGTGTGAACTGATTGGAGATGATGGATATTAGTTGTTTTGTTTGTTTGTTTTGTTTTTAGATAAAGTTGTACTCTGTAGCCCTTTGACCGCAAGTTCCTTTTTCTCCTGGCTTAGTAGTGCTCAGATAATAGGTGTGTGTGTTTCCACACTGAATTTTATTGATTTTTGACTTCTCTTAAGATTATGATGCATGGGCTGGAGAGATGGCTCAGCGGTTAAGAGCATTGATTGCTCTTCCAGAAGGTCCCGAGTTCAATTCTCAGCAACCACATGGTGGCTCATAACCATCTGTAATGGGATCTGATGCCCTCTTCTGGTGTGTCTAAAGACAATTACAGTGTACTCACATACATAAAATAAATAAATATTTAAAAAAAATTATGATGTGGCAAAATCAAAAGAGGCATACTTATCTTGACTCAATAATAAAACAGATTAAGCCCCCAATCTATGGCAGTCTTCTTTACTCTTCTGAATTTTGCTGCTTTCAGAAGGTTATCAGAAGCACACATTATGATATTGTATGGTTTCTAGGTGCTGCTGTAACTGAGTGCCACATTTGGTTGGATGAAAGTACCAAAGACTTGCTTTCCTACAGGTTTGAAAGCTGCATACCCAATATTAAGATAATAACAAGTCAGCAAGCTTAGGCCTCTACTGAGACTCTAATCTCTTGTCTGTCCCTGCTTCTGGTAGACACATAGCCCTAGGACAGCTGGTACCATGGTTCTAGCCCGTCTCCTCCTTTATATGCTCACTTCTCTCTGTGTTTCTCTCTCTTTTCTAATGAGAAACATAGTTATGATAGGTGTGGTGGTACAGGCCTGTTAATGTAGCATTTGTAAGGCCAAGGAAGAAAGAGGATCAGGAATTCAAGGCCAGTCTGGGATACATGGTGAAACTTTGTCTTAAAACAAAATAATGGCAGATAAAGAATACCAGTTATACTGTATTAACATTCAACTTACTGGTATCTTGTTTACAACTATGAAAACAGGTACTGGGGATAAGGTATATTTTTGGACTACATAGTACTGCACATAATATACTGACTGCATCAAAACCTACAGTCCTTAAATTGTACTTTATTTTCAACACAGCCTTATAGACTAGATACCATTATGTGGTGATAAAGTTATGTGGAGCAGTAGTGGTGATAGAAGTCAGGCACAGTTCACACAAATCAAGAATCATCCTAATGGCAGCCCACACACTTGGGGATGCAGTCACCTTGGAGGTAGGATGCTTTAGAAATATTTCATTCATGTTAATGTTTGGAGTATATAATCTCCTCTCTGCTTGTGCAGTTCTACTTAACATCATGAATCTAAAGATTCATTCATTCATTCATTTATAGAATCAGTCTACACATTGATTTTGCTTATCCCTTAGCCCTTTTTCTGAACTTGAACCTGGGGTTCAGCAGTTTTCCCCAAAGCCTACTGTCCTCTAATCTGGGAGCACACTTTAGGAAACACTATAGCAACCTCAAGACTGCCTTCTGTCATGGCTTGTAGTGTTAGTTATCCTTTTGTCCCTGTGATCATGAGCAATATCTGACACTGGCATTTGGAAGTATATGAAATTCTTGGGAGACCATCTAAGTGTTTGAGAATTTCATACATGAGTACTCTATTTACAGTCTTTCCACCTCTCCCTTTCTCTCTACAACTTCTTTGTCATCTTCAGTCTTGCTTGAATTCCTGGCCTCTCTTTCCTCCTTTTATTGTTACATATATGTGCATGCATGTACGTATATAAATACAGCCTGGTGAGTTTATTTCCTGTTAACCTGCATGTGCATTTGTTTAGGGCAGACAGACCACTTGGGATTCAGTAATCAATCAGGAGGCTTCCTCTTAAAGCAGAGTAATTCTCCCTCTCCCAGCAGCCATTAATTGCCTCCTGGCTCTTCATCTAGGGGTGGGGCCTTTTGAGACTTCCCACATCAACATTAGTGTGTCAACTAGTGGTGGTACTGTGTAGGTCTTGTTCTTTTAAAGCTTCGGTGATCTTTTAAAGGTGCATAGAAAGGTAGAAGGGTAGAGTAGCATATAAATCTTCATGTCTATCGTGAACATTAAACAAAAGAGAATCCCCTATACTTAATGTTGGTTCATGGTGCTTCTGTTTGTTAAAATGGTATAAAGCAAATACCAGGTTCGTGCTGCCTTATGCTATGTATTTCTGAGTGCATTTCTTATAAACATGGGCAGGTTTTTGCCAAGTTGTAATGTCATTCAGGTGTCTAACAAAATTATTCCTTGGCAGTAGCAATTATTAACCAAATATAGTAGATTGTTACAATTATCTTGGTTCTCTTCGGGTAGCTGACATGCATAAATCAACATTAAACCTACTACCCACCCATTCATTTCATTTACTACCCACCCTTCAAGATTCTCTTGAAGAGGCACCATCAGTTGTGTTCTCGCCATTAGATTTGGGCATATGGGGAATCATATTTTTTTTATTGTCATCTGATATAGGAGGCCCTAGCTCACCATGGGCAGTATGTCTGTCTAGGCAGGCAGGTCTTCCTGAGCATATGAGCAAGCCAAAGGGAGCAGTTAAATAAGCAGTGCTCCTTGGTGTCTCTGCTACAGTTCCTTCTTGGAGGTTCCTTCCTTGACTTCCTGCAATGGTGTATGGTGGTATGGCAGTGGTAAGATAAAATAAATCCCTCTCTCACTGAACTGCTTTTGCTTGTGAGACTTCTCACAGTTGCAGAATGCAAACTAGACCATTATTATTCACTTGAATCCATTTTCCTGTGACATTTTCACATGTATGTCATATTTTTTCAAGATTTCCTGATTCTTTGCCACTGAGGTAAAAATTGTATTCTTTTGACACCCCCTCTCTCTTCCTTCTCCTCTCTCCCTTTTTCTCTCTCCTTTCCCCTCCCCCTTTACCTCTTCATCCCTCCCTCCCTCCCCATCTCCCTCCCCTCCCCCTTTATCCCTCCCCCTCTCTTCCTCCTCCTCTCTCCCTCCTTCTCTCTCCTTTCCCCTCCCCCTTTACCTCTTCCTCCCTCCCCATCTCCCTCCCCTCCCCCTTTATCCCTCCCCCCTCTCTTCCTCCTCCTCTCTCCCTCCTTCTCTCTCCTTTCCCCTCCCCCTTTACCTCTTCTTCCCTCACTCCCCATCTCCCTCCCCTCCCCCTTTATCCCTCCCTCCCTCTTCCCTTCTTCCCCTCTTCCCCTCTCCCCCTCTCCCCCTCTCTTTCTCTCCTTCTTTCCCTCTCCCCTGTCTCTCCTTCTCTACCCCTCTCCTCCTTTTCCCTCCCCCCTCTCTGTGTTTTTGTGACATTGGGTTAATTCTTTATAAAGATCAGTTTTACATGGAATGTTTAACCTTTGGCATTTGGCCACTTGCTCCTTTGTGTGGTTCATTTAACTTCTTCCATTATATTCCACAATTTTGGCCAATGGAGATTTTTTTTTTTTCTGGAAGCCTTGATTAGATTTAGGTTCACTCTTCTGGTTAAGATACTTCACAAGGATTGCTGTGAGCTTCACGATACTTTACACCAGAGGGCACAGCACACACATCTTGTGATACTAAGAAACAGGTTCTTGTGGTACCAGCTGGCTTGGTCCCTTCATTTGTCAGGTTCCCATTAGCCTTTCATCTACTGCTTGCTTCTATTGATGATCTTTGTCTGAGTCATCATTTCATGAGAGGTTGCAAAATAGTGTGGCTTAAAAAAATTCTTCCTACATTTATTAGCTGAAATTCTATTAACAACTGTTTCTTTTCAACCATAGATGTTTTGTTGTGAAACACAAGTCTCATAGCAAGAGTAAGCAAACCAGACAAAACCAAACCCCAAGTAAAACAAAACAAAAACCCTAGTTCTCCATTAGCTACTAAAATTTCACAGTAAAGCATTGATCTTAGTGACCCAAGACAATGAGTGATTTTTTTTTTTCACTACAGGAAAATCAAATGCTTCTGTTTGTGTCAGACCACTGCTTGTCAGATGGGACAGACCACACTTTCAGCAACTTCTGTCTCCTGGAACAGTCCTGTAAAAGAGCATCAAAAAAGATGTTGTGAATAGTGTCAAGGGGAGGTAATTGCCAGGCTTTTGCAAACCTGAATTCTGTTAGCCATCTTCTAGGGAACTGTTAACAGCTTTTCAGAGAAGCTCCTGAGTGATCAAGGAACTGCTTCAGCCTAGTGTACTCTGAGGTTTATTAAATAAATTAAAAAAAAAAACACAACCCCCCAAACAAAACAGAACAATTCCCCAAACAAATATAAGAAAATAACACCCCCCCCAAAAAAAAACCCACTTGGTGCAACTTTAACACCCAGTGGAAAGTTTCGAGAGAAGGCAAGGAACATCTTTGAGAATTGTATGTTTAGAATACAAATAATGCCACCTGAGAAAAATTAGTTTCCTCAAAGTTTGACTCACAAGGCAGCCACTTAGAAACGGTGACAGTAGCCCATCCGTGGCTGACTTTCTGTTAGATAGTTCATCCTGTAGACTTAGAAAATTGCTTACTGATTTTATCTTTAGTGGTTGATAGAGAAATTGTAAATAAACAAACACCCCTCACAAACAACAACTCCCCCAAACAAACAACAACAACAACAATATTAAAAACCTTTTCCTAGTTTATGGTTGTAGCTAGTTCTTCCTGATAAAACTCTTTAACTGGCTAAACACTGAACTCACGACTGTTATCCAAGATAACACTGGTATAGAATTAATAATAATTTTTCTACCTAACAGTTATAGTCACATTTTTTTCTTGAGAGATGAAGTGAAGGGACTTTTTATTAGTTATGAATATTTATTGTGAAAATTATAGTGTATGTAGATCATAAGCACCCTGTTTTCAGAGAAAGACAACACTGCTGGTAAGATTTCCTTGTGCAGAAAGCATCTTCATGGTGCATTTTCAAAAAGGTTACTGGGGAATGAACCCCAGAGCCTTAGGTTCCAGAGAAGCTCTGCACCACTGAGCCACATTCTAGGCTGTGTACTGCTTTTAAAAAAGCAGAAAAAAAAAAAGAAAAAAGAATTAGCAATGCATAAAGGTTCTTACATTAATAAAAGAAAAAGTTATTTTTCTTCAATTTGTACAGTACTTTTTTCAGTAAGTAAACAAGCAGGTGGCATCTCATAATTGAGTCTAAAGACAGAAATTACTCGTACCAGCCTTTTAAAAATTTGGTTTTTGAAAGTTGTTTTTGTCAATAAATGTTCTATTTTGTCAGGATGGTCTTTGGACAAAATGAGAGGTTTTTATTCTTGCATTTATGTAATGAGTTGGCTTTTACAAATGTAGTTTATAAAATGTATATGACTTTCAAATTAATTAATTAATAAGAGGCAAATAGATGCTACTACCATGAAAAACCCAAACTGTCAGTAATCTTTCCACCAAGCAGTGACTAACCACTGTTAAAATTTTGAATTTTTTCATTTTAGTTATTTTTTTTCTTTGACATAGCATAAAATTAAGAAAAAAAAGTTAAAACGGGCATGTGTTCTAACTATTCTAATAATTTGTAATGCCTGCACCATAGAACATTCACGATGAAAATTTAAAATCTGTTTTTTGTTCGATAGTTACTGCTGAAAATTGTCATTTATGAGTTGACTTTTAATTATGTGTCTGGCTGTGTATATGAGTCCAGGTGCCTGAAGAAGCCAGAAGGGGGCATCAGATCCCCCAGAGCAGCAGTTACAGGGCAGAGTGTAAGACCCCATGCATGGCCCGATGAGCTAGAGATCAGAGTCTGAAAGCTCAAGAGGCAGTCTGAAACATTGAGCTGTTAAGTCTTAAACATTTCTAGCTCTAATAGTGAAAACTTTAATTGCTGCTATAATTAATGAATATCCTATGTATTTTCAGTTTTTCTTACGTATCATTGACAGAATAGATATATTATAATGGTTACATTTATTGACTGATTTCTGTGTGCTAAACATACTTTCTTCTTGCATCCTGCTTTGGTTTGTGATGCTGGTATTGAACTCAGGTATAGTAGACAAGTTCTCTACCACCAACCTATTTTTCAACTCCTTGAAACAGTTTTTTTTTGTTGTTGTTGTTGTTTTGTTGTTTTGTTTTTTTAAAGAGTAGAGTTTATTAAGGGCATGTGGAGGAGGGGTTAAGAGGGTAGTAGTGTCAGAGAAAGGCAGAAAGGCAGAGAGAGGAAGAGAGGGAGGTGGGGAAGGAAGGAGTAGAGGCCTGCCATGAGCATGTGGAGAGAGAAGGGGGAAGGGCGTGGGAAGAGAAGGGAGGGGGAAGGGAAAGCAAGAGAGTAAGCAAAACATGGTTCTTCAGGTTGTATTTTATTTACTCATCCAAAATCCTCTTGGCAGGCTTTATTCTCTCTCCCTCGTTGGTGTCAGAGGCACCAATGAGTGAATGGTATTTCCAAAGTCACAGAGTTAGAAATGGCAGACTAGAGGTTCAGTCTAGGAATCCCAGCTCAGTTTTGGCTTTGACCACCAAAATGGAGAGGTGAAGCTATGGATTTGACTGCCACTGGGTTTCAGTTTCTAGAACACTGTATTCTTTGTGATTCTCTAGGTGAGAATGATAGATGTATTGCTTTGAGCCTTTGATAATGTTTTATTTTTATTTTTAATAAAGATCTTGCTTAAATCTATTCCTATTGAAAACATAGTTATCTACCTCCCTCAACCCCAAGTAGCATATATTTAAATAGCCTTTCCCGTGGCTCCAAATAAGGTTACATGTTAATTCCATGGCTTAACTCACTGTGATGGTTTATATATGCTTGGCCCAGGGAGTGGCACTATTAGAAAGTGTGGCTCTGTTTGAGAAGGTATGTCACTGTGGGTGAGAGCTTTAAGACCCTTCTCCTAGCTACCTGGAAGTGAGTATCCTGCTAGCACCCTTCAGATGAGGATATAGAACTCTCAGCTCCTCCTGCACCATGCCTGCCTGAATGCCACCATGTTCCCACCTTGATGATAATGGACTGAACTTCTGAACCTGTAAGCCAGCCCCAATTAAATGTTCTCCTTAGAAGAGTTGCCTTGGTCATTGTGTCTGTTCACAGTAGTAAAACCCTAACTAAGACACTCATATTCCTTATTTTTTTCAGTAATGCATATACTTTTCTGTAGTATCAACACGTTACTTTCCTCTAGATCTTCTGCTATTTGTAGGTCACCTTATGGCCGTCTTCCTCCCTACCCGCACCGGTAGCCTTCCAATTCATTTTGTGTTCTCTTCTCCAGTGTGCATCCAGAGTGATGGTTATAAAACAAGTCTGAGTATTTGGTTCTCCAGCTTAAGTGTTTCAATGCATTGTGTCCATTATATCCCAAATAAATCCCAATCTCCTTGCCCAGTCTGGAATACAAAGTGACCTGAGCCTATCTGCTTTCCACCTCTGCTTTGTTACTTCAGGCCTCTCCTTTCTGTTTTCAAACACTCAAATTGTATCTTTGTGTTAAGACTGCTATTGATTGTCCTGTGGGCTGTTGAGACAAGTTTCTTCTTAGTACCCGGAAAGGATTGAAAACATTATTTTTTCTTCTGTTTTCTGTAGTAAACTCTCAGGGACAGAACATGGCACAATCTGAAATGTGTGTGCTCTTCCAAGCCAGTGATGAGGACTCTTTGGACTTTATACCCCGAGAGTCTCACATCTCTTACTCTTCTTCCAGCTCCATTAAGTTGAGTCGGCTGTTTATTTCTCAACCATTCTAGAATTTTCTCTATGTTCCTGTAATAGGCAACACCAGACATTCATTGATTTCATTTTCCCTTTTTGTTTCATTACTACATAGTGTTTCCCAGCATCCTTTGCAGTGGTACAGTTTGATTGGTGAAATGATGTGTTATACTCCCACAAGTGTCCCTAGTAGCCCTTTGCAGGAGCCACTCATGAGGCTGAATCCCTCGCCACGTTATTTATTGAGGCAGGAACTCTTCTTTGGTTCAACACAATGGTGTTTAAAACCGAGTTAAGAAAGGGAATATAGGGGAGACAGAGTCAATATTTAAGATTAGTTAAATGTGAATCACAACAGCAATTAACAAAATTGTCAATCCAACATTGACAAATTCACTTAGCCAGCTTGTAATGGTCTCTGCCTCCTGTGTGCTGGAATTTCATGTGGCTTTCACATCTGTACCTGTTGGCTTTTTATGTGGATGGTGCGGATCTGAACTCTGGTCCTCATGCTTGTGTGGCATGTGATTTATTCACTGAGCCATCTCTCCAGCACTCCTTTCTACACAGTTCCATCCCATGTCTTATGGTATAGCTTTAATAAGACCTTTATGACCTCAGGTCTTGTACCAAGTCTCAATCCATTTGTGCATTTTTTTCCCATGCATTCCTAATTTAGTTGATGAAACCTTTGGAAAAGAATCCGTTTTATATATGTTCTTTGAATCATTTAACATCTGTTAGGACCCACAGGAAGAAGCAGCCAACTTTGATGAAGAATGTCTTTGTGCCAGCACCCCCTCCTGCTGATGGAGGCACACATCCCCATTTTATTTTTGCCAAATTTGTAGTCTTGATTTAGACCCCACACTATTCCTTCCAGTTCCATTTATTGTTCTTATTTTTGACTTGGTGACCCCCAATGGCACGCTGTTTAGATTGTTTTAGAGAGATGGAAGCCTTTTTTGTTTGTTTGTTTGTTTAGCACTCACATTTTTTTTACTTAACTTTTTAATTTTATATGCATTTGTTTGGTGTCAGATCCCATGAGACTGGAGTTAGAGACAGTTGTGAGCTGCCATATGGGTTCTGTGGATTGAACCTGGATCCTCTGGAAGATTAGCCAGTGCTCTTATTTGCTGAGCCATCTCTCCTGCCCCATTTTAACATTCACATGAGATTCACTGACCTGTTTAAATTTTTAGTTATTTTTCTGTTTCTTTGTCAAATGTGTTGGTGATGGAAGGAGATATTGGGGGATTTGGAAGACCTTGCTTATGGCTTAGGCAGCTCTGTACAGCTCTTGTGCATATCCTTACCAAAGAGTTGATGTTTACAGGATCAACTGTTTTAGTTTTTTACTTTGATGTGTTTGAGGCATGTTGCTGTTACCATGACTGTAACTACTCTCCCAGGAAGATTCAATCCAATTTTAGGGAATCCAGGATTCCTTGCTCTGGGTTAACATAGATAACTTTCCCTTTCTGGTCTTAGAATAAATGATACCCTGTTCTCTGCTTAGTGCTGAGATGGGTGATAAGATGCAGCCAGATTGTCAGGTACAGCCACATCTCAGGTCTTGCTTAACTTTGACTTGGGAGGAGCAGTGTTTTTCCCCAGAGATGTTATGATATATATGTTTACAACACAATTGCTTTTCTTTCTTCATTACAAATGGACTTTTTATTAATGCTGCCTTGTCTCCTTCAGTTTCTAAAGAAGAAATCCCATTCATATTCAATTTTTGTTGAACTACAAATAACCATAGGCATAGGTTGGAAAACTAAATAAATACTCACATACATGTAGCCTAGAATAAATGATTAATATCTTGTCACATTTGCTCCATCAACACGTATCTATTTATTGAGCATGTAGTCGGTAAATTTACAGGTATGTAGAGTGGTCTTTCTCACATAAACTTCTTTACAGGTGATTTTTTATTATAACCCACCATTACTAACCTCATCAAGCTTGAAATCTTATGACAGCAAATATTGCAGTATCTGTGGACTATATATATAAAGCATCTCACTTTCCCTGGAAGGCTCTTTTAAGGATGTGGACAGAGTATTTGAAAATGCAACAGATACAAAACATATACACAAAAGAAGTGATGGAGGATGTTAAATATGTCCCAGTATTGACTCACTCTAGTGGAAACAGAGCAGTGAGCTTTCTAATGTCTTTTCTATCCACAGAGACTATAGAGCTATGTATATAATAGGAAAAAATGCTTTGAGTAATTCTGAGCTTGGGATGGGTGGATGGGAAGAACTTTGTGTGCTTCCTAAATTTTGGGGTTTTAATCAGGGACAGTAATGCCTAAGTTACACTTGTCACAAAAGCATTTAATTCTGGAAGGCCAAGATTCCAGGTAAATGAAAATGAATATATTAAATGTTGGAAATTTAAGAAACAAACACATAATTTTTAACACATTTCTTTTTCTGGCATAGACTTTTCTGTAACTTTGCTGAGACTTTGTCACTTTCTCTTATTTCTAGCTAGAGTTTTTGTGGTTTTGTCTGCTTTGTGTAATACAGAGTGAGAAGGCATGGACAGGTTCCCTCTGCCCACTCCCCCATGCCAATCTCGCTGGAATTTGCTTTCTTAAGGTTTCTTGTTATTTTCTTCACAAAATTGTATGCGTATATCATGAGAGGCAGGGTCGTGAGTGGATAGCATTCTAGGCAGAAGCTGCATGCTCTCAGAAAGTTGCCTGGTTCTCTAAGCCTTAGTTTTCCCTATCTGTTAAATGGATGCTAATAGTACTCACCTGCTTAGGGTAATCATAAGGACTAGACAGTAATATTTCACGAGTACTTAATATGGTACCTGATAATAGGCACATGGTATGTTTTGTTTCAGATGTTTTGCAAAATTGAGAATCTGACAAATAAGATGCCTTGTCTTAAAAAAGGAAAAAAGTCGTATTGTGCTAGTCTCTTACCTTGTCCCATGACCCAGAATGGCCCTGGTAATTCCTAAGTGGAAACAAGCACTGCCCTGAGCCTCTTCTTTCTTTTTCCATTGCAGTTGGATAAGAAATAATGGTAAAATAGCATGAGATAAGAAAGAATGGGCTGTGAAAGAGCATCTTCAGGGTGATAACACTTTCTTCATTGTCAGACAAGAGAGACCCTTTGCTGCTATCACAATAAGACACACATTTCCCAGAGTTCCCTTCAGTATACTTGACCTGGACTCTTACATAAGAGCAATTGGGAATTGCAATGAAATATTTGAAATACGATTGTAAGCCTGGAATGGTAAAACCACACCTCCCTCTAATACTTTATAGTCCTGGATAATGCCCATGAGTTACATGAAGTACAGTGGAAGAACAGGGAGGTAGGTGATGGTGCCAAATCCTACTGCTGAAGATGAACCGACTCTGGTCTCTAAGACCACTGACCATTCCTTGTAGAATGGTGCTCCTGTCTGCTTGTGAATCATGGTAGCCATGGTCTCCATCTTTGATCCACCCTTTTACTTTCTTTAAACTTATCTTAATTATATTTTCTCCAGATACTTGGAATCAACCACTGTCTTTGGAAACAATTACAATTTCTTTTGATGTCTAGGTAAAGGCTTATATTTCATGCAACTTGAACCATTTCCTTGCTTGCTTATTATTTATTTATTTATAGGAATATATGGTGGATTGTCCTTAACAGTTCCTGGGAGAAAAATGTCATAGAGTCAATATTTAGTTCTTGTACATTTTATGTGTGTTTTGACGGGATTGTGTCGGTATGCTGGATGTTACTTGAATAGATTAAGGTATTGGCACGTGCCTTGCTCAGACTCAGCAGTGATAGAGCCGTGTTCTACAAACAATGCTTATGGCTCCTGGTACCCAGTTCTAATCTGAACACTAATCTGGTCACATAGGATATGGTTGTTTCTTTCCAAACGTTTTGGTTTAAAAACTGGACACTGACGATTCTGAGTCTTAGCTCTTTCTTTTCCCACCGTGCCTCAAGCCATGTGCACATCCTTTTGTTTCCTTCTGCCACTGAATAGAGCATTTTTTCTTCCTTTCTTATCTTCTGAATAGTGTTAAAGATGTACTTGCTAAATGTTCCATGGTGTATGTGGTGTGAGAAAAATCTATAATTGTTCTCGATTTGGATGTTTTACAAGGCAGTCAAATCCCAAGATTTGATCATCCAAGATAAATGATAGCACATTTTATCTTTGCATTTGTGAACTCTTATTATGCCTCCCTGCAAATGTATAAACGTTTTCTTTTCATAAAGCCATAGGCCTAAATTATGGCAGCTCATTAACAAATGGTTTCCATACTTTGAAACCTGTGTGTTCAAGCCTTATTTGGGCAGAAACTGCCTTGACTTGTATTTTCTGAGATAGAGCTGGGACTTTTATATTGAACTATACCTGTTTTGTTTTTGTTTTTGTTTGTTTTTGTTGTTTTTGGCTCCTAGGAGATAATAGGTGTTTCATGTTTTGTTACATATTTACTCACATTGATCTGGCACAATGATTCTTTCTTTCCTCGAATAGAGATGGTGAAGTGAAGGGAGAGAAGTTGTATGTGGCTGTGTTTTATATTACACAGTTTAATTCCAACCATATATATGGATATATATATCCTGGAGTTTGACTGTGTGGCTGTCTGGATACAGTCAACAGTTAGCAAATCGTTCATGTTTCCTCTGCAACTCACTTATGACAGTGGAGGAAAAAAATGTTACTGTTTAGGACTATATGTCAGGACTGTATATACAGACAAAATGGCTAGCTTTTGATGTCTAGGGTAAATGAATAACATAATTCAGATAATTTTGCATTGAAGTTACATATGGGTCAGACTATTCTGCCTCAGTCCCCTGAAACTGTATTACTTGTAAGTCTTGGTATTTATAGAGTGAATAAAATTTCTGGATGATCTTAAATATATCATGTTATATAATAAAGGGAGAAAGGAATTCCTATTTGTTTAGATTTTGAGCCCATTTCTAATACATGGGCTTTGCAACCAAAATATTAGTGTTATGTCTTCTAGAATCAGAATCTTTGTGTGGTCGATTCCTAAATATACCTCGCTTTCTCTTTGGGCTGAAGGATGAGTGGCTTTTTATGACTGCTCATGTACATAGTTAAATTTTTGGTGTAACATGTCTTGGGACAGGTCAGCTTCTGTGGGACTTGTATTCACAGACCATAGAGTTCTTGAGTACCCACTGGGCATCAGGCATTATGTTGAAAGTAATTCTTCTTTGTAAGTCAGTAAACATATTTCTTTTGTTTATTTTCTTCACGTGGAAAACCAGGTGCTCTTGTTTCTTTTCTTCCTGGCTGTTAACACAATCTTTTGGACAAATGACTTCTTCATTTCCCTTTCCCTTGAGTATTCTGCCCCACAGGGACATCTTTCCTTCCCAGTCCCTGGGTCGAATAGCTGTCACCAGGCTGTAGAGTGGTCACATTCCATAGCTTCTTGCCTGGCTATCACAGTAATAAAGTTCAGCCAAGTTGTCACGGGTATCTCTTTAATTTTCTTTCAAATTAAACATGGAATGAGAGAATGTTGGCGCGCTTCAGAAGCAGAGGTGCTAAGACTATGTCTTGGGTCTTTTCCAAGATGTGTAATTTTCCTCCTCAAAATACATTAGTAAAAAGTCCACCCAAAAGACAGCCATCCTCCTGTAGCAGTTTACCAAGAGTGATCTGAAATATTAGATGCAACTTCAGAAACCAATTGTTGTTTCGAAGTATGAAGCAAATAGTCCTTGTGTAGCAGTGTTCTACAGACAAAGGAGCTGAAAGGCACCCTCCCCCAGCAAGGTTTCAGAACCCGAGTGGAGGACTACCCTTTGGCACGCAGCTATTTCACGCTAGGCTTTTTTTTTTTTTTTTTTTTTTTTTTTTATCTCTCTAAAGCTTTTCCCAAAAAGAAGGCAGATTTTTTTTAAAGTGGCAAAACATTAATCTTACATGTAAACAGAGGAAGCATTTTAATCAAAACAAACTTCCAGATACAAATTGAGAATACGCAGCCACGTGGTTTAAAAGCTCAGCTTGTCAAGGCCCTTGTTGTTACTTAATTGCTCTTCCCTCTCCTCCTCACTGACTGGTGGCCCAGGCTCTTTCACTTTCCTCAGCCCAGAGCCAGGCTCATTCCCACCCAGTGCCTCTTCCCCTTGGGCAATGAGAGCTCCTGTTCCTCTTGGAGGTTTTTGTTTGTTTGTTTGTTTGTTTTGTTGTTTATGTGTAGTGTGTTTCAGCTTTGTGCTTTTCCAGGGCTTGTTGGATTTACACTTAGTTGCAGCCCAGTGTCGTTGTTGTTGATGGTAAAGCTTATAGGGAAAGGGTTGGAGAGGGGGTCAGGCATGTGAGAAGCAGGCTTCTCCAGCTGTCCTGCATGGAAACCAGCAATTCCTTAGTTCTGTGATACTCTGCCTGCTTCCTGCTGCCTTCATCTGCCTCTTACCACTGTTGGTGGGTGGGTCGGAAAGCTTGGCCTCACCTACTCCCACAGACCAGCCCTTAGCTTCTCCTTCCTCTTTGCCTCTGGGTATCTGAAGAAAGCCGCATGAGCAACAAATGGTTCAGTTTCTGTACTGGCTCCAGGCATCGTCCTGCCTTTCAGTGTTTAATGAGTGTACAGTCACATGCTCTTACCACTGAGCTATATCCTCCTCCTGTGATTTTTCCAAACCTTTACTGCCCCTGCTAAACAAAGAGGATTCACTCATTCTCTCTGTCTTTCCCTTCCCTCCCTTCTCTGTCCTCCCTCCTCTCTCATCTCCTCTCTTCCTCTTTTTCCTCTCTTCCTCCCTCTTCTCTTCCTTCCTCCCTCTCCCTTCTTACCTCCTCCCCCTTCCTTTCCTCTCTAGTCTTTCACAGGTGTGTTTTCCTTCTTTCCTTTCTAATAAGCAAATATGAAAATTTAGAACACAGGTGGTGCTGAAGACAATTTTCAATTTGATTTACATATTTGTATTGTGAGGGGTGAATAAGTAAAACAGTTCTCAGAGGGGGATTGGTAATTTCAGTGAAAACATGAAGAAAATAAAATGTGTCTCCTGTGAAGGTATTTGGTCTTAGGAGGCTATTACATGTTTTAGTATCCTGTGCACATATGTGTATCTTTATCAGCCTTGGCAGTGTATCTTCCATGTTTGATTTGGTGTGTGTGTTTTGTTGTTGTATGTCTGACTTGGTGTGTGTGTGTGTGTGTGTGTGTGTGTGTTGTTGTTGTTGTTGTTGTTGGTACTGGTCTGTGTATGGGACTGTGTACTTGCCTGTGTGTGTAGAGGCTTGAGGTTGATCGTTGTTCTGTATCTTCTGTCTCTGCTTTTGTCTTTTGTCTGGGTTTCTATTGAACTTCAAGCTCACTGATTGGGCTAGGGTTGCTGGCCAGGTAGTGAGTGCCAGCAATCCCAATATGACCTTTTCATAGGTTTGACCACAATTTGTACGCAGCAATAATCTTCTGTTTTGTTATTACCATTGTGGCTCCATCCTGTGACTGGGCTTATTTAGTCATTATTCCAAGTCTCAAATAAAGGAGGGAAAGCAGATATTGCAACTTTTCACTTAAATTTATAATCAAAGTACAAATAAAGGATAACCCCTATATCCATACAAAGATACAGCATTTTAAGGTTATCCTGCATGGGCTTCCTCTGTCTTTTCTCTTGTCTCTGCTACAGGCATTTGCTATTTTCATTTCTACTTATCTTTATCAATTATACAGAAAGCTCACTATAACATTTTCAAATGTGGATGTAATGTATTTTTATCATATTCATTCCATCTATCCTCTCCTATTTCCTCTGGCCATTTCTCTAGATCCTTTTCCTTTCCCAGCTAATTAATTTTCTAGTATCATTTGTGTGTGTGTGTGTGTGCGTGCGCGTGCGTGCCCCATTGTTGTTTTTTTAGGGTTTCTTATGGTATTTTGTGTAAAGGATAATATATAAGGGCATGACCTTCATACCAATGGTTACACTACTGATAAATAAGTCTTTCTCCCAGCAACCACTATAAATATTTTAGAGCAAATCTAATATGTATTTATCCTAACACTCTGAATTATTCATTTATGATGTGTTCATTTTTAGCAATGCATTGTCACATTTATCAAAAGGAATAACTGCTCAGTACCACTGAATATTTTCTTGCCCAATTCCTAAGATTATCTCAACAAATTTGTATTCATATTTTGTTTAATTGAATCAACATCTGGTTAGGAAAAGCATGCCATAGACACACAATTAAAGAATACTTTAATTTCAATGTAGTTTCAGGATGTGAGGAGGGAATCAGAGGCAGAGAAGGAGACAGACAGAAAGGGAGAGAGAGAAAAAAACCCCACAAAACTTACCACCTCACTGAATTCCATGGAAGGAACTAATTGCTTCCCCCTTACTGGGCACTCTGAGCTATCCCCACCCCTCCAGAGAAGGAGCAACGTGAAGCACTGTTTAAACAATGTAACCCAAAGCTTCTAGTTTAAGGGCTGATTACTTTTCACATTGCATTCCTGTCAGCACAGATGCAATGATTTCATGTTCTAAAGTTAGGCCTGCAATGACTGTTTTAATTGCTCTTAGGAAAAGCACACGAATCACATAGTGACTCAGCAAAAGGTGGTGTTGGTGGGTTAGAACTTTTAGCTTTCCAGATAGGACATAGTAATGGCGTAAAGAATGGACACTTGGTATTGCCTTTTGAGAACGTGATGGACTCATGCCCGTGCCTCCCCCATGTTCCCAGCTCAGCACTGAAGCACAGATTGCCATCTTTTCTTCATTTGTTGTTTATATATTTTTTTCTTAAAACAGTGATTGTGTACATGTGAGTCACAAATATCTACATCTGCTGCCTCCTGTACTTGACAAGGTGTCTCTTGGCCGAGACTGACTATGAACTCTTGTAGCTAAATATTTGCTCTGAGCTTTGGATCCTCTTGCCCCCATGTCTTGAGTTCTGGGGTTCAAGGTGTGTACTACCACCGCAGGTTTTATGTAGTGCTGGGAATTGAACCCGGAGCCTTGGTTGTTATTGCCGGCTCAGCTTCATCCTCACTCCATGAGCTATGTTTAATAAGCAGTAAGAATATGATCACAAAGACCTACAAGGATATATATTTTCTTTTCTAAATATTTACTTTGTGCAAGTGTGTGTGTGTGTGTGTGTGTGTGAGAGAGAGAGAGAGAGAGAGAGAAAGAGAGAGAGAGATAAGAGGAAAACTTTTGATTTTTCTCTCCCTCTCTCCCTACTTTATTTTTGAGCCAGCTGTCTTGTTTCTGATGCTGAGATGCATAGGGAAGAAGAATCCAGCTGGTTCTTCTGTCTCCATGGCCCACCTCACTACAGATGTGCTGAGATTACAGCCTCCAGCCATTGCACCAGGGTGGTTTTATGTGGGTCCTGGGATCAAAGTTATCAGACTTATATGGCAAGCACTTTTGTCTCTCGATCCATCTTCCTGGCTTCAGGATTTATTTCTTCTTAAGAGAAAAGTGTGATTCCAAAGAAGGTTAATTTTGAAAATTAATTGATGTCTATGTGGTACCTTGAATATTTTCATGGTGAATACATGAAAAGATACTCTGAGTCACATGGGACATAGTACCTGCCTTAGGGAGGTGCCTAAGATGCTTGTCGCCTGCGGGTGAGAAGGATGAGTGATGTGGAGGGGACTAGGACCAAGCAGAATTTTGTAAAGATTACATCCCTTGAACAAAGGCCATAGCTAACAGGAGATGCTAGAGAAGTTATGATACAACTTGGGTACATAATATATCCTCGAGACAAAAGAGGATGGTCTTTAACAACTTGTGTTATAGTACTTAACAAGAAACACTTTTTTTCTTCCAAAGATAGCAAGGAAAACTGACAGAGAGAAGTTAATTTTTATTTCCTTATTTTAATCATGAAGTCAAGAAAAAGATACCTAAAGAATAGTGAATCAAAAGAGGACTATGTTTACTTATTTATATAAGCTGCATTGTCCTCAAAAGCCAGAAACTGTCCTTAGGAAGATGGCAACACTGATGTGTGTCTACTCTCAACAAGCTTATCATTTCAGGAATGAAGTGGCATCTGTGAGCTCACAGAGGATTTGTAACACAGGGTCAGTGAGCATGGTTTTAAATTCTGGAGAATATGTTTGGTAAAGCCAAAAGCTGGTGGACACCATAGGTGCTTTTCTGTGACTTTCTTGTCTTCTTGTCCTATTTTTGTTGTCTTTAGAATAAACTTTAATTTTTGAATTGGACAAAGAGATCAAAGGTTTTGGTTTCAGAGGCACGATCAAGTCAGTAGTTGCCTCTTTTTTTTTTGGCTTTTTCGAGACAGGGTTTCTCTGTGTAGCCTTGGCTGTCCTGGAACTCACTCTGTAGACCAGGCTGGCCTCGAACTCAGAAATCCGCCTGCCTCTGCCTCCCGAGTGCTGGGATTAAAGGCGTGCGCCACCACGCCCGGCTAGTAGTTGCCTCTTTGCTCATGCCTGTGGTCTAGTCAAGGTTTCTGGATTAAAGCCCTCACCTATACTAGCTGTGCCTTGGTGACCCCTCACCTATACTAGCTGTGCCTTGGTGACAGCTCCAGCTGCTTTGTTCTTTCCTTTCTGTTTCTTGCCAGGTTAGCCATTGCTAGAGTTGATGAGTCACTTGTACTGCAGTTTTGATGAAACATCAACCTTCTTCTAGTCCATTGCCTTATCTTTCATGATTTGAGCTAGAAAAACGGAGGAGGTGAATTGGTGCCTAATCAAGACTTGAGCTGAATATAGTAAGCTGATGTCTTTTCTGATACAAGGGTACGTTTCTTGGCCCCTCTGTTCCATTCTCAGGAAGCAACAAAAGAAACAAATTCCAATTAAATTACCAGTCTTCCACATTCCCAGTGCCAGCAAATTTATTCTCACATTTTCATTCTCATTATATCTTTATATATATATATATATATATATATATCTTTTAATAATAAAGATATTTAGATTTTCAGCCTTTATTCTTCATATCAAGATGTCAATATGCACATTCATCTTATACGGTGAGAGTCTCTTGCAATCATGAAGGTTTAGCCTTATTTTGAGAAATGGATTACCATTCTGTTAATTTTTCAAAGCATTTGTGAAATATAGCACCTTTAATTAGTAATATTAAATTTTACTTTGTAAGTTGATGGTATTAGTAGGACCATTTTGTTACAGTAGAAGAAAGGAAGCTTGTCATGGGCTCCATCTGTTTACTCTTATTGCTTTGTACGTTTTCTGCACCTTATAATGCAGATCCATTAGTGATGGAAGGTCTTTCCCAGGTTCTAAGGACCTTGTTTAGAGCCAGTATTCAAAGGAAGATTGACATGGTGGTAGAAAGGCCATTCCTGTGATATTTTAGCCAAGGACTCAGCTTCATTTTGCTTGTGTTCTAGGAACTTAAGTGAAGCTAAATTTCAAAGTAATAGACTGATTTGCTTGGCAGAGGAAATGTCAAGGCAAGATAGTATTCAGGCAGGTGCCAAAGAAACAGCTGCAGTTGACAGAGAGATGAGCGTCATCGGAGAGAAGCCTTCTGCATTGTACTGGGACAAGAATAATTCCTCAGTGTGAGCACACAAGAGTTGATACATCAGTTGTCCAGGGGCCTGGGTCAGAGCCTGCACAGAGAGGCCTGGAGAGACAAGTGCTGTTGCAGGAAATATTACAAAAGAGCTGGCATGTTCCTGCTCTAGTGTTGGCACCATTGGACCACAACACTATGCCCCGGTGGGGTAATGCCAGCTCTGTTCCACATGACCTCTCTCCCAGAGGAATAAAATAACCACAAAACTCAAAATCACATCCATTTCGAGAATTAAAACCATCTAAAACAAATGAAGTAAACTGAAATACTGTATGTGCCTATCCTTAGGCCTTGTCTATTTTGCACAGCAGGATAAAAAACCCAAGATTCCTGTGGAGCCCACATTAGACTGAATGAGTATCCTGTGGCTAGTTAAGCAATCTTATACCATCTACTCTTCAGCTTTCTGCCTAGAGCAGCCATCTTTTTATACCATTTATCTGTTTGGTTCTCTTCCTGGAGCCACAGATATATTTTATTAATACCTGTATAATATCTATCTTTTGATCTCTGTACCTGGAGCCACAGATAATATTATTTATTACCTGTACATAGCAGGCAATATTATCACTGCCTCTCTATTCTGGAGTCAGTGACTAATTTTCTCTATCTTAGTTCTGAACTATGGGTGAAATTTTCCACGAGGTTTGGACAGATTCTGAATATAAATCTATCCTAAAAGCAAATAATCATACTTCTAAATTCACAGTTCAATCCCTCTGCCCTAAAAGGCAGTCAACTTCCATTCTACTCCTAAATCAGAGCAGCCTGTAATTTCCCACAGTGAAGGACCTCAGGGCTGCTTTCTTTGTTTCAACTCCCATACTTGAGTACATGTGACTTGTCTCAGCACTCAACAAAATAAAATACTCTCTCAGGCTAATAATCTTACATTTCTAGTGGATTCTTGCCCAGCATCATGGTTCTCCACCTGTTGCAGGAAATCTTAAAAGAAACCCAACAACTCTGAGCTCCTGTTCCTCTCAACCTGCCAACTTCCCTGGTGGGCCAGACCATGCTACCTTGTGCTTCTGCAACTCACTCCAGCAAGCCCCCACAGAGTCTGGCTCATTTGTCCCGGGAGCCACTAGTTCCCTCTCCCCCTTCGGTGGTCCCACATTCCAGAAACCAAGTAAAGCAAAACTCTTGAACTGTATAATTAACCAATCAGATTTATATATCAATAAAATCACAATTTACAAGATGTCAATACAATAAATCTGAACCAATAGAAAATAATAAAAGCTTTATCCCAATTATTTTAACCTTATGATATCATAACTATCTGTGGTTGGTTAAAGCCATGCTGGTTCACATCCGCCTCCATTTTCCCTTCTTCTTCTCTCTCTCTCTCTCTCAGATGCTCTCTGCCTCTGCAACTCTTAGCTCCACCTTCCTTTTCCACTCCCTTTTCCCTGTCTAGTCACAGGCCTCATGCTCCCCTAATGTAATTGGACAGGGAAAATCCTGCAACAAACTGCTTGAAGCCTCCATTGTGATGGTATATAGATGAAATTTGATCAGTCCATATATTGTTTCTTGGTAAGTCTATATTTTAAGGGAATTTAAAAAAAATATATTACTTTGAATATTGCCATAATATTTGATAATAAACACTTAAATGTTAGATGCCAGCAATTGATAGCATTTTATCAGTCTTACAACAATCCTTACACAATATTTAATAGAGGTTCAACATGTAAATATTTTAGGGCACATGGGTCATATTTCTATAGCAGTTCTTTAGTTCAGCCTTCAGAATCCAAAAATAGACATAGATGGTATATAAAGGAATAGAGAGAGTTCTATTGTAAAAACTTAAAAATGAAACTTGTCATGGACTAGATTTGGCTTCTGGGCCTTAGATTGCTGACCTCTGCTCTATAGGATATCCTTTTCAAACAGTGGGGTAGCAACAGGTAAAAATGAATGCTGATATTAAGAGTTGTGCCGGGTGTGGTGGCGCACGCCTTTAATCCCAGCACTCGGGAGGCAGAGGCAGGTGGATTTCTGAGTTTGAGGCCAGCCTGGTCTACAAAGTGAGTTCCAGGACAGCCAGGGCTACACAGAGAAACCCTGTCTCGAAAAAAATCAAAAAAAAAACCAAAAAAAAAAAAACCAAAAAAAAAAAAAAAAAGAGTTGTACTGTCAAGTCACATTATTCTAATAAATGAGGAACCGGATTTTAACTGACTCTAAGATATAATGATTCAAAATGTTTTCTATCTATCTGTCTGTCTGTCTGTCATCTCTTATCTATTACTTATCACCTATCTCTCTGACTCAAAGATATAATGATTTAAGGTGTCTATATTTATCTATCACCTATTGTCTGTCTGTCTATATATCTATCATCTATGATCTCTTTATCATCTATCATATATCAATTGTGTATCTATCATCTATATTTCTATTCACCCTCTATATATCTATCATCATCATCTATCTCCCATCTATCATCTATAAAAAGTGTGTGTGTTTGTACATGCTGAGATAATATTATAGGATTTTATACTTTAGTTGATGAGAGAGCCAACAAACAGCATTTATTTTAACAGTTCTATATCAAGATTTTTATCAGATAAACTAAATACCTTTATTATTGATGAAAACTAATAAAATAACTTTGGATACCTGAAAATAACTTTTCCAATTTATACTGGATGTAGACAGTCTGGTCTACTCAGAGATAGGCTTGTTCCAAAGAAGAAATGATGCTGAAGGTGGTTAGTTCACAATACATAGCCTACTGTTCAAAATTCTCTACCCAGAGAACTCTCTTTTCCTTTTTGTGGAAGAGAAATAGGGAGGAGAGGCTGGAACAACACTGTTCAAACAGTATTTCCAGGTGAGAACTTTGAAACACTGTTTATTGAACAATATATAGAATGGCTGGTCAAAATTGCCAGACATGGAGCTCTTTGGTATACATAGTTATCTCCTAGTAGAACCACTAGGCTGGACTATCAACAGACCTGGGAATGACCTAAGATATTGTGAAGGGTGTAAAGAGTGCAACAAGATTTAATGCTTGCCTACACTTGGATTGCATGGTTTAATTTTTTGATGTCTTGGTATTTTAAAAATATGTACTATTCATACATGCATATAATTTATTTGAAGTCAATCCATCCCCCCATTTACTCCCTTCCTATTCCTCTTGAATCCCTTAATCTTACTTTCCCTTGCAATGTCAAGTGACCCCCCCCCCGTCCGATTTAGGGTTTATATTGCTGCAACAAAATACCATGACCAAAAAGTAAGATGGGGAAGAAAGGATTTATTCAGCTTCTGCTTCCACAGTGCTGTTCATCATCAAAGGAAGCCAGGGCAGGAACTCAAAGAGGGTGGGAATCTGGAGGCAAGAGCTTATGCAGAGGCCATGGAGGGGTGTACTTACTGGCTTGCTCCCCATGGCTTGCTCAGCCTGATTTTTTCTTTTTATAGAACTCAGGACCATCAGCTTAGTGATTCACCACCTTTCAATGGGCTGGGTTATCCTTCATGAATCACCAATTCAGAAAATTCCCTATAGCTGGATCATATGGGAGCATTTTCAAAATGTAGGTTTCCTCTTTACATATAACTCAGGTTTTTGTCAAGTTGAGATGAAACTATCCAGCACAATTGACCCCTCATCAGCTTAACACACAAACACATCATTGTTAACCCACAACTTTTCTTTCTTCCCTCCCTCCCTCCCTCCCTCCCTCCCTCCCTCCCTCCCTCCCTCCCCTCTCTCTCCCTCCCTCCCCTCTCTCTCCCTCCCTCCCCCTCTCTTTCTTTCTTTCTTTCTTTCTTTCTTTCTTTCTTTCTTTCTTTCTTTTCTTTCTTTCCCTCCCTCCCTCCCTCCCTCCCTCCCTCCCTCCCTCCCTCCCTCCCCCCTCTCTTTCTTTCTTTCTTTCTTTCTTTCTTTCTTTCTTTCTTTCTTTCTTTCTTTCTTTCTTTCTTTCTTTCTTTTTTTCCCTCCCTCCCTCCCTCCCTCCCTCCCTCCCTCCCTCCCTCTCTTCCTCCCTCCCTTCCTTCCTTCCTTCCTTCTTTCCTTCTTTCCTTCTTTCCTTCTTTCCTTCCTTTTTTGTTTTTCGAGACAGGGTTTCTCTATGCAGTCCTGTCTGTCCTGGAACTCACTCTTTAGACCAGGCTGGCCTCGAACTCAGAAATCCACTTGCCTCTGCCTCCCAAGTACTGGGATTATAGGCATGAGCCACCACTGTCCGGCAACTTTTTCTTTCTTGTTTATCTCCAAAATCACACATTAATAAAGACATCAAAATATGAACTATTTACCAACCTTAAAAGTCCTACAGCCTTACAAATTCAAGCAATTTAAAAGTTGTCTCTTTGAAAATCCCTAATCTTTTAAAATCCAAATTCTCTATAAAACCCCAATATCTTCTCTAAAATATTTATAGTCTCTCAACTGTGGCCTCCTGTAATATAAAAAATAGATTAAGTGCTTTCTTACTTCAGGTGGGAAGAACCAGGATACAGTCACAATGGGATCAAAGCAAAACCAAACTCTGGAAGTGAATAACTCAGTGTCTAATGTCTGGGATCCTTCAGATTTGATAACACTGAGTCTGGTTTCTGTTTCTTGTATGTGTATTGAATGTGGGACTGTCAACTGGAGCATAGGGCACCTCACAGGGAACACCATGCCACCCCAAGGAAAATTGACTTGTCATTTGTAGCCATCAGCTGCCAATAGCTCCACAACTAGGAGTGGGACATGTGACCATCTTTCCCATCCATACCGTCACTTTAAATGGTTCATTTTATACAAGCCTTGCCATTTATTCCTGGCCCTTGAGAGTTTGTGTATGAGATTGATCTGTCAAGTGTGGCAAATAGTATTTCACTACTGTCATCTACTCCCTCTGGCTCTTAGAATCTTTCTGCCCCATCTCTGATGGTGATCCCTGAGCCTTGGGGGAGGGGTATAGTATAGATGTTTGTCTGTCACATTTAGGGCTGAGCCTTTCATGGTCTTCTCTGCCTATTCACCCACTGTTAATCTCTATTAATCACCATCTGTTGCATGAAGAAGTTTCTCTGGTGAAGGTTGAAAGAGGCATGAATCCACATCATATAGATAGAAATATAGAGAGGGTGATAGTCTGTGCATTTTGCACCATAATGGTGTTAGGGTCTTCCTTAGGGCTTATGACCTAGGAAGCCATGTTGCTTTGTTTTGTTTGTTTTTCTCACTTAACAATACCAGACATGAGCTTCATCTTGGGGAGTAAGCTTTAAACCGATCAGAAGTGATTGGTCAATCCCACTACATTAATGCTACTATTGGCATGAGTAAATGTAGCTTTCCTGGTCAGCCACTACTATAGTTCTCAGGATTCAAAGCTGGGTAAGACTGATTGATGGTGAGTCGTCTTCCATGTAAAGTGTCTGTCAGAACCATAAAAGCTGGCTAATAGAGATGAAACTTTCAATTTGTACCAGCTTGACTTCCCCATGTCCTACAGTCCATTTATGTAGGGCCTTACCATCAAGTCCTAGAGAGTAACAAAAAAGCAATGGCAACAGCCGCTAATGTTTAAGGTGGGGGGCATGTTTATAAGTTCTCTTGTAAAATTATTTCAGAAGTAGAAAATGGTTAAAAATTGTATAAAAATCCTGATCTTCCATTTACTTTGACTTCTTGGGTGGTAATATTTGATACTATTTTCCTCATGGAAACCAGTAGACATGGACACTACCTCTATAGGGAGAATATATAGGAAAGAGTGTAGATCTAGGAATATAAAACCAGATGAAACTGTATTGGTAAAGGAAGTAAAACATCCTAGTGACTTACAGTTTCTCACATGTACTTACTGTATTTATTTTGAAGTATATTGGTGAGTATTTGCTTCTCTTGCCTAAACTTGGACATATTTGATTTTCATTGCAAAATAGTTTTAGACTTGTGGAAAGGTAAAAAATTGCACCCTGCCTACTATCTGCTTCAATTTTTTAAATGTTAAAATTATATCATGTTTAATACTTTAACTACTTTTAATATTAGCTTATTTTCCAGAGACTTTATAGATTGAAGAAGACACAATGGTCTTTACCTCCAGAAACCTCCATGCACACTTACTGCCTTAAAACCCAAGCCTTGTAATTTGTAAATCAGATGTACAAGGATGATAAAGCTGTGACAGTACTGTCTAGTACATAGGGTTTATTGAAATTTTGCTGCTGCCCAGTAATGGTTATTTGTAGTAAAAGGGAAACTCTGTTTTAGAGCCTGTCCTCCATCACATGTTGGGGTTTAACATTTTGTTTCTTTATTTTCCTTTAATCTGGATCACTTCAGACATCCAGGGGTCCTTGACTTTCTGGATCTTGACAATGTTTTTTGTTTGTTTGTTTGTTTGATTGATTTTTCTTTTATTGAGAATAAGTTGTTCATTCAGTATATTTTGAACATGTTTCCCCCTTGATAATAATAAAACAAAGCAAGCAAGCAAACCAGGACAGGACAAAACAAACAGAAGAAAAGAACCAAAGAAAAATCACACAAGAAACACAGAGATGCAGAGACACACATATACACATAGGAATTCCATCAAAATATTAAAGTGGAAGCTATAATATGTATGTAAAGGAACTGTGTTGTTAAACACACACATAGACACACACTCACACAAACACACACACACACCCCTTGACAAAACATTATGAGACAAAGTTCTTCCAAAGATGCTTGTGTTTGCCAACTATTGCTGGGTTTGGGGATTGCTCATAAGAGTGGTTTGCATCCTTAGAGAGACTCCATTGGATAGAACTAATTTTTCATTTGCAGTTGGTTATTGATTGGAGATAGCACTGGGTTAGGGATGGAAGCCTGTGTCCACTTTTCCTTTCAACCCTGGGACCTGTCTGGTGTAGACCTGTGCAGGCCCTGCCCATGCTGCCAGTCTCTGAGTTCATATGGATCTGTTGTATTTGGAAGGCCTTGTTTCCTTGGCGCCCTCCAACTTCTTTGGCTCCTACACTTTTTTCTGCCTCCTCTTTCACAGGGCTCCCTGAGCCATTAGGGTAGGGATTTGATTGGAGACTTTCCATTTAATGTTCTACAGTTTTTAGTCTTTGCATATTTTCCAGGTGTGGGTCTCTATTTTGTTTTTCCATCTGCTGCAGGAAGAAACTTCTCTGATGATGACCAAACAAAGCACAGACATATGAGTATAGCAATATGCCATCAGGAGTCATGTTAAGGCTACCTTCCTTTATCAGAACAGTAGTGTTTGGTTTTGCCTATCTAGTCTCAAGTTCGTTTTCATACAAGCAGTGTTGGGAATGGGTTCCATCTCTTGTTGAGGGTATTAAGGCCCATCAGATACTGGTTGGTTACTTCCCCCAAGCTTAGCATCCCTGTTGCATATTTTGCAGGCAGTTCACCATTGTGGATGGAAGGGCTTAGACCTGGGTTGATGTTTACAGTTCTCCTTTGGTCGTATGCAGAGCATTTTCTAGTACCATGAACATTAGTCTGTGGTTTGAAGGCTCTGCGGAGGCATCGACTTGACTTCTACACACTCAATGAAATGTGTATATGTTATCTGCAGCAGTAGGGTCTGACTTTCAGTTTGTGGAGAGCAATCAACAGACTTGGCAAAAGCCTGGGTTATTTGCAGGCTCCCCTGGGGCTCCTTTGCCAACCTCTGGATTAGATATAACCCATTCCCATTACTGCAAGCTTCCTTTGGTGATGAGAAATGTCCAGTTTGGGCTCCATCTCCATTGTTATTTGGCATTTTATGTTTGAAAAACTTCTACTACATTAAATTTCCAATGAACTCTTAAATGATCCTTAGTTTTAGTTGTCCTTCCCTCATCTTATTCCCCTCCAGCTATCCTGTATTATCCACCCTACCCCTGTCTCATTTGACCCTCCTCTTTCCTGGTTCGATAGTTTTATGTCAATGTGACATAAACTAGAAGTATCTGAAAAGGGGGAAATTAATTGAGAAAAATGCTTCTGTAAGATCAGACTGTAGGCACGTCAGTAAACAGCACCCCTCTGTATCCTCTTCATTAGCTCTTGCACCCAGGATCCTGACCTGATGGAATTCCTATCCTGATTTCATTTGATGATGAACAGTGGTATAGAAATGTAAGGCGAATAAACCCTTTCCTCCCCAAGTTGCTTTGGTTGTGATGTTTCATCACAGCAATAGTAACCCTCACTAAAACACAACCTGATCCGTAACTATCTATTCTCGAGAATGTTGGTCTGTAGATCAATCTTCTGTTCGCACTTTTCTCATGCTTCACCATGATTGGTCTGAAGCATTTCATCTCTGTCTGGGATATGATAGGAATGTTTTCCCTCAGTGCATTTTATCATAAAGCACCTGGCGCCATGCTGATCCAATTCTGGTGATATTGATTCTTGTCACTGCATTGCAGTTTAGTTTGCACAGTCTCTAGTTTCACTTTAATATTACCAAGTATCTTATGTAATAAACTATATTGAATCTTGCTTCTTAAAAAAAGGGAGGAGTTATGTGGGAGTTTTGAAAGCAGTGGTCTCAACCTATGGGTCACGACCCCTTATGGGGTGTCAATGACCGTTTCACCGGAGTCACCTAAAGCCTTTGGGAAACACAGATCTTTACATTATGATTCATAATAGTCGCAAAATCAGAGAAGCAAAATCACAGGAAGTAGCAATGAAAATAATTTTATGGTTGGGGTCACCACAACACGAGGAAGTTTTAAAAGGTCACAGCATTAGGAAGGATGAGAACCACTGGTTTAGAGGGAGAAAAGGAGAAATTTAACTATAATTTCAAAAAATAAAAGTATATTATGTTTTAAATTCTAAAATATATTTTTGTATGTATATTTGACAGCACATGCATGCAATGGCACATATGTAAAGATTAGAGGACATCTTGCTGTTGTTGTCTTCTGTCCTTCCACCATGGAGATTCTGGGCCCTAAACACTGGTCATCTGCTTTTGTTGGCAAGTGCTTTATCTGCTGAGCCATCTTGCTGCCATGACATTGGCTTCTTATCACACATTCATTAAATGCTTTTAGCTAGAGTAAAAAACGAAGACGAGATTTCTAGCAAATGCTCTTCTAGTTCCTTGATTGTTTCATAGTTGTTGAATGGAATTTTATAGTAAGGGAGAACTTTCCCTTCTCCCTGCTTTATGTATTCATATATTTACTTAGGCACTGTTGATTCATGATTTGATCTTTTCTGCTATGGATTGGTTATAATCTGCCATTTATCTTGTTGCTCAGATAATCTCTGATTGGGCATGAGTCTCTCTGGTCTCTGTGGCGCATTCTTAACCTTCTGGGAACACTGTGCTACTCTCTGGGACCAGATGTGACTCCAGCAGATTTGTCCTTTTTTTGACCCAGCCTTTGAGTCAGCAATGCTCTAAGAGTCCTTTGGTTGACAAGGGAAACTTAGAAAACAAAATCTGTATGCTGGATAAATTCTTTGCTTTTGGGCCTTTGAAGCAATTGAAGCCTGGAAGGAGGCACGTGTCTGTGTACATACCTCTATATAAATTCACATAGACATTCTTCTGTCCTCATCTATTTTGAGTTCCTTTTCCCTAATCTTTGTGATTTTTATTTTTTGATTTCCATATGGCCCACAGTAACATAATTTGGAAAGGTGAAACAGTGTAGAAAGAGGTGTTTGTATTTTCAGCAGACCACTATGTTAATACCATTCACACTCCTCTTTCTTTTCCATTCTGTTTTCTCCTGCTTGCAGTAGGTACCTAGTCTTGTTTCCAGTTTAATTCTTATTA
Source organism: Mus caroli (assembly GCF_978045245.1). Lineage (NCBI taxonomy): Eukaryota > Metazoa > Chordata > Mammalia > Rodentia > Muridae > Mus > Mus caroli. Next base: position 61,374,707 of record NW_028227271.1, read on the forward strand.
TATTTGGTTTTGGCACAAAAATGTCCATATGTATACTTTCACACTTACCTTTTGGAATCAAAAGATAGTATATAATCACATATTTGATATTCTTTAGCATTTAAGCTCTTTTATATTTTGCCTATCAGTATATAAGTCCTTATCAGGAATCTTAGTAAATTTTTTTTCCTGAGACAATATCTCACTATGTAGCTGTGACTGTCCTGGAGGTCTGTAGACCAGGCTAGCCTCAAACTCTGGAGATCTGCCTGCCTCTGCTTGTCAAGTCTGAGAAGTATTCATTTTTAATGATGAATGTATTATACTCCACTAAATTGATATAACATAATTTATTCAACTGCTTTCCTGTATATAGCTATTTATATTTTCTACAGTATTTTAAGTCATAAGTTGTGTAGAATTTTGCTGCAAAAATAACCTGCAAATATGTTTTATTATTACTATTTTTACTTTACTTAAGCATTCCAGCTTTTTAAAAGGTGTCTTTGGTGAAGTGGATCTTTGAATTACATTTGTTAAAGTGTTTTCTTTCCTTTAAAAGTACTCTCAATGTATGAATTTGTTAGCTTCTTTTAAACATAGAAACATACTATATTGGGACTATACACCATGAAATTTCAGTAATTCAAGTCATGTTTAATGTGTGGTCAAAAGAACCCTTATGCTTCCTGGCTTTTTATTATCTTAGGTAATCTGAGTAGCTTCTAACAAGAAGTTCTAAAAGAATTTGGGTAGCTGGTTTTAGAGCGGTAATTGAGACACAACTCTGCAAAACTCCTTCCATCCACCGCTTCCTCCCCTTGCACAGGACAGAGGTCTTAAAGACCATGAGCTTGGCCATGTGTACTGCCTGAGTAAGAGCTGTTATTTTATTATCAGTTCTTTGACATGCATTTTCTAAGTGTGGTTATCAAATACCTATTATCCATAATCATAACAAAGTGTCCTATTAAATGCAGCCATATCTCCCGCAGCTTTAAAATGCTGCTTTAAGATAGAGATGAGACAAGGCACTCTGCCACAGTTCACTGTTCCCATTTTCTGTCTGGTTGTCCATCTATGAGGAAGCCTGTCTTAGTTTTACTTGTGCATCCATTCTCTTGCGTGTTCAAGTGCTGCTGGCTGCTTGACTCTTAATCTACAAATCAAAGCATATCATTTGAGTTCAGATGCCATGTGTTGCATTTTATCTGATCCTCATGCACTTGACCTCCAGTTGCCTCCACAAAGGCCCTGTTGTTTCTGGTCTGTTTTATTCTAACCAGAAGCTGGGGGTTTCTAAGTGTTGCTTTCAGATGCGCTTTGGAGGCAGACTGTTGTGCTCTTCCAGGATGGTGAAACCCTCATGTTTTCTCAACTATTGAGTTCAGAGCATTTGACTAAAGGAATAGAATTTTGTTGTCTCGAAGTAATGATGAAGAGGGGTCATCTTTACTGATTCTAAAGAGTAAATCATTGAGTATGTATGAATCTGAGTGAACTGTGGGAGTTAATTTAAACTGATTATTAAGCGATTTATTATAAAGAATCAATTTCCCTGTCTCCTTGTCTTTTTCTCCATCCCTTTCCTCCCATTCTCATTTTTATATATCTGTAATCTACAAATATATCTTTGGTATATACAGGGGAGGGTAAAAGCATGTTTCTCAAGATTCTTTTACTGTTTTTCCCTTAATACAATTGTAGTTTGGACTTATATTTTGTTGTATGTATTGGAGATATCCAGCATGGGTGATTACTAGAGTCCTGTGATTCTCAGCCTTCCTAATGCGGCAACCCTTTAATATATAGTTCCTCATGTTGAGGTGACCCCCTAACCAGGCATTTATTTTTGCTGCTACTTAGTGACTATGATTTTGCTAGTGTAATTAATTATAGTGTAAATATCTTATATGCAGGACATCTGCTATGTGACCCCCTATAAAAAGTTGTTGAAGCCCCAAGTCAAGTAAATGTGCATGATCCTTACTTCCCATAGTTATATGTGTTAAGAGCACCTAACATGATCAAGTTCTGTTTGTTTCTATGTTTATTAGCTACCCCACCCTTCATTCCACATAAACTCATATGTGTTTAGGCCTGGAGATAGAGTGAAGGTGCTATTTCTTACCAGAGCAACCCCCCCCCCATGGGTAAGGACATGAAGAAAATCCCCTAAATTTCAATGCTATTGGTCGAAAGGAGAGAGTTACTGCTTCCATTCTTGGACACATTCTGGGACATGTGCATTCTCCTTTGCTCATGCCTGATCTCTTGTTCTGGCTCTTGCTTTCACTTATCTTCCCAACCTCTCAAGAAGAAGAGGGAGACTTTCTGAGGTATATGCTGCCTCTGGAAAGTACTAAGAGTGAGATGAGACTTTCTTTAATGGGCTGCTAAGGCTTAGAGAACTGAGGTGTAGGTATAGCATGTTAGGGAAGACCTCTTTGTATCGCTCTCTGTGCCAATTGACCTATGACCCTAACAGGCAAACAAAGATAAGGCTATTCCTTATCCTTTAAGAGGTAGTAGACATCACTGCTCCCTTCAAGCATGCTGGGAGACTTATGTCCCTCCAACACTAATGTTCTCCACGCTCACGAGAACAAAAGCAGTTTCTACCTGTGTTATAGGAAGGGTACTATGGGAGAGGTTTTATGTTTAAAAGCAACTTAAAATGAAAAGAAATGGTTTTTTTCATATGTTAAAACTATAGTATATCTTTATTTGTTTTTACTTATGGAATCTGTGTTCTGTACTATGGAAGTGACGTCCAACTAGAAAGTGAAGCTTGGGGGTAACTGAAGAAAGGGAACCTTTAATAAGAAGAAGTAATTTATTTCTATATCTCATTGAGTCAAACTGTTTCAGTAAGTTAATGATTTATTTGGCAAGGAAATACAGTTGATTATTCTTTAAGTAGATGACCTATACAGCATCTTATGATGTTTACAATGGTGGTGAAAAAGCCTTAGAGATAGATTTCCCCTTGCCCCCCAATGTTCTATTAAATGTGGCACACCATGCAGGCATACATTGTTTGACTGTATGTTCCTGATGATAAGGAGCCTTAATTTAGTTTCTAAGGAGGCAAGTAAAAGAGTATGTGCTAGAGAGAGACTGGGAAGAGTAGAGGGAGGGACAACTGTAATCAAGATATATTGTAGGGAGCTGGAGAGATGGATCAGCATTTAAGAGTACTAGCTGCTCTTCCAGAGGTCCTGATTTCAATTCCCAACAACCACATTGTGGCTCACAACCATCTGCAATAGGATCTCATGTCCTCTTATGGTGTATCTGAAGACACGACAGTGTACTTATATACTTAAATAAAATATTTTTTACAAAAGAATATATACCATCCCATATACAGTCACCAAATGCAGACACTATTGTGGATGCCAAGAAGTACATGCTGACAGGAGCCTGATATAGCTGACTCCTGAGAGGCTCTGCCAGAGCCTGACATGTACAGAGGTGGATGCTCACAGCCAACCATTGAACTGATCAGAGAGTCCCCAATGGAGGAGTTAGAGGAAGAACTGTAGGAACTGAAAGGGTTTGCAGCCCCATAGGAGGAACAAGAATATGAACCAACCAATACTCCCCCAGAGCTCCCAGGGACTAATCCATCAACCAAAGAGGGACCCATGGCTCCAGCTGCATATGTAACAGGATGGCCTTATTGGGCATCAATGGGAGAAGAGGCCCTTGGTCAGGTGAAGGCTTGATGCTCCAGTGTAGAAGAATGTGAGGGTGGGGAGGTGGGGGTGGATGGGTAAAGGGGGCACACGCTCATAGAAGCAGGAGGAGAGGGGATGGGATAGGGGATTTCTAGGGGTGGTAATTGAGGATAACATTTGAAATGAAAATAAAATATCCAGTGAAAAACGATATTTTGTATGAGAAAGGAGGTAATTGTTTATTGCTTTAGTTCATCATTGGTACATCCCAGGATACAGTAAATAACAAAAAAAATGTGTGTTAGTGGACAGATGAAGAAAATGGAGACTATATGAAGCATGAATTGGAATAATAACTCAGAATAAGGACGTGATGGTTTGGATGTATTCTTGGAGTAGATGAAAAACAGAAATAGGAATTCAAAGTTTGGATTTCATGCTTTGTATACCAGTCCTAAATCAGGATGCTATTTAACATTATTTGGGAAGTGGGAGAAAAAATGGATAATGGGTAAAATAATAATAATGGATAATAATCCATAATAGATTTTAAAGTATGATAAAGGGACTTTATTTCTAAATAAAGCCTTTAGATATTTTTCTGGAAAAGACATTACAAAGATATGAGGGTTTAGAGCATGTAGTTATGAAGAATGATATATTCTAGAATAAATACATTTGCTACATTTAAGTGTACCATAAGCTGAGTTTTAGAACTATTGTAAATATGCATGCAGTAACAGATACAGTTCTTGAGTTGGCATGAAATCCATTTTAATATGTGAATCATTGCATTTAAAGGCCAAAATTACTAAAAGATGAAGGCATGGAATTTAGAGTATTGGCACTTTCAGATTTTGGGTCTTTTACAGATGAAATTTTAGCACTTGGTGATATATGCATTTAGTTTTAATGCTTTGTCTGGGTTTTCAATCATATCCATACCTCCTTTCTGTCATATTAAACACAGACATTTGGCAAATAAGAACAAAGAGATTAAACTCTTACTAAATACGAAATTCCTTTGGCTTGAATGATGTCTTTATTTTTGCTGAGTCTAGAAATACATAAGCTTTAACCAATACTGGGACAGCATGAATTTTGAAATCATACATGTATGGCCTTGTCTCATATATAGAAAAGTACTTCTGTGTGGCCTAGTGTTATTTGGTAAGGTTCTGGTTAAACCATTTGGCAGTTTGAGGTCTCCCTGTTGACCCTACAGAGGTTTGGGAAATATCAGTGAAATACCACAGTGTGAGATGATTTATTACAAATGTTTTGTATCATTAATATAGGCATTCTTCCTTTGGAAGTCCATTTCTTTTTTAAATTTAAGGAAATGTGAAAGCTCTTGGATCCTGTATGTAAATGAGACCACTCTTTCTCAGTGGCCCACCTTAAAATGAGTTGCTTTGTGTTTTCCTCCCTCTTCCCATTTCTTCTGTCCTTCCAAGCATCTCCTATATCACAATGTGGTCTTAAACTAACTGTGTAGTAAAAAGTGAGCTTGAACTTCTGATCACCCTCTGAATGCTGAGATCACAGCCCTGTGCCACCATGCTTGGTTATGCTTTGCTGAGATTCATATGCCAGGGCTTTGCCTGTTAGGCAGGCACTCTACCCACTGAGCTATATCACAACTCCACCTCCTTGTGTGTGATTCTGACATTTCTTACTTTATGAGTCATTTTCTCTGGAATGTTATTTCTTCTCTAAATGTATCCTCCAATTAAACTGAAAACCCTTCAGTTTGTCTGAATCCGGTCTTAGCATGTTAGAATACTTAGAATAACTATTTTATCCTTTTGAGTAAAGGAATCCTTGTCCATAGTCTTTGATATATAATCAACTGCACTACTGTCATCTATACAGCCTGCTTTACCTGTATCTTGGGATTTCTCTCAAGAATCATCTTAAGGATTCCCCCAACTTCTCAATTGTGTTCGATACCCTGTTTCCTAGATTCTCTTACCTTTACACCCCTTGGGACATACCCAAGAGTAACTCATTGAGAAAAGATATATGCATCATACTGTCTTAAGACCATACATGACTGCTTTGAGTGATAGTGATATTTATTAGATCTCTTTACTCTTAGGGAGCAGCCTCTGGATGACCATTACTTCCTCTCTCTCTCTCTCTCTCTCTCTCTCTCTCTGTGTGTGTGTGTGTGTGCGTGCGTGCGTGTGTTTGCTAAGCAAGTGCTTTATCATAGAGCGAAATCACAACCTTTCTAACTGTTCTTTCCAGCTCTTTTCTAAGAGTTCAATTTAGAAGCTGATGCTTCTCTTGCAAGCTCTCATTCTTTCTAGCAATTTCTTACTTTTATCATCAAAAGTGGTGAGGGTTGTTGATAACTAATATTTTTGTTTGGTGAACTAAGGCTTGATAGTAAAGTTTCAAAAGCATTTTTTTTGGAAAGTTTTACGGTAGGAATTAAAAGACCTCAGTGTGGCTGGGCTTACCCCTGGGTACAAGAAATAAAGTCGGGGACATATTATCAAAGAGCATGAGAGTAGGCAAGCAGAGATGGGAGTATATAGGAAGTCACTAAAAGAAGACATGAGTAGGGGGGATTCTGAAAAGACTGAACTCTCTCCCTGACTTTACCAGGGGGATGAGATGTCCAGGAATGAGGGATTCCATCAGACATCTGACTGACTATTACCTCTTAACTTGCATAGTCAGTTTTAGCATTAGTTGTGCCCAGCAACAGACCAAATTTAAGGACTGGGGAAGAAGACGTCTCAGAGAAGTTTGATGAAAGTTTAATCAAGGAGAAAGCTTTTGTCATGGTTTGGGTTCTTGAAACTATTATTACATAGGGTCAAATATTAGCAAAAACATCAAGGTAGTCTTTATAATATTTATCAAGAATATTGCCATTTTTGTATGTATATAATACATGCTAGGAATTTTAAACAAAGGATAGTGCTAATCAAGAAAATATGACAAATATTGCATGTTGATTGCATTGTTTAGTCTCTTTTATAGGTCCTAGAATTCTTCCAAGCTATGTAAACACACACACACACACACACACACACATACACACACACGCACGCATGCACGCATGCACTCACACACACACGTTCACATATATGACATGAAAGCATCAAGAAGGATAGGAGAAGAAAAGAATGGAGAAAGGATGTGGTAAGACTAAATGGAGATAACGGGAAAGGATGATATGGTTAATGTAATTGTCTACATGAAACCTAATACTATGTAACATAAATACCCACAAGGAAAATTATATAAAAATTGTGAGGGAGAATAATGTGATAATAGAATTGCCTCATAAGCCTAGTTATGCCTAGATGTTATAATCATCTGACCAGTGAAATATAGTTATGTATTTATATGACAAAAAGTGATTGAATTTTTGTATTTAAAACAAAATTGTTACTATGGAATTGCAAGATGCATTATGCTATTTCAGTTGTGGCTGACAAACTGTCTCAAGACTGATAGGTTGCATAATTTTCTTCAGAGGAAAGACAGAAGAATCTTGGCACATTTAAAAGGATGAGTCTTAAATTAATTTACTATGATTGGAGTACGTACAGGTTGCACTATTAGCTATAAATACCAATAAACTCTGGCAAAATGTAGAAGTCTATGCCAGTGGGGGAAAATTGTTGGCCCTTCTTCAAATCTGCGAGACAGACACATTTATGGTAATCATGGTGAACAGTTATATGTATGAAAGCCAAAACTAAGCCAGTGAAAGCAGAAAGCTAAAAAAACAATATAAATTTAGTTTGGTTAGGTTTCTAGTATGCTGATACCATATTATTGACTCTTAGGATCACGAGGCCCTGGAAACAATTCTTTAAATTTAATACAGAATATTTCTATTACATTTGAACAAATAAAAATATGCATAATGGACTGATAATGCCCCAGAAAGATATAGAACACCAGTAACAAACATAGAAGACGGATTTTAAAATGGTCAGGATAAAAGGTCCATGGAGTAAAAAATAGGGGCAACAGAGATCTCTGTAGAGGGTGTCATGGAGATATGTAATCATTTTGTTTTGACGGTTTGATGCGATGGGTGATATGCACAGTATAGTCCAAGATGTAGCCAGCCCTAGATTAAAAATGATCACCTCCACTAAAGGTCATTAACTTATAGAACTGGTTACTTAAGAGGAAGTAGGGGTGAAAATACAAATAACACAAAAAATGACTTAACTATGTGAAGACATGATGGTTTATTATAAAGATGAATATTTGGGCATTCTCTTAACCTTTGGGGTTGACAGTAAAAATTAACCCCCTGTTCTCTATAGCATGTGCCTCAGAGACGACATCAGAATCCAAGATGGGAACACTTGTAAAGTTTGACCCATTGTAGATGGACCATTAGGCTCAGATATGAGCCAGACATGCACATATTATAAATTTAGAGTAAATCCCAATATGAGAGTTACAAGTTTTGATGGATAAAAACCAGAGGAACTTAATTTTTATATTTCTTTGTCTTTGTTAGTTTTCCTTTAGATAGGGTGCCTTCAAAACTCATTTTTCCAGGTTTTTGGGAGAAAGATTTATTATATAGACCATATTTGACTACAATAGTAATTACCCTTCTGGGTGTTTCTTGTATTGGAGGTTGGATAGAGTCTACTAATTATCTCAAAGAGCAGAACTTTCAAATTTCCCTTGTACATAACTTCAAGTCCCCTTTTCAGATTATGCATTAGAAATCTCTTCTTCAGTTTTTATGGCTCAATTTTTGTGATACATGTTTTACATATGTAGGAAATCACAAGGATAATTTTAGGCTTCTCAGGAACAATGGTTTGTTTTACCTATCCTTTCTTTGGAATGTGAGGTGGTATGTTAAAATCTAGTTGACATCTTCCTTAATTGCATGGAAGATAGGCCCAAGATGCAGCTTTTGTTGATGATGATGTTGCAGGGCAGAGGACCACATTTTGCATAGCAAGACTTTAAAGCATCCCTGCTAATTTAGCACCACAGTTTGTGCTAAATCAATCTTGGTTTCAGATTTCCTACTCCACATGTTATTTGAAGGGCAGAGGAATAATGAGAGCAAATTATAGGAATAAGAGCTAAGTATTGTTTATTTGAGTATTGAATTAGTTTATAAATTTATTTCTACCTATTCTGATTCTCAATCTTTCTCTCCCTCTTGGTCCTGCCCACCTCATTATCTCTATAAGTATTTTCATTGAATTGAAAAAAAAATATGAGCAAACACAGGCTTAAGTGACACAAATGTTTCTAGATACCTTTAAACTCAAACACACAGGGTTCCAGCTCTGTGTACTTTGCCTAATTGCTGGCAGTAAAAATGAGCAAAGGGATTTAGGGCTTATGAATGTTCTAGTTGGAGGGAGTTGTAATTAAGGTTATTAAGGTCTTTCGGTTCCTGTGTGTTTTAAGCAAATTAGGATTTTATGTCTTCTTTAAAGAGACAGTAACTCTCCACTTCACAGCCATTTCCTTGCTGTGTTCAGTAAGTGCAGTTAGCACATGCTGGTTAAACTACACATGCCCTGCTTTGTTCTTTCAGGGAAATCACTGCTTAGGTGAACCTTTTTCTGCTTTGTTTTAAGTTAGTTCTGCATTTGAAACTCTGGACAACTTAAAGCAAGGACAAAGGAGTGGAGCGGCATGATGAGTACTTTGTTATCAAAATTACTATGGTAATATAATTATTCTGAGTTTCTTTATTCTGACAGAATAATTATTAACCTTTTTGAACATGGAAACTGGTTTTATTAACCAAAAATAATGTGGGTCCCTGCAAGATGTTACCATAAAAACAACAACAACAACAACAACTTGCAGCAACAGTATTGACCCTGTCGTATAATATTTCCTTGCATATGTGTAAAAGGCAGATCTTTTCTTCGAAATGTCCTTGCTCAGTGGTGCAAATAGTAACTTTATTTTCCATACTTGAAGTTAGTTTCTATTTCAAGGATTAGAGAAAATTTTCTTAGTGAAAAATTAATTGTTAGTAAATTGTCCCAATTGTTTTTCCATTTCATTTCTGGGTGAGCCTGACCTGTGTCTCCCCCCCACACACACACACACTTTTACACCAAGGATTCATGATGTTTGGGGAGGGAAAGCCATAGAGGGCCAGAGTCCTGTGATGCTGCACTTCCTGCTGTGGCTGTCATTGCTCATCTGTCCTCTTCCTTGCCTGGTGCATGTTATTGCATAGCAGCAATATGAATGGGAGTTCGCTCTGCTCACCTTTCAGATTCTGAATCTCTGTCCTGGCTCTGTGGTTGTCTCTAGCCTGTGTTCTCTCAGTTTATTATAGACAAATTTTGGATGGCCTCCTGTACTGCTTCTGGCTGGAGAGGCCACCTCAAGTTCTCTTTGCCTGGAGGTCTCCCTACCTTCTCTCCTGAGCTGTCAGTTTGAGTGTCAAGAGAAGGAGTATTCCTGGTGGGTGCTACTATGGTGTGTCATTTGTTATCAGATTCTTAAACTCATCAGCAGGATATAGCTAACAATTTTACCATTTCTATAAGGTGAGAAACTGTGTCTCCTTAGAAGGACCTATTCAACCTCTGTTTCCAGTTCTTTCTCTCAACATTTTTATCCTGCCAAAGTAGGTAATTTGTTCTGATAGATACCGTTCCATGTTTACCTATGAGAACATTTATTGTTCTGAGTCTTGAGTTTCTGGTTTTAATACTCAAAGCCAAGTGTCTTACAATGCAGTAAAATTAAAGGAAAGAACAGAGCTTTGTCTGTTCCAAGATTTTAAAATTCTGTTTGGAAACTCAAAATTTGAGCATCTGTCTTACTTTCTTTGACAATCTTCTCTGAGCCAGCAAATTCCACTTGTGTATTTGAGTGTAAAAAAGACCAAGGGCTGAATGAAGTAAAAGGAAAAAGCCCCTCTCAGTTAATATTTCAAAATATCATGTTGTACATGATATATATACTTTTTTAAGTAAAAAAAAATAGTAATACATACTATTTTATAATCTGTCCCCTAAATCTTTTACATAAAAAGCCACATATTAACACTGTTACACAGAATCAATCAGTAGCTATTTGCAGTCAATATCAATAGTTGTTAGGTATAAAGTATTTTGTAGATGTACAGAAGGTAGTTAGCTGACTTTAAACAAACTCTATAATCTAAGTTGAATTTATTTGTGCATTTACCCAATTAATTATTTTTTTTCAGCTAGATTCTTAGAAATGATATTTTTTGGGTTAGGCATAAAATTCAGTATTGTTAAGTTCTATTCTAGGAGATTGATATCATCAGGATAGATATTTGAGAAACCATTTCCTTTTTTTCTCCTTAAACATTTAATTAATTAATTAATCAATCAATTACTTTATTTACGTCTCAAATGTTGCCTCACCTCCAGGTCCAGGCACCAAATCCTGAGGCTATTCATTACTGATGCTCTGTTGTGCTTGCACAGAGGCCAGTTTTGTTTTGTTTTCCTTTTTTTTTTTAAATTTGTTTTGCCCAACTATAGGCTGTAGGTGTCTTTATTCAACCAATAGGTTGAAATTAAAGAGCAAGGTTACATAGCATCACTTGGTGTATGTTATGATTTCCTTGTCCCTGATGGCAACCAGACCTTGGGGGGCAGTATTTAGTATTATAAAACATAGCAACAGACCAAACCTCAACACTTGTTGTTTGGTATAGAGCATTTGCTGTTAAGTCATTCAGGGAGCTCTTGTCTCCTCTTTCCTTTCCTTTTTTGGAGATAGAACCTTTCTATGTAATTCTGGATGGGAACTTGCTATGTAGACCAGGTTGGCCCACCTCTGCCTGTTGAGTGCTGGGATTAAAGGGTTGTGTTACCACACACAGATGAGTTTTCTTTATTAAAAATATTTATTTTTAATACTTTTTAATAATGTGTATAATTATGTGCACATCTCTGCAGGCAGGTGCTGATGGAGGCCAAAGGTGTCAGATCCTCTAGGGCTGGAGTTACAGGTGATTGCAAACTGCCTCACATGGATGCTGGGAACTGAACTTGGGTCCTCTGGAAGAGGGCTCACTGTTTATCACTGAGTTATCTTATCTACCCAGTCCCAAGGATTTTTCTTTCTTTTTTTCCCTGCAAGTAATGTTTTCTTTTTCTTTTTTTTTATTAGATGTTTTCTTCATTTACATTTCAAATGCTATCCCCTTTCTTAGTTTCCTCTCTGAAAATCCCCTATACCCTTCCCCCTCCCTCTGTTCCCCAACCCACCCACTTCCACTTCCTGGCCCTGGCATTCCTCTATACTGGGGCATAGAATCTTTGCAAGACCAAGGGCCAGAGGCCAGTTTTTAAGTTTACTTTTTTTATTTTTCTAAAAAAATTTTTTTTGTTTTTGAGTATTTACTTTTTTTCATGCTTTTTCTTTCTTTTTTTATTTTATTTTATTAGATATTTACAGTATCCTGTAAGCATTTCATTCCCTTACTACTGGATTCAACACTCCATTCTCACCTATGTATCCAACTTGAGTTTTTGTTTTTGTTTTTTGTTTGTTTGTTTTTTTCCAGTTTAGTTTTGTTGCCCAGATACTCTTGACAGTGAGGCCCTCTCTGTAGTGGTCAGCATATTACGGTCACATAAGTAAAGAAAACTGCCTCTTAAGAAGGAGATGCTATCAGATGCCAGTAGCTTCTCAGCTAGTGGTATGGTTTCATGAGCATCAACACTCCCTTCTCCACCTTCTCATGCTGGGATTTTTGTCTGGCTTGATCTTGTGCAGGCCTTGTGTATGTTGTTAAAACTGTTATGAGTCCATATGTGCCACTTTCCTGTTCTGTTTGAAACATTGTTTGCTTAAAGGTATTCACTTCTGACTCTTACAATCTTTCTACTGACTCTTCTGTGAAGATACTAGAGCCTTGTGGGGAGACATATGCTATAACTCTCCCATTTATGGTTGATAACTCTTTAGTGCCTTAGTTCTCTTCATATTGGCCAGTTGATGGTCTCTGTGTTAATTGATATCTACTGTAAGCTGAAGCCTCTCTGATGAGGGTTGAGAGATAAACTAATATGTGGGTATAGCAATAAGTCATGTACAGTGATTTTCATTCTAGACTCCTTTAGCAGAAAGATAATACTAGGTTCTCTTTCAAGATATATTACCCATCTATCCACAGATTCTTGGCTCTATTAACAGTGCAAGGTTTATGTCATGAAGCGAGCCTTATATCCAATTATAAAGTGGTTGGATACTCCTTTAATATTCATGCCACTATTGTGCCAGTGGGAATCTTGTCAGGCAGATTTTTGGGGGATTATCTCACAATCATAGGCTATTACATTAAAACATGTATATATATATATAATATTATTATATATTTTATATATGCTATTTGTATATATTTTAGAAAGCTTTTTAGCCAATTGTAACATTTTACTTAATTCTAATAAATTTCTTTTTACTTGATTAGTCTTCATACAATTCTCCAGAACTTCATTATATATTTTAATGATTACAATATGACAGAGAAAGAAAACAAACAGTGAGTTCAGGAATCCCTCTGCCCTTCCTCTCTATTCTTTTACCCTAGTTTCACACACTGTACTGCATGCAGAGGAATTATATGCCATTGTGTCCAGGACACACCAGCTTTGAAACAATGTGGGTGCTTCATGGAGAAGTTAATGTAGTCATTGTTTAACCTAACGACACACACAGCCAGAAAAGAACATGCAATCTATTTGGAACATGGAGGCACAATTTCCTTTTTTACCTTCAGTATACTAACTGGGTTTGAAATAAACATTTTACATCTCTCCTGGGTGGGCTCTGTGGTTAAACTTTCCTAATCATAAAGATATAAAAATCATGTTGGTGGCTATATTGTCATTCAACTTTTTATTCATTAATGCTTTGTAGAGTTATCAGTCATATATTAGATACTATTCTGAACATATTTATATTTTATATAAACTAATAGTGAGATATATAAGGAGAAATGTATATGTAATTTAAAATACAAATATTTATTTATGTATTATTTCTCTTTTTTCTTTTCTATTTTTTGGATATTTTATTTATTTATATTTCAAATGTTCTCCCCGTTCCTGGTTTCCCCTCTGGAAACCCCTATCCCATCACCCCTCCCCCTGCTCCTTTGATGGTGCTCCCACACACACACACACTCCTTCCTCCCCACCCTGGCATTCTGCTATACTGGGGCATTGACCCTTCACAGAACCAAGGGCCTCTCCTCCCATTGATGCCCAAGAAGGCCATCCTTTGCTACATATGAGGCTGGAGCCATGGGTTGCTCTATGTGTACTCTTTGTTTGATGGTTTAGTTACTGGGGGTTGGGGGGGAGGTCTGGTTGGTTGATGTTGTTCTTTCTATGGCGGTGCAAACCCCTTCAGCTCCTTCAGTCTTTCTCTAAGTCCTCCATTGGGGACCAATGGTTTAGGAAGCTTCTACAGAATAGATTTCCAGTTGGATTATTCAGAAGGTCTTTAGTTCTCATTCTCCCTCCCCATATTCTCCCTTCTAGTCCACCCTCCCATCCATGGTTAAAGAGGTACAATGGAGACAAAAAGGTTAAATGTTCACTTAAAAAATAAGACAGGGTCTCACTATGTTACCCAGCCTGACCTAGATCTTGTGATTCTCTGGCCTCAGTGGGAAAGCCAGTATTTCTCAAAGAATCAATATTCTATGCTCAAGATAGGATGGCGAGGACTTTGTGTTTTGATTAATCCTTTGTTGCTAGTCAGGTTCACTATATCTCCATGTGGATCTTTTCAACAGCATATTTGTTTCTTTAAACTTTTCTGTTTCTTTTTGCAAGGTTTTCGAATATTCTCATAAAAATTTGTTATTTGTTGTATGATACAACATTTCCAATGTGTTGCTTTTCTTTTCATGGCTTTATCTTTTTCCAGATATATGACTTTGTCACATATCCTACCAGTAAACTTTTACTCTATGAGCATAGACTTAAAAAATTGCAAGCATTGTGCATAGTGTATTTGTTTGACATGGCTATAAAATTAAGAAACATTTACATGTGTTTATAATAGTTTCATATGTGAATCTAATTTGGTTTTTATTAATACTATTTATATGATAACATCTGTTCTTTTTATGCCGGTTCTACTAAGTTCCAGTTAAAAAACCATCATGTTATGGATTAACAATTAATTTACACTGAGGACATTTGCAATGGTTTATACGATGACTCAAGGATTCTTGTGAGTGACTGAATCAGATGTCAGTGAAAGGTTGTTGAAGACAGCATGAACTTTGCTGTGTTGCCCAAATGTGGATGGTGCTTCCCAGAGGCCAGACTGCTGCCTTGTTCGGAGAGTGAGGTTTCCTACAAGCATAACATACAGAGATGGACTCTGTGTTAAATACACGAATTTGAATACAAGTCACTGTTACTCTGCTCTAGCTGATGACTTAAGCAGGACTGTTGGCATGTCACATTCCTTTTTAAGAATGAGCAAGAAATTGAGAATTTTTATTGAACATATTTCTATATGATACAAGTAAAACAAAAATGAGGCCTTGTAATAGCTCAGATGTGTGTGCAACATGATAATAAACCAATTCCCCCAGAAAGCAGCGAATTCTTATTGCCGTGTGTGTGTGTGTGTGTGTGTGTGTGTGTGTGTGCATACACACTTGTCTCTGTGAATCAGTATAAGGATTCTGTCTTGTATAGAACAAAAACCAATGTTATAATCAGCGTTTGCTACTTTTGCTTTTCCCCATTTGCTGCACCCCCTTTGGAAATCTGTTACTGGCAGGGCACTGTTAGTGAGAATGAAAGGAATAAAGAGTAAGAAAATGGTTTCCATGCCGCCAAATTCTTCATCCCTGAAAATGCAGTTGGAGATTGTATGACAGGATATTTGCAAGTGTCTGCTGAGAAAGCATCTGTTTAGAAGTGGATGCCTAGTCAGAGACACTGGGAGGGGAGTGCACAAGGCACTTGGTTGCAGTTTTTGCTGATGTTAAGTTTGATTATTTAGTTGACGTGGGTTTGGTCAAACCACTTCGTTGGTTGTGAAGGCAGCATAGTTCATTAGAATTATGAGATAATCCCTTGGGTAACTTCAGACACACACACACCTTCATCCATTGGTATTACGTTAGTAAGATATATTTTGGTTAATGATCACAAACTAGTAACTTCTGTATCACTATCAGATTTTAAGGCATTCTATAATACCATTCTATAATAAAATTCTGTAATACAATTGGCTTAGGCTATAAAAAATGCCAACAAGAAGTCAACAAATAGTGAGTGATTTATTTTGAATTAAATAAAAATAAACAACTCATGGCAACACACACTCCCTAATTAGTTTCTGGATAGGTGGAACATGGCATTTCAGAGATAACTGAGCATATGTGGAAGCAGACAAGAGGTTTAGCATTTCATCCTTGTTACATATCTGAGGTCTAACAATAATATTGTGGCTATAGAAGACTATATCCTTACTCTGGGAAGCTCTCTGATGTTTCATTTCCATTGCACTTTGAAGCTATTTACTTTTAGAAAATTAATAAACTGCAATATTTTTTCTTTTTTCCAAGTAGCACATTACATTCTATTAGGTAGGTTTAATGCCTCAGGAAACTTGCCCTTTGGCCTGCATTTATTTTAGGATTATTCTACCATTTTCTTTTTCTCCCGAGTATATCTTTTTACATTGTTTATTTAAATGTTTGACTTTATCAGTGAGCTTTGTGCCAACTATGCTGAATTCTCTAGAACTTCATTAATTTCTCTACCTTATGATTCTTATTTTGTAAATATTCTCATTCCTTCTCTAGTTTGGGAAGTTTAGCTGTAAGTACAAAACTGCCTTCCTGACCTTTGCAGTCATGGTTTGTAACTCTGTTTTCTCCAGTGGGATTACATTGAATATAGCAGTCACTCCAGGGCCTGCCTGGAGCTACTCATGCTCAGGAGTAGTTGACCAACAATCATGGACTCTGAAGGGCGTGTGTGTGTGTGTGTGTGTGTGTGTGTGTGTACTGGTGGGATTTTTGTTTTTGTTTTGTTTGTTTCTTTTTTTGGGGGGGTATTGTTTTATTTTGTTTTCTTGGTTTTGTTGTTGTATTGGTAGGGAGGGGAAGAGGATCTGGAAGAACTTGATGGGAGTGGAGAAATATCAAAATTAAATTAAAAAATGTTTTAAATAATAAAAATGTAATAAAAAGAAAAAAGTATGATACTCATGAAAGGACTATTTCAGACTGGAAATTTAAAGAGACAGGAAAACCTGATGCAATGTGTGACATAGGGTGAGATTCTAGTTAGAAAAAAAAAAGGTATCAATGACTATAAAGGATAGTATTAGAATAATTGATACAATAGGTTCCAGAATGATAATCAAGTAAGTTTGAAAGACAAATGTTTTTGATAATAGTTATTGAATCCTGAAAACTTGAGGTAAAGACCTAATGTTTGAAAATATGCATATGACTCAATTACATATATAAATATTTGAGTATACATTTTGTTGTCTTGGGTGTTTGCATTGTTTCATATGCCTATTCAAATTTATGTATGAGAATCCCTTTTGAGAGTCATCAAATGCTATGAACAGTTTTCAATTAATGCATATACATACATATATGTCCTTTTTACTTCTAATGTTCAAGGGAGGGAGTAGAGTCAGGTTAGAGAGCAACGTACTCCCAAGTCTGCCCACACTTCTCTCTTCGGTGCATCCTTAAAGTCCAGTTTGGGTCATTTGAATGGGGTTCTAAGGCTTTTTAATTACATAGGTATGCTTTCTGAGTGACTTCAAAGGCCCCTTAGCCAGAATGGGCTCTGTCTTCAAAGACAGTGAAGAGAGTGGCTCATTTGCAGGAAATTGCATGGTTTGAGGGTGATTTTTGTTTTCTTTGAACTTGTCAAGTAGAGCTCCCTGCTTAAAAAGTGCTGGCCTTTTGCTATCTGACCAAACAATTAAAGACTTTTCATTTATAGTTTTGGAGATTTCTCTTTAACTTCTGCCAGAAGAAACCTGTAACTCAGTTTCCCCCATTATCCTCTTTGATGTAACAGCAGTTTCATTTGGAAGTGTTGGTTGGAGGTGTGTTCATGATTTTCATGGTTTTAATGCCTTTTCTTTCTTGATGCTGTATATGTTTTGCTTAGTGGGGGAACGTAAAACATGGCTTCTTTTGAGGTAAAAGGTGAGGGCCAGATTTAAGCTGTGTGACCTCAGAAAGCATTCTTAATTTGTTTATTCCTTCGTATGCCTGAAGGTTCTGAATGATCCATATGTTCTCAAGAAATACAAGAACTGTTGCTCTTTTGTCATGTACGACGTGTTCTCCAGTGGGAACTCTTTACATTTGCGCTTCTGTTCTGTTTGACAGCCTTCTTTTTCTTCATCTGAATTTACAGAATCATCTTAGAATAAATTTCATTTGGGGCATCAGTTATGGATTAATGTGAAGTTAGCATATCCACCAATTAAAACATATTAAAGTGCTTTAATAAACATAGGACATTGGTTTGAAAATTAAGAACAAAATCTTTGTAAGTGAGGAGATATTATAGTGAACTAGTTTGATGCCTGTGTGCACAGGTGCACATTTGTCGTGCAAATGATGGCCCACATTGAATATGCACAGTGACACACTACTGTGTAAAAGTGAAAGTCATAACTATAATTACTAATGCATGATAATCTTTGCTAAACTTAAGTATTAGTGGTTTTCCATAAAGTTAAACAATTTTTTTTTTCAAGCAAAACAGAGCTAACAAGGGTGTGTCCATTCTTACTCCAAAAACTCAGTGTTGAGCACTGTGGAAGTTTCTTCCTCTACATCACAGGGACTCCGTAGTTGATTTCTTTTTGTGGGTTTTATATTTGACATGAAGTAGGCCATTCAGTTTGTTTTTCTATTTATTACTCTAAAAGTTAAGATGATGTAAGCAGGAGTTAACAACTACCTTGTTTTCTAGAGAGTAGGTGGCCTCTGTAGAGTTGTTGAATACAGTATGGCATCCCTTCCTTCCTTTTAAATTAGTTTAATCTTGGTAGGTAGAAAGGAAACCTTTGCATAGTGGCAGTTATATGGGCCAGACACTGACACATATGTTTCAGTACTTACTTAGCAAGAATGCAAAACTCTTTTCACATAGTGTTAAAGTAAGAAGTATTTAAATGTTTTATGGAACACAAAATTGGGTTTGGGAGCATTTATTTTCTATTTAAGTAAATAGATTATCTCCTTGTATAAACACAGAACCATGTGAAAGTGGTGGTTTCACAATCTTCACGAATGTATATATTTAGATCTGCTTGTGGTGGGGTTACCATGAGCACAGCATTGTGCCTATATTTTGTCATGGGTCTTTTAAGTATGTTGTTAAAGCCTAAGCCAAGTTTAAGCATGAGTAATTTGTATAGCACAGCAGTTTCTAACCATGGCTTAGAGGGTCTCACGCATTCTAACTTTAAGATTTTCTTTTGGCATTAGAATAGATTCATGGAGTAAATTATGTTTGTGTGGATCCCAGCAGGTGGCTTGTTTTATAGAGCATATGATAGGATTCTTGCTTTGTTTTGAAAAGAAGGACCGTTTTCTAAACTTTTTTTGCTGGAAAAAAAAAAGGAGCAGTACCAACTCAGCCATTATGTTTCTTTACTTAATAATTAAATGCTATGGGTACTTGCAGCTGAAGACCTTATGTTGATGGTGGCTGGTTGTTTTCCTCTTCTCCTCTTCTCTCCCCTCTCTTCTCCTACCCCTCCCCTTCCCTTCCCCTCCCCTTCCCCCTCCTCTCTCCTCCCCTCACCTCCCCTCTCCCCTTCTGTGTGTGTTAGTAGCTTAGCTTTGGAATAAGTGTCTTCTCATCGTTCATGGCACATTTTTCATTACATATCAGAATTAACATCTGGTGTAGGGATGTGCAGTAAGCCTTTGTGTCCTACAGTTTGTCAGGTTACAGAGAGTAGTAACACTTGTTAAGACTTGGACTCACAAACTGAATGCTAGTTATTTGTGGTTATTTTATGCATTGAGTTGAGAGGTTTTATTGTGCTCTATGGAAAAGTATTATTTCCTGTATCTTCTAACTTGAGTCTTGATATTAACTTACTAGAAAATACGTCTCTGAATTATATTTCTTCTTTATTTTTATTACCTTGTATTCGTTGTACACAATGTTGTGTTTCATACAGACATTTCCTTTCAAGTGTGTCATGTATCCCCATCGAAGTCATCGACTTCCATTTTATCTCTTTGGCAACCTCGTTCTCCTGCAGGTCTTCTTCCTTCCACATCTCTCCTGCTAGCTTTCATGTTCTTCTCTCTCTCCCCCTCTCTCTCCCTATCTCTCTCTCCTTTTCTTCTCTCTCCCTTTCTCTCCCTCCTTCTCTCCCCCCTCCCTGCCCTCCTTCTCCTCCAGCTCCTCTATCCCTATCCTCTCTCCCATCTATCTGCCTGTTTTTTTGATATATTTCTATTGCTGTAATAAAATATTCCAACAAAAGGCAGCTTAGGAGAGAAAAGAGAAAAGGGGTTATTTCCGCTTATAGTTTTAGGTCCCAATCCATCATTATGGGGAAGTTAAGGCAGGAACACATTCACAGCCAAGAGCAGAGAATAATGGATCCATGTATGTTCACTTGCTTACTGGTTTGTGCTCAGCTATTTTTTTTTTTTACTCTTTTATAGTTCATACCAGTCTAGGAAATAGTGCTGCTCACAGTGAACAGGGTCTTTATCTAGCATATATCTTTAAGACACTCTTAAATGGAAATGCCCAATGGAGACAATGCCACATTGAATGTATCTTCCCAGGATTTTAAGTTATGTCAGGTTGACAATTAAAGCTAATCATTGTGAATATATATGTGTATACACTGTGCTTTGCATTGTGACCTATGCGCTTTTTAAAAATATTTTTATTAGGTATTTTCCTCATTTACATTTCCAATGCTATCCCAAAAGTCCCCCATACCCTCACCCCCCACCCCCCTACCCACCCACTCCCACGTTTTGGCCCTGGCATTCCCCTGTACTGGGGCATATAAAGTTTGCAAGTCCTATGGGCCTTTCTTTCCAGTGATAGCTGACTAGGCCATCTTTTGATACATATGCAGCTAGAGTCAAGAGCTCCGGGGTACTGGTTAGTTCATAATGTTGTTCCACCTATAGGGTTGCAGATCCCTTTAGCTCCTTGGGTACTTTCTCTAGCTCCTCCATTGGGGGCCCTGTGATCCATCCAATAGCTGACTGTGAGCATCCACTTCTGTGTCTGTTAGGCCCCGGCATAGTCTCACAAGAGACAGCTCCATCTGGGTCCTTTCAGCAAAATCTTGCTAGTGTATGCAATGGTGTCAGCATTTGGAAGCTGATTATGGGATGGATCTCCGGATATGGCAGTCTCACAAAACACCCATGGAAGGAGTTACAGAGACCTATGTGCTTTTTAGATGCTCCTTCAAGTTTCTGTGGCTCCTGACAATAATGCATGCAGCTCTCCTTTGCTTCAATTTTTGGTAAAATACATATTGACGGGATGTTGCATTTTCTTAAGGTGGAATGAGTTTACCAAAGTTATTTTTGCTTTAACAACCATTGGTATAGTCATTCCATCTCTTCCCAGGCTTGCAGCTTGTCTTGAATATTAATGAAGTCTATTAGTTGTTATGTTGGAAAGAGAATGTGTTTATCACATACTGGATAGGTCTGCTCTGCCCATAAGCATCTCCATTTTGCCCCTCTGTCTTTTGTAGACCCACAGACACTTAAGTGTTCTGAGCTTCTTGGAACATCTTAGCTGACTTGTACTGCAGATTGTCTTTTTTCCTTGAACTGTATTTAAAACAAAATCCCAGGCAGTGAACCATCCTGTGGCTGTAATTAATCACGGCTGTAAATGTTTTTCCATAGTACCAGTTTATGAAGCTTATGGCTGAAGTAGTACTGGCTCTGGAGGGTAATTAGGGATTTATAATTGTTGTACTTATGTTAGGGATGATAGTAGAACTTCATGTGTTAAAATAGATTTGTGACTCTTAAATCTCTTTATAATTTAAATTCTACATTCTTCTAATGTTAAATTTTTCTACTATGACATGTGTTTTGTTAGAAGCAAAATGTTACAGTTAAAGACCTTTAAATTCAGAGTATTGATTTCAGACCAGGGTGTGGCAGCACTTTCTTATGACTTAGTTCTTTTTATTTATTTTTATTTTTATTAATCATTCTATTCGTTTATATCTCCAATGATATCCCCCTTCCCGCTTACCTTTCCACAAACCCCTCCTACATCTGCTATTTCCCCCACTTCCATTTGCCTCTATGACAGTGCTCCCCTCCACTTTCTACCTCCTGACCGCTCCAGCGTCTCCCTACGCTAGGGCATCAAACCTCCACAGGACCAAGGGCCTCCCCTCCCATTGATGTCAGACAAGGCCATCCTCTGTAACAAATATATCTGGAGCCATAGACCCCTCCCTGTACTCTCCTTGGTTGTGGTCTAGTCCCTGGGAGCACTGGGTGGTCCAGTCAGTTGACATTGCTCTTCCTGTGGGTTTGCAATCCTTCTCTGTTTTTCCAGTCCTTTCGCCGACTCCCCAGCCAGCTTCCAGAAGCGCAGTCTGATGGTTGGCTCTAAGCATACACATCTGCATTGGTCAGTTGCTGGCAGAACTTCCCAAGGCACACCCACACCAGATTCCTGTCACCAAACACCTCATCTCATCAGCAAATGTGTGAGGGTCTGGTGTCTGCAAACAGAATGGATCCCCAGGTGGGGCGGTGCCTGATGGCCCTTCCTACAGTCTCTGCTCCATTTTTTGTCTCAGTCTTTTTTTTTTTTTTTTGGACAAGAACATTTCTGGGTTGAAAACTTTTGAGATGGGTGGGTGGCTTCTTCCCTTGACTGGGGGCTGTGCCTATCTACTGGAGATAGTCTCCACAGGTTCTATCTCCCCTTCACGGAAGGTCCCAGATACCAGGGAAGCGAGAGGCTCCCAGGACCCTATTGGGAAGACTTTAACCAAAATGCCTGTGATTTCGTTCTTAGCGGTTCAAGTCGGGTGTTCATTTTGAGCTCCAGAGCATGATACTCCCAAAATCAAAACAAAAAAAAAAATAAGAAAAAGAAAACATTCATTTCTAGAAGAGAGTTCCATATTTTGGGAGTGTATATATTTTAGAAATATTCTTTTTCTAATGAATACTTTTAGATATAAGGAGCTTTCCAAATTTTTAATACTAACTGACACAATTCAGGTGTGTAAAATAGAATTATTAAATAACATTTCTACCTCAGCAGTGGATAATTCTCAAAGGTACTGTTTGAGTGTGAAGTCACAGCTTACTAAACGTTATTTTATTTCACTTTGTTGTTCCTTTGTTTTTCCTTTATTTACTAATTTTATTAAAAATGGATCTTTTCATATAGTTTTTACTGGGTATAATGTTCCCTCCCTGCAACTTCTCCCAGATCTTCTCTACCTCTGAAACTGCCCAACACTCACACTTTTCTCATTCTCTCTTATTAGAAAACAAGTGGGCATCTAGAAAATAATAATAAAAACAAACAAATCATAATAGGGCAAAGCAAACAAACAAACAAAAGCAGCCAAAGAAAACCATAAGAAACACATAGATGCAAAGACACATTCATTTGCACACACAGGAATCCTATAAAAACACAAAAACAGAAGCTATAATATATAAACAGAAGACTGTAAGGTTAAAAAAAAAACACTGAGTTCATTTTGTGTTGACTGCTGAGCATGGGGCCTGCCCATGTGGTCTGTATACACAGTAAGCCTCTGTGGGAGAAACTTAATTTCTCCTTGGATAGTAATCAGTTGGTGATAGATGCTGGGTTAGAGATGAGGGTTTATACCCACTTCCTGTTGTAGCACTTGTTCCCTATCTTGTGTAAGTCTTATTTGGAAAAGTACTGTTGAAGGACTTGAAATGAGAAATGAATAAAAATCCTGAGAGTATCATTTAACTCTAGAAGTTCAAAATCCTAAGAACTTTTTTGCATAAGATTTACCCTTGGCTATTATGTTTCTATATTAAATTCATGTTTATTTTCTTTCCTAAATTTATAATGGATGACATTTAGTAGTGTATATCTAAATTTTAATAACATTTAAAATTTCAAATATTTTCCAGTCTTGGCTATGATGACTTGTGAACATACAGTATATAAAATTTGTTTTCATATT
This sequence comes from Mus caroli, assembly GCF_978045245.1. Taxonomy (NCBI): domain Eukaryota; kingdom Metazoa; phylum Chordata; class Mammalia; order Rodentia; family Muridae; genus Mus; species Mus caroli. Next base: position 61,398,571 of record NW_028227271.1, read on the forward strand.
ACTACATTCCATGATTTATGGTGATATTTTATGGAACTATTAATTTCGTGCAAACCAGAAAAGTATCCAGATAGGAGTTAAGGATTTTTAGCAAATGTTTTTTGACTCACTAATTGATGGCCTTGGTTGCTTCATTGAGTGTGTTGATATACTGAATTGCTGGATTTTCATTAGCAGTGTTGTCAGGACCTTATGGAAAGCATCTGGGCACAAGTTAAATTGTATTGGATCCCATTCACATTGTTGTTGCCACAAATTTACTCATTTTTACTATACACATTGGACTTTTGGATGAGTATGCACATTAGAAATTTTATGATTAGCTCCAATAGTAAAGTGACACTGACATTTTAGTTTGAAAATCTGTGTAATTCATAGTATTTAATGAGCAAATGAGGAGTGATGTTCTGGGGCTGACAGGCTATTGTTGAGAAATAGATATCCGTCCCTTTGTAAAAAATAGAAAGCCAGGCGTGGTGGCGCACGCCTTTAATCCCACAACTCGGGAGGCAGAGGCAGGTGGATTTCTGAGTTCGAGGCCAGCCTGGTCTACAAAGTGAGTTCCAGGACAGCTGGGACTATACAGAGAAACCCTGTCTCGAAAAACCAAAAAATAATAATAATAATAATAAAAATAAAAAAAAATAAAAATAAAAAAATAGATCCCTGTACCTAGAAGAACTTAGTGCATGTCTTCTTTGGTAGGGGCTAACTCCAGAAACAGGAGAGCAATTTTAAAAAGTATCAGGAACATTGGAAACAGAAGGCTGGTCCACATATGAGATAAAAATGTGTATAGCTGGATACATTTAACACACGATCAAACCTAAAACATCCAGATTAATAAAAAAGGAACACACTTGAATCGACAGAATTATGATCAAGTTCTAAGGATGCTGTCTTTTCTCATGATACAAGTCCTGGCAATGTGGTTTTGCTCCTTGATTCAAACCTATCCGGGAGATGGCTGGACTCATGCAGAATCACCATGGCCTTTTTCAGTGGTCTCCATGTTTCATGAGAGGAGTATCTTTCCAGTCTTGGGTGGGTCTAGATTTGGGAGCATGTTTTGGTTGGAAGTACTAGGCTCTGGGTCTCAGCAGGCTTTGAGGTTGGAGAAGTTGAAGCTTACAGGAAAGAAACAAATAAACATGGCCATCAAAGCTGAGAATTGGGAACTGTTTATTCACCTGCACACTTGAATTGAATCTCACAGAAATAGGCAGAATCATTTGACTTGTGACCTTGATGGAATAGTCATGTCTAAGTTTCTGTTTTGCCTGTGTTTGGATACAGAGTTAGGGTAGTTACCATACATAATAGATGGAAATATTCTGGTCGAATTACTCTTGGAGTATTGATTTACAATACAGAGAAGTCTGTGGAGATGATTGGCATGGAACGAAGGTCACTTAAACTGGAAAGCCTGCTGGAGGATTGGGGCAAGAGATTCAACTGGCAAACCTCATTTTGCTCTTGTTCTTAAGAGATCACTTAGGTTTGGGTGTGACACATCATTCCTGCTTTACAAGCATCCCTCATGGGTCAGGTTATACAGATGGGAAGATAGAGACTATGACATTCGTTCCCTAATTCACTTTTATTGCTTAAGTCTGTCAAGGTCCAATTAACCAAAGCAATGTTTTGTAACAGTTTTAAGAATACCTTTTAAAAAGTAAGTGTAGGGCAAAATTGGTTGACTCTGAAATCTTTGTGGTCAAGATTAAAGTAGTCTTTTGATACATAAATGCAAAACAAAAAAGCCTTTAATTTGTGTTGATTCCCTTGGTTCTGTAGTTGCCTTTTCTCTGTACTTCTTACTATGGAGTATGATTTATGATGATAAAGTGCTCTTGGTTTGACCTTTGAACGCAAAGCAAGTATAGCTTCCCTTGAGTTTGTGATCACTGTGGAATAGAAAACCCCCTTCAACATTCTTCCATGAGTATAAACCTTAACAAATTCTCCTCTCTCTTCAAAGCTAGCTTTGCAATTTGAATAACCTTTTACAAATCTGTAATTAACTCCAAGAGCAGAGGACAGGCAGCACTGGGTACAGACAGACCTATATGCTGGGCTCTGGATGCAGCATCTGCCAGCAACTCCTGTTCCTGCTCTGATCTCCTAGTTGTTCAGACAAGAGTTCTAAATGCCAATCCACAGGGCAGGGGGCTTTAGATGGACACTCTTTGTGGACAACTCTGAAAATGAGAGAGCTGGCCTGTTCCCAGTCAATTTTTCTATTCCATCACAGCTTCTCATTTCATCTTTGTTGCTCTTCCCCAGCTATCTACACTCTATCATTTGTTCTATTACTGTAAGTATTACTGTTTTTGCTTCTTACACAGAGATAGTCAACTGGTTCTATTTGTTAAAACTTACACTTGCCCCAGACACCAACAACAGTATTAGAGTAAAACCTTTTCTGAAGGTAACTGGGAATGTAAAGAAGCTGCTTGGATCTGCTTTATTAAAAAAAAAAAATCACAATTTCTGGTTGCGTTACTATGTAGCAGAAAAACTACAGAGATCATGTAAGTGAGGAAATTCATTTAACAATGTAATTCAGGGTGAATGAGTCCAGAATTGAGCTCTATAAGTATTCAAAGGAGATTAGCAGAACTAAGAATAAAGAGTGGAATCAAGTGGGTAGCAGATGTTGTAAGACTACCATAGAATATGAGAAGGAAAACAACTTTAGCAACCCAAGCTGTAAAGGTTATATGTTCAGCAAAAGGATGTCCTCTTATAGTAAAAAATTCTTCCTATGGGGTTGTAAACCCATTCAGCTCCTTCAGTCCTTCCCCTTACCCATCCATTGGGGTCCCCATGCTCACTCTGATGGTTGTATGTGAGCATCCGCATCTGCATTGGTAAGGCTCTGGCAGATAGAGGGTTTTTTTGTTTGTTTGTTTGTTTGTTTGTTTTAAATCTGGCTCTAGCAGGCTCCTGTCAGCCAACACTTGTTGGCATCAGCAATAGTGTCTGAGTTTGATGTCTGCAGATGGGATGGATTTCCAGGTGAGGCAGTCTCTGGATGGCCTTTCCTTCAGTCTCTGCTCCTCTCTTTGTCCCTGCATTTCCTTTAGACAGGAACATTTCTGGATTAATATTTTTGAGATGGGTGGGTGGCCCCATCCCTCAACCATGGGCTATGCCTATCTATGAATATGGTCTCTACAGGTTCTCTCTCCCCTTTGTTGGGTATTGCAGCTAATGTCATCCCCGTTGGGTCCTGGGAGTCTCTTGCTTTCCTCGCATTAGGGAATTTTTAGTGGCTACCCCCAGGAACAATATCAACCAACCAGACCCCCAGAGCACCCAGGGACTAAACCACCAACCAAAGAGTACACATGGAGGGACCCATGGCTCCAGCTGCATTGGTAGCAGAGGACTGCCTTATCTGGCATCAATGGGAAGGGAGGCCCTGGGTCCTGTGGAGGCCCCAGCATAGGAGAATGCTAGGGTGGTGAGGCAGGAGTGGGTGGGTAGGTGGGGAGCACCCTCATAGAGGCAGGGAGAGGGGGAGGGGATAGGGGGTTTGTAGAGGGGAAACTGGGAAGGGGGATAACATTTGAAATGTAAATAAATAAAATAACCAAAAAGAGGAAAAGATTAAATACCAGTTTGTGTAGTTTCCAAATTTTATAGCATGTACTCAGAGAGTCTTTTGTATCTTAAGCTACCGTTTCAAATTAGGAATAACAAATTTTATGGTGATGATATATTGAATTTAGGTCATATTTCTACAGCTTATCCTCATACCCACCTTATCTCCTAAATAGAGTATTTCTATTGTTTGTTAAAGAAGCAAAGAGTAGCTAGGCTTGGTGGTACACCCTTTTAATTTTATCCCTTGGGCGGTAGAAGTAGGTGAATGTGTGAGGTCCAGGTCAGCCAGGGCTATATAATGAGATCTTGTTTCAACATATATAGAACTTGGAGGAGTAGAGGGCAGGAAACCATAAAAGGATATATTATGTGAGGAAAAAATGATATGTTCAATAAAAAGAAAAAATAAAAGAAAAAGTGAAAATATCATACAGGTGGACATCTAATTACTAGGATATTTAAAAAATACAAAAAAAAATAGGCATGGTGATACTGAAACAGCCAACAAAGTGAATACTAAGAGACTGCAGTTTCTGAACCAGGAAATATGCCTGGCGCTATCTACAGCAGACTGAGGAAGAAAGAATTATCTTGAGAAGAAGTGAGCTCTGCTCAGATGCTTGGAGCCATGATGATCAGCCTGTGCAGTGAGCTCCTCTCACTTAAACCACACTGTGATATTTGTTACAGTCTTCCATTGAAACTAACTCTACACATAGAACTTGTCTTAGTCAGGGTTTCTGTTCCTGGACAAAACATCATGACCAAGAAGCAAGTCGGGGAGGAAAGGATTTATTCGGCTTACACTTCCATACTGCTGTTCATCACTAAAGGAAGTCAGGACTGGAACTCAAGCAGGTCAGAAAGCCAGAGCTGATGCAGAGGCCATGGAGGGATGTTCTTTACTGGCTTGCTTCTCCTGGCTTGTTCAGCCTGCTCTCTTATAGAACCCAAGACTACTAGTCCAGAGATGGTCCCACCCACAAGGGGCCTTTCCCCCTTGATCACTAATTGAGGAAATGCCTTACAGTTGGATCTCATGGAGGCATTTACTCAACTGAAGCTCCTTTCTCTGTGATAACTCCAGTTGTGTCAAGTTGACACAAAACTAGCCAGTACAGAACTCTTCTTAGGTCAGCTCTCAACCTTCATCTTCTGTCAAGTCCCACTCGACCAGCAAGCAAAATGCAACCACCGGTTCTTCTTAAAGTAATTAACTCAGGGAGCTTCCTTCTTAAAATCCCCCAGCCTCTCTGGTTACAAGTGTTTTTCTCCACTCCAGCCACAACCACGCCCCCACCAACCACCACAGGTCACATCACCTCACCAGGCAGGCTTGCTCAGCCAATCAGGGATTAAGGGCGGGCCATCCACCAAACATGGGCTTGTTTACTGCCTGGAGCAGATTTCCATCCTGCTGGCCAGGAAGTCCGGAATGGCTCCCCACAATCTTCTTATCTCTATGCCATAGAGCTTCTTTGCTCATTTCCCAGAGCATTCCTTTTTCCTTTCTGTCTTGATTCTTTGACCAAGATACAGTGTATTAATTTTGTTCCTCTTGAGACTGTGTTTTGAGAATTTTTGTGTTCTAAAATCCTTGCAGTTTTTATTTAATATATTCTTTGATGATTTTATACATGTATATAAGACCTCCTGATTACTCTCATCCGCCTGTTGCTGTCTCCCTCACATCTTCCTTTCCTACAATTCTTTAAGGTTTTATTTTCATTGTTGAGTCAACTTTATAGTGCAAACATCCTGCAGTGTGTCCATCCCATTCATAGACACTTGGCCTCTTTTTTTCTGCTAATATTTTATACATTTATTCTTGTCTATTGCTTGGTTTATCCATTTTTTTTTGTCCTATACACTTGGAAGTAAGTACTTTAAAGTTATATCAAGTGCTTGTTTAATTTATTGGTGTTTCTAATCGATAATGAAGAAACTTTGAAAGTTTAGTTTTGGATTCCCTTCAAGTTTTGTGTTTATCTTAAATTTAAATGTATATTTTTAAGATCTGGAGATGAAAATGTTTTATTTTTCTAATGCTAATAAAGTTTAAATGTTTGTTTCTCCAGGGTGAGGATATATGCTTATATTTCTAAGTGAGTAAAGTGGGAACTTGTTTTTTCTTAAATATATTTTTTGACAACTTCATATATGACCACTGCATTTAAATCACTTTTCCCCCTCCCTCTCTACACTTTAACTACAAAGGAATCTGTTTTCCCAAGTTCATGATATTTTCTTTAATTATTTTTCCATATACATTCACACATGCATATACACCTATGTGTATATTAGCTATATATGTGTGTGTTTGTGTGTGTGTGTGTGTGTGTGTGTTTAGGGTTGATCTCTTGGAATTGGCAAACCTATGTGGGATTTTTTTTCCTGGAGGCAGTTTTCTTGCCCCCCTCTCAGCAGCCATTGACCTATACCTCTTACTAGATTTGGGACCATGTGCAATCTCTTGTGTGCACTGATATGTCAACTGGTGTAACTTTGCTGGTCTTATAAAGGCAGCCATATTATTGAAAGTTCATCAGTGCATTTTCTCTGACATATGCAGCAGACATGATCCATCAGCAGGCATCTTTGGTCTCTGCCTCTCAGAATAGTTCTTCCCCCTCTTTCATGATTTTCCCTGAGCCTTATGTGTAGGGGTTCCCTTGCACATGTATCAGTTTGGATTTCTCACTCCACAGTCTGTAGTTTTCATAGTTTGACCAGGGGATATCTCTGTAATAGTCTTGAGCTGTTGCAAAAAGAAGCTTCTCTGATAAGGGGTGAGAGCTACAAGTATCTGTGGGAATAAAGATAAGTATTTAGAAAACAGAAATTATATTGGTGTAGAAACTGGGCAGTAGCAGGTTCTCCTCTTGGGTATATGATCTGAAACATCTTTCTTTGCATGATGGTATATAGACCAAATGTCTAATCATATTCATATTCAAACATTTTTGTTTTCTGTTTTTCTGTTACAGCTAGTTATGTATCAAATCCCATTTGCAAGGGTTGTTTGTCTTGTTCGAAGGACAATGGGTGCAGCCGATGTCAACAGAAGCTGTTCTTTTTCCTTCGAAGAGAAGGAATGCGCCAGTATGGAGAGTGCCTGCATTCCTGCCCATCAGGGTATTATGGACACCGAGCCCCAGATATGAACAGATGTGCACGTAAGTATTTGACTTTTGTCCATCCTATTTTACTTGATATGAAATTTATATAATGTGCTAAGTTATTATGGAAAAACATATATGTAACAATCTGTAGATATACTTTAAAGCCTTCAAAAATGAATATGGTAGGATAAGAGAACGTTTATAATTTGTATTTTCTGTAGGTATATCATAAGCTAGACACGTTCTTTCAGTAATTTAGATTAACCATTTCTCATTATGTTAATCTAAAAATGCTTGCTAGATAGAACTTTATAAGGAGAAATTACTACTTGCAAACTAACCAGCTATCCCCTCCAAATGATTTTACTATGCATGGAAAATCTTCTTTGATATAATCTTATTTTTACAGTTCTTTTCCCTTTCTTTTTCCTGCTTTTGTTAGATCTACAAATATATATATTATATTTGTAATACATGTGTGTATGTATGTATATGTATATATATACACACACATATGTATATATGTAAATATATATGCATATACACATATACACACATATATGTATACATATATATATATGAATGAAACACCAAGCACTATTACTGGTAAAGATGTAATTAGGGTGTTTAGGTTTTTGGTTTCTATTTTGTTTTGCTTTGTTTTTTGTTTTGCTTTTGTTTTGTTTTGACAAAGCATTCTAGTCAAGTAACAGAATAAATAGTTTGTACCAGTAGTCAAGATAGAAATAGTAGGCTTAGATGAAGTTTGGATTTACCTTTATTTCATGAAATTGGATCATTTGAGAGACGTAACTTACAAGTATCAATAACTTGGTTGAATTTCCAAGTATACCTTACATCTTTAAGACTTATGATTTGGCCCATGCACAGGACAGTTGGTCCACCTGGAAACAATTTTCTGTTCTTACTGGCTCAGATGACCTCTAGTGCAATTTGAGTATCTTATTGTCCTGTGCAATTTTTACCTGCGTACTTTTCAGTGTACAAAATCATAAAGATAGAAGTGGATAGCTTGAAGCATTTACTCTAAAATCTTGAGCTATTGTGATATGAATTGTGTGTATGGGCAACAGTCTGGCTGTACAGTAACCAACCCAACCTGGGATATTAGTTAGTGAACAATGATGCTATTAGTAATCATTTGAGGGTATGGGCCACAATTCAGGATATTCTTGGACAAGTTTGTTTGAACAGTTATCTCTGTAGGAGTTCCTGTTGAACCAGCACTTGACTTCAGAACTCAAGGCAAGAATTGACATGTTCCATTGACCCTTTTCCTAAGAAATGGAGTGTAATGATTGTACGTTGGGTTTTGGAAAATAATATTACATATGAGAAGGGACTTGCTATGGTTTTACTTTTTTAAGTGAATGCAATCAGTGCTGGAGATTACTGACCTAGAAGAAATCATTACTTATGTGGTTCAAGTGGGAAGTGCTTATTAGCAAAACTATAAAACAGAGTGAGAGTAGAGAAATAATTTGTTGTTCGTGACATCAGATTATTATGGTTCCTCCATGCTATTATCTTGTTTTCAGTCTTTGCCTGTATTATACTGTTTTATATAGCATCTAGAAGATGGCAATAATTTAAACTATAATACTGATAATAGAGAATTGGAGATTATAGCTACTTTTCACTGAGATTATTACTTGACCATAGATAAATAAGCTTTAAGCAACAGGAGTAATGTAAATGAAACCTGACTTTTCATAGTGCTGTTTTGTGATATAGTAAAGATGCAAGTATAAAGTGGTTATCTTCCAAAGGAACACTTTGCTCTATTTGCTGGCTGAAGTTGGCTTCTTGGGATGTACATTGTGAGGTCTGTAAAATTCATAAATGCTCATGAAAATAGTCACTGGATTAGCCTATTGAAGTATGCTGTGAGCATACTCACAGATAATAAAAGCTTCTATTGTCCCTGGTACTTTAGGTGATGTTTCCATCATACTTTTTCTTCCTCACTTAGCAAATTCATTTACCTGGAAGCACCATTTTAAAATTGTTGCATATTCCCCTATTTAGAAATCTTAGAAATGAATCTTAATAAAATACAAATGCAATGATCAAAAGCAAATCATTTCCCAAAGATACTCAAAGTTAACATCTTGGGTTCAGCCCTCAAGAGTGTGTTTCTCTCCATGGTTTTGTCCTCCATCCTTACAAGTATGTCATATTTTAATGTATTTTAGCTTAATGAGTTATGGCTCTTTCTATGCTATTCCGCATAGCCGTACATATATTTCTGCATCTGATATGCAACATTTAGCTAATCACCCATCACAAACTTACTTTCAGACTTTAAGAATTACAAGTACTTTGAGGGATAATTATTTATAAATGCTTCTTTTTTCCATTTACAAATATACTCTTGTATATTTGTCTGATTCATCTTTTAACATGTACTTTTAATTATAGTACCTATTTTAATATCTTTAGGTACATATTACCCAGGTCCTCTGGAAGTTTATATAATGTATACACAAGTGTCCGTTCATATCTCAACCAAAAGGAGAGATTTTTTCCTTTTCCCTACCTAGATGTTAATGAAAAAAGTGTATAGAGTAGTATTTTTGTTTTAATGGTTTTTTTCAAATGAAGCTATGCATTTTTTTTTTTTTTTTTAGTATGAGTGCTGGTATTTAGTATATTTTTCCAGAAATCTCCCTTCTTTTTTCTACCTGCAAAATTGTCTTACAAATTTTAAAGAAATTAAATGAAATATCAAATTCAAAACAAACTTGACGAATAGTGAATACAGATCTGTCTCAAAGAGAAATGACACATGTAACCATGGGACTCAACAAGAATGTCAACAGGCACAATCACAGGCTTCTTTTTTTTTTTTTTTTTGGTTTTTTTTTTTTTTTTAGCAGTTTAAATGAATTCTTTATTTTAATCTTTCCATTTTCTTTTCTTTTTTTTTTATTTTATTTTATTTATTTATTTATTTTTTTTTATTACATATTTTCCTCAATTACATTTCCAATACTATCCCAAAAGTCCCCCATAGCGCCCCCCACTTCCCTACCCACCCATTCCCATTCTTTTGGCCCTGGCATTCCCCTATATTGGGGCATATAAAGTTTGCAAGTCCAATGGGCCTCTCTTTCCATTGATGGCCGACTAGGCCATCTTTCGATACATATGCAGCTAGAGACAAGAGCTCCAGGGTTCTGGTTAGTACATTATGTTGTTCCAACAATAGGGTTGCAGATCCCTTTAGCTCCTTGGGTACTTTCTCTAGCTTCTCCATTGGGAGCCCTGTGATACATCCAATAGCTGACTGTGAACATCCACTCCTGTGTTTGCTAGGCCCCGGCATCATCTCACAAGAGACAGCTATATTTGGGTCCTTTCAGCAAAATCTTGCTAGTGTATGCAATGGTGTCAGCATTTAGAAGCTGATTATGGGACGAATCCCTGGATACAGCAGTCTCTAAATGGTCCATCCTTTCATCACAGCTACGAACTTTGTCTCTGTAACTCCTTCCCTGGGTGTTTTGTTCCCAATTCTAAGAAGGTGCACAGTGTCCACACTTTGGTCTTCATTCTTCTTGAGTTTCATACGTTTATCAAATTGTATCTTATATCTTGGGTATCCTAAGTTTTGGGCTAATATCCACTTATCAATGAATACATATTGTGTGAGTTCTTTTGTGATTGTGTTACTTCACTCAAGATGATGCCCTCCAGGTCCATCCATTTGGCTAGGAATTTCATAAATTCATTCTTTTTAATAGCTGAGTAGTACTCCATTGTGTAAATGTACCATAATTTCTGTATCCATTCCTCTGTTGAGGGACATCTGGGTTCTTTCCAGCTTCTGGCTATTATAAATAGGGCTGCTATGAACATAGTGGAGCATGTGTCCTTTTTACCGGTTGGGACATCTTCTGGATATATGCCCAGGAGAGGTATTGCTGGATCCTCCGGTAGTACTATGTCCAATTTTCTGAGGAACCGCCAGACTGATTTCCAGAGTGGTTGTACAAGCTTGCAATCCCACCAACAATGGAGGAGTGTTCCTCTTTCTCCACATCCTCGCCAGCATCTGCTGTCACCTGAATTTTTGATCTTAGCCATTCTGACTGGTGTGAGGTGAAATCTCAGGGTTGTTTTGATTTGCATTTCCCTGATGATTAAGGATGTTGAACATTTTTTCAGGTGCTTCTCTGCCATTCGGTATTCCTCAGGTGAGAATTCTTTGTTCAGTTCTGAGCCCCATTTTTTAATGGGGTTATTTGACTTTCTGGAGTCCACCTTCTTGAGTTCTTTATATATATTGCATATTAGTCCCTTATCGGATTTAGGATAGGTGAAGATCCTTTCCCAATCTGTTGGTGGTTTTTTTGTTTTATTGATGGTGTCTTTAGCCTTGCAGAAGCTTTGTAGTTTCATGAGGTCCCACTTGTCAATTCTCGATCTTACAGCACAAGCCATTACTGTTCTATTCAGGAATTTTTCCCCTGTGCCCATATCTTCAAGGCTTTTCCCCACTTTCTCCTCTATAAGTTTCAGTGTCTCTGGTTTTATGTGAAGTTCCTTGATCCACTTAGACTTGACCTTAGTACAAGGAGATAGGAATGGATCGATTCGCATTCTTCTACATGTTAACAACCAGTTGTGCCAGCACCATTTGTTGAAAATGCTGTCTTTCTTCCACTGGATGTTTTTAGCTCCCTTGTCGAAGATCAAGTGACCATAGGTGTGTGGGTTCATTTCTGGGTCTTCAATTCTATTCCATTGGTCTATTTGTCTGTCACTATACCAGTACCATGCAGTTTTTATCACAATTGCTCTGTAGTAGAGCTTTAGGTCCGGCATGGTGATTCCACCAGAGGTTCTTTTATCCTTGAGAAGAGTTTTTGCTATCCTAGGTTTTTTGTTATTCCAGATGAATTTGCAGATTGCACTTTCTAATTCGTTGAAGAATTGATTTGGAATTTTGATGGGGATTGCATTGAATCTGTAGATTGCTTTTGGCAAGATAGCCATTTTTACAATGTTGATCCTGCCAATCCATGAGCATGGGAGATCTTTCCATCTTCTGAGATCTTCTAGAATTTCTTTCTTCAGAGACTTGAAGTTTTTATTATACAGATCTTTCACTTCCTTAGTTAGAGTCACGCCAAGATATTTTATATTATTTGTGACTATTGAGAAGGGTGTTGTTTCCCTAATTTCTTTCTCAGCCTGTTTATTCTTTGTGTAGAGAAAGGCCATTGATTTGTTTGAGTTAATTTTATATCCAGCTACTTCACCGAAGCTGTTTATCAGGCTTAGGAGTTCTCTGGTGGAATTTTTAGGGTCCCTTATATATACTATCATATCATCTGCAAAAAGTGATATTTTGACTTCATCTTTTCCAATTTGTATCCCTTTGATCTCCTTTTGTTGTCGAATTGCTCTGGCTAGGACTTCAAGTACAATGTTGAATAGGTATGGAGAAAGTGGACAGCCTTGTCTAGTCCCTGATTTTAGAGGGATTGCTTCAAGCTTCTCACCATTTACTTTGATGTTGGCTACTGGTTTGCTGTAGATTGCTTTTATCATGTTTAGGTATGGGCTTTGAATTCCTGATCTTTCCAAGACTTTTATCATGAATGGGTGTTGGATCTTGTCAAATGCTTTTTCCGCATCTAACGAGATGACCATGTGGTTTTTGTCTTTGAGTTTGTTTATATACTGGATTACGTTGATGGATTTCCGTATATTGAACCATCCCTGCATCCCTGGGATGAAACCTACTTGGTCAGGATGGATGATTGTTTTGATGTGTTCTTGGATTCGGTTAGCAAGAACTTTATTGAGGATTTTTGCATCAATATTCATAAGGGATATTGGTCTGAAGTTTTCTATCTTTGTTGTGTCTTTTTGTGGTTTAGGTATCAGAGTAATTGTGGCTTCATAGAATGAGTTGGGTAGAGTACCTTCTGTTTCTATTTTGTGGAATAGTTTGTGAAGAACTGGGATTAGATCTTCTTTGAAGGTCTGATAGAACTCTGCACTAAACCCATCTGGTCCTGGGCTTTTTTTAGTTGGGAGACTATTAATGACTGCTTCTATTTCTTTGGGGGATATAGGGCTGTTTAGATCATTAACCTGATCTTGATTCAACTTTGGTACCTGGTATCTGTCTAGGAACTTCTCCATTTCATCCAGGTTCTCCATTTTTGTTGAGTATAGCCTTTGGTAGAAGGATCTGATGGTGTTTTGGATGTCTTCAGGATCTGTTGTTATGTCTCCTTTTTCATTTCTGATTTTGTTAATTAGGATGCTTTCCCTGTGCCCTCTAGTGAGTCTGGCTAAGGGTTTATCTATCTTGTTGATTTTCTCAAAGAACCAGCTCCTTGATTGGTTGATTCTTTGAATAGTTTTTCTTGTTTCCACTTGGTTGATTTCACCCCTGAGTTTGATTATTTCCTGCCGTCTACTCCTCTTGGGTGAATTTGCTTCCTTTTGTTCTAGTGCTTTTAGGTGTGTTGTCAAGCTGCTAATGTGTGCTCTCTCTAGTTTCCTTTTGGAGGCACTCAGAGCTATGAGTTTTCCTCTTAGAAATGCTTTCATTGCGTCCCATAAGTTTGGGTATGTTGTGGCTTCATTTTCATTGAACTCTAAAAAGTCCTTAATTTCTTTCTTTATTCCTTCCTTGACCAAGGTATCATTGAGAAGAGTGTTGTTCAGTTTCCACGTGAAGGTTGGCTTTCTATTATTTATTCTGTTATTGAAGATCAGCCTTAGTCCATGGTGATCTGATAGGATGCATGGGACAATTTCAATATTTTTATATCTGTTGAGGCCTGCTTTATGACCAATTATGTGGTCAATTTTGGAGAAGGTACCATGAGGTGCTGAGAAGAAGGTATATCCTTTTGTTTTAGGATAGAATGTTCTGTAGATATCTGCCAGATCCATTTGATTCATAACTTCTGTTAGTTTCACTGTGTCCCTGTTTAGTTTCTGTTTCCATGATCTGTCCATTGGTGAAAGTGGTGTGTTGAAGTCTCCCACTATTATTGTATGAGGTGCAATGTGTGCTTTGAGCTTTACTAAAGTTTCTTTAATGAATGTGGCTGCCTTTGTATTTGGAGCATAGATATTCAGGATTGATAGTTCCTCTTGGAGGATTTTACCTTTGATGAGTATGAAGTGTCCCTCCCTGTCTTTTTTATTGACTTTGGGTTGGAAGTCAATCTTATCAGATATTAGAATGGCTACTCCAGCTTGTTTCTTTATGCCATTTGCTTGGAAAATTGTTTTCCAGCCTTTCATTCTGAGGTAGTGTCTATCCTTTTCTCTGAGATGAGTTTCCTGTAAGCAGCAAAATGTTGGGTCTTGTTTGTGTAGCCAGTTTGTTAGTCTATGTCTTTTTATCGGGGAGTTGAGTCCATTGATATTAAGAGATATTAAGGAAAAGTAATTGTTGTTTCCTGTTATTTTTGTTGTTAAAGTTGGCATTTTGTTCTTGTGGCTGTCTTCTTTTAGGTTTGTTGAGGGATTACCTTCTTGTTGTTTCTAGGGCGTGGTTCCTGTCCTTGTATTGGTTTTTTTCTGTTATTATCCTTTGAAGGGCTGGATTCGTGGAGAGATAATGTGTGAATTTGGTTTTGTCGTGGAATACTTTGGTTTCTCCATCTATGTTAATTGAGAATTTGGCTGGGTATAGTAGCCTGGGCTGGAATTTGTGTTCTTTTAGTGTCTGTATAACATCCGTCCAGGATCTTCTGGCTTTCATAGTCTCTGGTGAAAAATCTGGTGTAATTCTGATAGGCTTGCCTTTATATGTTACTTGGCCTTTTTCTCTTACTGCTTTTAGTATTCTATCTTTATTTAGAGCATTTGTTGCTCTGATTATAATGTGTCGGGAGGTATTTCTTTTCTGGTCCAGTCTATTTGGAATTCTGTAGGCTTCTTGTATGTTCATGGGCATCTCTTTCTTTAGATTTGGGAAGTTTTCTTCTATAATTTTGTTGAAGATGTTTGCTGGTCCTTTGAGTTGAAAATCTTCATTCTCATCCACTCCTATTATCCGTAGGTTTGGTCTTCTCATTGCGTCCTGTATTTCTTGGATGTTTTGAGTTAGGATCTTTTTGCATTTTACATTTTCCTTGATTGTTGTGCCGATGTTCTCTATGGAATCTTCTGCACCTGAGATTCTCTCTTCCATCTCTTGTATTCTGTTGCTGATGCTCGTATCTATGGTTCCAGATTTCTTTCCTAGGGTTTCTATCTCCAGTGTTGCCTCATTTTGGGTTTTCTTTATTGTGTCTACTTCCCTTTTTAGGTCTAGTATGGTTTTGTTCATTTCCATCATCTGTTTGGATGTGTTTTCCTGTTTTTCTGTAAGGACTTCTACCTGTTTGATTATGTTATCGTGTTTTTCTTTAAGGATTTGTAACTCTTTAGCAGTGTTCTCCTGAAATTCTTTAAGGGATTTTTGTGCTTCCTCTTTATTGTCTTCTGCCTGTTTAGCAGTGTTCTCCTGCATTTCTTTAAGTGTGTTATTAACGTCCTTCTTGAAGTCCTCTATCATCATCAGGAGATATGCTTTTAAATCCGTGTCTAACTTTTCCGGTGTGTTGTGGTGCCCTGGACTGGGCGAAGTGGGGGTGCTGGGTTCTGATGATGGTGGGTGGTCTTGGTTTCTGTTAGTAAGATTATTACGTTTACCTTTCGCCATCTGGTAATCTCTGGGGTTAGTTGTTATCGTTGTCACTGTTTAAAGATTGGAGCAGAAGCTGTGTTCCACTCACCAGCAGTATCTAAATCCTGCGGCGGGGGTCGTGGGTAGCTGATGGTACCCTGGTGCTGGTCCAGCCGGAAGAGGCCTGTGGTCCTACTCAGGCCGTTTTTCTGCTTCCCTATCTAATGCAGTCTCTGGTCCCGCGTGCAATTGGATTGGAGCAGAAGCTGTGTTCCACTCTCCAGAAGTCTTAAGATCCTGTGGTGGGTGTTGTGGGTAGCTGGTGAGTGTCAGCTGACCCTGCGCCCCAGCTGTCCAGGTGCTTTTCTGACCGGAAGAGGGTTGTGGCCCTATGTAGGCTGGATTTCTCTCTCCCCAACCAGAGCAGTCTCAGGTCCCGTGTGATTGGACTGGAGCAGAAGCTGTGTTCCACTCACCAGCAGTCCCAAAATCCTGCGGCGGGGGTTGTGGGTAGCTGGCGGGTGTCAGGCAACCCTGCGCTCCTGCTACCCCAGCACTGATCCGGCTGGATGAGGCCTGTGGCCCTACTCAGACCGGTTTCTGCTTCCCTAACTAATGCAGTCTCAGGTCCCGCGCAATTGGATTGGAGCAGAAGCTGTGTTCCATTCACCAGCAGTCCCAAAATCCTGTGGCGGGGGTCGTGGGTAGCTGGCGGGTGTCAGGCAACCCTGCGCTCCCGCTACCCCGGCACTGATCCGGCTGGATGAGGCCTGTGGCCCTACTCAGGCCGGTTTCTGCTTCCCTAACTAATGCAGTCTCAGGTCCCGCGCAATTGGATTGGAGCAGAAGCTGTGTTCCACTCACCAGCAGTCCCAAAATCCTGCG
This sequence comes from Mus caroli, assembly GCF_978045245.1. Classification (NCBI taxonomy): domain Eukaryota; kingdom Metazoa; phylum Chordata; class Mammalia; order Rodentia; family Muridae; genus Mus; species Mus caroli. The sequence continues at coordinate 61,414,861 of NW_028227271.1, forward strand.
GCGGGGGTCGTGGGTAGCTGGTGGGTGTCAGGCAACCCTGCGCTCCCGCTACCCCGGCACTGATCCGGCCGGATGAGGCCTGTGGCCCTACTCAGGCCGGTTTCTGCTTCCCTAACTAATGCAGTCTCAGGTCCCGCGCAATTGGATTCTTTTTTTTGGTTTTTGTTTTTGTTTTGTTTTTTTTTTTGTTTTTTTGTTTTTCGAGACAGGGTTTCTCTGTATAGCCCTGGCTGTCCTGGAACTCACTTTGTAGACCAGGCTGGCCTCGAACTCAGAAATCCACCTGCCTCTTCTTATTCATTATTCTTTCTTCCTAACCATCATCCTAATTTATAAGCAGCACACAGCTGTATCAATGTTAAAAATTTCTCATTTTGTTAAATCCAAAGATAATCAAGTTGATTGTATGCCACAGAAACACTGCTTGTTGTTTAGCTTCTGTCCTTGGTCAACATCTCTATTACATACATTTTTCTCAATTGTCTAAAATATAGTGCAAGCAGAATGTCTATTTACATTAGCTGGATGAAGTTACCTAAACTGGTTAACATACCCTTTCCAAAATTTAGGGGTTGAGTGTAGCAATGAAGGAACTATTATATTTGAAGATTATGGGTGTTTTTTATATTGTTAGAATTGAGTATTATAAATAGAAAATGAAAATATTGAGAAATCTGTCACAAATAAAATATAAGCGCTTAGGTACAGGTTAACTCTATAGTGAGAAGTTATTCTGGGTTGATTGATTCAGACTGCAGTATAATAGGATTGTTTTAGATAGGGTTTTCAGGTAGCGCAGGATAGCCTGGAACTCAATGTTGTAGGTTTTTTTAAATTAATTATTTATCTACATTCCAGACACTGTCTGCCTCATGGTCCCTTCTCCCACAGTTCTTCACATTCCCCCACCCCTTTGCCTCTCAGAGGGTACTATCACTTGAGATTTTGATCTTAGCCATTCTGACTGGTATAAGATGGAATCTCAGAGTTATTTTTGTATGCATTCCCCTGATGACTAAGAACTTAAACATTTAAGTGCTTCTTTGCCATTCAAGATTCCTCTCTTGAGGATACTATTTAGCCCTGTATCCCCCTTTAAAATTGAATTATTTGTGTTTTTGGTGTCTAACTTCTTGAGTTCTTCATAAATTTTGGATAAAACCACTCTGTCAGATGTAGGGGTGGTGAAAATCCTTTCCCAATCTGTGGGGTGCCATTTTGTTCCATTGCTTTACTGAAGCTTTTCAGTTTCATGAGGTCCCATTTATCATTTGTTGATATTAGAGCCTGAACCATTGGTATTCTGCTTAAGAAGTTGTCTCCTGTACCAAGTAGTTCAAGGTTGTTCCCCACTTTCTTATATGAGATTTTGTGTATCCAGTTTTATGTTGAGATCTTTGACCCACTTAGACGTCAGTTTTGTGCAGGCTGGTAGATATGGATCTATCTGCATTTTCTACATGCAGACTGACAGACCAGCACCATTTGTTGAATATGCTTTTTTCCCCCATTAAATAGTTTTGCCAAAAGTAAAGTGCCCATCGGTGTGTGTGTTTATTTCTGGGACTTGATCAACCTTGATCAACTTGTCTGTTCCATTGCCAATGCCATGCAGTTTTATCACTATTACTTGGTAGTATAGTGTGCGGTCAGGGATGGTGATACCTCCATTTTTTATTGTTTATTGTTCAGTATTGATTTTACTGTCATGAGGTTTTTTGTTTTTTTTCCATATGAAGTTTGAGAATTTCCCTGCCAAGGTCTGTAAAGAATTGTATTGAAATTTTGATGGAAGTTGCATTGAATATGTAGATGGACATTTTCATCATGTTAATCCTACCTACTCATGATCATAGGAGATATTTCCATCTTCTGATATCTTCCGTAATTTATTTCTTTAGCGAGTTAAAGTTATTGTCATATAGGCCTTTCACTTTCTTTGTCAGAGTTAAACCAAGATATTTTATAGTATTTGGGACTATTTTAAAGGGTGGTTTTTCTCTACTTTCTTTCTTGGCCAGTATATCATTTGTCCAAAGGAGGGCTATGGATTTCTTTGAGTTAATTTTGTATCCAGCCACTTTGCTGAAGGTGTTTATCAGCTGTAGGAGTTCTCTGGTAGTAATTTGGGGTTACTTATGTATACTATCATATCATCCACAAATAGTGATACTTTATGACTTCTTCCTTTCCAATTTGATCTCCTTTAGTTTTCTTATTGCTTTAGCTAGAACGTCAAGTGCTACATTGAATAGAGAGGAAGAAAGTGATCAGCCTAGTCTTGTTTTAGTGGAATTACTTTAAGTTTCTCTCCATTTAGTTTGACAGTGGCTATTGGCTTGCTGTTACTTTTAAATGTCAGCTCACCACAACCTAGAATCAGCTGAGAAGGCAGTGTCAATTTAGAAATTATTTATATCACCCATGGGCATGTCTGTGGAGGACTTTTCCAATCATTTATTAATCTGGGAAGACCTAGCCCATAGAAGGTAGAACCATTATATATATCAGGCAGAACAAACCTAGATAAGAGAAGAAACACCTTAGCAGACAGCATTGATGCATTTATTTCTCTGTTCTTGACTCTGGATGTCATGTGATTTTTCTGCTTGAATCTCATCTTAACTTCCCTGCAGGATGGACAGTAACCTTGAATTGTAAGCCAAATAAACCCTTCCCTTATATAGTTACTTTTTATAGCAATTTTTTTGTATATAAATCCCTTTGCTGGGTTCATTACCCACCTCAGTGCTTTACATTCCCAAATGAAAGATACCCCCCCCTACACACACACAGCCTTTATATTTTGATATATCTTAAACAGAGCAACAGCCAGGCCACTTCCTAACCTAATGTGTTTTATCCACCTCCCACCAATAATCCTGAGTTATTACTTACAAAATTATATATTCTGTCTTGGCTGCCCTGGACCCAGAGGGCTGCACAACTGGGCCGCACTCCTTCACATGCTGGCTATGCCTGCCTGTCCTCCACTATTCTCAAGCATGGCATCTTTTCTCACCTTTTCCTTCTCCCAGCATGGTAGATCATCTTCCTCTTCCTTTGCTCCCAAGCCTGGGGAAAATCTCAAGTCATGCCTTTGTCTGCACTGCCCAGTCATTGGCTGCTGGCATCTTTATTTACCAATCAGAACCAACTTCATGCAGGATCCCTCAATGTTTTACATGAGGATGTGCAAACAATTGTAGAGACCCAAATCAACATAATAATACAAGCAGCATTAGGCCAAACCAACTACAACTATTGTCTGAATATTTTATCCCAGCTCAAAAGTGAAACTGGAACTTTTGTTTTCTGTTTTGAGTTATAATTATATAATCATTGCTTAAAATAATTAAATCATATAAAAAAGTTTAGTCTTGAAAGATCAAAGTAGTCCTCCTACTAGGTATGGTTGAACAACATTAGTTATGTCATTGTGATGGAAGGCATTATGGCTAAGGCATCAATAATCTAGTGGGCTGTGTCAGGGTTTGATTTAGTTATTTGCTCATTTGTTTGGAGACAGCATTTCTCCACAGAGCCCTGACTGGTCTCAAGTTTTGTAGTTCTCTTGCCTCAGCCTTCTGATTGCTGGCACTATAGCATTCATTAATATATGTGGCATCATCAGAGTTTTTATTAGCTATTTCCTTCAAGGGTCTTCACCTGTATACCTACACTTGCAATGTGAGTGCTGCAACAGAACTTGGTACATTTTCTTTGACCACAGCAACATTCCTTTTAAAAGGCTTATACCACCTTGTACTCTGTGCTTTGAAAAGTAAAGCATTGCTGGACATGTTTTTGTTTTTGTTTTTTTCTGTTTTTTTTTTTTTTTTCTAGAGAGAATTTCTCTGTAGACCTGTCTGCCCTAGAATTTACTTTGTCCACCAGGTTAGCCTCAAACTCAGAAGATCTACGGGCTTCTGCCTCCCAAATGCTGGAATTAAAGTTATGCACCACTATGCCTGGTCCCATGTTGTGGCTACTTTTGTGTTCCAATAGAGTTGAATAGTTTCAACAGAGACCTTATGGTCTATATTCTATAACATATACCCTAAAGCTCTGTATACTTGCTGTAAGCCTGTGTGGAGTGTGAAGGAATTAAGAGATTCTTTTTGTATCCATTGGGCAGAGGTCAGGTGGAGGATGAGATGTGCAATAGAAGACACTTGTATTTTCCTTTTAGCTGGGCAGATAAAATTGCCTTTTCCAACATTCCAATTGGACACTTTCCAGTGGGGACTCAGGTCTGAAGTTTATTACACTGTTCTGGATTCACCTTAAGATGATGGGGTGACAAGTTACCAAACTAGGAAAAGCACAAAGAGTGACCAAGATGATGAAATGGCTGCTGGCAAGAATTGAAAATCTGATATGAAATATTAATTTGCCTTATAATTCAAATTTTCTTCTTGTCGATTTGACTTTGAGGTTGTTGTCTTTCTCCCATCTTCCTTAAATGGAAACACAAATCCCTTTAGAGCCTGGCATTGCATTCCCCAAGGACATGTTCTTTCATTCCATCTGTTTGGAATGCAATTTCAAGAGAAGCAGCCAATATCTTTATCTGACTACTTAGTTTTATATCGGATTGGATGTTTCTTTGTTTTTTTTGTGAGTAGAAAAGATACCATTTTTAAAATAGTGTAGAGGTGATATCAGTAATGTAAATCACAAATTTGAATTTGGTGCTTACATACACAAAATAAAGTTTAAAGACTTAAAAATGAGTCTGTGGAAAAAAAACCCTGTTTGACAGCATATGTATTTCTAGGAATCAAAATAAAGTATGCCTAGCACGGGGAGGCATGCCTTTCACAAGAGGCAGAGGCAGGATTATGAGTGTTAGATCAACCTTGGCAACATAGTACGAGACTGTGTCAAAGAGGAGTACTATGGAAGATACAAGGTAGACTTGTACACCGATCCCAAAAGCAACCTATTTCTGGGCTGAGTTCATTCACCTAACTTGATTATACTTTGACGTTAAAGTTTACCTAAGCCAGGGCTTTACTGTATAAGAGAATTAAGTTAGGCGTCTCCTTCCTCTCTAGTGAAGAGTGTAGGGATATAAAGGTTTCTTCTTGTCCATCTTTCCCTTACCTCTAAGTTGCTTTGAGTCCTTGTATCTAATACTCAAAGTAGATGACTTTCTACCAAAGGGGTGTGTGTGTGTGTGTGTGTGTGTGTGTATGTGTGTATATATGTGTGTGTGTGTGTGTGTGTATATATATATATATATATGTATATATATATACATATGTATATACACATATATATCTGTATATACATATATATATGTATATATATATGTGTGTGTGTGTATATAGTGTGTGTGTGTGCATGCATATATGTCTCTGTGTGTTTGTGACTGGGTGTACATGTAGTTTCAGAGAGCTAAACTTCTGATAAGACAACTCTAGAGAAAACCATCAGGACCCTCTTAATTCTTGATGCTCATCAAGTACAAGTAACCATCAGTCCTCAATACCTATTCTTTTTCTGCTGCCTTTTCTTTTCCTGAGGTTATCATCACATTAAATGCCCTGTGTCTTCTACTACATGCTGGGATGACTGTACTTGATAACAACTGGCTGATTACTTCACATCAGCACCTCATTTCAGAGTGGAGAGACACTACTTTCTGAAGGCATCTAGTCCCCAAGTCACAGCTGTATCAGTCAAAGACCACCCAGTCTCCAGGAATTCCTAGAGATTTCTCTGCTCAGTATAGGGTAAAAGTGAATAGAAGTTAAAGGAATGACTTATTCAGAAAGCAGCAACATTAGACTTTCAGAAATATTTTTACTTAGTAACCATCGACAGCAACATAAACTGAAGAGTCTCAAAGTTGCATATTTTTAGACATCTCCAATAATTTCAAATGCTACTGTGTAACACTCCTTCTCCAAACTGGCAAAAGATTATAAATATCCCTCAGTAAAAAAATTAAGTTACCAAAAATACATATTTCTAATATGTTAGTACATTAATTCACCACAATATGAATTGATAAAAACTACAACCTAAAAGCTAAATTCACTTTTTTTTTACTTTTTTTTCTTTTTTCTTTCTTCTTTTTTGCTATAGAGTTTAGCTACACACTGCTCCTCAGGAGATTTAGTGCATTTCAGACTAAAGAAAATAAAGGGCAGTACTCACATTTTCATATTTAGAGCTCAACTACTTGTAGGACAATGTAGAGAATCAGCACTACTAAGTTAATAGACATCCCTGCTGAAGTCTGGGGAAAACTCAGTAGAATCAGTTCAAGTCAAAATACCCATTACTAGTAAGCACATTAATATGAATGTGGTCCAATTATCTTGAGTAAAGAATAGTTAGGACACCTGGATCTGAGGCACAACTATGACTTTGATGAGATAACTGGCTATTCCAGGTGTACTGTGGTAAGCAAGACCTGAGGATAGATCCTTTAGTAGTACTCTTACAGGACAGTGGACAACTTGGTAAGATTAAGATTCTCTTTGCCTTAATGCCCCTAAATCTTCTCTTACTGAGAGAACATATTTGTCATTCCAGTACTGAAAAGATTAAGACAGAAGGACTGCCATGAGCTCAAGACCCAACTGGGCTTCATAGAAAGATTGTATGTCAGGGGGGGGGAGGGGAAGGAGGAAGGGGAATGGGGAAAGGGGATGGAGGAGTTGGGGGAGGGAACTAAGGGAGGGGAAAGAGGAAGGGAGAAAGGGGAGTGATGGAGGGGGAAGAGGGAGAGGTGAGAGGGAGGGGGAGGAGAGGAGACGAAGGGAATAAACAAATGAACTTACTAACTGGAACAAGATAATGGAAGGGATGTCTTTCAAAATACTTCATATAGAAAAATAACTTTCATTAATACATAGTTAATCATTAATGCAATGAAGATATAAATGAATATGTGACAAGCAAAAATAAATGACAAGCATATTTAAAGACTACTCTCTGTAAGAAACATTAGTTTTACTATTGCTGCTGTCATTTGTTGCACATATGCGCACAGGCACACACAGCTTTCTAGTATTAAGTAGTCACATTATTATTCAATTGCTTGTCTAAGTGTCTTTCTTGAGGTTACTCATCCATCAGGTCTCCTAGCCTTTGAGGGTTTCTATCTGTCTAAATGAGGAAACAAAGTAGCCATTATATTTTGGCCAGTTTGCTCTTGTGCTCAGGTATCAGTAGATACTAGACTCTATGCCACTTCAACTCCCTAACCTTGAACCCAATTTTAATCTTAATAACTTTAATTGTTAGTCAAGTATTTAAAAGCCACATAAAATGTGGACAACTTACGTTCTTAAACCACAGCTTCTGAACAAGCATCCCCAGCTCGGAACTGTTCCCCAGTAAGACCACTCTTCCCCACGTCTCTTACAGGCCACTTGTGTTTCCTCTGTTGCTTCCACAACTCTACATTTTCAAGGCTGTTTGTTTCTAGGATAGGGAGTTTCCAGCGACCTGGAAAGGGGATAACATTTGAAATGTAAATAAAGAAAATATACAATAAAAGAAAAAAAAAGTTGTGTGGATTCTCAGTAATTCACATGTTGGCTGTTTTGATAAAATAAATATCAAGTGCCTCAAAGGGGAAAAACAAGATGTACTAAGTGAGAGCAGCCCAGCATCCACAGTATATATTACCCACGGGACTGTGATACCACCCTCTCAATCTCAGTGGTTTTCAGGTAGTTTCTAGTTTTTCCTGTATGATTTACTTCTCTATAGCTAGAGAGGATGGGTTGTTTGAGTTTTTTTATTTTTTCATATCAATGTTCTGTACAGAGTACATGCTAATGATCTCCTACTTAGTATTCAGATAGTTAAGAAATTAAGATTTTAAATGGCATTCATGATTGTTTACTTGGCAAGAGCTAAAATTCCACTCAATATCAAGTACAGTGCTAGAGATGGTGAATTCATAAATGTAAACAAATAAAAACTTAAAGACAGAACAGCAATGGACCCTTGATCTCAGTCTGTATAGAAGCCAACATGCACGTTTCTACTATGTATTCTGTTATTGTTTGATACTGTGTTAGTGCCACGTGGCTGTGGCCCATCACTTTGGCATTGGCATCCCTGGGATAGGGGAATGAGTGTTAAGGAACCATGTTCTTAGGGTCTGGCAGCATTTTCGGCACATACCAGGTTCTTGGGGAATGCTTGGTATGAACTAGACTACAGTATAATTTGAAAACTGTTACTTTAGAGACTGTATGGTGTGGTGTTGGGAGGACAGGCGAGGGGGCTGCCCAGCATGCTTTTCTGTTTCTTGGCTAGGATAAGCCCTTGTGGCCAAATGACAGCCCTGTCAGCCTATGTTTGGCCACAGTTTCACTTGGACAGTAATTGTACTTAAACCAATATTGGCAGTCCTCACTTGGTGGATTGCATTTTTGAGGAGGCACTGTAATGAAGAAGCATGGAAGTTGGCTAAAGGGGGTTCTTACATTTCTGAACAAGGACTTTAAACACATACTTTTACAGCAAAAGCCTATGCTTAGTAAATTTTGATATACCTATTACATAGTATAAATTTTTCAAAGGTTAAACCAACTTCTGCATTTCCCATTGGCCTTTAAATGGTGTTTAACCCATTACATTTATGTGTTACAAAGAGGTTTCCTGAAACACCTACAAGAAATAGTTAGCACATTGACCCTTCTGATGGAGTGAGCCTGGGATGCCTTTAGGAGAGAAAGAAAATTTCTATATGTTCTTAAAAGCTTTTTTTGTAATGTTTTAAAATTTTATTTAAAATGACTTTTGTGGGGTCTGCAACCCTATAGGTGGAACAACGATATGAACTAACCAGTACCCCCAGAGCTTGTGTCTCTAGCTGCATATGTATCAGAAGATGGCCTAGTCAGCCATCATTGGGAAGAGAGGCCCATTGGTCTTGCAAACTTTATATGCCCCAGTACAGGGGAATGCCAGGGCTAAGAAGTGGGAGTGGGTGGGTAGAGTAGTGGGGGGAGGGTATGGGGGACTTTTGGGATAGCATTGGAAATGTAAATGAGGAAAATACCTAATAAAAAAATTTAAAAAATGACTTTTGTATGGAAAGAAAGAATTAGTAAAACGTAGTTTTTAAAGGAGGGTAACAAGCTTATGTGGTTCTGGGGAGATGGCTCCTGGCTGAATGTAAGTCAGTGAGGACCCCAAAGGGATCATGCTCCCACTCAGAAGTATTGCCTCTTGGAGACCTGGCCGGATTGGGAGGGGGCACCTGGGGCTGCTGAAAAAGGTTTTCACTGGCTGCAGGACATCAGGGTGGAGTTTCTGGGGGAAAGTGGCTTGCACATTGCTAGTTCACAAGGCCTTTGGTTTAGCGCTACATGCTAAGTCTTTGGTATAAACTGTGAATCCATAGAATCCAGGAGGGCCAGCCCAACTCTATATATGTTCATTCAGCATCAGTCATAGCATTTAAAGAATGCTTCACTGCATAGATAATATTTTCAGGTGTGTTTTTCATATAACGGAAGGGTTAAGTGTTATAGAACATTAGGAAACAAGACCTGGCAAGGAAAGATGAAACAACCATAGAGTTAGTTTGAAGGTTAAAGCAGGTTTGGCAAAATTAAAGCTCTAGCTTTGTGTTCCCAAATCTAGAAAGGACTGAGACATGATCTAAAATGTTATTTGTTTTTCCTTGTTGATATCAAAAGGGCTATTTCATAGTGTTTAATATAAAGGCTTTTTTTTTTTGTAAACCCAGGTAGCTTATTAAACTGTATATTTTAAGTAATTGTTTCTGTTATTTTCATTATATTAGTAAATTTCACTTACAAAGGTTTCACTTACTTTAAGGACACATAGCGCTTTTTGACACTTCATAACTCTACTGCCCTTCCCTCGTATTAACTCCCCTATGTACTTTTCATGCACATATGCATGTGTACCCTGGTACATATGTCTTTGTTGTCTCACGTTACATATAACTTGTAGCCTGCCTTTTTATTCCAGTTCACAATAGGCCATTTGCACTTACTCTGAATCATTTGTTCGTAATTCCCAGTGTGCTTTTTTTTTTAATGGTTATAGTATTCTACTATCAATATATCAAATGTATCAAATTTGAGAGTACATAATTAAGCTTTCTCCAGCAAGATTTATGCCTGAAATAATCCCAAGGGACTGTACTGAGAATGACAGGCATTTGAGAAATTCTGCATTCGTGAAGTGGTATCAAGCAAGGAATGGGAAAGGGGAGCTTTATGTAACAATAAAGGCCAGTAAAAGGACTTTGTAAAATGAATTGCAAATGTTTGTTGCTATAACTTTTTGGCCAAAAGCCCTAATGGTGCAGACCATATTTAAAAGCAAAATCAGTCCTTGTAGATAATGGCTAATTGATGAAGTGTGGAACCCTTGCTTTTAAAACAAGGTATATATTTACAATTATATATGTCCATCACTCTGTTCTGTTTTGTCCTTTGAAAAAGGACATTTTTTTTTTACCATGTCTTGGATAATAATTTGTAACAGTAAAGACTTCTTGCCTCTTCAAAAACTGTAGCAAGAAACCTAACAATTTGTGGACATACTGGTCATGTAGTTTGACCATGACTGAGAGGCCTCGGACCAGCTGTAGGCCTCTGTTTATTAAAGTTACAGCATTTGAGGCTACAAATAAATCTTTTATAGGGTAGCAAGCTATACTTCTATACCCACTATTTTCTTCCCCCAGCAAAGAGGCAATGTCATAATATAATGCTATACCTATGGAGACTTGGTGGTCCTGTTCCTGATTTGCTGGTGTTTAGGTGTTTTGTGGTCATTTAATGTGCAGATATGTATAGACTCAAAAAGGAAAGGCAGATAGCTGCCATTTTGTCTTTATGGCTTAGAAATTACCATTATGTAATCTATTTTATTCAACATTTTAGCCTTTTTCTAATTTCTGGATTTATTTTTTTTTCATGTTTGAAAATTTAAGGACACTGTGATTTATTTCAGTTAAATTTTCTACCCCAATTATCTCTTGGTATGTAGGAAATGTATGACTTAAGTCTTTGGAGAATTCTGATGCAATGAATATAGTGCTGGAATAGTATTCTTGGAAAAGAATGGGTGTGGTGCTATTGAACTTGCATATTCTTTGGATACTGGTGATCACCACCAGTTAAATCTGTTAGAAATAATAATTGACTACAGACTGTTGAAACCATGGCCTTTCAGTTAACCAGCCTGCCACGCCTCTCCTGTTCTCTCCAGAAAGCACACATTGCTACCTGTGCCTGATACCTAGGTCTGGCCCAGAATTCACTGGCTCTGCCAGAAGATCTGATTTAGAATTCAAATCTACTAATTGCTTTCTTTAAACACCTCATTGGAGCATTCTGTCTTTTGGTTGCAAATGCACAGTACTAATTACCTGTTACTTCTATCTTCATATTATGTGTCAGTGGGTGTATACGTTATTGCAAATCTTTATAATAATCTTGAAAGGTTTGGTGCTCTCTATATGAGAAGATGCCAAAGTCTGTAGAGGCAAGTGGCTATTCAAAGTTGCAGAGCTCGTAGGACAAACCTAGTGTTTCAGACCTGTTCTTGTGGGAATGCAGTCTCTGTTTCACAAGCTGTTACTAGCAGCCATTCAAGAAAGGAGACTGGGTTTAGGGAAAGCCCAGTCATAAACAAAGCATCCAATACTCCCTGTGTGACTGACTTTTTAGTGCCTGGGATCCTCATTTACAAATTGTGGGTTCCACTCAATGGGAAAGAGTAAGTGGAAATATATATGTAAAGGCCTTGGCACAGTGATGTCTCCACAAAAATGATCTTTTCTTTGCCCATGTGTCACATCATTCTCTGAACAAAAAGGAAGAGAGCATTGACATGTGCTTTAGGTAACATACCAGGCATTTAAATATACTTTGAAATTTGATATTTTCCCGACTATCTGACAAGAGTTCCCATTCTGTTTTCTACTGTAAGACTTTGAAAGGCAGAGCAGATATCAGTCTTAGAAATGGTGTAACTTGTAGTCAGAGAATATTCTATATAATCACCTGCTTTAATCCCATTTCAACTCGCAAACATTTCTGGAGTTTCCTGCTGTCTCAAGCCCTTTGCTGGCACTCTGACCTAGCTTATTAATATGGTAAGCTGTTGGGAGAGTTAGGGATGGATTAGAATGCTATGACATAAATAAATCAGAGTATGTACAAGTATTTCTCTGATCATTAACATTTTGCTTGAGGTAACCAATGCATAACTATTTTTTTTCTCTTTAACATTGTTTGTAGGATGCAGAATAGAAAACTGTGATTCTTGCTTTAGCAAAGACTTTTGTACGAAGTGCAAAGTAGGCTTTTATTTGCATAGAGGCCGCTGCTTTGATGAGTGTCCAGATGGTTTCGCATCGTTAGATGAGACTATGGAATGTGTAGGTGAGTAATTCTTAATTCAACTTTCAAATTCAAAATTTCATTGCAATTTTTTATGCCTGTTTCTGCAAATACTCATATTGGATAAAGTCAACCTAAAAGTAAATGGGTTCTGTTGTTCATTAGAACTAAAAGGGTTTTTGTTTGCTGATTTTGAATATTTTAGGCATCACGATGATGGATAGCTTTGTTTCAACATTTGGTAGTTATGTATTTGCCAAGTTAGGCTACTTAAGGGCTGATAACGTTTATCATCTGTAATATATCCATTTCTTATTAAGTTATTAGTACTGTTAGAGAAAAACATTTTATTTAGTAGAATAATAAAACGTCCCAGCAGTGTCATGCCAGCCATCCTATAATCTTAGCCATGCAAGCAAATGAACCATGGACCTTCTTGCTAAGCCATCTGTGTAAAAAAACTTAAGTTGAAAGAATACCTTTGTGCTGAAATGTATTTTCTTGATGACTGACCACATTTTACAAAATTTATTAAAGTGAGTTTGCTATTAACTGAGTTTTAGATCTATAGAATGCATACTTTAATATACATAGTGGTGTGAAAAAATAATCATACATTTTACAGGCTTCATATGAACTCACATAAAGTCTTGCTTTTGTACCAAGTGCAAAGTAGGCTTTTATTTGCATAGAGGCTACTGATTGATGAATGTTTATAAAATACCGTGTGTGTGCCAGTGATTAACAGGTAAATTTGCCAAATACATTGATTGATTCTAAACTCTAATTTCATGTCCATCTCCCTCAAATTTTACTAGGTACATTATATACCGGATTTGATGTGCAATAATCATCAATTATACTTCCCATTTCTTTTTTAAACTATTTTATTTATTATTATATGTAAGTATTTAGACACACCAGAAGAGAGTGTCATATCTCACTATGGGTTGTTGTGAGCCACCATGTGGTTGCTGGGATTTGAACCCAGGACCTTCGGAAGAGCAGTCAGTGCTCTTATCCACTGAGCCATCTAACTGCCCCCTACTTCCCATTTCTTAAAAGGAGAGATTTTAAAATGGAACGTGACAATTTTTCACTGTAGAAATGTTGCTGAAATATTTTGCAAACTATTGTGGAGGAAAATTTACTTAAGAGTGTGGTTTGGAAAGAAATGTGTTGTAATTGTATTTATATGTGTTAGTACATGCAGATTATCACTCAACTAAAAATGAGAGAGCCACTAAAGCATATATTCTGAGTGTTGTTTTAGCTTTTAATAAGAGACACACCTGTTAGAAATTGTGAATGGAAATGTGCATAATATTTCATGACAATCCTGTGCATTGGCCTATATATCAATTTTAGGTGGGTTCGAAAAATTACAGAATTGGCCCTGGTGCCTACTGAGTTTGAAAATGCCGTGTGTTAAGTGTAGACTCCAGGCTGGGGTCCTCATGTACACACAGGGGCAGCTTTGCAAGTCTGTTAGGAGTCTCAGCTCTGCACGCTCTCCTCCCACCTCCACCACTACTCCATAATCTTATAAAAAGGGACAATAAACATTGCCCATGCCTAGGAATTTATATTATACAGCATAGATATAGAGGTTTTGAAATATATCAGCATACTTGTTAACAAATAGATAGATTATGCAGAATCAGAAATGCATGCGGCACACACACAAGCACATACACACACGCACGCACACACACACCTCCTTGCCTACCTTCTAGAACTTAAAACAAACACAGTTATAGATTTGGAGTAGGGCATGGGAAATTAGCCTGTCAGCTTCTATCTTCTGTCATGGCATGCAGAGAGCCTGTTCTGTTTTAGGTTTTGTCTGTTTAGAGATCATCTTCTAGAGATGATACAGTTTTGCATCTAGGCCTTACCAGCAGTATTCCTTTGAAAACAGGACAGATGGAAAGCACGAGGCCTTTAATTGCTTACTAGGAATTTGTTTGTCTTAACTGTCAATGCTCTGTGACTTAAACAACTGTAGTTCCAGAAAGATGAGTGTAGATCCTACAGAATACATAACCTGCTATTTGATATTTGTGGTGGAGGTGATGGATAAAGTCTAATGAAAAGTGGACACCCAACTGCCATCTGTGTTTGTATCTTTTAAATCTTTATCAGAAGGTTGTGAAGTTGGTCCTTGGAGCGAATGGGGAACGTGTAGCAGAAACAACCGCACGTGTGGATTTAAATGGGGTCTGGAAACCAGAACACGGCAGATTGTTAAAAAGCCAGCAAAAGACACAATACCATGTCCGACCATTGCGGAGTCCAGGAGATGCAAGATGGCCATGAGGCACTGTCCAGGAGGTGGGTCTAAACAGTTATGCTCATGTGCTGCCTGCTTTCTGAAATTTTCCTTCCTCCCTCCTTCTCCCAGTAAATGCTATTTATTCATGATGGAAACCTGATACTAACATTGGAGATGAGATAAAAATCCTACCTTTTTTTTTTAAAGAAACAAATGCTTAAGTTGTGATTTATATACAGTGAACATTTTATTTGCTGTTTTAATAGGTTTTACATAGCTTGAAGGAGTATCTATATGCTTTCAAAAATGAGATTTCTAAAAGTGTGGGTTGTGTGTATGTGTCTCTCTGTGTGTATGTGTATGTGTGTCTCTCTCTCTCTCTCTCTCTCTCTCTCTCTGTGTTTTCAAATGTGCCATAATAAAGGTTCGTATGAAGTTGGGCCTTTGCGGATGGTGCTCAGAAGAAGGAGCCAACGTTCAGTTGAGAAGAGTTTAGATTCAAAAGTTTATAGAATCTGTAAAATTATCTGCATCATTACTAGTTGAAGATGACAACTTAAAATAAACTTATCCAAACACTGGGAGGAAAAAACCCTGCCTTAATGTTACCACAATTATCCCTGTCTCTTTGTTTTGATAATAATTTGTAGCAAACAGCTACTGGTATGTGTGTGCTTAACTCTTTGTAATAATTATATTGATTTGCAGTCATTATTCTATAATAGCTGGATTAGGGTCATTTGGAAATTAGGAGAGGAGTACCTAGCAAGGTGTTGGACAACACAGAACCAGGAGATCAAAATGCAATTCTTGTGTATATGCGTATATGGGTTGTGAATACATGTGTGTTTGTGACATGTATGTGTACATGTGTGTGAATGTGGAGGCCAGATGGCAACATTAGGCATCTCCCTTTATTGTTTTCAACCTTTTAAAGGCATGGCTCCATACTGACCTGGAACTCACTAATTTGGCTAGACTGTTTGGCCAGCAAGGCCCTAGGACCCTCTGTCTCTATGCACTTTCTGCAAGGCTAGAGTTACCTGACTTGTATGTAGATGCTGGGTAGACGAACTTTGCTCTTCATAACGGTCCAGCAAGCATATTACTGACTGAGCCATGCAGCATATTCATATGGAATTTTCACAATGTTAGTGTGCTTTGTAAAGCAGTAATCACTTGTTGACACTTTCTGTACCACTGGCCAAAGCCATATTGCCACAGATCCAACCGAGGTGTATTTTGTTTTGTTTTGTTTTCAAATGTACAAATTTTTAAAAAGCACAAAACAAAACAAAAGGAAAGTTGTTTTTGGAAAAGTGCCTTTAAAATACTCCAAACTTTGGATTGCCCTCTTCCCCCCTCACCCACTGTTGGTGAGTGACTTCTCAACCTTTTCACTCAAGCCCAACCAAAGACCACAGAGCTGCCTACAGTGAGTTTCTAGCCACACTCTGCTGCCTCATAGAGACTGTCCATGATCCATGGAGAAAGACGAGACTGAAGTCTGGACGACTCCAGCTGCCCTCTGAGGACGATTAGATCCAGATTCAGAAGCTCCGGGGGAGGAGCCAGCTTTTCCTCTTGAATTAGTCTTGCTTTTCCTTACTGGGCCTTTGAAACAAAGTTTTTTTGGGTCTGCTTTTCACTAACAAGGATGGTTTTGTTCACTTAAAGTGGGTATTTTTCAGTCAAAATATAAGAAAATATTTTCTTACAAAACTAATAAGCCATGTCTTGGATAGCTGAGAGCATTTAACCTACAACCTTTCGCCTAAAAGCAAAGCTGATGTATTCAGGTATGGAAAAGAAAGACTTTCCTTGTTGTGTATTGTTTATATAACTTTCCCCTCCCCCCACTCCTTTTCAGGCAACATGGTCCTGCAATTGTGGTTTACATTAATAGCAAAAATTAAACTGAAAATATTCTGGTAACAAACATGCTTATGTGTAATAAGAGCCCTGATACCACTCTACCCTTTGCAGCCTTTTATTTTTCTGGCCTTAGTCATGATTGAGAGTTTTCTAGAGAACGGATAGGTTGTTAACCATAATGTTTATTACATTTGCATTATTTGTGCCACCAACAGTTACCATTTTAATGGAATATGATTGACTCCACTGATAAATTGTGCCACAAAAAAATGGCTGAAGACTGATTTGCTCTTTTTTTTCCCCTTTCAAACAAGTGAATCAGAGATAGATTCTAGCTTAAACTTTATGTACGTTTTAACCATATTTTTTCCATTAAGCACTGTTCTAATCTCTGTAACTATCTAATTTTCAGTTACTAACATGATTTGTTTTTTGTCTAGATGTCAAATAACAAACACTCATGTCTTTATAATAGGGTTTTCATAGATATTCTGGAACTTGTTTTATTGTTTGATTTAAAGGCAAATAAGCTAAATTAGTAGAAATTAAGGGCTCTGTAATAAAATGACTTCTAATTACAAATGTAGGATATAAGAACTAAGAAATTAATTGTGGAACGTGGGCATCGGTTGCTAAAAATTGGCATAACCTCCAGTGGAGAGTCCCACCTTGCCTCAGGTGAGAGTTGGGGAAAGTCCCTTTCTTCAGCTGGTCATGCTGATTACAGGAAGAATGGAGAAGAAAACCGCGTTATCCCCCTTTCCATCTTGATTTGATTTCAGTGATCTGCTTTGACAAACCATGCAAAAATGTAAGTCGTAATCAGGTTGGAAATACAGGCATTTTTCAGATCTTTTCAACATATGTATGGATTTTTCTCCCGTTGGAGCCAATCTTAACCTGATTGCACTCAAATGCAGCCTGAGCCCCCTTCACACTGGAGCACAGGCATATTAAAATCAGCTGCTTTCGATTACGGAAAGGCCAGAGTTAGAGGTCAGCATCGTGGAATAGCTGCTGCGTGTCTAAGATGTTACACTGAAAGCTATTAAATAGGGGAAAATGAACAACTAGGAAAGTAAAAATAACAAGAAAAACATCTCAGTGTAATGATAGAGCATTCTAGATTTTTACCCATCACAACCTGATCTGCCTGTGAGGGGCAAAAGGAAAAAACTATATAGAAATTTTAGTAGATGTATTTGTGCTAAAGTACCCATTTCATTTCTAAACTCTTGGTTTCGATCAGTTGCCTTTTATTCGGCTATGAATGAAACATGTAAGATTTCTTGGACTTTCCTATCAGTCCTCAGAGATTTGGTCTATGGTCTGGGTGTCTACATCCTGTCAACTCATAACTTTTGTGACCCCCCTGACAAGTCACTTAATACTTGGCTCTTATTTCCTCATTTATAAACTGCAAATACTGATGGGGGAGATCTCTAAGATTTAGACTTCTTCTAAACTCCAGCAATTGCAGGATTAATTGCTAAAAGGAACAGGTGAGGTCTGTGGTTTCCCCATAGAAGACAAGGGAAAGAGCCCAGAGTGACTGTGGAGATGACTGTGTTTCTGGTGGTTGTTGCCCTGAACATGTGCTAAGCCATCTGCAATTGGTGGGTTTTCATTCTCCTGCTCCAAAAATGACTTCTGTGTATTCAACCTTCAAAGACAAAAGAAGAGTTATTTTAAATGTAGGTGTTACTGCTGGCTTAGCTACCAAAGAGGAGAAGTGTAAGGGAGGAACAAGAAGAGACGAGGGAGAATAAGAAACCACAGGAGGAAAAAAAAGACAAGACAATGAATTGATAATGTCTTTGGGAAACAAGTGTGAGGAAGAGTAGACCCCTAAAGAGTCAAAGTTGTACTTGCTATAGATGCAGCCATCCCTTCTCAGCTCCCCAGTGTTAGATCTCATCCTGGTGGGAAGAGTATAGTTTAGTAATAGCTCAAAAACTCTATGGGATGGGAGAAATTTCACCTCTAGTTTAAGTTGTATATTAGGCAGCGTTTTAAGAGAAAAAGATAAATGGGCTATTATATATTTGAATGATAAGTGGGAAAACAACCACAAGATGTTAAAGGATAACGATGGAAGAGACAGAGACAAATACAGAGGCACAGGGGCAAGGAACTTTGTGGAGTTAATTCTTTTTTTTTAATATATTTTAATTACGTATTTTCCTCAATTACATTTCCAATGCTATCCCAAAAGTCCTCCATATCCTCCCCCCCCACTCCCCTACCCACCCATTCCCACTTTTTGGCCCTGGCGCTCCCCTGTACTGGGGCATATAAAGTTTGCATGTCCAATGGGCCTCTCTTTCCAGTGATGGCCGACTAGGCCATCTTTTGATACATATGCAGCTAGAGTCAAGAGCTCCGGGGTACTGAAGACTATATATGTGAGCTGTGAGACTATATATGTGAGACTAGGCCAGGGCCTAGCAAACACATTAGTGGATGCTCACAGTCAGCTATTGGTGGAGTTAATTCTTTCCTACCCTTTTTGTTCCAGGGGGCAAAGTCAGGTTCTTTGGCTCCTATAGTAAAGTGTGTTTTCTTGTTTAAGTAGCTCTCTGGCTCTAGCAGCAAGTTTTGTTAGATGTTTGTGGATTAGTGCTTACTGTTCTATTGCTTAAAGAATTCTTGAGTTTTTCTTAGAAATACTAACTCTGTAGTAAAGAAGTAAATAGGATGAGTATATAGGATGAGTATATAGAACTATATAGGATGAGCCTATATAATTTCATTGTAGGCATAGGCTGTATAGGAAAGAAAAGCAGGGCAAGGAGGGCTTTCCCTGAGGTGTGCTGACCCATGTTTTATTTTTTTTTATTTCAATTTTTAAAAAAATTTTAATATTTTTTTTATTACGTATTTTCCTCAATTACATTTCCAATGCTATCCCAGAAGTCCCCTATTCCCCCCCCCCCACTTCCTACCCACCCATTCCCATTCTTTTGGCCCTGGCATTCCCCTGTATTGGGACATATAAAGTTTGCAAGTCCAATGGGCCTCTCTTTCCAGTGATGGCCCACTAGGCCATCTTTCGATACATATGCAGCTAGAGACAAGAGCTCCGGGGTACTGGTTAGTTCATCATGTTGTTCCCCCTATAGGGTTGCATATCTCTTTAACTCCTTGGGTACTTTCTCTAGCTTCTCCATGGGAGCCCTGTGATCCATCCAATAGCTGACTGTGAGCATCCACTTCTGTGTTTGCTAGGCCCCCGGCATAGTCTCACAAGAGACATCTATATCTGGGTCCTTTCAGCAAAATCTTGCTAGTGTATGCAATGGTGTCAGCGTTTGGAAGCTGATTATGGGATGGATCCCTGGAAATGGCAGTCTCTAGATGGTCCATCCTTTCATCACAGCTCCAAACTTTGTCTCTGTAACTCCTTCCATGGGTGTTTTGTTCCCAATTCTAAGAAGGGGCATAGTGTCCACACTTTGGTCTTCATTCTTCTTGAGTTTCATGCGTTTAGGAAATTGTATCTTATATCTTGGGTATCCTAAGTTTTGGGCTAATATCCACTTATCAGTGAATACATATTGTGTGAGTTCCTTTGTGATTGTGTTACCTCACTCAAGATGATATCCTCCAGGTCCATCCATTTGGCTAGGAATTTCATAAATTCATTCTTTTTAATAGCTGAGTAGTACTCCATTGTGTAAATGTACCATAATTTCTGTATCCATTCCTCTGTTGAGGGGCATCTGGGTTCTTTCCAGCTTCTGGCTATTATAAATAAGGCTGCTATGAACATAGCGGAGAATGTGTCCTTCTTACCGGTTGGGACATCTTCTGGATATATGCCCAGGAGAGGTATTGCTGGATCCTCCGGTAGTACTATGTCCAATTTTCTGAGGAACCGCCAGACTGATTTCCTATTTAGAGAGAGGTGAGAGTTGGTGTTTGGTCAGGAATCTGAGGGAAGGGGTCCTTTGAAGATCAAGGATACATGTGTTGTAGTTGTTGACTCAATGACTATTTTAATATTTTTGGTTATCCCACAATATTTTGGGGAAGGAGGATGATCCAGTGAGTGCCTGGGAGACTCTGACTGGCCCTTAGGAAGTTGCTAGTGGCAGTGTAGAGTTTGACCAAAGTCTTGCTGCATAGGAAGGCTGAGTCTCTTGTGGCTTTTCCTTGTTCCTATAGTGAAGGTTAAAGGAAAAGCCACGACTGTATTGGATCACAAGGAACCCAAATCTTCATGCTACCTCCATTCCTTCCTGACATCTTGCTATGTAGAATAACAAGTGAGGTGAAATCCAGAGGTCATCTTTCATATTTGCCAAAGCATGGGACCACTAACTGTGCTTAGACTCATACTCTATGAAAATCCTACCCTCCTATAATTTTAGTGTTGCTGGTCTTCACTTCACCAGGATATGTGGCCTCAAGACAGTCCTTTCATATCTAGTGCTTCAAGGTCAGCTTTCTGGATGAGGCTGCTTGTGTGTATGTGTGTGTGTGTGTGTGTCACATTTAGCATCAATTCCAAATATGATAGATCTGTACCCATCATTGCCTTTCTCTCTTAAACACTTCCGTAATCAGCCTCTTAGGTGATGCTCTGACAGATGCTCAGTAGCTTTCTGTATTTGGTGTTGTGACTGCTTGTGCTCACTGTTAGTTTGTCATAGTGTAATTCTTTCAGCCACACTTGTTTTCTTAGCAATATGTCAACAAGGTAAATATGAAACCTGGAACTATATACTATTTCAATCTGAAAATAATTAATCCTGATTATGGGCATTACCTGATTCTTGCCCACTACTTTATTTTCAGAAGTAGTTCTTTTGTTAGTAGGAAGCAAATGACAATATTATTTAGCAACTTAGAATCTTAAGTTCTCTAAACATCTACTTTTAAAAGGTGACACTAATAATATCTCACTAATCTCTATTTGTGTGTGTGTGTGTGTGTGTGTGTGTGTGAGAGAGAGAGAGAGAGAGAGAGAGAGAGAGAGAGTATATAAACTGACAGTCTCCTGTAGACTAAGCATTAAATAATAGAACTAAAGATGCTTGTAGATGGGGATGGATTAAACCAAGAACAGGAAATAAGCACAATTTCGGTAGGACAGGGTCAAGAAAATATGCTTTAGACATGTGTTCTTTATTTCTCAACATTTTGTTTACATTTGAGTTGCAATTTATGTGGTCAGTTTTCTACATGCCAGTCTCAAGGATACTTTGGAAGAAAGGATTAGACAAAAATACTTTCCTTCTGAGACTTACACCTTGTCAAAGGTGTCGTTAATGCATGTTTTCATCTGAAGCATCTAAACAGATTTTGTTGTTTGTTTGTTTGTTTTGTTTTGCATTTCTCTGTGTTCTGCTAAATACTTTGTTGTATTTCTTTTAGCCATCATTGGTTTGTGTTTGTGGTGATTTTGAATTAAGGAAATCATAGTGCTTCTGGGTAATTTGTATACATGCATAGTATTTGTAGTGATTGTAAACCTGAAGTTACCCATAGCTGCCCATTTGTAAATGTTTATCATCACCATCATCCTCATCATCCAAAACTGATCTACTTGCTCACAAAAAATTCTGGCTGTAGAGTGTCTAAAACTCCTATTTTAAGGGCTGAATGTTATCTTGAGAAGTGCCCTTTTCTGAGCCTTTCTATCATGCCCAACTTTAAAATTTTTCTTTTCTCTTATTCTTAGAAAATGAGCAGAGGATAAACATTGGTACCCTGCTGTTGGTGGTAGTAGAAATTTTCATTGCTATTGTTGTAGGTGGTAGTGTCAGTAGTAGTGGTGTGTGTGTGTGTGTGTGTTGTGTATACAGTGCTTAGAAAGCCCAGAGTCTTTTGGAGTGCCACTTCCCAAATGTTTGGATGCCTGGTTTGTGCCACTGTTTCAAGTGGTGGTGCACCCATTTTTGCTGTTTTTTAGAAATCATGTTCTTTTTAGGTTTATTGACACTCACATAGCTACGTGTAAGTTCTGTGGAAATGTGGAATATCAAAGGATCTTCCTGTAGGAAAGATGGAAAACATACAATTTATAGATGGTTAAACCAGGCAAAACTCTGGGCATAGGCATGGGCATGAAAAATATAAGTTCAGGGCTCTTACAGAATTCAAAGGAGTGAAATTAGAATTCTTTCTCCGCTTTGTTGTGAGACAGTTCAGATGCTACCCTTGCTTGCCCAGAGAGGACAGTCAATGAGCAAGCAAGAGAAAGAAGCTACACCTCTCAGCCATACTCGGCACTTTCCATCTGGAACCTCTACCAGACCTAGTTAATCATAGTCTGGGGCACCATGTTCCAGCCTCTTTTATGGGCACTTATAAAAAGAATTTCTCAACTACATGTGCCACCGAAGGCCTGAAGTCCAATGTGTAACAAAGCAAAGAGGAAAATTCCAGAGGGCCTTTCTTTCTTTTATGAATTTTACTCAGCAGCAAGCTAGTTTGGTCTTAATGTGAATGATGTAAAACCATTCTTTGTGACTCTCCAAAAATAAAAACAACTTTAATAGGACACGAATGGTGTTGGATGCGGACTATCCACTTTATAGGAGACATCATCTTACCCCCTAGGATACAAGAAAGCCTTGCCTAAAAATCCCCTAATATTTATTAGAAATCATTTTTCCACCACTGACACCTGTGATCTTTCTGTGGTGTTGATAGAGAATAGGAGCAAGTTGGTGCACTCACTCAGGTTTCCTGTGCCACCTCTGCAGCTACTGGGCTGAACTCCAGCTATACTTGTGATTATCTCCAGGGCTAGAGGCAACAAGAGAACATTTTGTTGGAAAGAGTGGCAGATTTTACTAAAATCCCAGTATGACTCACATTGCCACCATACAGAAGTAGCTACGATGATACAGTTATTTTGCATAACAGGTTTGACAAACGTTTTCACTATTAACATGCAACTAGGGAACATTTTTGCTGAACATGTCAGCATCTCTGTGATACACAGACATAATTTTTCATAGATCTAGTATTTTATTTTATTTAAGGACTTTGAAGACTAGGAATAAGATATATAAAATTGTCTGACCAAGAGACATTTAATAATTAATACAGAGTTCTTATATCTTTTTAAATGCCCATCATATTTAGTGATAGTGTAAAAAAGTACATCACTGCATGATAAAACAAAGACACCCAAATGTAAAAATATGAGGATAAATAAAAATCTGAAGACATTGAAGTATGTGCAGTTAATTGATGTTGGAGGAGAAGGATTTCCATTATAGAATATAGTTGAGGTAATTGCTACTTCTCACAAAATATTCTGGTTCCATAAGGATAGACACACTGAGGAGGTTACTGTCAGATAAAATACATTTCTCAAATGGAAGTCACATCCAGAGCTGTGGATCCTGTGGTGGGAGGTGTACTGAAGACTGTGTATGTCACACCTGAGTTCGCAGAAGGCAGATTCATATATCCCTTCATGGAAAATAGAGGGTTTATAATCATGATGTGACTCCACAAAGTTGTGGGGGCAGTGTAGATAGGACTCTCTGAATTATCATCATTTTTACTTGACTGGTATCACTCAGAATATTCTTTCAGTGAATATTGGTTTTGCAGGGCAGGTAAAAGTTTGGCATCTGGAGTATCTCTCCATATGATACAGCTCTATTGTCCTAAGGATGGACAGCTGCCCTTGAAACTTGTCAGTAAATATGGTATACTCACTAGATGGTAAGGAAGATCTCTCAAGGGACTTCCCTACACTAATATTTTAAGAAGCCCTTTGTGGTTTTTGTCTCTTTTCCAAGGCTGTTCTTGGATGATTTTAATCTGTATCAAAATTATTAGTTATGAGTAAACCACATGCAGCTTGAGTAGACGCTTCCTCAGTTGAACTCACTTTACTTGTTGTAGAGCACCATCCCAGAGATGATGCTGTGTGAGATCTGCTGCTCTGTCAATTCCATGCTTTTATGATTGCTCTGTCTACGTATTCTTCCCATGTTCTGAAGAAATGAACAGATGGAGATAAGGGAGTTATTTAAACAAGAATGATAATCAAGTCAGTGAAGAAGAAGAATATGTATAACATGATAGCAAAAGAACCATATCATAAATGTCAATTGCCTCTTATAATAGGATCTGATATTTAGTTGGAGGGGAGATTATTAGTTATCAGGGCTGAGGAAGATCTCTGGAGAGCAGGGATGGCTGGACACCTTGTGTTAGGATTGTTTTTTGTTGTTGTTTGGTTTTTTTTTTTTTTTTTACTTTATGAGTGTTTGCCTGCATGTGTACATGGATGTGCACCATGTGTATGATTGCTACTCAGGAGGCCAGAGAGGGTGTCATATCCCTTGGAACTGATGTTATAGATGGCTTGGAGCTGCCATGTGGATGCTGGGAGTTGAACCTTGTTCTGTTCCTGGTTCGGGTGCTCTTAACTACTGAACTATCTCTCTAGGTCTTGAAGTCTTGTCTTATTATATAAGTTTTGTATTATTATAATAATACATATATGCATACGAAGTTCATCTAAATGAAAACCATCAAATATCAGGAGAGAGAGATTCTCAAATAAATATATCTTGCCAATAAAAGAAGCTTCCAGTAACAGGAATTTTAATTTATTGAAAATACATTGTTTTCGTATAATATGTTCTGATTATGGTTTCTTTTCCCCCAGCTTCTTCTAGTTTCTCCTCACTCTCTTCCCATTTGGCTCTATTTCTCTGTGGTCTCATAGTAGAAAACAAACTGGCAGCTAAGAAATAATAAAAGATAGAACGAAACCAACAAGTTGAAATGGGACAAAGCAAATGAACAGAAGATTAAATGTCAAAGAAAAAGTATGAGAAGCATATATAGACACAAAGACACACATATACACATGGGAATCCTAGAAAAACTCGCAATCAAAATCCATACTGCATACACAAAGGAAGAAGGTTGGGGGATGGACCATTAGGATCAAATATGGAAGCAGAGGTTAGAAGGGGTGAGGGATAGAATATGTGGAGGGACAGATAAATGACCATTTGAGGGGTCATATGGAAACCTAGTAGAAACCTCTTCAAATAATACATATATGCATACAAAGTTCATCTAAATGAAAACCATCAAATATCAAGAGAGAGAGATTCTCAAATAGATATATCTTGCCAACAAATGAAGCTTCCAGTAACAGGAATGACATCCATATCACTGAACTGTGGCCAGAAAACCCCCACAGGAACCCTCAAATAACTCAAGTTACTGCCAACTAGTTGCTCTCCACAAACTGATGACAAGGTCCTGTCACTGACATCTACACAACTCAATGAAAAGGAAGGATTCACACTGGTAGCTAGTGAGAGCCTTCAGTAGGGACTGACTAGTGCTCATAGTACTGGAAGGTACTCTGCTACCAAAGAAGAAATGTAAACATTAACACAGTTACAAACCCTTCTATGTACCATACCTGCTAGACATGCTGGTGTAATAGTGGCACAATGCTGTGAGAGTAACCAACCATGATCTTAGCAGATATAAGGTCTACTCCATGAGATGAAACCCATCTGCACCACTGCCTGGGTGACCAAAAACCTGAGACTTGATAGGCCCAGTACCTAAGGGGAAACCAAATACTTCAGTTTTGCTAAAAGAAAGTAGCCATTAAATGTCTCCTAAGAACATTGTGATATACTCACAGCCCAGTACCATGAACACTAGTCACTAGGGGTGAAGACATTGGATAGTAACCAGTTTAACTTCTCTGCATTCATTGAGTTGTCTTCAGTGATATGACTTTGCTGTCAGTGAGTGGAAAACAACCAGAAACCAGAGCAATATGGTGAGAAGCTGTCTCAGTTCTCCTGAAGCAGATGAGAACAGATGCAGAGACCACAGCCAATGAGCAGAGCGTAAGAGACCTTTGAACACTCCATTCTTAATTGGCATGTCTCTGTCAAATCCCTCCCATCAGTTCTGAGAGAACTGTGGTAGAGGTGGTAGAAAGATCGTAAGAGACATAAGGGGAGGGGGGACACCAAGGAAACAAGGTCCCCTAAACACAGCAAGATGGCGTGTATGCATGAAGTCACAGAACAGGGCCTGCACAGGTGTGCACCAGATAGGGTTCTGGAGCTGAGAAGAGAAGTGAACACCACCCTCCATCCTTAACCCAGAGGGTAGCTCCAGCTGACAATTGCAAAGGAAAAACTAGTTTTCTCCAACGGCGTCTCACTTGGTATTCAAACTACTCTTATTTAGTGTAGGCCTTATGCCCAGCAGTAGATAGATATCCAACACAAAATGAACTCAACATCATCTTTGAAGATTCTCTTGTTTCATAATGCTGTGTCAGGGCATTTTTTTAAAAATATGGACATGGTAGAATCTCCGTGTGAGAAAGCCAAACCCTGCAGTTAATGGCAGACACTTTAAGTTGCTGCCTGGGAAGGGT
The DNA here is from genome assembly GCF_978045245.1 of Mus caroli. NCBI lineage: Eukaryota > Metazoa > Chordata > Mammalia > Rodentia > Muridae > Mus > Mus caroli. The sequence goes on from NW_028227271.1 coordinate 61,441,778, forward strand.
GTCTGTGGCAAAGAGAACTTTGGACTTTGTCTTGTATGGTGGGGAAAGGCCAGGAGACATTTGAAAATGCAGGCATGTTTGTAGATAGCCAACTATAAATCTAAGTGTCTGAATGTTGCCTTAGGAAGGTGTCAGTTGGTGAGAGGATAAACTGTCCATTCTGGACTTGGGGCCCAGCATTAAGAAGAGGCTGGTTTTAATGGTAGAATTACCAGCAAATACTTAGGAGTCCTGATGTTTATGCATTTTTCTGTTTGCTTGCTTTTCTAATGAGAGTAGGATTTTGTCTTGGCTTCCAGTCTGCTGTGACCCCTCTGTCTCTGTTTGCCAACTTACTAAGCCAGGCCATTCCCTGGTTAGTATTTGTGAAACATTTCCTCCTCGGCTTTTTCCTTTTTCTTTTTCAATCTAGGCATATTTTGCTTTTACCCCAAGTGAACTATATCTGTTTTTTACTCTTTTCATGTGCTGTTTACTCAGATCCTTGAATGGATTATTCTCTATTTTCTTTTTACTCTGTCATATTATCACCCTAATACATTTTCCTTTCTAGTATATTTTCTTTAAAGCACATAAATATTATTCAAGTCAAGGATGAAAATGTTCTCACAAGGCCCAATTTCATCTGTATAATCTAAAATGATCTTATCTGACATGTTAGTGCCTGGCTCATAGGTTTTAAGGAATTCTGAGTAAAGTACTGGGTTCAGGAGAAAGGCATGTAGTAGCTAACTTGCTACCTTTGTGACATGGGGCAGGAGGAAATGTGTAGCTTACTTGTATTTCAGTTCCTCTTCCTGTAACAACCCCGTCTGCTCAGGGCTCTTCAGCTGTCATCCTCTGATCTTCCAGCACACACTTGACCATCTTTGATAACTCATGACCTTGCTTCAATTCTACGCCTTCAGTAACGGCAGACGTAATGAGTATCTTGAAAAGCATAGTACAGGAAATGAATAGCGTTTTACATTTGATCAAATAACATCAAGTTTCTTAATTTTCTAACATGTGTAGAATGAACATGTCACAGCATGGAAGCAGGTTATGTTTTTTGTCACATGTTATTTGCCAATACTACCTCCTATGACCTAGTCTACCCATGGTACTCACAGTTTTGCTTTCCGCCTATCTCACAGCTTCATGTGATACGTACTAGCTCCTTTCTGAACTCTAGTCTCTCAGTTCAATCATTGGTAGGCATCTTTCCCTAGATGTGCTGCCAGTGTACCCAGTTTACCATAGCTGATATCTAATGTCCAGCTCCTTTCCCCTGACTTGGGCATCCTTTTTACAAGCTTCCCAGGATTGCAATGCTCTGAGCCCTTAATACAGTCCTTATACACAGACAGACCAGGACTTAAATCTTTGGTCAACACTAAAAGCAAGCAAAATTGAAAAGCATCTTTAGTGTCACTATCTATATAATGGGGATAATTACATGTGCCTGTGACATAAGATTGTCATAAGGAATACATAATACCATTCTTTTCATGTTTTGTATGCAGTAAAGGCTAAAATGCATGTTTTTTATTTGTTATGATGCCAGAAATCACATTCAGGATCTTCTGTGTGCTTGGATAGCACTTTACCACACAGATACATTACAGTTCCCAGACCTCTGTCCTCTATCCTTTAACAGACTACCTACCTATCCAGTCTTCATTCTCAATTGGTCACTCATTTTTTCTTTCTATTATTTGTTCTTGAAGTCTTTTTATATCATTATATTTCCATGCCATCTAACTGATACGTCAGTGTGTTCAAAGCTGATTTGATTTCACTTCACTGTAGGGATGGGTGGTGAAAGAGACACTAAGTTTCAACATTAGTGGAGGCAGTCAGTGAACATCCTTATTAGGGCACAGTACTGAGCAAGCCTTACCTCTATTAGCCTGATCACATTACCTTTAGAAATGAACACAGAAGTCATACATATATACTGATTCATTTATCAACTGTGCCTACTAGGGATGGCAGTTGCAAGATGAATAGTAGAGGCTAGTTTGCTAAGACTACACAGCCGAGTGCAGAACTGCAGTTGTGAAAGGCCTGTGTTAGCAAAAATGAACAGAGCTGAGAGGGAAGATAGTATGAAAAATGAGACATGTGTATAGCTTAGCAGACATACATGGGGATAACTTGTCTAAACCAATGCATGTTGCAGAGAGCAAAAGGCCAATGGTCTCATTGAAAGGAGTAGAGAAGGAAGGACGGGGGAGAGGACAGAGTCAAATCACCAGCAAGAGTTGGTTATCAAATTGGGTCTCACAGTTAGAATATTGCTTGAAAAATGTGAAGTTGGCTAGACAACGATCACATGGAAGATTAAGTATCTGCCACTAATGTATGACACATTGATGAGCTCAAGACTACGTATATAGGACATCCACTAAGCAAGACGTTAAACCCTGGGTGTGATATATATGTAATATAACTTACAAGCACTACCCTGAATGCAATGTAAAGTTAGAAATAAAGTTAGAAATGTGGGTACAGTTGATTACTGGTTCTGTAAGTATGTTATCACTTCTGTGCCTACAGCCAATGGTACATCAGCTCTGGGGAGTCAATCTTCCAGTCCATTATACTTTAGTGATTAAACTTTGAAGACAGGCAAGAATGTCTAGAGACCTGCATTCAGGGCTGTTCAAATTAGGCTCTCTGCAGTTTGCCATGCTTTATGGGATTCTTCCCCAGGCTTTGGGGAAGGCCAAGCAGTCAGGGCTCTGGTATTTCATCCTTTCCTTTTCCTCCATCACACTCTGGAGATTCTAAATACATGGGTTTTGTTTCGGAGGAAAAGCAGAGGACAAAGAGCTTGGCTTCCTAGCAAAGCTTTCAGATGTGTTAAATGTGTTCCTTCCATTATAAAACTAAGGTGCCCAGAGGCTGGGTGCATTATTAATGCTTCAAGACAAAGGCTGAGTTTTGCTTCGACACCAATCCTAGCATTCTTTAGACTATATAGTCCCCTATCATTCAGTGTACACTAATCTCTGGGACATACTTAGGCAACTCACATTTTTTATTTTATATATTCCTTCTATAGAAATAAGCATTTAATGGAAGAACAACATAGTCTGGCCTGACTACCCAGTTCTCTCAAAGTCTAGGCTACTGACCAAGAAGTGAACCTGGAGGGATCTATGGTTCCAGAGATATATGTAGCAGAGGATGGCCTTTCCTGACAGCAACAGGAGGGGTGGCTCTTGGTCCTGGGGAGGTTTAATGCCCCAGGGTATGGGGATGCTAGAATGATGGGATAGGAGAGTGTGGGTGGGTGGGTGAGCATGCTCATACAGGCAAAGGGGAAGGGGAGGGCAGATGTGAATGGGGTGCTGGTGGAGGGATATCATGGGATGGGGGTTTGGTTGAGGGGCTAACCGGGAAGTAGCATATCATTTGAGATGTAAACGAATGGAATGATTAATAATAATAATAAAAAAAGAAAAAAGCCTTTAACTCTTAGAGTGCTTCATCTCAGAGTAGTGGTGTGCAGCTTAGCCTGGACTATGTTCCTATTTGTGGTAGACTTTGCAAGATTATAAAGTGAACAAATAATTTAAAAAAAACATTTCTTATATTTACAGTCTTTTATTGGACTATGCCAATTTTATAGCTAAACCACATTGTGATGGTTAGTGGTGTTACAGTCCCTAGAATAACCTGGCAGGCCGGCCTCTAGAAGTAAATGTTGGGAAGTATATGTCTGTGTGGAGGTGGAAAGACCCACTCCCTGTGGGTGGTGCTGTTCCCTGTCATGATTCTAAAGTGTAAAAGTGGAGAGAGCCAAGTAGGATCATGTATCCATTCTTCTTTGCCTCCTGCTTCCTGCTGATGCATGTGATGTGATGCACTGTTTTAAGCTCCTGACATTTTGAACGATATCCTGGAACTGTGACAACAATAAACTGCTTCTTCCTTGACTTTTTTTTTTTTGTCATCATGTATTATTGCAGCACCAAGAAAAGAGATTAAGACAATTGTAGACAACACAACAGCACACAGTAGGCCTCACATGAAGCTTGGTGTCATTTTGCACTGCCTTTGAAAGTATTCTTTTTAATGTTTTTCTGGCCTTCTTCCCAAGAGACATTTCTCACAGGTCTTAATGTCTTTTCTGTTCAGTGTTGGTACACTCTTACTTTAGTTATTAAATATCTAGATCATGATAGTAACTAAAAGTAGAAATGTGAATTGGTAATGTATATCGTTATCACTGAGGACTTAGGAAATTGACAACAGACTGGTTGGTCTGAAGGGTCTATTTTCCCAAATACCAAGTACTTATATATCATTCTCGAATGTCTGATGCAATGACATGGTAAAAGCAATTTAATACTAACTTAGGTAAGATGTATCTCATAAAGGCTCCCATCCCCCTCCCTTCTCTTCTTTTCATCTCACGTCAAACCCTATAGAAGGAAGCTGCATGCATCTGTCTTGCATCTATACATGGATTTTACATGTTGAGAGAGGTATTGCTATCTTGAGTAATTTAACGTAATTTCTATCTCAAATGTCAAGTGTCTGCTGCATTTCAGCACTTCCTCCATTTGGTATAATTGTCAACTCCATGTGCACAGATTGACTTAATACAGTCATCAAATGTGCTTTGAATTAAGAGCTATTTGGCCAGCTTCTGTAGCACCGTTTGAAGCGGTGTGTTCTGTGTTGCCATTTTGCCTCTACTTTTATCAGAAACATAAGAGCTGTATATTCCACAAACCGCTACTCGGAGTCTTTCCACCAGGTGGATGACATGTGCACGTGTCTAGCTCAAACATTTGCACAATGGTAGTAACCTAATTTGGACCGTTCCTTTCATAATCACTGACATTTATTAAGGATTTGCTTAAAAGAGTTCAAACAAGGACAGTGACCTCCCAAGCACTGGCATTTCAAAAAGGTTTATTTTTCATCACACACTGCTCAAGTGGGTATCATCTTAAGCAGCTTCATTGTTTACTAGCAAACAGCTCCATGGTCAGAATAATGCAATAAATCCATGCAGTGGATTTGAAAATTTGAAATGTATCATAATTTGTTAACCTTTCACATTTGCACACACATGAGCGTGTGAGAGAGTCTTAATGGCCTGGGCATTACTTGGAGGGAAGTGTTTGGTGTTGTGCTCTGCGTTTTGGTTGACAGTAGTCACACCATTTTCAGCATCTCTCCCCTTTTGTTTATTCTCTTGTGTCTTAAACAGCCTGCTGAAATCTCATCAGCTAACTGGAATTGAATTTTGATGCATGCCAAGTTGCTTTGATGGAATCTAGTGTAATTATCTTAAACTCAATTTTATTCAGCTTCAGTGCTGGCATTTTCCATATTCAGGAAATTAGTGCATTTGTCCGCTACTGGAGATAGAAGTCCAGACAGAAAAAAAGGTTACTAAAATAAAAAAGCCACACTTTTAGTTCATTTTATACTTTTGTTTCAGAAATAGCTTGTATATGCATTCAAACTTTTAAAAGATGTTTAGCATCTGTTCCTTCTAACAATAACAAAATCAAAACAAATTATTCGTCCCAAACACCTCTCTCCAGAAAAAGGAAACTGCATAGTTTTTTTGTTTGTTTGTTTTGTTTTGACCAAAACCTAACTTTGGAGTCCATTTTTCTTTTCTTTTCTTTTTTCTTTTTTTCTTTTTTATCCTAAGAGGGATACAAATATTATTATTTTAAATAAGGCAATTTTATATAACACTATAATAAAATAAGTTTCAAAAAAATCTATGTGTTGGTTCAGAAAGCCATATTACCAAGAGTCAAAACATCTTAAAAGTCTATCTTTATTTTTGATACTTACACTGTAAGGAAATTAAATTAATTGGAACTTGTGTGCCAGCAAGATCGTTATCTCTGAGATCACTACAATGTTATGATGAAAGAACTCTGGGTGTTAGAATATAGCACTGCAAATAGTGTTTTCAAAATGTTCACACAGTATGAAAAAAAGACATTGACCTGTTCAGCTGGCCAGTTTCTACTATCCCCAAGGTTCCTAAATCTAATTTGAACTGAAAGAGTTTTAGCTTGCAGTTGGAATCTGGAAGTAGAAGAGATTATAGGTTTGGAAGAACAGCTCAGCCAACTTTGGGGGTCTTAAGAAGACCACGCTCTTCTCTAGACACATGGAGATTAGATTAAGGCTTTCTTTTTTAATTTATTCCATGAAGTTTTTACAGAATATGACATCCTCCTCCAACAACCTGGGGGATAACATCCCCTTGCAGGTGATGGCAGTTTAATGAGAGGCAGATAATTGTAGTCAGTTCATTGAAGACAGTTCTATAGCCCTGGGAGAAAGTGATATATGTTGTCTTTTGTCAAAACCATGTGCCTCTCTACAACCTTGCTCAATCACCCTCCTCTTTTCAGGCATTTCTTTGATAGGTTTCTCAGTATCTCTAGTGTGATTTATTAATAATTATTAATAATTTGCTAGTTTATCTGCAATGTTTATAGATTGTTCAGCCTAGTATTACTTCAAAATTACACTATTAGTGAGTTCTGCTAACCATCAAACTCAGCAGATTTCTATGTGAACAGAAAGGGTCTGAGGAAAAAATGCTGACTTTCTATTGATTCTAATTACGATATGAGTAATGCTGATAGCCAAGAAAATGGATATTCAACAGAGAGATGAGACTCTTAATTTCCCATTTCCCACACTTTGTAGTGGATTTTATTTGTGATTAATGGATTATCTGTTGACAGCTCTTAAAGTAAAGTCAATATAGGAAGCTTCCCAGTTCACAAAATTGATAAAGGATCTACAGTGATTATATAAGGTATGCTGCATGTAAACTGTCTTCATAGAATTAATTTCAGAGTCTACTTATTAAAGTCTTGACACATGTTTATAAGAGAATTGTCCGTGTAATCATAACCTGGAATAAGATTCAAAAGATACTGTTGAGATTCATATGTAGCTAACTTTTCTCAAGTAGATTTTGAGTGAGTCTGACTATTAGATGAAGAGAAAAACTATGACCTCTAATTTTGGACTTTAAAATATCATATTCTATGAAATTATAAAATGAAGGGAAATTTGACATTTTTTTTTAAAGCAAGAAGATCATAGAGTGACAGCTAGCATCTTGATGCTGAGCCTTGAGTTTGGATTCTGACTGTAGTCTATATCAGATTCTCAAATGAATTTCAAATTGTTAGCCTAGAATCTGGAAATAATTGCTGTGGCTTTGGTATAAGTGTCTCTTGATTCACAGCCTAGAAAGAAATAAGTAAAGTATGTACTTTTTCTAGTAAGATACTTGATTTTTCCCTAATAAGCATTGTACAAACCACAAGCTTTGCTGATAAGATGATTTGAGATTTGAAAAGCAACCAAAGCTGCTATGTGGAATGGAAGCAAGAACCAAACACCAATGGCAGGGGTCACAGACATCTTAGAAAACAACTGACACCGATGGCTTCTGGTATCTATAAAAGAGATCTATTAACCATTTCTAAATGTTATTAGGAGAGATCAAGCTTATATCCATGGCTAGAGCAGGCCAGTGGATTTGATTTTGCCATATTCATCACTTTACCAAATGTTGCAGCTAGCTTTTTGTGAAAAGTGAGTGTGCTCTCAGAATCATGGGAAGGGTGCTTCCAATTTCCTAGATTTCTTTGACCTCTGAATGTGTATGGCCTCTCACTCTCAGCTTCAGAAAGAAGCTGATTATAGTGGATAACTAAGTAGCCTTGGGCCAAGGAGCCATGAGCAAAGCATCCTGGGAGCTCTACATTTCCTGAAAGAAATAAACCATCTGACCTTTTAAATTAGAAAACTGCTCCTATCCACACCTCTGTGCCATCTCTCAGGACTCTGAAAGTGGATTTGAAAGTAGCTTTACTACTATTTTTTTTTTGTTTTTAAAATATGCAATAAAAGTGTAGAACCATATTGAAGGGAGGGATAAAAGGTAAAGAGTCACGTCTAAAGGGACTGAGAACCAGGATTAGGACTTTGTAGAAATAATTTGCATTTCTGGCTAGTGTCTTTTATAAAATACACATACTTAACTTGGTTCAAGTTAAAAAGCTGAGTAGTTTGCATTTCAAGTTCCTTCTAGGCAAAACTTTATCTTTTGTGTGCTAAGGAGCTATGATTACCTATGAAAACTAGCTTTCAGTACCAGAAGAGACTGAGCAATGTGAGAAGCACATTGTTGATCGAAACAAAGTTCCTTTGTTGGTTTAGTGGCAAAAGGCACACTTCTCTTTAAATTGTTGGTATGTAAGATTGAAGATAGTGTAGCACTAGCACAGCCAGAAGGATCTAAGGTTGGCCAGTCCTGTACTGTTCAAGAAGACAGGTTGTTTTGTGTTGACTGATAGGACCTGAGTTGAGATCTGCATTATCTGTGACATCCTTAAATAGGTATAGATAAGATGATATTAAAGAATTACAAAGTTTACTTAAAATAGGCATTTTGATTTAAATAACCCTCTAAATATTAAAGATTTATTATAGCAGCAGCACATGCTGCACTGTGATTGATTCTAGAAATTGATTTTTTTTAAATGAGAATAGAATATGGAACATACATTTTCAGATAATTTCTAGTACTGTTTGCCTTGTACTCTTGGACAGATTGACAGGATGCTTTGTGAGGGTCAACAATGTAGAAAAGACCCAATTTGGTCACAGTTTTAAATGTCACCTCTCTCAACAATATAGCCTATTTTCTTTTGGATGCTCTACTGTTTGTGTGACTAAACTGCAGGACCAAGAGTCCAAAGCACGAGAGGTGTTATTACTGCTAGTGCAAATGATATCCTGTGTCAAACAGCAACCTCTCCCATCCCTGTGGCCTTTTGTTTAGTAACCTTTCCATCCTTCTCATCCCTCTTCTCTCTGCTAAACAGTGTGTGATGGATCATACCACCAAGGCCGTCAAATACACTCAGTTTGGGAAGCAAACACTTCATGGTTATTTAAAACTGTGGAGTATTCACACAGGGAATGCAGGGGTGGTTTCAAGTTTCTGAAACATTCTGCAGAAAATGAAGTGATAACAGTTCCTGCCAGTGGCCATGTGACTCAGTCACTGGAAGGAAAGAATGCTTGCTTAGGGCTTGACCTGAGTTAATCACAAGCAAGAATTATTACCCTTGTTGTTGTTGTTCACAAAGATGTTTTCTTTCTCCACAATTTCTTTCTTCTCTCTTCTATGACTTTTTGATATCCGACCCTGTTCTTGGAGAAGTTTTCAGAATGTCTTTTCTGCTGACTTAAGGCTTTATTTGAGCTGTTGACATTCATTAGAAACACAGTAACACAGTAGAAAGGTCTTGGTTCTGCAGCTGCTTTCTGCCATAGGCTGTACTGTGGTTGTGCCACCATGTTGGTCTCTGTAGTCTCAGAAGTCTAGAAGATTTCCGTTCTTTTTTTCTTTCTTTTTCCCATAATCTCATCTTTTTTTTTATTGGATATTTTATTTATTTACATTTCAAATGTTATCCCCTTTCCTGGTTTCCCCTCTGGAATCCCCCTATCCCATGCCCTTTCCCTCTGCTTCTATGAGGGTGCCCCCCCTCGCATACACACTCCCTCCTCCGCACCCTGACATTCCCCTACACTGGGGCATCAAGCCATCATAGGACCAAGGGGGCCACTTCTCCTATTGATGCCAAGCAAGGCCATCTTCTCCTACATATACAGCTGGAGCCATGGGTACATCCATGTGTACTTCTTGGTTGGTGGTTTAGATCTTGGGAGCTCTGGGGTGTCTGGTTGGTTGATATTGTTGTTCTTCCTTTGGGGTGGCAAACCCCATCAGCTCCTTCAGTCCTTTCTCTAACTCCTCCATTGGGGACCCACTGCTCAGTCCAATGGTTGGCTGCAAGTATCCATCTCTGTATTTGTCAGGCTTTGGCAAAGCCTCTCAGGAAACAGCTATATCAGGCTTCTGTCAGCAAGCACTTCTTGGCATCCACAATAGTGTCTGGATTTGGTGTCTGTTTATGGGATGGATCCCCAGGTGGAGCAGTCTCTGGATGGCCTTTCCTTCAGTCTCTGTTCCACACTTTGTCTCCATCTTTTCTCCCCTGAGTATTTTGTTCTCCCTTCGAAGAAGGACTGAAGATTCCACACTTTGGTCTTCCTTCTTCTTGAGCTTCTTGTGGTCTGTGAATTGTATCTAAGGTATTTCAAGCCTTTGGACTAATACCCTCTTTTCAGTGAGTGAATACCATGTTTGATCTTTTGAGACTGGGTTAACTCACTCAGGATGATATTTTCTAGTTCTGTCCATTTGCCTAAGAATTTCATGAAGTCATTGTTTTTAATAGCTGAGTATTAATCCATTGTGTAAATGTACCTCATTTTCTGTATCCATTTCTCTGTTGAAGGACATTTGGGTTCTTTCCAGCTTCTGGCTATTATCAATAAGGCTGCTATGAACATAGTGGAACATGTGTCCTTGATATATATTGGAGCATCTTTGGGGAATGTGCCCAAGAGTGCTATAGTTGGGTCCTCAGGTTTTTCTGAGGACCCTCCAGACTGATTTCCAGAGTGTGTGTAGGAGCTTGCAATTTCACCAACAATGGGGGTGTGTTTCTCCACATCCTTGCCAGCATCTTCTGTCATCTTCTGAGTTTTTGATCTTAGCCATTCTGACTGGTGTGAGGTGGAATCTCAGTGTTGTTTTGATTTGCATTTCCCTGATGACTAAGGATGTTGAACATATCTTTAGGTGCTTCTCAGCCATTTGGTATTCCTCAGTTGAGAATTCTTTGTTTAGCTCTGTACCTCATTTTTATAGGGTTATTTCATTCTCCAGAGTCTAATTTCTTGAGTTCTTTGTATATATTGGATATTAGCCCTCTATCAGATGTATCAGTAAAGGTCTTTTCCCAATCAGCAGGTTGCTGTTTTGTCACATTGACAGTGTTCTTTGCCTTACACAGAAGTTTTCCATTTCAATTCCAGGATATTCTGCCTCAGTTGCTCCATACTCTTGCCTCCTTCAGCATGCAGAGTAAATTTAACCTCAACATTTGCTAACATGAGCTTTTGTTGTGTTTAAATTCCTTCTTCTCTTGGCTGGCCAGCTCTTTATTTTATTTTGGTCCCTGGGCAAATCTGTCACCTGTCTCCTTGGAAGCTATATGCTTGAGGGTGATGATGGGAAAGGCTTGCTTTGACTGAACCTGTGTTTTGTGTTTAGCTTCCAGATGCTCTCCACATTCCAATAGCCACCTTAGGTGAACCACACAATTTTTAATCCAGTTGATTGAAGGTCTGGCAAAGTATCGTCTGTTTAGTGTATTTATTTATTTTCACTAAGTGGGTGGGATATCATAGCTTTAATAAATGACCTTTTGTGCTGATAATGTTGTGGGCTGAGAAAGTGTATATTTTGAAAAGAAAACCTTTTATTTCAATATGCTCAGCAATTTTTCAGGAATCATAAATGAGAAGTTTAAGGTAATGCATTTCATGATGGTTGTCTGAAGCATTGGTCTAGGAAAACTGTAGGTAGTAAGAACATTTATGGACAGAAATTAATTCTTCTCTATATTTTAATGCAGATAAGTTATGAAGACTTTAAGTCAAATTAATGTATTTGAATGTATAAAAATATAGGAAATCATAAATTTGGCAATTACTTTAACATTTTTGGATGACTTTTAAAAATTTTGTTTTTATTAGTATTCATTAAGTATATATCATAGTAGGTTTCATTGTGCTACCTCATGTAATATATATAATACTCTTTGATCATTTACTTTTGTTTAAATCCTTGAAATAGGCTTTTAATATCACAAATTTATCATAATTTCAAAAACTTTATTTTTATGAATTTCATGGTTAAATTCATATATGTTTACTGTATAATTTCCTCTATGTCCAGCACTTTCTATATCCCTAATCTCTCCTAATATTATGATCTTCTTATCTTTATTTTTGTTACATACACACACACACACACACACACACACACACACACACACACACACATACACACAGAGTAGCTGTTAATTTGGTGAGATTCTATTATTTAACCTATTTCAACTTAAAATGAAAATCTGAGGACAATAAGATATTGATTAATTAAGCACTACTATTTTTCAATTTCATTTAAAGAGTGCTTTTAATATGAACTAACCAGTACCCCGGAGCTCTTGTCTCTAGCTGCATATGTATCAAAAGATGGCCTAGTCCGCCATCACTGCAAAGAGAGGCCCATTGGACTTGCAAACTTTATATGCCCCAGTACAGGGGAACCCCAGGGCCAAAAAGGGGGAGTGGGTGGGTAGGGGATGGGGGGGTGGGTATGGGGGACTTTTGCGATAGCATTGAAAATGTAAACGAGGAAAATACCTAATAAAAAAATAAATTAAAAAAAAAGAAAACAACAACAAAAAAAAGAGTGCTTTTATATGCAAGGTCGGAATTTTTAACAGATAAAAATATCTTTACATAGTCCATTCATATTTCTTCTTTATGCATTATACATGAGTAAAATGTATGTTGTCTTGACTGGTCTGCTGAAAATTCTGAGGGCAGAAATTTCCTTGTAACCTGGATCAGATTTGTTCAATTGAGCACCTAGTTAGTACAAAAGTCTAGTTAGCCTAGACTTTTCAGGCTGAAAGTCATTTTAGCAGGGCCAAAAATGTAGAACTATACTCAGGGGTATTTGGTTATTTCTCATAAGAATAAAGTTCCTTGATTAGGTTTGTGTGATTTTATTGAGCATTTTTGCATCGATATTCATAAGGGAAATTGGTCTGAAGTTCTCTTCCTTGATAATATAACATCTCCTGCCAGTGCATACCCTACACCACTTCTCTGGGCTTCTCTGATGGCTCACTGCATTTGGTACCCATATTTCTTCTCTTAAATAACAGGAGGCAGAAGAACAAGTGGCGAAAGGGAGTGCATTCTAATGTGGTTTCCTTAGAGCTAGTGCTTGTTAATTCTTGCTCTAGACACATTGCTGGTAAGTCTGCTTTTCTGTGAAGTGGAAGCAAATGATGGAGTCTGTCTGATGGTCTTGGAGGCTCAATGAGAATGCAGGGTATGCACATTCACAGGGCTAAGTATATACGGCTACTTAGATGCATGTGCTTACAGCAGCTCCCTTCAGCTGTGGGCTACTCACAGAGACACCAGGAATTTTAGAAAGCTGTAGTGTTGTCCTGATTTCAAGATCACCTGCTAGCCAGGCAAACCTCAGTGTTGCATTCCTTGAAGGGTACTGATTTGGCATTCAGTAGATCACTGTTTGTGGATCCGATGGTCATTGTCATCCTTCCTTCTTTCTTCCTTCTTGATTGGCTTTTTGTCCCTACTAGCTTGATTAGTATCCTCCAGTCCTTGTGTCTGGAGACCTGAAAATGTTTTCCTTGAAATTTAGACAATCTTCCCAGGGGGATTAGGGTCTTTTACAAATCCAGGACCTGGCAGGTTTACATGACACTGAAAATTTCTGAGCTAAATATTTAGGTTACATCAGTTTTGATCCTTATTTATGATCGATAGCATTGAAGTTATTAACACATATTTTCTGTAATAAATTAAAATTATGAGCTTAAAGATTAATGGTAGTACATAATTTTTAAAACATCTTTCCAAATATTTTCTATGTATAAGTCTGAGCACTGGGTAAAATATATACTAAAGATACTAAAGATAATATATACAACCAAATTCTCTTACAGATACGAGAAAACGCTTTGCATGTAAAATCCACAATTTCATTTTTTAACCATGTCTTAATGTTACGTTTGCTCACTCACTATTTTTCTGTATTTGGGTAAGTAGTTTCCTTTTATTAAGATTTCTCAATAAAAGGCCAAGATGGAAAATATAAGTTAAAGCAATTTAACAATACATTAAGGCTATTTTTATTTCTTCTTTCATTGCTCCTTTTTTTTTGTACACTATATTTTAATCATATTTTTCCCCTTTCCCAAGTCCTGGCAGGTCTAACTTCATATTCTCATTCATTCTCCCTCTCCCCCTCTCCCCCTCCCCTCCCTCTCCCTCCCCTCCTCTCCCTTCCCTTCTTCTCTTCTCTTCTCCTCTCAACTATTTAAACAACAAAATAATAAAAACTGCAACTTAAAAGAATATTGATAATACAAACCACATTCCTTAAAAGGTTTAGAAAAGAGAGAAAAAATAGAATTTCTACATGTTAAGATGCAATGCCAAGACTACTGCATGGACAGTGTTTGAAATTTTCATAGTTCAATACTTATAAATAAATGGTCAAGCCCAAAGACGAGGTCTTTAATTTTCTGATGGATTGAAATGAGTCCAAAGCTGCACAGCAATGTTGGATTTATAACTTGTTGTATTGTCCAATGATAGTTTTAGCTTCTGTTCTTGTCTCCTCAGCTTTCTACTAAGTCTTGAGTGGCGCCAGCTAAGGCAAATACAATTAAGAACATGTCAGCTTCTTTACAAAAATGAATTTTGAAAAATTTCTCCGAGGTGAAACTTGGCACATATTTTCTCTCAGAAATGAGTTCATGGATTTTGTCATTTTTTTAAAGGTTGTTAATGTGGCATTTCTTAAAACATTTTTTATGTAAGTGTGTGGGTATATATTATTTTACATATATGTGTACATATATTTTAAGTGGATAATAAATTTAGGACCAGCATTTTTATGGTTATTAAAAATAAAAGGAATAGATAATTTAAGTCTATGTATAGTTTATGGGGCACATTTATGATCCTCTTGGACATTTTCTTTTGATAATTTGAGTATTTTATATGATTTTTATATTTTTTAATAATAGCCCCAACGCATATTATTTATAATACTGGAAAAACAGGTTTTTGTGTTTTTGTCCTAAGAGTTACATTGTTGATGGAAATTCACCATCTGGGAACTGTGTGATGGACAAGTGAAGACTTCATTGGGCCTTTCTCATAGTAAACACATCATAGTTCTCCCTTTCTGTGATTGTGATAGGAAGGTCTCATAAGATAAGTCACAGCCTTGGCTTTCAGGAGGAGTAGATGATGCACTTTGAGCTGCCCACATGAACTAAAGAAAAACTGAGTCCTCTTTTTGCTGTCCTCTCAGCCTCTGCCTTTATCTAGTACTTCTAAATCTCACACCACCCATCCTGTTGAAAGCTGAAGAGCTCACAAAGTAGGTGGACAAATGTGACAAATTCCCAGCTCATCATCTTAGGATCGTATTATTTAGAGTTCTCTCTCTCTCTCTCTCTCTCTCTCTCTCTCTCTCTCTCTCTCTCTCTCTCTCTCTCATATTCTATATGCTTGCTATTTTAACATTGAATTTTCTTCTCAAAAGATGGCACCATGTTCTCCTTGTAATAGATAACTAAGTCAATTCTCTCAACTTTCTTTCCCTCCCTTGGCATATCTTCATACACTGAACCCACTTGTAATTTCTTGTAAGAGATAACCACCTTTTATTGTCCTGTCTTTTGCAATGCTGGCATTAAAACTCAGGTACTGTTAAGTAAACTACCATGTGTTCCAAGCATACTCTTGGGTGCTCTTGAGTGCTTGCTCCTCTTCTTCAGAGGCAACTTAACTTCAGTGGTCCTCTCGTTGTTAATGTTTACATCCCTTTCTCTTCCTGTTTTATCAGTACCCTTGTTGCCCTGGTCCCAACCACCACATATCTACCTAGTCATCCCACATAAACTCCAGACTCAAAATAGATAAAACTGACCTCTAGTTTTCTCACCAAGTTGACTGATCAACAACACATTTTGCCATATATTAGCAAGTATCCCCCTCCTCCTTAATTGAGCCACTGCCCAGAACTCCAGGTGACCACCAATGTTGTTTTGTCTTGATTTGCTCTGTGTACATAGTCACCAACTCCACTTGATTTTGGCCTTTCAACATCATGTACCTGGTACCTGCTGTCCCACTGTTCAATCCTCTTCCTGCTTCTCTCTGCTCGCTATTATTTTAGTGAGCTTTTAAGTGGCCTTTCCTTTGCCATCTTGAGACAAGCTTTATAAGAGTGCATGTTTATTGTACACGGTGGTGCTAGATTTTAAATTTTATTTAGGTATTCTGACCTTGAAACAAATTACTACACATATATATTATCAACATTTGCAGGCCTCAACATTTTGAATGATAACCATTTGTTTTGGATTCTGAGTAGTTTTTAATTTGTATTCAATTGCTGACTAAGGATGTTAAACTTTTTATTTTCATTTTTTCCTTCTTATTAAAAATAGATTTTTTCATACAATATAATTATATATACAATGAATACTTTCTCTGCATCACACAAGAAAACAACCACCTTTTAAGAGATAACAATGAAACATACCCAAGTAAACAGAGAAGAGGCCAAAACTATCATATGACGTTGCACATTGCAACAGTACAGGAGGAAAAGAATCCCAACAGCAGGCGCAAGAATCAGAGACTCACTCATTCTCACAGTGGGAAGTCCAGTAAAAATAATAATCTAATAACTATAATACATACACAGAGGACCTGGTGCAGACTATGTAGGTCCTGTGCTTGCTGCTTCAGAAATAACAGGCATTTTTCAAAGCATATGTTATAATTTGTGTTATGTGGTCACTTTGTTTTAATGTTTAGCCAATTTTTTATTATTTTGCTAGTGAGGTACACCCATGTTAATGCTGTTGCTAAGGCATTATGTGGTTTTCTATTCTTTTCCCTGTCCAAATTTCATTTTTTTTTAAATACTACCTTCCTCCCATATATACATAAAAGAAATAGCTTATGTTTGTATATGTAACTGTCTCTCTTTAGTACTTAGGAATGTTCAAGTTGTACTTCAGACATGATATCTGGCCATGTGGAGATTTCTCTGCTACCCTGATAAAAAGAAAACTGGGCAAATGCCTTTTCCTTCATAGCACTCCCTAGGCTTTCTCTTTCTCTGTGGAATGCAGCTATCATGTGTGCAGTGGTGTGAGTTCCCTGAAGCGTATTTGAGTTGCTTGTTTCATGTTTATTGTTGGTTCCTGTCCAGAGCTCTGTGTTTTTTTTTTTTTTTTAACCTGGCTATATTTTATTTTTCCCCTCTTATTTTTATAGTATTATATTTGTTTCAGTGATATGGTAGAGACGTATGATTCAGTTAGTTTTATGAGCACCAAGCATTCAAACAGAAAGTCATGTGGAGTGATAACATTCATGTACTCTGAAGGCATGTAAAGGAAAATAAAAGAGGCTTGTGTTAAATGTATACTGCAGATCTCAAATTACCAAGGGCATTGCTAGATGTAGGCTATCTTGGAGCCAGAAGGACTGAAAAATCTGTGATTTGGGGTATATGTAAATAATAAAGACACACTTTATAGTAATCCTCTTTTTAGAATGTAGGAAACAGCTCAAACAAAGTAACTCTTATTTATTTTTGGTATAGTTTTTAGTGCAAGTTTAGTAAATTAAGTAGTTTAAATCTTAAATTTTGTCTTGTAGTTAGCTTAATTGTTTCATCACAAGATTCTATGGGAGTGATGTATTTTTTTCATGCTGGCAAAATGCTAGTATTTTTCCAGCCTGGGTAGAGAAATGTTGGATTTTATGTATGCTCTGAAACAAATTAGCAGTTTGGTTAAAACATCTGCCTAAATGATGAGAAACAAATTGGATTATAAAATCATACTTGGTAGTTTTAGCATGTCAACTAGTTAAGTAAGGATTTGAACCATATCATACAGTCATGAGATGAAAAATGACACATAGTGGCCAAGCCAAGTGTCTGGTAATGAGGCCAACCTCAGTGTGTGGGTCTGGTCTTGATATGTGTTGGGGAGTTCAGGGATGCTTTTGAAAAATAATCTTATTTCTTCAGTGTTAGATCATAGCTGTCTATTTAATAAGACTTTACTGAGTATCCATCATGAGTTAGATGACTTATTTAGAGATGAAGTAACATAGTTTGAAATCACTACAAAACCGAGACTGTATAATTTTTGCACAGCGGTATTTGCTTTCCAACTTTATGGTTCAGAATTTATCTTTGTAGCACGAGAAATCTCTAGTAGAATTCTCGTACAGTGAAGGATACTCATTAGGTTAGACGGAGAGTAAAACTTTTAACGATAGAGTTATTTAGTAGCTGAAGAAGCCTTTTTATTCACTGTAGTTAGAGTATAGAGTTTGGGCAGTAGCTGCTGGGATGCTCAGTTCCCCTTCCTTTACATTCATTTCTCTTGCATAGTCACTTCTACATTACTTCTCAGTGTGTAGGCAATTGCAACAACAGGAAATACTGCATATTGCTAAGACTAAAAGCTTTAGACTCTATATCCCAGATACTTGCTGAGTAGACTGGTGACCTCTAGAGTTAAATAATAATTTCAACCAAATCTTAGTCTCTCTGTTTGTAAAAGAGTTCTCTTGCAGATTGGAATGACTCCTCAGTGGGTCAGTGATATAAGTATGATGCTTTCTATATTACTTGTACATCTGTGTGTACATTAGTGTTAACTAGAATCTGTGTTGATGTCAGCCCACACCCAAAATAATAGATAAAACCACTCTTAATGACATGCAGAAGTGTTTGTCAAATCCCTGAAACCATCAGAATTACCTGGAATCCTGTGGATGGGTGACTAGTCATTCTGTGACTACCATAGCTGGGTTGGGCTTAAGTAATTCTACCCAGCAACATTTTTAGACCTTATATCATAACTTTAACAACTGAGAATTAGAACTACAGGTAATTGCTTTCCATCCCTTTCATAATGTGACATTTAGTTGGGGAGAGGTGGAAAAAAATAAATGAGAAAAACAGCTTTTGAATTTGTATCTGTTGTAAATTTCTCCAAATTCTTGCTACAAAGATAGTTTGAAAATACAGTCTGAGAAGAGGGGCTGGCATTGTGAGTTAAAGGGTCCTTCAGTGATTCTGAAGACTTAATTGAATACTTATACTTCAGAAGACATTGACGTTATTTATCTGTGTAATCTCCTCAAGCTTGTAGTTATAGAACTCTGCGCCCCCTCCCCCCCCTTGCTGCTTAGCTGAGAGCAGCAGGCACGTTATTTGCCTTCTTGGGTGCAGTTCTGGGAGTGCATGTATTTAAGGCTTGTGAGGGAGCCAAGCCGCAGGATCTGGCTGGCTTTCAGCTGCTAAACAGGGGGCATGTAACTTGCCATTGGTCCCCAGCTGAGAGAATTGTGGATGTAATTTCTTTTTGGTAAACATCCATTATGAAGTGAATTTATCTCCTCTACACATTTGTTTTCCTTTGGCCGTGTGATCCTCATTTTGTTGGACACGAGCTACTTCTGTAGTATTACTTAACCTCTCAAAACAATGAAGTTACTTTGGCAAATGTGTGTAAGTCAGAGGATACATAGGATATACAGTAAATCTTATCCTTACCAGTGGATACCTGTCAAGAACCATAGGAAGAAGTCTTTCTGATATCAGTGTAACAACCAAATATCTGTGGTGTGACTGAGTCCGAACGTGATATTGAACTTCATGGTTTCAGGGTACATGGTACAACTTTTCCTGTGATTTTGCCCTGCTTCAGATTACCTAATGTGGTTGGTTTAAGTAAAGTTAAAATCTACTTGTGCTCCATGGAGCTCTTTGACATTCTTTATTGCTTTTATTAGCAATGACAGGCACGATCAGGACTAAGGTGTTTGGAGTGCTCATATCAGGCCATGAGCAGGGCTCAACTTTCTACTTAATCCAAACAGCCACTTTACCTAACAGGTTACTATTGTTTCTCACATTTATGTGTTACAGAGAAATAGCCACGGTTTATAGCAAATACCAGCTGTGAGTCTTTGGGTCAACTTAGAATAGGAGGTTAAAGTAAACTAAGGCTTGCTCTCCAACCTTCAGGCCACACTGCTCTCCCAAACTAAGATGATGCAAAAAAGCATCTACTCTGAGAATTCACATGTAAAGAATCAGTATGGCACTGAGCCCAGTTGTGTTACTTTCATTTCCTCTACGTACGTTTAGTAAACTAACCCAACGGTTAAGCTAGAAGAACAGCATTGCAGAAAGATTTGCAGTCTACTTTGGAAGACTTTGGCAGGAATAAATTCTGAGTCTCTAAAATAAACATGGCATTTCAAAAGATGAATGAGCATGGTGTCTGTTTATATAAGCTAATTAATTTTGCAAACTTCGTGAGCTAAGTAGTATATCTGTTAACTATATGCTTTCAGCAAGGGTAAAGGATACCCTCATAAGGTTTAAAGAGCTTGCAGATTGTATGGAACCTGGTGGCCAATTATTTTTCTCACTTTTAGAAATCATACTTGAGTAACCACAAAAGGAGGTTTGGAGTTCAAAGAGTCAACAGCTCCTTGGTACTTAAAGTTATTAAGAATACTTAAGTATTCTCTTGGGTCTTTAAATGGTCTTTCTGGGATAAATTGATGCTAATGCATTTTAGTGCAGATAGGTGGAGGAGATGGGCCTTGAGGTCCTTGTCATGTTTTTCAGGTAGAATTGTTAGAATTACATTTTGTGTTTATGTAAAAAAAAAAAAACATGGAATTGGACTTGTGAGTTGTTCTCAGGCATAGAAAGTTTAGTCGTATGTTTTCTTTGTAATGAATATTTGAATGAGCTTATTATTAATGACCTCTGGCTTCTGATTAAAATGGTATTTGAATGGACTTGCCCTGGCCCACACTCCTCAAAATGTCTTCCTAAAACACTTAAGAGTGATGGGATGGATAACGCTGTAAGTTAAAACCTACTGACAGATCTTAGGAGGATGCTCCAACAACTGGAAAAACTGAGATGGAAAAAGTATGTTGCCTTTCAGCTACTGATAGTGCCTGAGTCAGCGTCCCGAGGCAACCTCTGACCTGGGTCCTGTCCTCACTCAGTGAAGCCCTGATTAATTAGTTAGAAAGTCCTTTAGCTCTATGCCCTCTCTGCTAATTTATTTAATTGCTGTAGTAGTCTTACAGGATGGCTCTAATTATTAGTGTTGTTTTGAGACAAAGTGTCACTGTGTATTCCAGGGCATCTTGGCTTTCTCCACCCTCCTCTCAGTTCTATGGGGATAGTGACACTACAATCCACTACCACCCTTGATGGTCTAAGGAGCTTCTGTAGAGTATAGGGACTTTGACTCGGGCCAAATAGGGATTTGTGACTTTGATGTTGAAAAACATTACAGAATTTCAGGATGAGGGAGGCAGTTTTCTGAAGCAGAGTTGGATATTTTGGTAAAGAAAGGAGGCCATGAATTTGGAAGGAGAGAAAGGAGGGCTATATATGGGAGTGGCTTGGAGGAAGCAAAGAGAGGGGAGAAATATTGTAACTATCATCTCAAAAATTCAAATGAAAGCATTCCTAAGAGGAAAACTCATAGCTCTGAGTGCCTCCAAAAAGAAACTAGAGAGCGCACACATTAGAAGCTTGACAACACACCTAAAAGCTCTAGAACAAAAGGAAGCAAATTCACCCAAGAGGGTTAGAAGGCAGGAAATAATCAAACTCAGGGGTGAAATCAACCAAGTGGAAACAAGAAGAACTATTTAAAGAATCAACCAATCAACCATCAGTTAATCATAAATCAATCAATGCCGGTCAATCAAAAGACAGTGCAGTCGCACGTAAGCATGTAGGAATCTGGCATGCAGCTACCTGGCCATTACTGATGTTCTGTTATACCTGAATTCTTCCTATTCCAATATTTGCTATAAAACTTGCAAAAAACTGGGCATGATAAAAAAAAAAGCACACACATGCTTACCAACAGAAACTTAAAATAGAAAAGGAACCTAAAAAAAAAAAAAATCTCAACAGTCTTTTAAGCAATGAGGTTCCATTCTGGTTTTGCATTGCTGGGCAACAATCCTCTCAGACACAGTAGCTAGAATTCAACTTTATCTTTATCAGCATCTTGTGTAAGTCACTATGGAGTCTGGTGGGCATTTTACCCACCATGTCAGTTGAGTGCACAAGGCTGCTTTGCCTTATTTCTAGCTCCTGAGCAGGTATGTCTGGGCCAGGTTTGGTGTGGTTTAGCTGTTGAGACATGGGTTGACTATATTATTATTAGCATTCTGGCTTAAAAAGTTCACTAAGTGTTGTGTATTTCAAATCCACACTTATAGTTTGTGTCTTGTTTTTCTGCTTCCTTAAAGTTTTCTTGTGTGTGCTTGTTGGAGGGGTGGATATACATATACATATACATATACATATACATATACATATACATATACATATACATATACATATACATATACATATACATATACATATACATATACATATACGTGTGTATATGTATGTATACACACATTGCTATTTTGTGGAAATTTAAGATATTTCTTTACTTATACATTCTGCTAAATATTTTTAATGTAGATATGATTTCCATTTTTCTTTTAGGTTTTTCTTTTTGAGGTTATAATATAACCACTTCTTCCTTTGTTTCCTCTTCCAAAACCTCACAAGTATCTCTCTCCATTCTCATTAAAATTCACAGCCTCTTTTGTTTTTATTGCATGCATATATGAATATGGATATACATATATATCCCTAAATATAGCTACTCAGTCATGTTACTTGTATGCATGCTTTCAGAGCTGACCATTTGCACCGCACAACCAATTGGTGTGCTTTTTCCTGAGGAAGGTCACCTTCCCACCTCTTAGCTTTTCTTAGTTGTCTAGAGTTCTTTGATAAGATTGAAATCGCATGGACTTTTCTGCATTCACCTTGGTATGTCTCTTGGTGTGTTACCTTTGCTCATCTTACATTTAGGCAGTCCTGTTAGTTAAATCTTATACATGTACTTATGCTATTACTAGGAGATACAATCTCATAGCAAGCTCCATGATCCTGATTTTATAGTAAGAGATTTTAGGGTTTTTTTTTTTTTGCCATTTACATTTAAAGTTATATTGTAATTAGGAATTGAATTTTGTGTTATGTATGAGATGGGAAAACTGTTTTTGAATAAACTATCATCTAGCATGACTGACCTAACAGTCCTCTGCATATACGTCATGACTATTAGCTTAATGTTTTTGTGGAACCCCTAGCAGTGGGAGCAGATGTGTCTCTGACTCTTTTGCCCACTCTTGGGACTCTTTCCCTTTTATTGGGCTGCCCAGTCCAGCCTTGATATATGGACTTGCACTTTTACCTTGTCTTGTTTCTTGTGTCATGTTTGATTGTTGTCTCTTGGTGGCCTGCTCTCTGAAGGGAAATGGAGATGGAGTGGTCCTAGGGAGGACAGGAGGTGGGGAAGAGTAGAAAGAATGGAGTGTGGGGAAACTATTGTCTGAGAGAAGAATCCACTTTCAGTTAAAACGGACCAATTCTTTGTTCACTGTTTGCCATCTCAGGTCTTGAAATGTACATGGTATCCTTACTCTCTAGTCTGTTTAAATTGATATGTTCAACAATCCCTTTGGGGCACAATATCTTGATTGTCTAAGCTAATAAATGCTCAGTGCTAATCTCTGCATTCATACACACACCTACTTTTACTGTTCAGGTGTAGACTTTTTAAAAAATCTATTTTAATTTGTTGGGCTTTGTTCTATGTTCTCTCTCTCTCTCTCTCTCTCTATATATATATATATATATATATATATATACACACATATATAATATATATTAAATATACATTACATATTATAAGTAATACAATATTACATCTGGATAATTAACATATTTACAATCTCACTTACATTTTTCTTGCTGCAATCACACATAAAACTATTTGAACTGTGTGCAACATAGTGATAAAAGTTTATCTGGCATGAACAAGGTCTTGGATTTGATCCTCAACACTGCAAGGAAATTTTGCTTTTTGAAATGTCGAAATAATTATCTTTATGATCACTTGCAATGAAGTTAATCATTTGTAAAACAAATATTTCTTATCAACATCTTCTCTTCCTCTACTTTTCCTTTTCTACCTTTATATTCTGTTTCCATGACAGCAAGTTTTGTAAGTTTTATATAAGTAAAACCACACAGTATTATTTATCTTTCTGTAATGGCTTGCTTTGCTGACTGTAATTTTGACCAGTTCTGTCTATACTGTGACTAATAACAGGCTATTCTCTTTGAAGGCCATGGAGTTTTCTACTATGCATCATATTTATTTTATTTTATTTATGAATCTACTGATGGGCCCTCAGGTTGCTCCCACATCTTAACTATGGTGGATAATGTAGAAATGTATGAGGATAGCATCAGACACCCTTAACATAAGCTATTTCAGTTCCTGTGGGTAGATACCCAACACTGGGACTGCGGGGCAATGCAGTAATTCTGTGTTTAGAAGAAACTCCATGCTGTAGTTGTAGTGACTTACATTTCTGCCAGCTCTGGACAGCTGCTGCCTACCTATGACTTCCTATCATGGCATGCTGTTCTTCCTTTGGGAAGTGTCTCTTCCAGTCCTTTGCCCATTTTAAAATTAGGTTATTTGTTTTCTTGTCAGAGAATTGCTTCAGTTCCATGACCTTAGTTTGTATTTCCAACTCAGGTCCCTAAGACAGCATGCTAAGATCAAAACAACTTGCTCTTGTATAATAGCTCATTGTTATTTTTATATACTTTTTCTTGACGACAAATTATATCTTTTTATAGGATCTTTAACTTGGAATCTCTCCTTGGAAACTTCTGATTCAGTGGCATTTTTTATTGTAATTAATTTGTTATGTATTTAAAATGTTAGTGTCATTTGTAACCTTTTAGTTTTGTGTGGCTTCCATTAACACCATACTAGATTGATAACATAAAAACATAACATTCTTGATGCCACTTTCAGACTTGATGTAAAATTGCCAAGTGAGTTTAACCATGTTCTGATAGTTCTGTTTATTTTGAGTAAATTGATACTGTGTTGCTACACAGTGCTTTTGGCAACATGATTTGAGTACTTGAGTACTTATCTGTCCCGCAATGTTCAATTAAATAGGAATATTTAGAAAGCACTTAAAATATGTGGTAATTGTATGCTCTATAGTCTCTAACTGCATTGAGGAAACTGTGTGGACTGAATAGCTACAAAAGGTAAAGAATAAACAACGATTCAGAGTGAATTTACAGAAACCTCACAAAACAAGTAACAAAATAGTATTTTCATGGTTGTGCTGCAGTGACATTTGTCAGAGAACTCACTAAGGGGAATATTAGTTGTCTATAAATGCTTTTTGTCTTCACTGAAAGAAAAATGACTTAGCAATTGCATCTGCCTATAATGACTTCTTAAGGTTGTAAGTCTGTGTAAGGACCAGTGAAATCAAAGCCCTTCTTGCAACCAGCCCTGCTACTAATTAGGTAGAGGAAAGGGGCTAGGTCATTCCAGACATTGGGTGCCTCCTTATTCAGCGTCCAAGCTACCTCCTAGAGCTGAACTTGAGCAGCCTGCCTGAAATGTCACTTGCTGCCTCTTGACTGGCACCCCGAAGCTAACTATCCATGGTGGTGGTGGGGAGGCCAACCTGCCTAGAGTATTCTGCCAGGAGTCATCATAAATGGTCAGCTTTTATTCTTGAGATTAAGCCTGTGTACCCTGTGGAAGAGAAGCTGCTGAAGACCGTGGTTAGTTTTAAGTGTTCTTATAAACCAGAGGCAGACGCAAGAAGAGTGATCCTTAGCTGTAGCTGTAGCGTGTATTCGTTGCTCCATAAGAAAATGTCTGCTAAAGCCTGGCATCAGTAGTGACGTTCCTGCTCAATGGTTGGAGAGCTGGGTCATCTTCATAGCTTTTCTCTTGTCCACAGACATCTTTTTGACAGGACGGCAATTATATTTTTCCTTGAGCGGCATTCGGGTCTTGTTACTGTTTAATCCTCTACAGAACTTATCTCTGGAAAAAAGTAAGCCTTAAAGTGAGGTTTAAATTAATTAAAGAAATGAGAACTGTAAAATTTCCCTGAACAATTAAAACTAAAAACCAATGTATCACCAGTAGTCCTACAGTAAAAGTGAATTACTGCCCCCTTGTGGTGGACCTATATATTGTATCACCCCACAACATAAACAGAACTACGTTTATTTTAGGTTTCTCCCACCCAGAAATTTTGTCCTTTACAAGGAACATACAGTTCTTATGGAATGAGTTTTTATCCATTTCTCCCTGCTTACTCTTTCCTATGATTAAGTGGACAGAATCACATCTGTGAATGTTTTTCCCCTCTGTGTGAGCCATGTCTACGGACTTAAGCTACCCGGGGTGACAAATGTTATAGGGAACCAAACCAAATTTCATCCCTATCACTTTGCTGTCAAGCCCATTGCATCAGGTGCATTGATAAAGGCACTATCTAAACTGTCCTATAAAAGTCATATCACACAGACAAAGGATGGCTTTTTATGGCTGTAAAACATTAGGGACGTTTGAAATACCATATAACGGAAACTTTAGTGGTAGTATAATAGTTCATGTAGGTACTGGTGCTTCCTGAATTTGGCTTCTTTCTCTTTCTACCATTTAGAATAGGAAACAAGACCTTTAAGGCAAGCTAGATGGATAATGAACCATATATATAATATAAGGACCAAAGAGGCCATTTTATATTTTCTTTATTCTGGTAAAAACTGGCAGCACAGACCACAGACATGAGCAGAGCCATTTGTGGTAAAAGGACAGACAGACAGGCAGTGACACGCACTCATCAGTGTCCCCTTCAGGCCCAATGGCTTAATGAATTCACTTGGCATACATAGGGAGTAAAATTTTTGGATTCTGATATTTTGAGTAACGTTTCATGTTTGTATGCTTAGAGAACTCCATGTCATCTATTATGTTTGGTTTGGGGTCACTGCCTTACTCTACCAGTTACAGTGCAAGAAGAACTACTGGAAAGTTATATGAGCTCTGTGTGCAGAGTTTTTAATTAATATTTTTATTTATTTAAAACTGGAATTTTTTCCTATCTTTATTCTGACAATTTCATGTACATAATACAGTGAATTTTAGTCATTTTACTCCTATTTCCTTTTATTAATTTTTTACTTTGAGACTAGAATATAATTACATTATATTATATTACATTATAAACTTTGAGGCTAGAATATATTACATTATATTATTCGTCTTCCCTTTCCTTCCTCTACACCCTACCCATATACTTCTCTCTCTCTTTCTCTCTCTCTCTCCCTCCCTCTCACCGTATATATAACTTACTCAGTCCATATGATGCTATACACATGTATTTTTTTTTTTTAAATCAGGGATGACCCTTTGGTATTATATAACCATTTGATGGGCTTTTCTCTGGGGAAGACTGTTTCTCCCACTACTGTATGAACCCTTAGTGTTATGCCACACTAGTCATTGTTGTGGTGTATAGGTGTCATGGATGGGTAGGGCTGTTGCTTGCTTCTCCTTTGGAAGCGTTAGTGGTACTTTCTGCTACCATACAAGGTGGTCCTCCGGGAGGAGGCTTTCAGATCTGTTCCAACTCAGTAGCCTCTGAGCCATGTCTTTGAAGTCCCAGCAGTAGGAAATTACCTTCCCCCTATCATGGGGTGACCAAGGGCAATAGCAACAGTTTGGAATGTTTTGAGTCTCTTGGACAACAACTGGAATGAGGGTCTCCCATGCCTGATGTTGGAATTTGGATAGTCGTTGACTCTTGGAGGGAGGGAGTTATTGGTATTTCTGTAGATAGTTAATACTACAATTCTTCATGGCCTTTTCACACCCTTACTTTTATTTCCCTTCTGTGTTCATTCTTTTCATTCTCCCTAACTGAAGTCCCCTCCTCCATTTTTCTCACTTCCCAGATCAGATCACCCACACCCAGCTGTTCTCTCTGTTTCTCCCTTACTCTGGAGGTGGTTGCTTTTGTTTTCCTTTTTTCTGGTATATGTACTCACATCTGGATATTTGGAGCTAAGAGCCTGAGATGAGAGAGAACATAAAACATTTGTCTTTCTGAATCTGAATTACTTCAGTCAAGATTATCTTCTTTCCTAGTTCAGTTCATTAACGTGCAGATTTCGTGATATCATTTTCTTTCCAGCCAAAGTGTATTTCCTAGTGTATATGTGCTACATTTCCTTTGTCTCTTCATTGGTTGTAGCACATTTAGGATGTTTGCATTTCCTAGTTATTGTGAAAGAGCAACAACGACTTGCCTGAGCAGGAGGATTTTGAGCTCTTTGAGCATCTCGTGAAGGTATAGCTGAGTCGTGTGATGGATTCACTTTTAGCATTTTGAGAATTCTGTACACTAATTTCCAGAGTGGATAGACCAGTTTGCAATCTGACCAACTGGATAAGGCTTTCCTTCTCCCCACATCCCTTCCAGCATATGTTGTTGGCTGTTTTGTTATCTTTGCCATGCTCACTGGAGTACTTATTTTGACATGCATTTCCCTAATTATTGAGGACTATGAATATTTTTGAGCTATTTATTAGTCACCATTGTTTCTTCTTCTTTAGAGATTGTTTTGCTCAGGTTCCAGGCTAAATTTTTAATAGGTTATGGTGATTCGTGTTTTTTTTTTTATTTGATTTGACTTTTATAGAGTTCTGGATATTGGGCCTCTGCCAAATGTATAGCTGACAAAGATTCTTTTCCATTCCATGGTCACCCTCTTCACCTGGCTGATTGTATTGTTAGACGTGCAGAACCTTTTAGTTTTATGAAGCCAGTTTGTCAATTGTTGGCTTTAACTCTCTGCAAATCGAGTTCTATTCAGAGTTCTATTTTTCCTCCACCTATCTGCTTCCACGTTTCTGGTTTCACAGTGAAGTCTTTGGTTCATCTGAGGTTAGTTTGGTGGAGGTAAAAGGTATTCATCTGCATGTGGGCATCCAGTTTTCCCAGCACTGTTGAAGATATCTTTCTCCGGGGTGTGGTTTGGCATCCTTGTCAAACATTAAATGGCTAAAGTTGTATCCTCATGTTTGGACCTTTGGTTCTGTTCCATCAGTCTACAAGTCTATGTGTCCATTTTTGTTCCTAGACCACATTGTTTTTCATTATTATGGCTCTGCAGTATATCTTGAGTTCTGGGATGGTAATCCTGATAGCATTATTCTTTCTGCTCATATTATTTTGGCTATCCAGGACGTTATGTGTGTCCATATGAATTTTAGGATAGTTGTTTCTATTTCTGGGAAGAATGAGATGAGGATTTTTTTTATTGGCATTGCTTTGAATCTGGCAAAAGCTTTTAATGAAATGGTCAATTTCACAGTACAGATTTGTCCAATCTAAGAGCACAGGGTATCTTTTTCATTCTTCTAATGTCTTCCACTATCTCTTTCTTCAGAGGTTTGATATTTTCATGGTAAAGTCCTTTCTCTGCCTTAGTTAGGCTTATTCTTAGGTATTTTGTTTTCTTTGAGGCTATTGTGTATAGAAATATAGCCATGATATCTTTATGTTTGTGGTTGGTTTGTGTTATTGATTTGTGTGATTTGACTCCATTATTCTGCTATATATTTTAGTTTGTTGACAGTGTCTAGAAGTTTACTACTAGAATTTCTGAGATCTCCAATGTATAATATTATGTCATCTGCAAAGAGGAATAGTTTAGCTTCTTTTCTTATTTGGTTCTTTTCTTCTCTTGCCTTATTGATCCAGGTAGTACTGCAAGCATGAGGTTGAAAAGTAGTGGGGATCATGGACTGTTTCATTCCTGACTCTTGTAAGATTGCTTCTAGTTTTGCTATTGTTGGTAGCGTTTTTTCCCTATTGAGGGTGCTCTTAACTTTGGATTTCTCAGATGCAACCTTTATTAAGTTGTAGTATATTTCTTCTAATTCTATACTCTCTTGAGACTTTTATCATGATTTTTGCAAAGGCTTTTTTTTTTCCAACTATGGATTTGATCTTTTGTATTTAAATCCATGTGGGTAATTTATTACATTTATTGATTTGAGTATATGAAACACTTCAAGAGTAAATCTAACTTGGATATAGTGGGTAATCTATTTTATTGTATATCTGCATTTTGTTAAAATTATTTGATTGAGTGGTTTTTAAATCGATGTTCAGCAGTGAAATTTGCTTGTAGTTTTCTTTCTTTCTTTCTTTCTTTCTTTCTTTCTTTCTTTCTTTCTTTCTTTCTTTCTTTCCCTCCCTCCCTCCCTCCCTCCCTCCCTCCCTCCCTCCCTCCCTCCTTCCTTCCTTCCTTCCTTCCTTTCATCCATCCATCCATCCATCCATCCATCCATCCATCCATCCATCCATCTTTACCTGGCTTTCACATTAGAGTGAGATTGGCTTCATTTAAGGTGTTTGGAAGTGTTCCTCCTGTTTCTGTTTTTTTGAATAATTTAGGGAGAATATGCTGTGTATTCTCTTGAAAGTGTAGTAGAATTCTGCTGGGAATCCATCTGGCCTTGGACTTAATTCATAGGAAAATTTGTATTACTATTTCAATGTCCTCATGTGTTATAGGTCTGTTTAGGATGTTGTTCTTTTCTTGATTTAATTTTGGTGGTTTGACTGCATCTATAAATTTATCCATGTCCTTTCCAACTTAATGAAATACAGGTTTTTAAAGAATTCTCTTATAATATTCTGAATTTCTTTGGGTTTGTTGTGAAGCTTCCCTATTCATTTATGATTTTGTTAATTTGAGTCCTCTCTTTCCTTTAGTTAGTTGGACTAAGTGTCCATCAATATTGATCATAATTTTTCAAAGAAGCAGCTTTAAGATTTGTTGAGTCTTTATATTTTTCTTTCTATTTAATTGGTTTCTGCTTTGATTTTTATTATTTTTTGCTGCCAGCTGGTTTTAGATTTGGTTTGTTCTTATTTTTCCAAATTTTAAGTTGCTTTATTAAGTTATTTATATGTGTTCTTTCTGATTTTAAACATAGATACTTCGAACTATATACATTTGTATTTGACTTCAGTATGATCAACAGCTTTTCTTGTGTTTTCTAGTTCCAGGATTATTATTATTATTATTATTATTATTATTATTATTCCTCCTCTTCCTCTTCCCCCTTCTCTTCCTCCTCCTCTTCCTCCAGGCTTTTAGTATCATAGTTTTGTTGCATATTAATTTAGATTGGTCACGATGACATTTTAGGACTTGAAATGAATTTTTCTAGGTTCTTCTGGCTTCTAAAATTCCCATTGAGAAACCAGCTGCTATTCTGATAGGTTTTCCTTTGTATGTGATAATCTGTTTTTTCCTTCTCTTGAAGGTATCTGTATGCTTTTTGTTTTTATATACTTAGTGTTTAACCATGTTATGCTGTAGACATTTTCTTTTGTAATCTTGTCTTTTTGGTGCTTCATAATTAAGATATAATTGTATCACTTTGTCCTTTTCCCTTCCTCCAATCTTCTTATAACCAGTCCTGTGATACCCTTCACTTCCTCTCGTGTTGTTACTGTTATATGTACAAGTTATTATTATTATTATTATTATTATTGTTATCATTTTATTTATTTCCAATCCAGTTGTTGCTCCCCTCTTGGTCCCCCTCCTACAGTTCCTCATCCCATTCCTCCTCCCCTTGCTTCCAAGAGGGTGCTCTCACCCCTGACTATACCTCCCCCTTCACTGGGGCCTCAAGTCTCTCAAGGATTAAGTGCATCTTCTCCCACTGAGGCCTGACCAGGAAGACCTCTGCTATATTGGTGCTGGGGACCTCAGACCTGCCCCTGTATGCTCCTTGTTAGTGGCTCAGTTTCTGGGCACTTCCTGGGGTCTGGGTAAGTTGAGACTGCTATGAGTCCTCTCTACCCTTCAGCATCTTCAGTGTTTCTCCTAATTCAATCATAGGGGCCCCCGACTTCAATTCAATGGTTAGGTTTAAGTATCTGCTTGTGCTTCAGTTAGCTAATGGTAGAGCCTCTCAGAGGACAGCCATGCCAGGCTCCCATCTGTAAGCACTGCATAGCATCAGTGTTACACCTGGGTGCCCTCCCATGAGATAGATCCCAAGTTAGGCCGGGTATTGGACCACTGTTCCTTAAGTCTCTTCTCCATTTTTGTCCCTGCAATTCTTTTAGACAGGAACAGTTCTGGGTCAGAAATTTTGACTGTGGATTAGTAATGCTGTCCCTGCATTTTATCTCCTGATGTGGACTCTTCAAGTTCCCTCTCGCCAATGTTCGGCATTTTGGCTAAGGTCACCCCTATTGAGTCCATAGAGTCTCTTATTTCCTGGGTCTCTGTTACTTTCTAGAGGGTCCTCCCATACCCACCTCAGGTGCTGTTTATCTCCTTTCTCTTGGCCCTCTGGGCTTCTTTCCTGCCCCCACAACTGATCCTGTTCCCCTCCCCCCTCGCCCACCCATGTCCCTCTCTCCCTCAATCTCCTGTGATTATTTCCTTCCCCCATGCCAATGAGTTTGAGGCACTTTCCTACTTTCTCTTAGATTAGAGTCAGAGTATCTGGGTTTATGTTGATGTCTTTGATCCACTTGAACTTGACCAATTTTCATTCTCCTACACACAGACCACTAGGTAGACCAGCACCATTTATTGAAGATGCTTTCTTTTTTTCCAATGTATGTTGCACAAGTTTTAAAAGCATTTGTTCTTTTGTAAATTTCGAAGTGACTAAGTGAGTACTTGGAAGTTTTTGGTCTACACTTTTAAATTGATATGGCAAATAAACTCTTAATAGGTGGCTTGTTAAATTTTTTTAATGTTCTTTTTATCATTGGGTATTTATTTCATTTACATTTCCAGTGCTATCCCAAAAGTCTCCCACACGCTCCCCTACCCACTCCCCCACCCACCCAGTCCCACTTCTTGGCCCTGGCGTTCCCCTGTACTGAGGCAGATAAAGGTTGCACGACCAATGGGCCTCTCTTTCCACGGATGGCGGACTAGGCCATCTTCTGATTCATATGCAGCTAGAGACACAAGCTCTGGTGGGGGCGGGAGGGGGTACTAGTTAGTTCATATTGTTGTTCCACCTATAGGATTGCAGATCCCTTTAGCTCCTTGGGTACTTTCTCTAGCTCCTCCATTGGGAGCCCTGTGATCCATCCAAGAGCTGACTGTGAGCATCCACTTCTGTGTTTGCCAGGCCCCGGCATAGCCTCACAAGAGACAGCTATATTTGGGTCCTTTCAGCAAAATCTTGCTAGTGTATGCAATGGTGTCAGTGTTTGGAAGCTGATTATGGGATGGATCCCCAGATATAGCCGTCTCTAGATGGTCCATCCTTTCATCTCAGCTCCAAACTGTGTCTCTGTAACTCCTTCCATGGGTGTTTTGTTCACAATTCTAAGAAGGGGCAAAGTGTCCACACTTTGGTCTTCATTCTTGAGTTTCATGCGTTTAGCAAATTGTATCTTATATCTTGGGTATCCTAAATTTCTGGGCTAATCTCCACTTATCACTGAGTACATATTGTGTGATATCCTTTGTGATTGGGTTACCTTACTCAGGATGATGCCCTCTGGGTCCATCCATTTGTCTAGGAATTTCATAAATTCATTCTTTTTAATAGCTGAGTAGTACTCCATTGTGCAAATGTACCACAAATGGTAAGAAGGACACATGCTCCACTATGTTCATAGCAGCCTTATTTATAATAGCCAGAAGCTGGAAAGAACCCAGATGCCCCTCAACAGAGAAATCATTACAGAAAATGTGGTACATTTACACAATGGAATACTACTCAGCTATTAAAAAGAATGAATTTATGAAAGATTGCCTTGTGAGAGATGGTAGAGTTTGATAGGACAGGTGTGAAAGTGACCCTACATCATTTAGTGTTAGCTGCTTGAAAGATTTTATGAATTCACAGAATTCTGGTATAGCACAAACTGAAAATTTTGCATCTTGGACATAGGTGATTATTTTTGTTATAGTTTTGGCTACAACAGTAATTATACTTGATTCTACAGTTTTATACTTGTCATGTGTGGCTCTTTCTCATTTCCATCTATATGTTTAGGAGTATATGTGGCAAAGAACCTTTTCTATTTATAATCACAGCCACTGTTTTGTTGGTTCAGCTTGCTTCTATTACCTTTACTCTTGCAAAGTCTTTCTTAGGACAAACAATAGGCAGTGTGGAGACCCTAGATAGCCTCTGTGCCATACTGATGGAAGCATACAGACCAATACTGCAATGATGCAAAGACACTCTGAAGTCAAATGAAAAGAAAATTGTAGGATTTGAGAGTTTGTAAAAGAAATCAAAGAGTGAATTCAAAAGATTCATTGTTTTCAGAGCCTGCCTGCTATTTTGTTTCAAAATAGCATACCGTATTGTGAATGTAATAGTAGCAATCTACAGTGGAGTCTTAGGAATATTTCCTCAGGATTTCCCCACCTTTCACTGTAGAAGAATGGATAAGATACCCTTTTGTACCATTTCCATATGTGTGTAAGTCAACAAGATTATGTTGCTTTACCATGTGGCTTTGATAAAGCCTTTCTAGTTTTGTCATTTTGATAATTTTATCTTCCTTAAAACTTAGCAACATGACTTTCTCATGTAATATGTCATATAACCTTTTGGTTAACAAGGACCATAAATGTAGAAGAATACTCACAATGTCTTGCCACATATGTCAATCACAATATCTTCCCTTTTAAACTAAAGAGTAAGAAAGCAAAATCTGTTAGATTTCTCTTAGGGTAACACATATGCATGCCTTTGAATATGCATAATATGTTGAGAATGTACAATAATACAAAGTCCAGAAGTCATTCTCCAACTTTTAATTTCTTCAGTCTCCACATATATATATATATCAATATATCTAGATATAGTTAAAGAAATTTAGGAATAAAAACTAGCATATATAAATATTATCCAATATGTCCAATAAAGATTACCAAACAGATAAGAGCAAGGTCAGATATATTTCTCAGTTTTAACCTAATTTTCTAATGTCTGAAATTTGGAAGAAAATGTATGTAGAATTCTTTCTATAATTTTTTAATATTGTTTTATTATTTTAAGTTGAGCATTAAGTCAGTACAATCTACTGTGGACCACAAAATATTTTCACTTAATTCACTCCTGTTTGTGGTCAGATTTTGGCTTACTATCTTAATTCTTTGGTATTTGCAATATATTTAATATCAGAAATGGTACTGTCCCCAATCAAAACCAACCAACCAAGAGTTTTCAGAAGAAAACCATTATGGTTATCATTGGGTCCCCAAATTATTGTTAGTTAGACCTTGTCACCAAAAACTAACCATGAAAGAATTTCTCATAGTTTTAAGAAGCATCACTGAATAAGCCCACAATATGAAGTGTTTCACGTAAATGTCGCAGTCATATTACAAAGCCAAAGACCCTCTGATGTGGATGATTTCATTGGAATAATTATTAGATAACTGACAAAAATTTAGCTGCCTTAAAAGTATGAGTCGCTGTGCACAGATCAGGGCTTAGTGAAAATAGTAAGTGTTTCCCATAGAGGCTCACTGCATTCATAACACAAGCTCAGATCTCTTAGAAATCAAGTCATGGATGGTTGTAAACCACGACGGGAACTGAACCCAGGTCCTCTGCATGTGCAGCAAGTCTCCTTTACCACTGAGCCAACTCTCCATCCCCATCTAGTTTATTTTATATTAGTGACCTTTTCCACATGAAGATTTTGAAATTGTGAATGCCAGGAGCTCTTTTTGACATTTTCAGTCTAGTAAAATAAGTTTTAGCTTAATTTTCCATCCACTTAATTTCAATTTACTTTTTTTTTCAAAAGAAATGCCAAGATTTAGATAAAGGAATAATAAACCTAATAAGTATTTTATGTATTCAGTACATTCTCCTTTCTCCAATGCTCCTTTCTCTTCTCTACTCCCAACCCCCCACCATCCACACGTCCTCCGTTTCTCTTCAGAAAAGAGAAGCTCCCAATGGATAGCAAACAAGTTTGACATATCAAATTGCAATAAGACTAGGCACTTCTCATATTAAGGCTGGATGAGACAACACAGTAGGAGGAAAAGAGCCCCAAAAGCAGGCAAAGAGTAAGAGGCAACCATCATTCCCACGGTTAGGAGTCCTGTAAGAAGACCAAGCTACACAACTGTAATATATATGCAATGTGCCTAGGTCGGGCCCATACAGGCTCCCTGGTTGCTGATTCAGACTTTGTAAGCCTGTAATGGTCTCAAGTTACTTGAATCTGTAGGATTTCTTGTGGTGTGCTTGACCCCTCTGGCTCCTACAATTCTTCCTTTACTACTTCTGCAGAATTCCTGAGCTCTGCCTAATGTTTGACTGTGGGTCTCTGCATCTGTTTCCACCAGTTGCTAGATGAAGTCTCTCTGATGATAGTTTTGTTAGGCTCCTATCTATGAGTATAAACAGAATATTATTAGGAATTGTTTTACTGACTCTCTCTCTCTCTCTCTCTCTCTCTCTCTCTCTCTCTCTCTCTCTCTGTGTGTGTGTGTGTATGTGTCTGTCTCTCCTCTCTCTCTTTCTGTGTCTCTGTCTCTGTGTGTCTCTGTGTGTCTCTGTCTCTGTCTCTGTCTCTGTCTCTCTCTCTCTCTCTCTCTCTCTCTCTCTCTCTCTCTCTCTCTCTCTCTCGTAGTAGTAGTAGTAGTGTTTGGTTCTATTCTAGATCTCTGGTTTCTCGTCTTCCAAGCAATGTCATGGGTAGGCTCCTTTTCATGGTGTGGGTCTCAATCTAGACAAGTCATTTGTTGGCTGCTCTAATGGTTTCTGTGCCACCTTTACCCCAGAATATCTTGTTGACAGACAAATTATAGTTTGAAAGTTTTGTTTCTGAGTTGGTGTCCTAGTCCTGGAAACTTTGCCTGATTACAGAATAGCCAGTGAAGGCTTTATATCCTCGATTGCTTGGGGTGTTAGCTAGGGTCATCCATGTAGATTCTAGGGAGTTTCCATTATACTAGGAATGTGCAAGCTGCTCTCAGTTCCAGTTGTTTCTCTCAGTATACTGTCCTTCTGTCCTTCTGTCCTCCCCAACCTGATCTCTCTTGTTCCCATCCCCCACCCTCACCACTGGCCAGGGTTAATGTCTATTCTGTTTCTCCATTCCCAGGGAAATCCATGGGTCTCCCTCTTGAGTTCTCCTTGTAAACTGAATGATTTTAAACCTATAGTCACCAATGATTGTTGCTAACTTAGGATATGTGTTTAGTTAGAGAATGTGTAGAACTGAGAAATCTTTGTAAAACTTTGTAACTGACACTTCTCTTTAAACATGCTGTTTTCTCTTAAGTACTTCTTTGTGCTCATCAGGCGTGTCATCATTAGAGATAATGGACCTACACAGTTATAACTTCACAGCTGTTTGGATTAATGAAGGCTTGGACTAGGGTTTCATTGGGTAGGATTAACTATGTTTAAAGATGGCAGAATGCCATTATAACATTTAATGCCAAAATTTAATGAGAACCAGAAGTTAACTTCAAGGACCTTTATAATTTAATATGGGGGTATGATCATGTTCTCATTATTTTAATGTAGAGTCTATTAAAATAAGTTTATCATCTTCTTTGTGATGTTTGTTTTTACTCAGGCACTATTTGTTGAATGTTGACTGTATTCCTGTCACTTTGCTGGGGCCTTGAGGCATAAGACTATCTCCCTTCCTCAACACTAACAGTGACCATCTAATCAGAAAGTGAGCGAATAGGAAATACTTCCTTTCACTTAGGAAACTGAAGGCTTTGCTTTGGATTTCTAAGAGATATACCTCCTTCATCTCCTGCTTATTTTAATTTTTAAAGATTTATTTTATGAGCATCGGTGTTTTCTTGTTTGTATACCTATCATGTGGTTACACGGTGCCTGTGAAGGTCAGAAAAGATGCGGATCCCTTGGAAATTGATTATGTTCAGATTGTTTTGAACCACCATTGGAACTGAACTGAGGGCTTCTTCAAGTGTGGGAAGTTCTCTTAACCACCAAGGTATCTCGTGTGTGTGTTCTCCATTTCGAGGTTGTAATGTAAAGGGCTAGAGAACTGAATTTCATATGTATAGGGAGACTGAAGTGCATCAATTGGATGATAAGCTCCATGTTGTTGTCACTTCCATGCAGGTTGCTTTGGTAACTGATGGCTGAACCCTACAGGGGTAGAACATGTGTGTTGTATAACATTGGGAGCACAGAAGGTAGAGAAGGGTAGTTGACAACCAGAATATTTTCTAGAGTGGTTTTTCTGTGCTAAGGGTATGTTGTAACGACTTTCTGTAAAATGGGACATTTCTGAAGCCCCCTTTCTTTTAAACTTGTCATGTGCCTGTATGTTTGTAATATAAAATAACCAAACCCAAGTGCCTCCTGTTTCTTGTTCCCTTTTTCCATAATCTTGTATATACACGTACATGAAGAAATGTTAATTCCTTCTGAAGTGGAATACAGATCACAAACAGGAGATAGAAGAAATAAAAGATGGCAGAGGCAGAGGAGAAATTGTATGCAATAGTCTATGATGGAGGAAAACCCCAAGTATTTATTTGTGGTCCAGGCATTTTAGTGGCTAAAGAAAAGAAGGGAAATAGAAGAATATCACCATAGGTCTTTTAAAAATATCTATAGTTGAATGCACCCTGACCATAACTCTGTGTATGTACCCTTGTTATTCTGCATGTTAAAGCTGGAATTATTGGAATACTGAGCTACATCCTCAGTATGTGAACATTAGTGCATAAACTCGAATCTTTTTTTCTCAAATGTTTTTGACAGATCATCTTATAAATATAATTCAGGAAACCTGTGGGGAAAGTAATTATGTTTTACAAGAGCAGTTTCAAAGTCTTCCTAAAACTTGGATGATAGAACTTAATGGTTATTTTTTGTCTAATCGAGACATTTCAATTTAATTAAATGTTACCACCATATGTTTTATTAATCCAAATTATATCACATGTGACTCTTTGGGCTTTCAGGGTTTCTTGAAAAAAGTGAATCATTTTGTTGTATTATTGTATGTTCAGAGGAAATCAGTTGTATACTCAATATAGTTTTACTGTGCCTTACCTGAAGAGAAACTCTACACAGAGTGTATGACAGGGGGTGGGGAACAGAGCATCTACTGCACTGTTAGGTGATAGCACACAGCATGGCCTGGAGCATTTCTGTGCTTAATTACCCATCCAAAGAGATCTAAAGTCTGTATGTTGTACTGTACTGGGAGCTATGCCTGGACAATTTAAGTGTTTTATTTGTTTTCTGAAATGATGTGAACTTATTTTCTTAAACACTATGCTAAATAAACTTTATATTTATACATAAAGAAGAAGACTATCACTCATTTGTTAGAACAACCAAGCCTTCTTCTTAGTGTTAACAGGAATGATGAGCCTAGGCAATTAGATGAGAACCAATGAAACACATGATACATGATCCCTCATGAGTTTCAGTTTTTATAGAAAAATGGAAAAAAAAATCAGCGCACACAGTTAATTGTTTCATTCATTAGTCTGTAGAGAACCTGGTGGGAATGGTGTTAAAAGCAAGAGCCCATTCCCCTGAAGAAGGGAGTTTGAAACTTCTGGTATATTTACTGTAGAGAGAAGCTTATTTTCTTTTGACCAACAGACATGTGGAGCAGCAGAAAGATGCAAAGTTGGCTGGTAAAAGGTAGCATTGTTAAAAGTAAGAGAGTATAAATGATTTTTTTGTGCCAGGCTTATATTTGAAAGACTGATCTGGCCTCAGGGAAGTTTTTAAATATGCCAGTTCCCTGTAAAAAGAATATCTGTCTCTGTTCTAGACAACATATCCAATTTAGGAAATTATTATTATTTCATCAAAATTAATGTGAACAATTTTCCCTTTGAGGCTGCCTTTTCTATAGGTGATGTTTTCCAGATGGGCTTTGTACAAAATTCTTAATTTTTTTTTTTTTAAGAAAAGAAACTTTTCTGACATCCTCTATTTTCCCTCTTTCTCCATCCATCCTAGGACAGAGAACACCAAAGGCAAAAGAGAAGAGAAACAAGAAGAAGAGGCGGAAGCTGATTGAGAGAGCCCAAGAGCAGCACAGCGTCTTCCTTGCTACAGACAGAGTGAACCAATAAAATACAAGAAATAGCTGGGTCATTTTGAGGTTTTCTGTTTTGTTTTTTTTGTTGTTGTTGTTGTGGTTGTTTTGCAAAAGTGCACAAAGCTACTCTCCAGTCCACACTGGTGGACAGCATTCCTGATCCTCTGACCAGTATCCATTTTCAGTAATGCTGCAAAGGGAGGTGCCCAAGCATGGACTCAGCGTTATTTATGCTTTGATTAGAATCTGGGGCCTGTGATGGCAGGAGCTTGTTGAGCTGAATCAGTAGGAGCTGATGCATCTGTACTCTTGTGATGAGCACAGTGTGTCATAAGAACCTGTCCCTGGCACGGTGGACCCACAGGAGGCACAAGGCTGTAGCTCACCACTGGAGAATGCACCTGTGCCTATTTTGATGGATGACAATGCTAAGCAAGCAAGCAAGCAAGCAAGCACTGTTCACTTGTGACTTTTATTTCTCACACTGTGCATCGTCAAAGACAAATGTGCATGGAAAAATGTTTAGTGTCACCTCATGGCATTCTCAGCATCAGTGACCTTCAAACGGTCCTACAATGAGACTGCCTTCTAGCTAGGGGTATTCTGTGGAAATTCCTGCTACATTTCATCTTAGTGCTAACATGTACAGATTCTGCTGCGCTACATTCAAAGCTCATTACTGTATATTTATACTTTCTGTGTGTAACAAGTTATACCTGATAAGATGTCACTTTGTTTCTAGTGGTTCTTAACCATGGTCTGGTACATGGCTGTTCTAGTTTTGGAAATTAACAAGTGTTTTGTTGCCTCTTGTTTTCTTTTGTTCCTATCATTTTTGGCTGGGGTGGGGTGGGCTTGATTCTAATCGTAAGTATAGGATAAGCTAGTTTTGTATATAGAGTCAAATGACTAATGTCAGAGGATCAGTGCTGATAGAACTTCCCCAGTTCATGTCACCATACACACAGAGAGAAAGCAGCATGCGGCATCTTGCCATCAGAAGCCAAATTTCTTTTGAATCCCAAAATTAATGACTTATGAAATATAGCTGAAAACAAGATTTGTGTGTAGTTACTTGTATTTATTATACAGTTTCCAATTACATTTTTTTCAAACTCAAAATAACCCATGACTTTGAATGATAGGTCACTTGGCAATGTTCTTGAATTACTGGGAAAGCTGTTGTCACTAAGATAATGAGAGAGAAAATAGAATGGCTTTGCCCAAGTGAGAGCCACATCTTACATTTCCCTGTTGAATTGGAATCAACTATATTAGAGCAGAAGCATGATGGAAGCTTTCTAGTTGACGCACACAAGGCCATGGTTTCAAAAACATCTTTGTCCCCTTAGGTCAGTTTGTCCTTAGATTATGAATTGGCAGGTTCTAATTGCATTATTTCCCTGGCTGATCCAGGAGAAAGTTAGAACAAAATAAGTTATATAGTTTTGAGGAAACATCCAAAGCAAGGCAAAGCCTTTCCTTGCCTTGCATTGGCAAAACTACCTCTTTCGCATTTATGTTGATTCAGAAACATCTTGCTGATATGTTGTAGATGTTTTAGGCTTCATTGTGAAAATAGTGATGCAAGATAAGCCATATATGAATGTTGTATTCAACTTTAGGGCTTGAAATTAATCCTAAAGTGTTCACCTCTCTACATGTCCATTTATGCTCTGTTCCTATTTACTAAGAGGGTAGGGGGTCTCCTTAATATCATACTTCATTGTTAATAAGTCAATGCTTGTTATGTTTCTTGACTGTTGTTTTTGTGCATTAAAAACTCAAAAATTGTTGTTTAGCCTGTTTTTATTTTGCTTTAGCAGAGTGCACTTAAGGGGAATTGCATTGCATTCCGTAACAACACTGCTTCCTGCTAGTGAGTGATGAGAAATATGAGAGATGTTGTTGGTATTAGTGTTTATCATATTCATTTATATAAAATATTATTGCAAAGTAGTTGAAAGTGGGATTTTCATAACTAGGCTTCATAAGTTCCAATCTAGGTTAAGAAACTTGGGAAAAAATTGCTTAATCTCTCTGTGTTGCTATCCACCAATAGGGCTGTGTTTTAGGGGCTGTAATAAGACATATACTACAGTTCTCCATACCCACAGGTAGTAATGGACTCCACTGTGTATCACAGATATTTGCAAAACATTACATCCATTCATACTGAAGATATATTTTTCATTATTCTGTACACTTAATGTATTTAGAAACACTTAAACATAACATTTAGACATATTATGTATTTTTTTAATAATTTTTAGTGTACGAGGAAGTTTGTACACATAATTTTGAGAAAATATAGCACCAGTTTCTATGAGAGCATCTTTGGGTTGTGGTATCTGCAGGATCTCATGGAAGCAATGCCATGAGGAAACCTAGTACAGACTTTGAGTTAAGAGGTGAGTGTTTAATATATAAAGTGTGGTCACTATAGAAGTTTGCCAAGTACTACACTATTATTTATTCCATTGGCTATTTACATTTTCCCCAAACACTCTATTAACAAAATAGAATCTAAAATTGTTTAGTGGTAGAGAATTTTGCTGACATCCATAATCCTAAGACCCATCTTTTATACTGCAAATAAATGAATAAACATTTATGGAGGTATCAGACACTTCCAATCTAT
This sequence comes from Mus caroli, assembly GCF_978045245.1. Taxonomy (NCBI): domain Eukaryota; kingdom Metazoa; phylum Chordata; class Mammalia; order Rodentia; family Muridae; genus Mus; species Mus caroli. The sequence goes on from NW_028227271.1 coordinate 61,484,280, forward strand.
TGATTGACTTCTAGTCATTAACTTTATTCTAATGGGAATTTATTCTCACTTATTTTTGAGGTTCTGTGTTAAAACTGCACATATATAGATTTAAAAGTAAATTCATGGCTGTATTTCTCAGTTGGGGTACGCTCAAGGAAATTAAACCAAGCATTTCAAATGCACTCTAATATCAAGAATATAGTAATTACACAGGTAGTCAATGAGCCATGAAGTCAAATGTGTTACCAAAATAAGCCAGAGTGGAGCTATAGCAGCAAGCCACTATCATGCTTTGGGGGGAATTCTCAAAATGTAATTATCAAACTATTCCCTTCAAGCTTCAAGCTATAGTTGAACTATAACCAGGGGACATTGGGACCAAGGACAGACCTCGAGTCTAGGATGCGTTGAAATCTCAGACATAACCTGGTACCTCTGAGAAATGTTGCAAACTCAGAAATGTCCAGGCTTCTTCTTCCTCAGCTGCTTCTAAGAGAGCCCTACAGTCACCCAGATGTGTTCCTGAGCTTGGGAGCAAGGGATTCTGGGTAACGCCTTTTGCCATGATACAGAAGTTTGATCTAAGTACAAACTGGCCAGAATAACCACCAAGGCCTGCTGTAGAATTGTGGCACCATCAGCCTTTCCCTATTAAGGAGGATAATCTTGGTCAAGTAAGGCTCTTCATGATTCTCATTTACTCCTGTTGGTCTCCACAATTGTAAGTAATTAAATTCTAGTAAGCCTGTCTTGAGGATGAGTGTTTATAGTCTCTCTTCTGTGTCTTTTTCTTGCCCCCCCTTTTTTTTTTTGCTGAGAGCTGGGTCCTTTTTTACTTCATTCAGGACTACACTATTATTTCTAAATATTGCTGTTCACTCGCCACAAATATCCCCTTATTATCTCACCACTTATTTCTCTATTAACATATATAGTCTACTACTCTCTTGTTAAATATTCTCCTGTTCCTTATAGACTCTTAACAGTATGTCCTTTTATCATCCACTTAACCCAAGTTTCTTATATGGCTGAGTGAGCTGAGGTTAGGGTCAATGTCCAGTCTTTAGGAACTGTGTTTAACTTGTTTAGTGACTTAATTGATACTTTTTTGGAATGTAAAACAAACATGAATTCAAAAGTAGATAATTCCCACCTTAATACAGAATAATGGGTTGGCTCGTCAGGAAAGTACGGAATAAATATTTAAGCAGATTGTCATATGGATAGGAAGAACATGCTAGCAAACTACCACATGCCATCTCCTCCAGCTCCAGCAAATGTTGTCCATCAAATCTGATCAAAATACCTTGAATCCCATAGTGGAGTTGCAGGGCAAAACCTCTTAAGATTTTGAAGCTGACAGAGGATTCATAACTTCTAGCTTTTCTGGTGCATGTGAATGCCCTGAAGAGAAACTATCATCATCTCCCAGGAAATGTTTATTAAAAATGGCTGCTTAAGTGTTCCCCCATCCTTATGCTTCTGGGGTTCAGAACTTCTTAAACAGGCCTCTCTCAACATGGTAGTATATTTTTGTTTGATATTTTGGTGTCTACTTACGTCTTATCATGACAAGAAGTTGAGTATGGACTGTGTTTCTTTGAAGAGTAAAGTCTTAAAGACAATGATTGCAGCATGCTTGCTCTCTGGGTGGCTTACTTGTACCCTGAGTTTCAGATTGAAGTTTGATATTCTGAATTCCTCTCTGGTGGAGACAGTAGACCATATACCAATGGCCGGAAAGAATATGACAGATATATTTTGACATAAAGCCTCAGTGACAGACATTTGAAATCTTGGAAAGAAGATCCAAGGCACTAGAAAGCACCAGTACTTAGCAAAACCAGGATTAGAATGAAGAAAGACAGCCAGGAAACAAATACTTAAGTATTGTCTGGGGAAGGTAGAACCTAGAGGAATCGGGTAGGAATGAAGACCCTCGAAGGCTATAGAGAAAACTCAGATTTTTTTTTTTTTGCTGGGTTGAAAAAAAATCACTGGATATTTGCCCTGCTTAAGGAGAAGAGAGGTTCTCTAACTTCTGAACACTGTTCATTAAGTCATCTGTGTAGAAGGTAGATTTTAAGAGGAAAAGCAAAGAGATGAAGTAGGTTATTGCACTAACCTAGTGAGAATCCATATGTCATTGGTTAATGAATAGTACTAAAGAAAAGGAAGAGGGGATGGATCTAGGACATTTGGGAGATAGAGACGAAATAAAGGAACAAATGTTCCTATATTCCTAAGATGTTATCTATGTCTCTTGTTCTGAGTAAGAATATTTAGAGGACAGAACTGGCAAATGATTATAGTTTTCATATGCTAAGCTTGAAGTGGTTTTAGGCAGCTAAGTAAAAGCAAGCAGCAAGAAGGCAGTTGGTTATAATTATGGACTTTAGGGAAAAGGTCTAGGCCAAAATATAATTTGGGAATATATTGGAATATTGCTTTTTCTTTGAATCCTAGACCTTTATGTGATGGCCTAGAAATAATGCAGGTGGGAGAACAAAGACTTTGGACATTCAAACCTACATTGTCAACCAGAGGGTGGGGTAGAAGTAAGGAGAAATAAAAGGTGTCCCTAGAGGAACACCAGAAGCAGGTGATAATAGTGACCTAAGAAGAGTTGCACCGGGAGTTGCAACACACACTTATAATCCCAGCATTCACAAATGTAGGTGCTTGAGGGAGGAGGCTCAGGAGTTCAATGATAGCCTCAGATGAGGCCTGTCGGGGCTACAGGGATATACCTTTAAAATAGGTAAGAGTTCTAGGCTTTATGTAGCTCCCTCCCCTTCTGTTATATAGTAAAAATAATGAGAGAAGTAAGGACAATTAGAAAAATTGTAATAATTAAAAGTTGGTGTCTCCTCAATTTTATTTCTAAACTGTATACTCTGAATAATCTCTTGAAAGTGGTTTTGATATAGAAAAAAAGGTATGTCAATGCTTAACAGACTTGGAAACTATGCTTCACATAAATGTGATAATGATACTTAATTTCAGGTTACCATATCATCTACCAATTTTATTTACATTTATGATGAAATAATTATCTCAATGGCCCTACAAGGATTTTTCTTTTATTGCTTTCAAAATCAATAAAATGTATCAATTGGGCTACAGAACAAGCATTCTGTAAATTATAGGTCCTTGAGTTTGTAATTTTCAGCAATGAGGATTTTTCAAACTTGTAATTATTGAGTTACTTTGGAAGCAACCTTCTGATGTGAGCGCATACATGTCTGAACAGAATTAGGCAATCACATGCTCACAATCATAGTATTTAACTAAAAAGCAAGATTGTGGTAGAAGCACTTCGTTTTTTCCATGCTTTTCCTCGTAAAATGGAACAAATGAGAGAGCTTTAATTACTTACATTTCAAATTTAAATTAAATGGGTGATGATAGTTTGCCCATTACATATGCCTGTCCTGGGTATATTCTCTCTTATATGTCATACCTGGATAATAAGTGTGGTAAAGCCTGGTAGAAATGGCCCTCTCCTTTTTGAGCAATGAGTAGCATTCCGTTCCCCAGTCCTCTTGCAGGTAGATGGTGCTTGTGCCTAACTTAAATTCACAGGGTTTCAGAGAAATGGTATACAGCCACTTGAGATCTAATAGTTAATAGGAGGTACACCTTTTGCATGATGTTTGTGCCTTGGGTACAAAGACAAGTCCATGAAGTAAAAGAAGTCTATGCCTTTCAGTTACTATATAAAAGACTGTTGGCTTAAATAGTCCCCCCAGCTATACAAGTAAATATAAAGATTCATTGTGTTGAACCTTAATGGCCCTGTATTACTCTTGACCTTGAGTCAACACCTTCATCATGGAAGTCAGAATGCTGAGAAATTCAAATATGTTCTATAAGCCACACAATCTTGTGTCTTCTTTCATAACAATCTAAGAAATTAGCCTATGCAGTTTCATAGGGATCCTGAGAGCTGTGAGTCCTTAAGGTAGTCTTATAGCCCTGATTTCCTGATACCTTCCTCTGAATTGGTACAGTGAACATAGGTTAAAACAAAGTTTTAGAATAAGATGTTTCAGCTTTTCTTTACAACCAAGCAATTATCTTTTTATTCTAACAACTCAGCTGTAGTCCCTTGAAATGAGTGTGCACCAGTTATCATGCAAACTGTTTGTTTAACTTTTTTTTTTAAGGTACAAGTAACTTTTTTTTTTTATTACGTATTTTCCTCAATTACATTTCCAATGCTATCCCAAAAGTCCCCCATACCCCCTACCCACTTCCCTACCCACCCATTCCCATTCTTTTGGCCCTGGCATTCCCCTGTATTGGGGCATATAAAGTTCGCAAGTCCAATGGGCCTCTCTTTCCAGTGATGTCCGACTAGGCCATCTTTCGATACATATGCAGCTAGAGACAAGAGCTCCGGGATACTGGTTAGTTCATCATGTTGTTCCAACTATAGGGTTGCAGATCCCTTTAGCTCCTTGGGTACTTTCTCTAGCTTCTCCATTGGGAGCCCTGTGATCCATCCAATAGCTGACAGTGAGCATCCACTTCTGTGTTTGTTTGGCCCCGGCATAGTTTCACAAGAGAGAGCTATATCTGGGTCCTTTCAGCAAAATCTTGCTAGTGTATGCAATGGTGTCAGCGTTTGGAAGCTGATTATGGGATGGATCCCTGGATATGGCAGTCTCTAGATGGTCCATCCTTTCATCACAGCTCCAAACTTTGTCGCTGTAACTCCTTCCATGGGTGTTTTGTTCCCACTTGTAAGAAGGGGCACAGTGTCCACACTTTGGTCTTCATTCTTCTTGAGTTTCATGCGTTTAGCAAATTGTATCTTATATCTTGGGTATCCTAAGTTTTGGGCTAATATCCACTTATCAGTGAATACCTATTGTGTGAGTTCATTTGTGATTGTGTTACCTCACTCAAGATGATACCCTCCAGGTCCATCCATTTGGCTAGGAATTTCATAAATTCATTCTTTTTAATAGCTGAGTAGTACTCCATTGTGTAAATGTACCATAATTTCTGTATCCATTCCTCTGTTGAGGGGCATCTGGGTTCTTTCCAGCTTCTGGCTATTATAAATAAGGCTGCTATGAACATAGTGGAGCATGTGTCTTTCTTACCAGTTGGGACATCTTCTGGGTATATGCCCAGAAGAGGTATTGCTGGATCCTCCGGTAGTACTATGTCCAATTTTCTGAGGAACCGCCAGACTGATTTCCAGAGTGGTTGTACAAGTTTGCAATCCCACCAACAATGGAGGAGTGTTCCTCTTTCTCCACATCCTCGCCAGCATCTGCTGTCACCTGAATTTTTGATCTTAGCCATTCTGACTGGTGTGAGGTGGAATCTCAGGGTTGTTTCAATTTGCATTTCCCTGATGATTAAGGATGTTGAACATTTTTTCAGGTGCTTCTCTGCCATTCGGTATTCCTCAGGTGAGAATTCCTTCTTCAGTTCTGAGCCCCATTTTTTAATGGGGTTATTTGATTTTCTGGAGTCCACCTTCTTGAGTTCTTTATATATATTGGATATTAGTCCCTTATCTGATTTAGGATAGGTAAAGATCCTTTCCCAATCTGTTGGTGTTTTTTTTGTCTTATTGATGGTGTCTTTTGCCTTGCAGAAGCTTTGCAGTTTCATGAGGTCCCACTTGTCAATTCTCGATCTTAGAGCACAAGCCATTACTGTTCTATTCAAGAATTTTTCCCCTGTGCCCATATCTTCAAGGCTTTCCCCCACTTTATTCTCTATAAGTTTCAGTGTCTCTGGTTTTATGTGAAGTTCCTTGATCCACTTAGATTTGACCTTAGTACAAGGAGATAGGCGTGGATCGATTCGCATTCTTCTACATGTTAACAACCAGTTGTGCCAGCACCATTTGTTGAAAATGCTGTCTTTCTTCCACTGGATGGTTTTAGCTCCCTTGTCGAAGATCAAGTGACCATAGGTGTGTGGCTTCATTTCTGGGTCTTCAATTCTATTCCATTGGTCTACTTGTCTGTCACTATACCAGTACCACGCAGTTTTTATCACAATTGCTCTGTAGTAAAGCTTTAGGTCAGGCATGGTCATTCCACCAGAGGTTCTTTTATCCTTGAGAAGAGTTTTTGCTATCCTAGGTTTTTTTTTTTTTATTCCAGATGAATTTGCAGATTGCACTTTCTAATTCGTTGAAGAATTGAGTTGGAATTTTGATGGGGATTGCATTGAATCTGTAGATTGCTTTTGGCAAGATAGCCATTTTTACAATGTTGATCCTGCCAATCCATGAGCATGGGAGATCTTTCCATCTTCTGAGATCTTCTATAATTTCTTTCTTCAGAGACTTGAAGTTTTTATTATACAGATCTTTCACTTCCTTAGTTAGAGTCACGCCAAGATATTTTATATTATTTGTGACTATTGAGAAGGGTGTTGTTTCCCTAATTTCTTTCTCAGCCTGTTTATTCTTTGTGTAGAGAAAGGCCATTGATTTGTTTGAGTTAATTTTATATCCAGCTACTTCACCGAAGCTGTTTATCAGGTTTAGGAGTTCTCTGGTGGAATTTTTAGGGTCACTTATATATACTATCATGTCATCTGCAAAAAGTGATATTTTGACTTTATCTTTTCCAATTTGTATCCCTTTGATCTCCTTTTGTTGTCGAATTGCTCTGGCTAGGACTTCAAGTACAATGTTGAATAGGTATGGAGAGAGTGGACAGCCTTGTCTAGTCCCTGATTTGTTTGTTTAACTTAAAGGATAAGTTTAACGATCCAGTATTTTCTCAGCCTAGAATCATGGTAATAAAACTTATCATTTATTCTCTGTCTGTCTGTCTTGTCTGTCTTTTTGTCCATCCATCTGTCTGTCAGTTCATATCTCTCTCTCTCTCTCTCTCTCTCTCTCTCTCTCTCTCTCTGTGTGTGTGTGTGTGTGTGTGTGTGTGTGTGTGTGTGTGTTATGGCATACTTGTGGAGGTCATACAACAACTTGTAGTAGTCAGTTTTCCTCTTCCAACATATAGATCTGGAAACAAAACTCAGCTCACTAGGTTTGATGACAAGCACTTTTTCACACACTGAGGTTTTGTGACAGCCCAAAAAGAAAATTTTTACGAGTGACAAGGTGAACATTGCTATTGTTTATAAGATTCTTAGTTACTACATTACATTTCTTTAAAAGATGGGATTATTGCAGTATGCATTTGATTCCTATTCTTTTATGTAATGATAATTGTGCTGCTATGATTTTTGCCCAATGTTTAAAAGGGGCAGGAAAAAGAGCCAGGGGTATCTGTGTTAACTACCTCTGTAAATTTTCAGATGAGTTCTCCACTCTATGTGGTGTACAAACTAATATAAAGTCAAAGTTTAACCAATGTGAAACTTCTGCTTTAGGTGACATCTTAATTTTGTGATGAGCTAAGTGACTTGAGAGGGATTGCTGTAGGTTTTATAACCATGTGGAGATAACACAATGCTTGACCATCTTCACTCAAAGGCCACATATAGAGATGTATGGAACTGTTAAGCTCCATCATCTGCACATCACAGGCAAGCCCAGGCTCCTGTGTATCCTGCCTTGCTCTTCTCTCTTGCTTTAATGCTCTGCCTCTTTTGTGTTTCCCATGTATTCCTGTCTCTGACAACATACATGACTTTATCTTGGATTTGTTGGCATATACTCCTGGAAGTACTTTGTGTTCTTTAGTTTGTTCTGAAGTTACATTATTAGAATCATACTGAGAAATTCTGAGCATTGATCAAATGGAAAAAGAAAACACCAGGCTTCAGCTCCAAACAAAACCACTTTATGAGTGTGTGGCTGGGGCACATGTTAATAACACCAGCACCCAGGTGGCCAAATTTATGTCCACCCTCTTGATCTGATAACACAGAGCAGGAGGATGAATTGGTAATGACCCAGGCTGAAAACAGATGGTGACTCCCTGTGTGTATGTTGTTGAAAACCTACAAAGAGAAAACAGCATAACTATATGTCTTTAAATTTAAATTAGTGTATTTCAAAAACACAGGCTGCTGAGGTTTGAGAACAGGGTAGCTGAATGTGTTTCATCTTATAGGTTTGAACTTTGGTGTGCTGTGGGGAAGAGCAACAGTCAAAATGGATGGTATGTTCATTACCCTTTCGTTAATTTCTTAGTATCAGTGGTGCACCACTGTAATTAGGAGTTCTGTGCAGTTCTTTGTCATTAAATTTGCTACACCCTAATTATGGATGTTTTGAACATTCAAAAGACCACCTTCTCGAAGTTGGCCTCCAGTATTAAGTATGCTTGCAGATTAGACAGCTTCTCCCTTGCTCCATAATGCTGATTGACTTTTGTGCTAAGTGATTTGTCTTAAAGCATGTTGTTGATAATTAACACAAACAGTATTTATCAAAATGTACTCAAATACATAATATCATACTGAATGTGTTCTTGAGATGTGAGGAGGTATATGAGTTTGATTCTTTCCAGAGATGACTGTTCAGTTTACACTCAGAGACAAATAAAACAGCTGCTCAAAGCCAATTTAAATGTATCTCAGAATGATTTGCGGAAACGTTATTACAAACTCACCTTTTGATTTTTGTGAGAGTCTGGGATGATTTAATATAAAAGTAAATTAAAAGCAAGTATAGTTGAAGGCTGGGCGGAGTTACAAGGCCACTTCAGAATCTGTTGTGGACTTCCTCAATAGAGTCACAGAAAATGAGTGTCTAGGGTAAGCAGGCTGGGAGAGGCTTTCTGTCAGCCCATGTTCCACACTTGTGTAAGTCTCTAGGCTATCCTGAGAAATCATATGTGTTCTTCCAAGTGAAATTAATATGGTCCAATTTCAAAGCTGCTTCAGCTATATCTGGGATATGTTTTTCCAAAGTGCCAAGAATTCTTACTCAGGCCTGTTCCACACTACTCCATGGACAGACCCCTAAACCACAGGTCTAGTCTTCCTGCTTCTCATGATTCATGCATCCTTTCTCATTTCTTCTGAGTTTCAAAACTAAATGGAAGAGAATGTTTCTGTTATCTTTTTAGATATTTTGACATGTATATGCAGTTCTATGTAATTTAATTGCTTCAGAAGCATCAATAAGACATTAAATAATATCCAGTGCTGAGCCATGTAACCTAAATTAGGAGAAATAACTGGATTTCAAACAGGTTTTTACTATTTTCTAAATTCATGGTGTCCAATGATTCTCCAAAATTTGTACTGTGCATTGGGAGAAGACATAGGATATAATGTTACTTGGACATTCAGGAAGCATGGTATTAATTTTCCCAACAGGTCTGGGATATTTGCAGTACACAGTGATAAAAATCAAAGCTATGAAGATGATATACTTCAATAAATCAGAAAGATTGTACTACTATTTCCAATGAGACCAATCTTCATTAAAAACTATCATTTAATACTCTTCCTAAGTGGAGGGCATATGATGCTCCCCTACACAAAGATAGTTACTTATGAGACTGCGCTGAATGGATGGTCTTTCTCCATGATGCTGAATCCTCAGTAATATCTTTTGTGAGGCAGATACAAAGAAGTATGTACTATGTTTAACATCACAACCTCTATAATTCATTGCTGTTTATAATTTCTCTTGGAAATTTCACATATAACTGAAGATCTCTCATGATCTAAAAAATAATTTTTAATATAAATAAAATTTCAGATAATAGCTTCAATAAAGTTAGGTTATAAAACTGACATTTTGATACTATTTTATATTAATGCTCCCATGGTGTTGCAGTATTATTCATACCAACTGAGACATGCAGCCATCTTAATTGTTTATTGACTGAAGAATAGGTAAAGAAAATGTGTTATATTTACACAGTGGAATACTACTCAGTCATAAAAATGTATGAAATCCAGTCACCTGTGACAGACAACACAGATGGATCTAACAGTCATTGTGTTAAATGAAATATGGCAGACACAGAAGGACAAACACCTGTGCTCACTCATATGTGGAAACGAACAAAGGAGAGAAGAAAGGTTGGTATGAGAAGCTAGGAAGATGGTACAGAGACAGGCTGGCTAATGTGAACAAAACTGTAGTTAGAGGGGAGCATTAAGCTCTAGTGCTTATTATCACAGTATGATTACTACAGGAAGAACTTACTGTGCATTTTAGCATAACTACAAGACAGGGGTTGGAAGGTTCCTAAACATAAAAAATTTAAAATCGCAACTGTTTGAGATTGTGCATGTTAATTACGATGATTTAGACATTCTACATGCATAAATCTTCAACCCAAATAATCACTGGCAATAAAAACACAACTCAATTAATATGAATACATGCTGTATGTCTAATTGGGCAGATCTACCACTACACTACCATCTTCCCCATATTAGAGACCCCTTAGAACTTGCAGTTTCTCCAGGCCAAGTGCTTCTGCTCTGCTTTCCTTCCACCTCCTCCTCTGTCATCCTCTCCCTCTCTATTTCTCTCCCAAAACCTTCAGCTCCAACTTCTCCTCTTTCTCTGCCCAATCACTGGCTCTAGCCTTTATTTATAAATTAAGGTGAGAAGTTTTATAGGAAATCACCTGAGTGCTGACTAATTCCTTGTTCACAACCCCTCACAGGAAAACAGAATTAACATCAAATACAATTAGCCCCAGGGCTATCCACAACATACGTGGATATATCTGTCAAAATAGCAAACATCACCCTAAGCATAATATACAACTATATGCAAGTAATATGCAAAACTGGGCTATTTTACACACAGAAGACCAAAAATGTTCTATAATATCTTCTCCTGAGAATACATCTGGCCTTTAATATTTTGGACTCCTTCTGCCCTTAAACATAGCTATACATTAGCAGAAACAGAACCAAAGATTGGGATGTAGCTCAGGGTATAGCTCTTGACTGTCATTTATAAAGCCATGAGTTCAATCCTTACCAACATACACACAGAAATAAATTGAAGTTATGCTGATTTAAATATTGGTTTATAACTATATTAGATAATTGTTTTAAAGCATAGCATTTGTACTGTTAACATTGTACAGATATTTATTATGTTAAAACAATTTATCACATGGTTAACCTGCTTCCAGTATTTTCAGTCCATGCACTGAACTGGGGCTGCAAATTTAGTTTCTGACCTCAAATGTCTCCTCTCTTCCTCTCTTCCATTTTCCATACCTCCTTCTAACTCTTTGCACCTCTGTCCCTACATCCATACCCCCTTTCTTCTTCCTTCTTAGCTATTTAATTATTTAAGATTCTTTTATAAATTTTATTTATGTGCATGCTTGCCCCTGTGTGTATCTACTGGTGAACACAGACACCCTAGGTAGCTAGAAATGGTTGTTGGATCCTATAGCACTGGAGTTACAGGTGGTTGTGAGCCACTCCTGACTGTGACCTGAACTCCAGTCTTCTGTAAGAGCAATACACACATAATCTTAACTTCTGCTCCATCTCTTTATCTCTCAAATGACTTTTTTTCCAGAAGAGATCAAAGACTTGGGTAGAGGACCTGCAATAGAGTTTATGGAGCCTCTGATAAACTGAAATTGTAGAGAAAGACTGATTAAAATTTAGGATTTAAAAAAAGAACTTTACTATAGCATTAAAACCAATATCTGTCATGAAAATTATGCCACCCCATGGCCTCATGCCTATTAATTTAGCCCTCTATATAAGCCTAATTTTAATTCAGAACAAGATCGCAAGTGCCTTAAGGGAAGAGTGTGTTAAGCTGTCTCAGGCACACAATGGAATTGGTTCATCTGGACAGTTCTTCTGGTTTTATCAAATAGTACTGAGTAATCAAGGCAGACCTGACTGCCATTAGCAAAAAAATAACAGGCTATATTAATCACTCCCGCAAAAACAGAAACAAGAAAACAACAACAACAACAACAAACCATACTTACGTTGAATCACATAGAACATGCTGTTCAAACAGAGTCCAACACTGGGAGGGGCAGTCATTTTTACACATGAAGAATTATGGGCCAACATGGTGCTGAGCACTAATGTGTGTGATTTTGTTCTCTGATCAGTGGAAGCCAAAGAAACTCATACTGCACTTTTTTGTGTGCTCTAACCCAGTCAAGACAATATAATTCTAAGAAAGGGAATGAAACTTATTCCAGGACAGAACATCAATCGTTTTTCTGTTTTGTTTTTAAAACAAGAGTGAACAGACCAACAGCCCTTGTGGCTTTTCTCCTTTGGAGTAACTTCAGTGTCTAAATGTTGCTAAGTAACACTTTAATAATAAGAGATCTCAAGGCCAGGAAATTAATGATCCATGACCCTATTTAAGAGAAATATTAGTGCATCGTGAGGCGAGAGGGCTGAGTACAGTCATGGGAACATTGGGTAATGTGTTCAGCCACTTTCATGGCTTCTTTTTTCTGCTGCTCATAGTTGGCTTGGTATGGCCATTCTTTATTAGACTGTTATTTCATCATCTCAGATTCACTAATAATTACATTGGAAAATTGGGTGACCTATGCAAGAGTAACCATTGTGTAGCAATTATCATGTTGAAAGTTAGTTCTAGATCTGATAAAAACACATGTTTAAAGCAAACTAAGTGAGTCTTGTAGTTCATAGGCTCATTTCACTAAAACCAGCTATCCATTCTTCTTTTACAAGTCCCTCTCCCCGCCCCATGTACCCTCCCCCACTCCCCATAGGAAGCATAGACTCCTTCTGCCTTGGACATGAACAACTGGTTCTCCTCATGAAATCTGAGCCTCAGCTCAACCACCACACCAAGAGGACACAACCTGGGCAGAAAACAACTTCTGAAGGTCTCCTGAAGCCAAACTTGGCTACAGTCCTCTATGTCTGGAGTGCAAACTTCAAAGGAAAAAACAGCTTCTGTGGATTAGTGGCCACGAGAGCTTTAAGGGTAAGTAAAACCCTTGACTGGAATTAAAAAAAAAAAATTGGCATTGGCTCATTCTGCTGAAAGCACAAAGCGTTTTAGGAGGAACACATTACCTTTTAAAATAAATGACTAATATCTGTATAAAAGACAGTGAGCCGTTCATCCCTGGAGCATATTCAGGGCAACATGGTGTCCAGCATTGACAGATCAGTGCCATTCGAATCTTGTCTTCTCATGGCCTCTGAATGCCAACCATAGGAAGAACTGGGAATATTTAAGCAAAGTCAGAAAGAAGTGCCCAGCAACATTTATTTTGACCCAAATAGGAAAGGTTGGGATTCCAGAACTCGCTTCTTCTTTTTTTTTTTTTTTCCTTACAGAAAAGAAATACACAAATAACTTAAAATTGGAATTCTAGGTCTTTATAATTTCTTGGTCAATTCAGAAGGCCAACCAGGAAGGGACATTTCAGTATCCAGGGAAGGAAACTTAGGATGGCATCATGGAGGTCTATGATTTGTCCCACTCTGGCCCCCAGGTTCCTCATGTTCAGAACAGTTTGAAATCGTCATGGGAGTATTGAAAAAGACAGTAAGCAAAAAAGATGTTTCCTATGCAGCACAAAGTAAATAAGCACACATAGGCAAATGGTGCTTAATAAACACAGCAGGTTAACTGTGTCAGAGAGCGTTAGAGCTCTGGCCTGCATCGCTCACTGCTAACCAGGCCTCACAGGAAGTGCTTGCTAAGTAAGTGGTGACTCTCTTCCTTGAACAGTGTTTGTGTCCATTGGTTAGTCTGTGCTAAAAGAGTCATTTATAAACACAAATTTTATCTGTCTTCTTTTCAAACAATTCCATTACCAAATATGCTCCTGAGGAATGCACATCCCAAGCCAATGGCTTCCAGGACAGCCATACTCAGAAACATGTTAGCTTGAACCCTCCTGGGGAACACCTCCTAGTTTCATTTCTGATATTCAAGCATTAGTTATCATTGTCTCCCTACTCAGAGTTCTGTAGGAAGCTCATTTATTTCATACTTTAATACTTAAAATCCTAGATTTTTATCTTCTCTGCCCTTTGTCTCCTGTACATAGCCAGCATTAGGAGAGAGAGAGAGAGAGAGAGAGAGAGAGAGAGAGAGAGAGAGAGAGAGAGAGAGAGAGAGAGAGAGAGAGAGAACATTTTGTAGCCTCCAGCTTTCAAATTTGAGTGAAAATTTCTTCTACAGTGGAATGTTGTTCAGTTGAGGATAAAGGTGGCAAGGAGAATTGTACTTAAGTATTTTAAATGCAATCTTACCAATTATACTTATCTATCTTAAGATTTTAAAGGCACAAGTATATTGTAACAAGTTTCATAAAGGGCTGAGACATGACATAGGGTCTAGGAACACTGCTCCTCTTCTAGAAGACCAGAGTTGGGTTGCCAGCACCTGTGCCAGGCAGCTCACAACCACCTCCAACTCCAGTTTCAGAGAAGTGAACATTCTTTTCTGGCCATAAGATAATAACAAACATTCATACAATTTTAATAAATTTAAAATAGAAGACAGTAAGTTATTCTGCTAGAAGACTCTGAGAAAATGCGTAAAAATATCTCATAGAAGAGAAGTCGAGATGACCACTAAGTAAGAAAAGACGCTTGACTCCACTGGTAATAAGAAAATGTAAATTCAAACCTTGTTGAAGTGCTATTTTGTACTCTTTCTTATGAAAACATGATTTTGTCAAGAATTAGCAATATAAAAATTTACCTGCAGCTCGTGATAATGTACATTCCAAAATAAATTTGCCATCTTTGTAAAATGTAAATTCTGCCTATTAGTGATTCTGCTCCCCAATATACCCCTGAAGCTTCTCCCTCATGTCTTCACAGCTCCCCACATAGTCATGCTCATAGCAATGTTGCTGAACCAGCCTCATTCAAATTCTATCACCTTGACTACAAGTCATGGAAAGTGCATATGTAGAAAAGAAGAGTAGGAAAAAGGTCATTTGCTTTTTACATACCAACCAAGAAGAACCCTACACTTTTCGTTGGAAAGTCTGATATTTCAGACCTCTCAAACATGGTGTTATTTATAGAAACTTTTAAAACATACAAGCAATGGTGTAAACAAATGTAATATTTGTATATGTGTACATAGTAGAAACAGAAAGTGGAACCTGAGATAGACAGATCTCAAATTTGCATGGCAATTCCTTTTTGGAGGGTGTTGAAGGTGAAAGTCAGGTGTATAACAGACTCAGCTATTTTTGTTTGTTTGTTTGTTTGTTTGTTTCATCTCTATGAGACTCTTAACATTGTTTAAAGTTCTTCGTGTTTGAAATATGTTATGATATATTGCCAAAGTGTTAATAAACAGAATATAACAAGTGTTTGGCCGCAATTAACCCTAAAGACCCAAATAGTAGGACATAACAGGAAGAAGGGAAAGTTGCAGAAGGAAGCTGAAGGTATGCACTCCATAATAAAAGAACCGACAACCCACTTCCCTTCTTCTTTACTTTGAAGGCAATACCTCTTGCAATATTTTTTTTTCCTGAAACTTGTTTACTTGGTTTTCTACCTCTAGCAGATAATAATGTGTTCTGGTTCCAGGTCTAACTTGCTGACACAGCAACATCCTGAATTCAGTTCAGCACAAGACATTTTAAATGAGTTGGGTTGGTGAATGAAGTGTAACAGCAAAGACCGTTTTACTCTTTGTTCTGGTTGCCTTCATACCAACATGTAAAAGTCAAGACAAGAAAAGCCAAGTGAACAGAACACTCATGTTCAGCTCAAAAATGTCTATTATGGAGCAAGGCAGTTGTCTTCAAAGTGGTAATTATGAGAGATGGTTCTGATTTCAAACTGGTTTTCTAATTGGTGTTTAGCTTTTAGAAATCTCACAGACCTTTCATTTATATATGTGTTTCTTAACTTGTAGCTCACTCGTGTCACCAACAAGCCCCATTTTGTTCCTTTTATAAGGGGACATTAATCATATAAAGGGTCAAGGAATTAACATTACTAGCCAGAACATTATTTCTATGATACAAAATCTTTTCTAAAATGATATTATGAATACTTATGAATGAAAAAATTAAGGTGATAAAAGTGATTTCTGCTAAGTCACCTGTGAACCTCTGAATCAAAGTAATAATCCTCACTTTTGTTCTCTTTCTGTTTTGTTTCCCTAATTTAACTCCTCCTGGCAATGACAAATAGTCCTTCTCACTTGGTAGAGCGTGTCTTCTCCAGTGTCCATAAAGTTTAAAGATTTATCTTAATTTTTAACACATAATTTTAAATCTCTCTCTCCTTCTCCCTTCCTCGATCCCTTCTTCCCTCCCTTTAGTTAGGCTCACTTTACACATGTAGAAACCAAGGTTCAAGGCAAGTTGTGAAGTTTACCCACTCACTCCTTCACTTTCTAGTCTCATTCTCTCTGTCTCTCTGTGTGTCTGTCTGCCTCTGCCCCCCCCCCTCTCTCTCTGAACTGCAAATGCCCATAAAAGGGTGTCAGATCCACTGTAGCTGGAGTTAAAGGTGGTTGTGAGACACCCAACATGAGTTTTGGGAATCAAGCTAGAGTCTGCTGGTTGAGCAGCAAGTGTTCTTAACTTCTGAGCCATCTCTCTGAGAGTCACTAAGATTCAGTGTGTAAGTCATGGTAACCCCACCTGTCATGTTTTATATAGTAGTACTTAGAAAATAAAAATTCTTAAATAAATGCATGTTAAATGAAGGAATACTTGAGTCAATGTTTCATTTTCTAAGGAAACTTTAGCCAGATATTAATTTCAAAATGTAAGTCATCGTTATCTCTCTCTTTATCCTTTCCATAAAGAAAAGGAACTATATTTAGATATCATCAGCAAATAAATGCATGTTGTAAAATAAGGTAGGCTCTGACATATAAAAGCCCACAAACAAATCACAAATATGATACTGAAATACAATATCAAATACGATATTAAAAACAATCATCATGTCTGAAATTCAAATATCTCCCAATATCCCTTTAATCATCTTTTGTTTTGTTTTCTGCTCTTAAGCAAATGTTCATCTGTATGGCCCCCTTATGCTATAGATTAGTTTATATTTTTAGAAGTTTATGCAAGCAGAAGTATATATTATGTCCTTTTTTATTTCTGGGGTTTTATATATACATTTCATATGTATATATAATATTTTTATATATAAAACATGTATAGGTATATATGAATTTATATACATATTATGTGAGTATATATTATATGTATATAATACATATATGCTTATTATATAATAAATTTGTACGCTTATATATTAAATATTTTTATATAAACACATTATATATATGCTATATACATATAATACATATATAAAACCATTTGTTTATGTTTTACAGATCATAAATATTTATATCTTTGTTAGGCCTATTACTATTAGTAGCATTACCCACATGCATATTCCTTGACATTCTTATTAACACAAGGCAAGGTGAGTCAAGCTCAACATTCTGATAATTGTGTAATGTGTATCATAATATCTTTCTATTAGAATATTTTCATGTGTTAATTTGTTATCAATATATCTTGTCTCCAGTAAAATTTCTAACATTTTTACCCATTAAATTTTTGTATTTTATTTTTCTAGTATGTTGTAAGACTTTTTTGTGGATGACTGATGTAATTACTTAATGAGATAGGTCATCATCACTATTTTCTCCTAGTCTGTGATTTTCGAAGTCATTTTCATAGCAATGTATCCATAGAGATGATCAAAGTGTTGTTAATTGACAAATTACTGAATACAATACTCTTTGCTAGGATCAAAGAATTAAAATACTTATTTAAATGTAGCATCTCACACTTTTGCGTGCTTACTGCTTAGTGAACTCTGTAACTCTATTGAATAATACAGCGAATGGATTATTGTAAACCACATGTTATTGTACCCATTCCCAAAGGGTACAAAGTCATGACCCCATCCTTGGAGGGATGAGAACTTCCAAAAGAGTCCCCCGAAGTACACAGGTGCACCTTTCCCTCTCAGTGTGTATAAACAACAGGAAACTGAGATTTGACTGTCTAGAGAGTTTCTGAGTTAAAATTGACCCACACACTTTAGATATGTACTTGTAGTTTTGGATTTTAGAACTATCTACTGAATATTTTGTGCTACCTGACTTAAAGAAAAATGATGCATTTTGTTAGCAGTAGCTGAACATGAATGAAATCCAAATCCATTTACATCTTCTTAGAGAATAGAACTGGCAGCTAGAAGATCTTTAAAAGTAACACGAGTTACTCTGGAAACATGGAAAACATAGCTGATATTGGGGGATTCGGTACTACTCCTTACTTAGCTATTCTAAGACACAGAAGCACAAACCAATCTGAAAATGTGGGTAGGATATAGATTTTAAAATGTATGAGAGAATATTAGCGACATTGAGGCAGCATTATTCCAGATCTAGTCATATCTAATTTCTGAGAGACAGATTACTTTGATGATAACTGCATGATTTTGTGTCAAAATTACTGAAAGAATAAAAGAAAGCTATACTTGGATTAATACTATGTAGGTATTAGGATGGAAGTTTATGTAATTTTGCATCTAAGATAAGTTTAATTATTTTGTTCTTAGGCAGAAGGGAGAGCGTCTAGATTGAAGTACCTGGGGTACTGCTGACCATGGCTGATTTAGTAGCACCTTCTAATCTTGAGAATTCTGGGCATCCTTGCACAAATGTTAATCTGAGCAGTAGAATTTTAGAGGAATGAGCAAAGAGTGTTGAGTGGAAAATAAATACTGGAAAAAGATTGATTGTCATTCCACAGAAATACTCTGCTTAACTAAGTTATTTTTACTTCCTTCACAATAGAAAAAAAGTAAATGTTTTTATAAAATCTAATGTGGTTATTAAGTATTTGGTTAACAAGTAAAGTATTCAGAGGCTTTTGTGATAAACTAGCCTAGTCCATTGTTTGAGAATTCAAACAGCTAGAGAGGGGGAAAAAACCCAAAAAACAAAAAACAAAACACTCACTTGTGCTGGGTTCCACCAAGCTATTATCTTCACACTTGGTTTCAGTTTCTGGCACAGAGTAGGCACTCAGGCAATGTTTGCTAAGGACCAGATGGACCTTCTTGTGTTCTCAGCCAACTCAGTTAGTTTGCTTTATTCCATGTGTGAGCCAGATGGCTGAACAGTTAACATGAATCTTTAGCTCTATAAACCAAAGTCACTTACATCATTTTCATTGTTTGCTGTATATCCCATTTCTCTTTTTACTTTGTAAGGTAAATATTCCAAAGTGTCAAGGTAATTTCTCTAATAATATGATATTGAGACAGATATTTTGAAGAAGATAAATATAGTAATATATCACGTGGATTCCTCCTCAATTTGTTCTGCATGGAGAAATGGGTGTGGCCATAGTGGAGGATACTTAGAAACCAGCAAAAGATGTACAAAAGACAGCAACATCAACTGGATTGCATATAGCATGGGTTTTCAGTGGACCAATGATGGTGCTGTAGTTTTCTCTGGAAGAATTATATCACTATTGAATTATGGAAATGGCATACAATTGTGGATTAATTGAAGAATAAAGAAGGCTTGACATCAAAACCTCAGATCCTGAGAACTCTCCTTTCTCAGCTTTCTTCAGGAACTAGAATCCTGCTTTCTATTTATTTGTACGGTCAGCCTCAAAGCAAGTTGGCTTGTGTGGATTAATGAGCTAGGGAAAATCAGGGACTACATCTCTAATAAAGAGTCTCAACTTAGGACACATTCATTTTTAAGTTTTTATAAGCGAGAAGGCTTGGCACTGAGATTTTCAGTCTTCATTTAGGAATGTCCTTAGATTAACTATGTTTCTCTTTTTATGTTCATAGAAGCTTTATTTGTTGTTTGTTTAAATTTAATTTTATTTGTAATTCATTTTTACACTCCATATTTGATTCCCTGCCCCCCTCCATCCACACTCCTATTTCAAGGCAGTTTCGCCATTTAGAATTACTTCCCATCATGGGCAAGAAGGTAGATTAAACAATCTTATATTATCTCAATTTCACTTCTGATGTGTAATTAGGAGCAGTAATTAGCATCATGGGATTCATGAGTCTAAGAGATTTTTATTTAGATTTTTTTCATGCTTTTTTATGCCAACAATTGTAAACTTCTCTAATATATTTAGGTACCACTATATTTTTTTATATTTTGTTTCCACTAAAAATAACTATAATAAGTTGTAAACTAGTTACAAGATTAAGTAGTACATCTAACACATTTATCTCAGTGGCTATAAAAATAATTAAAAAAATAAATAAAAGTTTATCCATCTAGAACACCTGCTGCTAGATATTGTTGTCTATACATGGCAAAGAAGCTACATCTATGAAATATGGCTATCTAAGTAAATCCTGAATACTGACAGTGCCACTGATATGCCAATATGGATGGTGGGAATTTCCCAAGGTCCCACCCTTAGATTAAAAGCTTCAGGAAATAATTGGCTACTAAGAGAGTGAGAATCAGTTTTCCTCAGGGGAAGAGCCCTCGATAAGTTATCTAATCTCAAGTAATTATTCTTAATCATACTTATATAAGAACAAAACTGAATGAAATCATTAGACTGTGTGTGTGTCTGTGTGTGTTTGTGTGTGCGCATGTGCATGTCTGTTGTTGGGCTCCTGGTCTTCTAAACTCTATATTAAATGGAAAACAATTTCTTCTCATCTTTGCTTTTAAAGGATGCTTATAATGTGCTAGGAATTAGAAGAACACAATTTAGAAAGGCAATATGTTTTGGAAATAATAGAAAACTATTGTATGGGGAGTGAAAACTCTATCTGGGAATGCAGCAAAGGTTTAAGAGAGAGAATTCATGGAACAAAATAGAGATGTCATGATGTCTACATACTGTTTGATGACATCAAAGAAAGTAGGCTTAGATATATTTTCAGATAGAAATATGTGGACAATTGTAGAATTCCCTACATTTATGCCTACTTGTTGCAAGTTCTGACATTTCCTGGAGAATTTTGCAGAGATAACACCAAAGCAGAAAAGAGTATTTGTGGAATTAGCTATGAGACTCTCAGAGTCAAGAGGGGTGGGCCATATACATGCAGTGCTCAGTCATTCTTCAAGTAAGTCATAATGGGAGACATTTTTTTGTTATAACTAGATGACAAGTTACATTGACTGACATAATTCTTTCTGTTGCTTTTAAAGCAAGGCACCTTAATATATATATATATAGCCATGACATTTTATAATTTGGTACGTTTGAATTGCTAATATGTTGCTAAGTATTTTGCATCTATGTTAATAAAGGCATTGCTATAATGCTATTATTTATATCTTGTCTTTCCTATCCACACTTTGTAAGTATTTTTAATCAAGAAGTCAGAACATAAGACATAGAATACTAGAATATGACATACAATCTTAGTTGTATAATGAAATGCTGAGAAGACTTGCTCATTTAAGAAGGTGGTTCAGAAAGACCTGCCTGCTATGCCCAGTTTCATACTATTCCTCAAAGTATAGTCAATATAATCTTTCTAAAGTGTAAAATGTATCCAAAAAGAACCAACAGACAAAACTAGTTATCAATAATGTACTTTTGTTTTAGACTTCTGTACTCTGTACTTTAAAGTCTCTTATGGAGAACACAGTCCATTCCATTCATTTTCCCTTTTCATAACAACTGGGGGGGGGAGAAGGAAGGGGGAGAGGGGAGAGAGGGAGAGAGGGAGAGAGAGAGAGAGAGGGGGAGAGAGAGAGAGACAGAGACAGAGACAGAGAGAGACAGAGAGAGACAGAGAGAGAGAGACAGAGAGGTCGCAAGGGGTGCTTTGGCTAATTGCCAAATAATCATTTAATTCTGTTCTTAACCAAGATTATTCTACACTACACTGATGCTGACTGTGATGGCCATTCTTGGTTGCTTGATGAATATACCTTGAAAAAGCTAACCTCAATTTAGAAAACACGTCATCAATTTGTCTGTGGATTTGTGTGTGGGATATTTTCTTGATTACTAATTAACATATGAGGGCCTAGCCCATTCCTGGACAGATGGTACTGGGAGTGTAAGGAAGATTACTGAGCAGAAACACAAAACAGTAAACTGAGCCAGAAACATCAGACACACACACACACACACACACACACACACACACACACACACACACACATTCTCTTCTACCTGCAGGTTCCAAATTTGAGGTTCTTGATGATGGAGCATAACTTTCCCCCCAAGTTACTTTTGGTCCTGATATTTATTAAAGCAACAAAAAGTGAACTAGAACAGTGGCTCATCATAGGGTGGAGATGGGATGAGAGGCTATCTTAGTATATATGTACTCCAATAATTTGTCACGATAAAATGAGAAAAGTTTTGTACTTTACGTATGTCTCACATAATTCCTGAAACAGCACATTCTCAACAAACAATATTGGTTGTTTGCTCCTATATTTTACCATCACAAACTTAGTACCATATATCATAGCTCCCATTGTAGTTTTGTTTTGTACTAGGAAATTCCTTAATTTATTCACCCATGTAATTTTAGTTTTTCACCATCGTATTGAAAATAAGTGATCACTAAATATAAACTGATAATACCATTGATATACAAACATTGAAGCTGCTTTTTATGGATTGTATTATTTCATTAGATATCTAGTGTTCTATGATTCACACTGAGAGAAGCGTAGCACCTATGATCTAGAAGGTGGTAGAAATCAGATGAGTTGGCAGTTTACAGATATGTGCCAGTTTATAACTATGGCATTACACGCTGTGTCTTTAGCAGCATGGGTGAAGTTCTCAGCAGCTGTATTGTGTATAGAAATGTGCTCTTAGGTGAAACACAAGGTTCTAGTGAACAAGAAATGCTAGACTATAATCCATGGATATGACACCTTCTTCAACTAGGAGATGCCCAGCACTCTGGGGCAGAACATAGAAGTACTGCAATGGTATCACCATCGTCATCATGATTATCACCACGACTACCACCACCATCTTCATCTTCATCATCCTTATCCCCTTGTTGCTGCTATTTGTTAGACAAAGCATTGATTTTAAATGCCTTTTTCTTTAACCTTCACAGTTATCCTCATTTTTCAGATAAGGACAATTAGGAGAGTAAAAGGATCCTTTTAGTTACACGTTACATTCAGAGACAGTGAATGTCCTAAAGGCTTCAGTCGGAATTGAGAATGTGGGTCCTTTTTCTAGTTATTTGCACTAAATTTCTATTATTAGGAGTGTAGGGGGGATGAAAGGTCTCCCGTTTGACCTCAGAGTAATCCTACATGTCTAGCTTTGGTACAAGGATGTCTAACTGTGAACCAGGCTACCAGTAATTAGCTTAGAAGGTCAGGGAGATGAACTGTGAGAAAGTAGGCAGTGCTGATCAGCAGTGACTCAAATACTGAGGTTTCTCACCTCGTGAAAAACGTTGAAACAGTATGTATTATTAGGGAAAGGACAGAACGGAATACATCTAACAATGTTTCAAGAGAAAATCTCATTGGATGAGAAAATAAGAAAATATTCTTTGCAAAGGGGTTTATTTGGAACATAGACAGGAAGGGATTTCAGAGCTATTCTGAAATTATGCAGCCCACCCAGGGATGCGACTGAGCCAGACATTTAATGGATAGTTGGAAGCTGAGACCCAGGGGTCAGGATAGGATTAATCCTCTTTCCCTGAGAGCCAAAGACTGACCCCACCCCCTCCTTCCTAGGAGCATAAAGTTTTGCTGCAGAGTCCAGTAGACAATTGGGCATCTGTCTAGTAGTCTAGTTTGTAATTGGAGCCTTTAAGACCATGGCTTGTTGACCCTTGAAATTTTACCCATTGACCTGGCATGATGAGCTATTATATTTGACTCTGGGAGTTAGAGTGGCCTTGTCCCTAAGAGCAGTGGAATGTCCCAGACGATTTTCCTTCTGATTACTTCCTCACATATTCCAATGCCCCCTAATTTTTCTCCTAGCTGCATTTCAGGATTGGTCTTAAGGTAGCTTTATAGTGTGAATCCAGCAACTTTGAACATTCTTCTTTCCCTTTGGAAGACGATCCTGATTATACAATTCAGTCACAGAGCACCCCAAACTGGCTGTGACTGTTTCTTATGGAGTTTACCTGTAAGGGTGTGTATGTTTCAGGTTGGGGCTGGGCACTGGGCTTCCTCATCCTCAGGCCTCCCAAAACTGTGAGTCTTCTCTCTGGGTATGGCAGAATGCTGCAAGTGTTGCTTCCTCATAAGAAAGCCAGGATGTTAAAACATCCATTTTCTTAAGCTTACTGTAGACAAATGGGTCTACAGAATCCAGAATGCATTAGAATCACCTGGTGGTCTTGTTTAAAAGCTTGAGACTGTTGGATCAAGGATCAGAGTTTCTAATTTCTTAGCACTATAGTAGACACCAAGAATTTTTATGTTTAATAAGTTCTCACATATACTGGGTTTTGCTTGATATAGAACTGCACAATGAAGTGCAAAAGACTGATGGGTCAGAGCAAAAAAGAGTTGCTTTGGACAAAGCACTGTGTAGATGCAGAGAGAAAATGAGAATAGGAGGGCAATGAATTCACTTCATCTCCTACAAGACAGGTTCCAGGAAGTGACACCCTAAGCTAGATAAATGAACATCATTCGAAGGTCTTAGCTCAAGCACAAGTTCCAAACAACTTTATGTTAAAATGTCTCTTCAATCACTTTCTCCTCTTCTGTTCTTCCCTCCTTCTCTTTTTCACTAACAAGCCCTCAGCTGATCTTCTGTTTTTTCTTGATTATGCTCTCCACACCATGATAGATGCTGTGATCTTTAGTCCAACCTTGATCTCCAGCTTATATTATTTCTAAGATGGCTAAAAATTAAACTAATTTATAGTAACTTTAAATGCAGTGCTTTTCATTCTGTCCTATGCCTTCCTCAATACTCACCCAGCATTGTTACTGGATCACATTCTTGAGGACTGGATGCTAAGTATTTCAGAAGAGTGCCTTCCCTTTGTATTAGCACAGTAGTAATCACAATCATTGTAATAACATGCCAAAATGTTGTATTCATCATCTATCAACTTCACAATACTTAAAAATTAGATATAGTCAACTTTACTTCTCAGACAAAAATGTGGAGGCTTTCAGAAGTTCAGAAAGTCATGCAAACTTATGCAGATAACATGAAACAAATTTGGGGTTTAAATCCAGGTATCTGAGTCAAGATAACACAATCCTAAAAACTTTCTCCACATGTTCAGCAGCAGATCTGGAAGTCTTTCATGTCCTGAGCAGACACAGTTTCCTGTACTCAGTCAGGCAGAGAGTAGAGCATCTTGCAGTCACCTATCTGATGCTCTATCTTCCACATTTCTAAGCCACTGCACAAACCAGTCCTTTGTCTAGGGTCCTGTGACCACCTATTCACGTATGTTGCCCTTTTTACAATAAATAATTAATGTTTTCTATTCCTAAACCCTTGTTATCTTTTCCTTCCTTTTCCATAGCATCTCCAATACTTCAATGTTGAAACTTATCACAGCGTTGCTTGTCAGACATGCTTTCTCCGTGCCATGGGACATTGAAGCATTTTTTTTAGGGGTAATCAGTTTAAATCTATATGTCTGGCATAGAAAATACAGAACAGATTGAGCATTTTTGGCTGCAAACAACCAAAATCCAAGCTCAGAATGGCTTAAATAAATAAAAAGAAATTAGTAGGTTCACATATCTAGAAATACAAGAGAAAAATCTTCATGGGTATTATAAAGCATGGCATTTAATATACACATATAAAATATTTAATATGTACTGCATGTGTAGCATTGAGCACATACCCAGTAAATAGGGGCTACCATTATCTTTGGATATATGTTTCACTTATCAACATCTAGATTACATAAATAAGGATTATTTGTAAAACTTGCCAAACTCTAGGCTGAGTTTTTCACATTAACTAGGAAGATATGTCTCAAAGGATGAGGACCACATACAAAAAGCACATGAAGTGTGGCTAAAGAACACTTTCTTATGTCCCTTTTTGTACCTTATGAATCAACTTGGGGACCTGAGAATCTGGGGAATAAGACAGCTTGATCAATGAACTCTGCAGGTAATTCCTAGTCATGTTTGTTCAATAACATTTTTATTAGTACAACATCAAAGGAATGATCCATGACAAAATATTAAAATTAAAATTCTGGTTTACAGGGAAAAAAATTCTATAGAAATTTTACCTTGTGTTTGGACCCAGCACCAGTCTTAGCCCAAGTAGACAAAATCAGTGGATTTTAGTCACAGCAATGGAGCTTTAGTTCCACGAAGAAGACAATTATTGAAATGATAAAGCATTAACTTTTTAACTTGTAACAAAATGACTGATTAATAGAGTAAGATATAGACACTTAAGATGTTTTCCCTGTTTTGTGTGTATTTTTCTCTGGTACAGACTTGTCACAGTGTTGTCTAGTGTCCAGAACCTTCTTTGGTGTATAGGCTGCCAAATCTGTCAACCTGATTTTCCTGCTCAGATAAACTTGTAGCTTTCACTGTCCTCAAGAATTTTCCTGTTACCATGGCTCATAGCTTTGCCTCCTTTCCTAACCCACAATGGAATTATAGGCTTACTCTATTATTTTTGGGAAAGGTTCTGGAAGCTCGCTGGTTTACTCAACACTTTCTGTTATAGGTAAGAAAATGGAAGCCTGGCCTGGTATGTGACTGCACAGTGTGTGAGGTATCAGTCATGGCAGTTCTCACTCCCTCAAGCCTTAGTATACCCATCCCCACAGTTCTCCAGAGCTAACAGAGCTGGACTCTGGCAGGTGAGGAGGTTTCCAGTTGTTTTATTGCTTACTGGATTGGGGGAACACTTCTTTAAGACACTTGAACTTCACTGTGATTTTAAAGGCTTTGCACACAAATTAAAGCCTGCTATATGTAACTTGGGTCACCTTTAAACTTTGTCTTTTACTTCTTTCTCTGGAAAATAGGCACCATTTACATCTCACAACTCCTGAGAGCATGAAGTGAGAGGGAAGAGAGACAGTTGATAGTCAAGGAACATAGATAATTATTCTCAGCCAACACTGGTGACAAAGACTTTACCTCTCTTGTATAGTTTCCTTGATTTTCTCCAGGGTTTGTCTCCAGGTACATGATCAAATCTCATTGTATTTTTCCCTCATGGTGGCTGGCCTCATGCTTTTTCTAAGTTAAACATTTAGTTCTTGTATTTAATAGTTGTCAAAGGATATCTAATTTTTTGTATATTCAAAGATTTCTTGTGCCAGAGAATCAGATGAAGTTTTTGAAGAAAGGTCTTACTTTGGGCAGAATCTTCAAAAGAGCACAACATATGGGCAAAGGCCCTAATTAAACACTTGTTGAAAGTAAATTAGTTAATTAAAGTTGACCACTACTTCCCACAGAGGGCAATCAGCACGAGGTCTGAGGAGAGTATGTACATCCTGTGGGGGCAGAAACAGGGCTGCTTCAAGGCAAAATCATGTCCTTTAATAAGTGCTTTTATGTGCCTCATCCTGCCCATGTTAGAAAATAAAAAGAGGCCAATATGTACATGAATAAATAAATAAGGAGAACAACAGATAATTAGTGACCAGCTATGTAGTCTTGAGGTGATACTCATGAGTATTGATTTTCTTTCTTTTCTTTCCTCTTTTCTTTCTTCCTCTCTTCCTTTCTCTCTCTCTCTCTCTCTCTCTCTCTCTCTCTCTCTCTCTCTCTCTCTCTCCCTCCTTCCTTCCTTCTCTCTCTCTTTTCTTTCTTACCTTCTTTTCCTTCTTTATTTCTTGTCTGCAAGCATTAAATGAGTTTTTGAGAATTAAATTCCCAAGGATTAGTTGTTACAATTTCTAAAGACATTTCAATTCACCACTGAATCCCTTACTAGGAATAACAGAGAAAATAACAGGAATATGTCATGAATCACTGGAGTTTGCCTACCATTTGATGGAGTAGATGGAATTTCTGAGTATTTTGTTTTGGGAGATGAATTTGCTCCACTGGCACAATAACAATTTTCTTCATGTAAAAGTCAGGGGCCCAGTTCAGATAAAATGCATACTAACCTAAGCTGTCATTCATTTGGTCTTCACAGCAAGTTCTGGCCATTTCTGAGGTTTGTAGATTTATATTGATTTTCATCTGGGTATGAAGCCTGGGTTTTGGCTAACACCAACAGTGGAAATACCATGAAAAAAAAAAAAAAAGAAAAGAAAAGAAAAGAAAAGAAAAGAAAAGAAAAGAAAACCTTAAAACATTTTGGACTTGACCAAACCTGTTGTTTCATGAATTTTTTTTTGACATTTAAGCTATTCAGAGAACAAGTTTTAAAAAATGCTGATTTGAGTTATAACTTTTCCTCTTGTGTTTTCCTTTCTTGATTTATGTAGTTCTGAGGGTCTCAGAAACTCACGGGCTTTGCAAACACTCTTCTTTGAGCTCTCTATCTCCAGCCCTTGCTTTCTGTCCTCCAATGGGAGGTAGCTTGGAGAAGGGAGAGCCTCAAAGCTGAGAGAGAGAGAGACCATACAGGTAGTTACAGAATGCGAACTATTTGATTTTTTTTTCTGGTCTAGTCAGGTGGTCTCTCTTTAATAGAGGCCCCAGAGTTACCGAGCATGGAAATTTTGATACCCTTAATATTCAACTTTACTGTTCTACTGAGGATATTTCTTTTGTTCTTATCTTTTCCTCTCTTCCATTTTTCCCACCTCACTTTCTTCCCTTAGTTCTTTTTTCTTTTCATGAAAATCTTTATAGAGATCTCTTAGCTCAAGTGCAAATAATAATTCACATTAAGGACTAGCCTGGCTAACCATTAATGTTGAATGTGCTATATTTTACATGGAGTGCCAGATTAATGATGCTCTAGAATAAATAAGACTATATCCTGAAGAAATGGATGGCCAGGTGAGTAAGGAATTGAGAGGGTAATGCATGGCTGGCGTTCCCTTACCTGGATGGCTGGAGTGGTTTTGACCAGGGCTGCACATTTTCTGCTCATCAGAACATGAGACTCCGTTTCGTTTCAGTTCCTTTTCACATACCCCAGCCACAGAACCTCATGTCTGAAACCGCAAATGCTATTTGTACTGAGTACAGTCCATGGCTTCTGAAACACAGCTATTTCCCTGGCATCTTTTCAGCAGTGTGTTCTTCTGTTAGCAAGCAATTCTTCCATTAGGGGTGGAAAATGCAAATGTGCTTCCTCTTAGTTTTCTAAGTCAAATGTAAAGAAACTTCAAGAGTCAAAGACAGATTTTATTTTTGTCTCATCCCTTAACCCTCAGTCACTACAGCAACCAGGCTAAAACTACATTTCAGAAGAAGAACCCTCCCTTTTTAATGATATTCAGGAGAAAAGATGAATGGAATTCTTTGTTGTGATTAAAACGTCAGCATTTGTATTGTAAAGTGTTAAATGCTCACTCAGATTATTCATCGTAATTTTCATAGATTACTATAAAATATCTGAATCATATCTATGTACTACTCCTTACCCCAGAGGCCCCGTGTTTCACAATATGTCTCCCTCCAGGTTACAAATTTTATTTTATTTTAAACTCACTTTAAACTTACATTTTCCTCAGGCAACACAGCATGGATAATTAGTTCTTCTCTATTGTTTTGTTAGAATTATAGCCTTCAGTGTCTTCCTTTGTGTAGTTCTTTGGGCCTTTGATATTGAGGATATTGCTGAAGTCTGAGAGAGGGCTCATCAGTTAGCTTTAGAGCTGAGGTGCATTTTTGTGGACTCCGGGATCAACTTCTGGATGCTTGAGGTACATCCTAAGTTTTGTGAAGTTGAAAGACATGGTACTTTTAGGATTGAGTTTCCTACTGGGTGCTAGCTGGGATCTTAGAATAAGAGACTGTGATAATCTCTGAATAATGGTAGGCATGTAAGCATTGTGACTCAGGTCCAGAAACTCCTTCATCTGCATGGAAAGCCAAGTGTGTGCACTGAGATACACGTGGTTCAGAGCAATGGTCTGTCATATCTATGACTTGAATGGCACTGTCACACTGGAGAAATTTCCTCATATGAAATTATGAATATTGTAAGATTTGTTTTCCAAATTTATTATGCACTCTCATTGCTTTAGCAATGGATATTTCTTCTTCTCCCCTGCCTGTTGAGTTGTTCTAGAACCTCATGTATTTATGATATAACCATTAGATTTGTCCCATGACTATCATGATCTTGATCTGAGTAATATGACCGAGTTTTAAAGAATGTTCCATGAAAATGGTGTCTGAGACATAATTATATACAGAACGTGACTAGGATATATTCCATGTGTACTTATCACACAGAGGTGCTCAATAATTACGTATTACCTTTGCTTTATTTCTCTGAGTGAGGTTAACATTGTATCTCCCTGTTAGCCTTACTAGCCTTCCCTATTAGTACTTTACTAATGATAGTAAAGTACTATGATAAAAACTAATACATTCAACCTATTGTAGATGTTCTCAAATTTCATCCCAAGTAGAGATTGCTTAATGGATCTGAAATGCATATTTTCTGGCTTTATACTCTTTAAGTCTCTTGTTCTGCAGGATTGGGTAGCGTTAAGTGTCTGCATCTTTAAAAATGTATGATATATTTTAATGTAGGTGGTTACTAAACTACAGTTAGAAAAGACCTAGCCTAATAGCACTCAAAAATATTTATGTGCAATGAGTAGATTTTTGAAGATCACTTTGCAATAATCCTCAGTGACATTAGAATTTGAAAATACTAAGAATATACTTGGTATAAAATTAACTGTAATATTTTCAGGGAAAGTGACCATCAGCTATTATCACTGTTCATGTTCTTTCAAAGGTGTGTGAGTGTGTGTATGTGTGTGTGTGCATGCACACATGAGATAACCAGAGACAGAGATAGAGAAAGAAATACCCATTGATTCTGTACTATCAAAGTAGCAAACACTTATTAAACTCCAATAACTGTCATACCACTGTGAATGTGCTTCATGTCGTTTATCTTTTCTAATGCACATATAACCATAAGTGGATAATTCTCTCACTATTCTCATATAACATTTGAAGAAACTAAGCTACAAAAAGTTAAGTGATTCCTTTAGCTTCATAAACTTTGTAAGTTGTTAACACTTCAAACTGTTGTTGGTTTTGGATAAAGTAAGACTTGCATTTAACTAAGTAGGTATAAAAATGCAGGGATCCATCCCATAATCAGCTTCTAAACGCTGACACCATTGCATACACTAGCAAGATTTTGCTGAAAGGGCCCAAATATAGCTGTCTTTTGTGAGACAATGCCGGGGCCTAGCAAACACAGGAGTGGATGTTCACAGTCAGCTATTGGATGTATCACAGGGCTCCCAATGGAGGAGCTAGAGAAAGTACCCAAGGAGCTAAAGGGATCTGCAACCCTATTGTTGGAACAACATGATGTACTAACCAGAACCCCGGAGCTCTTGTCTCTAGCTGCATATGTATCGAAAGATGGCCTAGTCGGCCATCAATGGAAAGAGAGGCCCATTGGACTTGCAAACTTTATATGCCCCAATATAGGGGAATGCCAGGGCCAAAAGAATGGGAATGGGTGGGTAGGGAAGTGGGGGCGCTATGGGGGACTTTTGGGATAGCATTGGAAATGTAATTGAGGAAAATATGTAATAAAAATATTAAAAATCAAAAAAAAAACTTCAACTGAAAATGAATGATATCCATGAAATAAATCCAAGTCTTTGGGTTCTCTGAAAAAAAAAATAATTCAAGATCAAAGTTCAAGAAAATTTGTGAGTTCCTGAATGTCATATTAACGAAAATTTCCAGTATTAATTTCATAAATAACATCAGTATACTCTTTTACTGTGTAGTTTCTAGAATAATTTTGAGAGTTTTTATAAAGGAATTGAGGGGCAATAGAAGTTTTGGGTTACTTGGTATTATCACAGAGGGGATTCTAATTGAAATTACTCCAGACCTCTGATGTGATTCCAGAAACCACAGATAGAGTGAACTTTCTGTTGCAACTAAGGCTCAAGGACCCCACAAGCAGAGTCACGGTGATTGACATAAGCCTTTTCCACCTTCATACTTCATGACCTGGGAAACGTTCCATTCAACATTCAAAATGGACCACCAAAATTACTGGTTCATTCATTTATTTATTTCAAAGACTTTGATTCACTGAGCATTAACTGAATATGCTGGTTGGTTTTATTTGTCAATGTGACACCACCAAGAATCAGCAGGGAAGGGGTCTTAGTTGAGGGATTGACTAGATCAGAGGGGCCTATGGTCAAGTCTGTGGGGAGTTATTTTGATTGTTAATTGACGCATCCCACTCTGAATGGCACCATTCTCTAGGAAGTATATGAGTTGAAGGAGCAACCTGAATGAAAGCAAGGATATTTTATCACAAACAAAAAAGAAACTAGAACAATAAAACCCAACTCTGGGGTGCCAATTCTGATAGCTTTTTAATTATATGCTTTCTCCTTCTATCCTATGAAGATGCCGTTGTATTGCTCTTGGAGATTTAATGTATATAATAACCTTCCATGATTAAGCAATTGCTAGGAAGGGGTAGAATTAAAATGCGAGTTCAAGTTTATGTTTGAAGTCCGCATCAAGCCATCTGAAAAGCGATTTCTGGATTCAGTAGTTTGTGGGTTTTATAAGCCAGAACTTGCAAACCACAAAAATTTTAGCAAGAATATATTCCTCACTTCCTTTTGCCAATTCCTATAATCAATAGGACAGTGCCTATGGGAGGAAAATGGTAAAAGTTATACTCAATCAACAGACCATTCTAAATGGTATTATATATTATATGCCAGGCATTCTGTTAGGTACTGTAGTTCGTACCTGTAGCTGTGACATTAACACAGGGAAAATACACTAAGAAAATATAGTTTGTGTAGATGTTATGTAGGAGAGAAAATGTTGTAAAATTCATTTACACCGAGATCAAAACTAGCCAGGACAATGTTATTCCAAAAACAAACAAACAAACAAACAAACAAACAAAAAAAACTGCCTGGGAATTTAGAGGTAACCACATTAAATAAAAGTAAGAAGTAACATTCTTCAGAGAGATTCTCTTCTTTATTATTTGTCACTTTTCTGTTCCAGTAGATTTCAGGAAAAAATGTTTTGCTTGTGATGGGATCATATTTACTGTAGTACTTGTGTATATGTGTTCCCCATCAGAGTTTTATACAAAGAAGATCTAGGAATCAAACAAAGGAAACCTGGGGACTTTTATACACATTTCCTTGCAAACCAAACATTGGCAAGCACTTCAAATGAACCACTTCTACCTTTAAGAAAACCTCAACATTTAATTTAATTTTTATTTTGCTTTTGAGGTCTATAAATCTTCCTTGTACATTTTTCACATAATGCAGATTAATTCTCTTGATATTAAAGGAAGCATACAAATTATGCTGGCCCACTAAATGCACAAATCAGAACAAGATGGAGGAGTGGCCAAGGCTCAGAGTTTCCATTCTTTTCCAAAGGAAACCAAATAAGAAAAATAATACATCCAATGGGCAGAGTTCTGATTACAATCCTGGAAAGAAGGATACAATAAGATATTTCACAGAAATTTTCTTTTGAGACCTTAAGTTCCAAGTGGATACTGAAGGTTATATGGAGTACAACGTGCCACCATTCTTCCTGATCTATTCAGGGTTATCAGTGAGTCCCTGGAGGGTTAGCACACACTCCTGAAGACAGTAGATAAACAAGGTTAGGAACCAGGCTCATTAGTTATCTGGTTAATATAGACTTTCCTCTTTGTAAAATTAGATGATCACAAAATTTATTTAAGTTCTCCAAAGACTCATCTTTTACCTTTCAGTATGCTATTCAGCATAACCGGGATGGGTGGAGCATTTTAGGTAACTGGTTAGGAGGTGAGAGCTCTGTCTTACAAGCAGTAAGATGTGTAAAAGCAAAACTAAACCCTGTGCATTAGAATCATGTGGGTAACTTTTGAGGGAAAAATCATTTAATCTTGTGTCCCAGTCTCAGGAACTTTGGATTAGTAGACAATATAGCATCTAGGCAGGGACAGTGCCTGAACTCTTTCATGTAGTAATTCTAGTGGACAGGCCTGTGTGATAGACACTGTGTTGTATGAATTTAGAAAGTTCTCAACAGTCTTGGCTTGAGTCAAATGAAATGATTTCTAAGGTATCCCATTTCAAAATGACAGAAAGATAATCATCATACATGTGGGCATAGTTTGGTAATTTCATGTATATTCCATCGTTTTTAAAATGTGTATATGTGTGTGTGTTACACATGTGCACACATTTGAACATAGATACCTATATCAGTGTCTTCCTTTATTGCTTTCTTCCTTACAATTTGGAGACCAAGTCTGTCACTGAATGAATTTCTATTCCCCATACTGTGATTATAAGAACATGACACCATACCTTGTTGTCCTTTTGAATTAGGTGATGCGTATTCAATCTGCAAACATTATGCTTGGTCAGCAAGTATTTTATACATTAAGCTATCTCTCTAGCCCAATCTATTCCATCTTTAATGAGTACTTCTCACTAACTAATGGCACCATTAAAATAACATGCATACTGTGTGATTTTCAAGGTCTATCTTTCTATGAGGTTATAATAGAGAAAATGGAAGTATTTCGTTATGGAGTAGTTGTTCATTATAGGTGTAATAAAATTCAATAAGAAAAACAAAACTAAGCCCTAGACATTAGTATCATATGGGTAGCTTTGGGGAAAAAATGTGTCAAAATGCCAGGTGTGGTGACATACACTTATAATCCCAGTTTCAAGGAAGTAGAACATAAAAAGAACCTATGTGGAGTGCTGGTCAGCCAGCATAGTACAGTTGTTGATCTTATGGACAATTAGAGAATCTGCCTCAAAGAAAGTGAATGCTGTCCTTGCAGATGGCACATGAGATTGTCCTCTGGTCTCCAAATTCCCAAGCCCATATGCACCCCCCCATGTGTTAAGTACCTCTGCATCATTGAACATATGCATTAAAATGTTCCAGATTCCAGATATTGATAAAATGGAACTTAAGCAAATGAGATGAGGAGGTTTAACTAGAGAGAAGCCTATGACAAGTTTCAATGTTTTCTTGTCCATTGGTAAGCCTTTGAAATCATTAAAAAAGAGAATTTATCTTAAACATAACCTGGGCATCTATATCTTCACATTTAAGCATGCAAATCTTGTACATTAATTCATTAAAGGTTTATTTTTAATTTTATTGGCAATAGGAAGAAAACTTTGTAAGACTTTGGGGTCGGGGGGCCCAAACACCACACATTTACCCTAAGGCATTTCCCTCCAGCCCTTTGCCTTCTCTCCAAAAGATGTAAGATAAGAACTGCCAAATTTCTCTTTTCCAATTTGTTTAGTTTGTTTAATTTAATATCCAATATACTTACTTAATTTAATATATCTAATGATTTAAAGAACATATTTATTTTCATAATGGTAATTGTTAATAAGAAAAATGAAATAGTACATTTTTTTTTCTTGCCTCTTTTGAATCATGGTTTAAAGGCAACTGTTCTTCCCTGGAGAATCACATATTTTCTTTTAGCTTTGCATATATATTTTCAGAATTGTTCTTATGTGGAATGAGATACACTTATCAAGAACATTGAAAAAGGACAAAAGATATAAAAGTATGTATGTATGGGCATTAGTATAGAAATGGAATCTAATTGGAATTTTAAGATCAGGAGAGTTGACTCTGTGCTTCTTAGATTGGAAATAGAAGTTTTCAAAAATGACTTATTTCAAACTGCACACATCATCCTTAGTCAGCATTTATTTTACCCACAAAGCCATCTCTCCAGCCTCATCTATTCCATTTATTCCATCTTTAATGAGTATTTCTTATTAAATAATGGCACTATTAAAATATCATGCCTAATGCGTGGTTTCTAGTACCTCAGAGACATTCTTTAGTAATACGATCTAGCAAGCACCAGCACCCTGTCATAGACACAAGCCCAGGCTTAGATATGACCTCTTTCATGCTAAATGATGAAATTAATTGAAATTTATGTGACTGATTGCTCAATACTTTCTGGGCCAAGCATTAGAACATGGATCCAGTAGTTCTCACTCATGGACAACTGAATCCAAGGGTATTGCTAAGTCCCATGGAAACTGTTCTGCCTAATACATACCTGTGGTAAACTGTAACATATGAATTATAAGAATTTAACACTAGCAATTAATAATAAAACATTCCAGCAACACTAAAAATTTGCTGTGAATATTCCTTCTGTCTCTTATAATACTTTATTGGGCTA
Source organism: Mus caroli (assembly GCF_978045245.1). Lineage (NCBI taxonomy): Eukaryota > Metazoa > Chordata > Mammalia > Rodentia > Muridae > Mus > Mus caroli. The sequence continues at coordinate 61,520,459 of NW_028227271.1, forward strand.
CATCGGGTTTTTGAACCATGGTTGATCATGGGGATTGAAGACAAGCTTCTAATCTAAGCCATGTTGTCTTCCAGTTTTCCCATTATCTTTTATCTCTGTCTGTCCAAACTGCCTTTTTCATCTAGGTCTTTTTTGTGACTAAAAATGTACACACAGCAATTACATGTCTTCATTGAGAATATCTAAATAAATGAATTTCTATAATAAGAATATTTTCAGAGATGGTTTGATGGTTAAGGTGCTTGCCCTGTAAGCAAGAGGATCTAAATTCAGATGCCTGGACCCAATGCAAAGGCTGAAAAATCATCTGTCATTGACACCCCAGAATGTAGAAACAGGGATCATCTGAGCAAGCTAGCTACTGTGATGAGGCATATCAATGAATTCTGGGACTGAATGATACCCTGATGCATAGAATAAGGCTGAAGAGTGATGGAAAAATAGTCCTGATCTTCATATTGAGCTCTCTTGCCATACATGCAAACACACACAAATACATGCACTGTATATATAGACACATCAAAAGAAGAGAAAACAAAAACCAAAGGAAAAATTATTTTCTTTCATATTTTCAAAAGAGGATGAAGAACTTCATTAACTAGCATAGGGCTTTAGTATATGTTTGTGAAATGTAATAACTTATGAGGATGGATTGGGAGATAATTCCAAGGTACTGAAGATTTATAGCCTTGGAAAATACAGCAGGGGAATGTCCAAAGAGGTGAGAGGTGAGTAGTGTTTAGGCCAATTATGCCTTAAGAATGAGAAATCTAATTACATTTAGCCACATTCTGAACAGGAACGAAAATTGCCTGTCAGTATTATGAGTTTGTGCTAAATGAATGCAGATCTCAAAATGGGATAGATTGAAGGCATTTTGTCTTATAGGGACTTCAATTTACAAATACCTCAATAAGTGGCTTGCTTTGTTTGATCAAAGCTATCTTTTGTGCTTATTCTCTAGCAATTTATGTTGCTGCAGCAAATATTGCCAACAATCTGAGCCCCACTTTGTGGGTCCAAAGTGTAGCTGTGCAAACAGTACCATTATACTGCAGGGTAGCACTTTCCATTGACTTCTGAAGGTAGGGCATTAAAGCTGTACCTTCCTCTTGCCCATACTTCACTCTTTACAACAATCAGTCTGCTGGACCAGTTCTATCCTGGAACAGGTAAATATTGCAATCCCTCCAGTCTAAAAAGCCAAAAGCATTATATGATAAGGGAAAGCAACAACGCTCACACTCAGAGAAGTCCCAGGCCAAGAGGAGATTTTGGCAATGGGAAAGTTGTTACCTTGGAAAACATTAGAATTTCCAAGAAACAGTTTAAATGCAATTTAAAGAAAATGGGTATGTTCTCTAATCTAGACATAAAGAAAGAATTGTAACCAGTGTTAAATACTGTGGATGAGGCATAAAGGGATCCACAAAAAAATATTGCTGCCATTCCCCTCCCCCAGTGAATATCCCTGGTGATGGTGCTGTGCTTTGCTTTCTCAATTGGTTATATTAAGTTCATTTTGCTCCACAAAATTTCTAGTGTTCAATAAACATGTAAGCAATTGGCAGAATGAATAATTTTTTTCTAAACATTTACATTTGTGTCAGCATCAAGACATCTTTTGCATCATTTGTGGTTTCTGCTAAATGACTCAGACATCCCCCACTCTAGGGGATATATTATGTTCATTAACTCCTTCACAATTTGGTCCACTTGATCTCTAGATTCTCTTCAGGCAGTGAAACCTACCCTTCCTTCCTAGGAGGAGTTGAAAGATATCAAAGTCTGGCTAACGGAGCAGTGAGGCATGACTCACGGATCCATGTTTGTTGTTTTTGTTTTTATTTTTTTAGTGCCAGGGGTAAAACAATGGGTTTTAGGCATGCTAAGGAAGTGCTATACCACTAAGCTGCATTTTACAACTCTACTATTAGTATCTCCTGGATCTTGTGTGATATCTCAGGTAACATGGTCCCCATCTCCATTTTCTCAATAAACATTCAAGATGATACCTTTTTCTGGCTAGAACTCAATTTCTTTGTCCCCTTGTCCTTTAGTCGAGCCAAAACAGCTGCTTTAAGTCTTCCATGATTTTAATTTCCTAGTGTTATGAACCTTAACTTGGTCAATACCTGCACCAAGTGTTTCCTGTTATTAGCACCTCAGGAAATCTACGATAAGGTCCATTCTGTAAAATTCTGTCATTTGCCTGAGATCTCTCTGTCAGCTGCGTCCTAAGTATGAAGACTGATCATTTCTGAGCATCAGGCTTCAGGTGATTTTGCTATCAGCCCAGAAGTGTGTCTTCTGACAGTTTAGAAATCACAAAAGAAGTGTGAGGAGATAGCCCAGTCAGTAAAGCACTTATCACATGAGCATAAGGACTTGAGTTTAGACACGGAGCACCCAACTGAGCATAGGGTAGCAATAGGGGAGAAACAGAGAAGTGAATCCCTGCTACTTGCTGAATACCAGTTTAGCCAGTCAGGAAGCTCCAGGTTTGGTGAGAGACTCAGTCTTAAAAAATAAGGTCCAGAATAACTGTGGAAAACAGCAACATTCAATTCTGTTTTCCTTCATGTGCTCACATGAACACACACACACACACACACAAATAAGGAAAAATAGGTCTTTATTTTCACTCTCCCAAATGGGCTTTTGGATCATTATCAGCATGTTAAGAGACTGATTTGCAAGGCCCATATTTATGTCATAGAATGAGAAAAAAATAGAACAGAAATTAGTCAGAGAATGAATGATGTAATATCCGTAGTGAGTGAGGAACAAATGCCACAGCCTGGAATTTAAGGAGGAAGTGTTTCCTGGTGAACACATGACCAACAGGCAAAAGTTGACATTTCAAAGGCTACTTGAACATAGAAGCAGTTAGTGGCCCAAAAAGAAGAAACCTATCATTCAGTCAGTTTGATATATCAGTGTAACATCAGACTATCCCCCACCAATTTTTTTTTATCACTTCTAGCATTTAAAATATAGGTTCTCAGTACATATCAAAGAAAGGAAAAAGAGTATAAATTGAAAAGAAAAGTGTATTTTTTATTTTTCCCGTGAATATATAATACTTGCATAAGTAAGAAGACATTATACACATTTTATCTCATCTAAGCACAATTTAAATTAAAATACAGACTATCCTTCAAATTCTGACAATATAGCTCAGATTATACTCTACATGAACACACATCCTGTGAACCAACACATTCACCTTATAAGCTATATAGTGTTTCCAGATCTGGATAGTTCCATCGAACAATATGTTTTAGATTATTAATCCAAAAAATTACAGAAAAGAACAGATGTTATGTGCCTGCAGATGAGATGAGCCAAGGGCCTGTATGCATGAGTTGAACTTCTCAGCCTGCCTCTGAGAAGATTTAATGCTTACATAGGGAAGGTAGATGCTTTTGATGAGGAAGGGTGGGGGATTTGAGTTACAGAGCAGAGTGAGGGGTGTGGTCAGAGTGAGAATGTGGTCAGAATAATGGGTGTGGTCAGAGTGATGGGTGTAGTCAGGGTGAGGGTGTACTCAGAGTGATGGATGTGGTCAGAGTAATGGGTGTCGTCAGTTCGGTTGCCTTTTCATTTTCCTGAAGCTTGAAGGTGGGTATGAGTTCATTCTTCTAGACATAAAGGATAGAGTCCTTCTTACATCAGTAGAGAATAAGAACAGGTTAAGTACCAGATTTCCTTAGATTATTTGTGTGAGTCACAGCCTTGCTATGCAGCCAGGATAGCCTAGAAGTCAGGTTGTAACACCATGTCTGGGCAGGATTTTCTTTTAAGTTATGACTGAATTGATGTTGTATGAGATAAACCAAGAATAGATTTCATTATAGATAAAAAACAATATCTCTGTTTCAGTCACCCAAACATTAAAATCTTTTAGGCAACTTGTAAAGAACTTGTCTACAGCATTGTTTAAGCCTCTGGAAGATGAGTCTTACACTGAAAGAAGCTGAAAGATCTTTCTGTGTTTCAGTACCCTACATTAGTAGATAGGCATTTACTGAGGTGTAACCACAGCTGTAGCCTCAGCTACAGACGGAGTGTTCTGTGTTGGCTATGAGCAGTAGGTATGGGTTGAGAATCACAAGGATATAGCAGCTGGCCGGGGCAGGAAATAGTCACTGTTTTTCCTCGTTTCTCCATGTCTTCAAATAAGAGTTTCATTTTCTGTATTTTATCTCAGGCCACCTTTTGACTAGAAACTACATCTAAAATGCATGTCCTAGAACAAGAAGGGATGGCTGTCAGAGTGGGGATTCCATCTTCATCTGGAAATCCAAGAAAGACTGTAAGTGGCTTCAGAAGGAGCTACGTTACAGATGAAGTTAAGAACGTTATTTTGTAAGGTTATAAAAATGGATGTTTTATCAGGAAGTGAGATGGTGCTAGCGGGAAAGGTGTTGTCACTTGTAGCAGATCTCCTCTATTGGATCTTGTATCATGGTAAAGATTTCGAAGAAGGGCACTGGAATCACTTTCACCCTGCTACCCTCTGCATCCGTAAGCCCCCTACCTCTCTCACTGTGTGTGTGAGTGAGTTAGTGTGTGTGTGTGTGTGTGTGTGTGTGTGTGTGTGTGTGTGGTGAAGGCCAACTGTAAAAAGTTATCGGTAAAACCAGGGAAGACATTACTCTAAATCCAAAGTAATCAGGGAATGACTTCTTTCATGGTCAGTTTCAAGTTTTTAAAGCAGCGGGCTGGTCATTTGACAATTGTAGCTCTTCCTTTTGTCTTCATGGAAGTAAAAGAAATCTCAATTCTATGGGCTGAAGCTCAGGTCTGGGCTTTAAAACAGCTTGTATGAGTTCTGGATGTCTTGAGTTCACCTCAAATTTGCCTCACAGATCTTTCTTGAACCATTTTATTAAAGGGAAACAGTTCATGGTTTATATCACCTCATGAAAAATGCAATTTTAAAAGTTGCTTGGGATGTATGTTTATATTTGCTCCTCTTGCTGTCTAGCTTTGACGTGATTTTGGTGAGTCTATCATGGACAAAAATGATATATTTAATTTGGCCTAAGTTGCTGTTGTTACTGAACTTATTCCAAAACTTGAGGGTGACTGGGAATCAGGGTAACAACATGGTAGCCAAGTCAGGATGATACAGAATGGCCTGTAAGAAGAGATGGTACTTGAGCTGAACTTGAATGGTCTACCAGAGGCTATGTGCTGAGACAGTCTTCTCAAGAGCATATCTAAGATGATGGAGAGAAAGGGACAAAGGTGTTGAGCTAGGAATAAGTTGAGGGTGATAGACAGATAAGGCAAGTATGTGTGAGCAAGGAAGATGAGGTTAAAAGATTGGGCCGAAGGTGTGTGAAGGACTATGCAGGTTATGGTAAAGAAACTATATCTTAGAGCTAGTGTTGTAGATCAGTGGTAGAGTACTTGACTAGCATGTCTAAAGTCCTATGTTCAAACTCTAGCCAATTTAAAATGGAAAAATATCAACTAGATTTTACTCTAAGAAAAATACTTTAAGTAAATAGGTTAATAGATCTGTGCTTATGAAAGATGACTTTGGCTACAGTGAGTGAAAGGTAAGCTTTCTAAAGTGATTAGCTAATACACTTAAAACTCTTAAAGACACTGCTGGTCTATGGTGGTTTCAGTGAAAAATCTCTCCCATAAGCTCATGAACTTAAACACTTGGGCCTCAGCTAGTGGCTCTTTTTGATGAGGTTATGAAACTCAAGCATGGTCTCATCGCATGTCACCACAAAATAAAGATACTCATTGCACAACGAGATTGCATGAGAAGGAACACATTCACATGTCTTTTAATAAAATTCACTATTACTTATATTTAATCATTATTGTTGTTTTTAAAACGAAATCCCAAACATTTGGTTTTACCAAATGAAGACTCAGGGTGCTTTGATGAAAGCCTGCTAGTTCAGAGAGGCAGAGAAAAAAACCAAGCTAACCTTCTTCTACCCAGAAGGGGAAAATACCCAAACCAAACCAAACCACCACCATTACCACCAACCACCACCACCACCAACAACAGTTCTTTTCCATACTGCCTTTAAAACCCTCCAAGCCAAATGTCCCTCCTTTCTACTTCCTGTGCATCTCTTTATCTGTTCTCCTGATTTCTTCTCACATTTAGTGCTTCTCTCCCCGACCCCTATGTCAACTGATTATTCGCTCTGCCTCTTGACGTATGGTTGACTTTATTCAATCTTCTTTACAATAAGCTCTTTGATTAAAGGTGTGTTCTTGGGCTGAGCCACACCACACCTAGAGATTTTTCCAGTGTACAATCTGGAGGATCACAGTATGATCAGATATCTTGCTACATTGTTCTCTTCTCTAGCCCCTTATAGCTCTCATCTTCCTTCCTCTCTATGTAGGCCTTTTCCAACTTGTAACAAATTGCTTGTTTCAGGAACTAGAGTTGCCAAAATTAAAACTAACAACTAGACTTTCAAGCCATAAACATTATTTCATACTGTTTTTTTTTTTTTTTTTTGTAGCTCTTAGATCTGGACACATAGCAAACTGAACAATCTGTTGCAGAGTTTAACTGGTGAAATTGTTAGAACAATTGTATAGTTGAGAACTATCAATAGGCATGTCTTCGTGGTAAGCATGTAATGTACATGATCAAATTACACATTTAAAACAACCATATGAAATATTAATGTATGTATTTTAAAAATAGAATTAAAATTACAAAACATTAATAATGCACTCTTGGGAAGGTACAAGTCACAATTCAGATCCTGATCTGACTTACAACTAGGATTGCTTCCCCTACCATGCCACATTGTCCCCTAATTACATTCATGCCTATGATAACCTAATTACCCAGCATTGCACATAACCACAGATGTCTACATTTACCTTAATAGACATGAATAATTTGTGTCCTATTTATTGAATTATCAGAAGTTCCAAGCTGAAAATTTTGCGTATTGTCATAGCGGACATGTTCTCAGCATCAATGTCACTGTGAAACAATGAAAGAAAGAAAAACCTGCCAGGACAGAATTAGAGTAATCATTGAAATCATTAGAAGCATTAGCAGTTTATTCTGAGCCATATCAAGGAGAGTCACAGCCTGCAAGCTGAGCAGACAGAACTGTATCCTCTATAATCATATTAGGGATGGTGAGGAATTGCACATTTATTGCATTATACTTTGAGATCATGTACAACATTTAAGCAAGGGAAGATCTGTTTTTTTTTGAATGATATTAGTTTCAAGTTAAATTCAATTTTTGAAAAGCAAACAATGCACAGTGTATTTAAACCCCAGTTAAAATGAAATCTTCACTTTGTACCTAACAATATATTTTCATTGGAAATTCAAAAATCTAACCCCCCACTACTCCAGCCTAAAAACTGATCTCAATTCAGTGGTGGCTCTGATGCTCAGCTCTTTAATTTGGACTTTGCTGACAGCTGATTTCAATTTTTGTCTGTTTATGGAAGAAAATTAAAAGAACACACTCCTATGATCCAGTGGTTCTTTGTGGTGGAGTGAGTCCTGTTCAGCCCTAAATGAAAACCCAGACACTTGTCACTAGAACTAATCCTTATGTAAACATGATTGCATTATAGGCAGAGCCCAGAGAGGCTGCAAGACACAAATGGAAGTATGCCACTTTCCTGGGCACTTTAGGGTCAATGTCTTTGTTATTGCAATTTCTACATAATGAGTTTACAATAATCCTCAAGGGACCCAGGAGCTTCAACTGATTGGCTTTGGGTATATGCCTATGGAAGAGTCAGAATTTTTAGTGTGTGTAAGAACATCTTCTGGGATGTCAAATACTTTGACAAAATATATGATTAAGCTGCATGACAGGAGACTTGATTTTAAGTAAAAATAAACCAACAGGATAGCAATGCTATTTTTAGACTTTCAGAACAAATTAATGAACTAGGAGTGGTGTGCATACAGGAAGTCCAAGCACTAGAGAATCCGAGGCAAGAGGATCGTGAGCAGCATGAGCAGAGGTGGTAAAACAGAGAAGATCAGAAAAGAAGCTGGTGTGTCTGGAGCTGGTGTGAGGCAAAAGGCTTGAGTACTGAGATGACAGTGGTAGATGCTGGTCAGGTGTGAAGCTGCAAAAGGACGTAGCACTCCTTTTGTGCAAGGAGGGGATATAAGGTCAGTGTGACTTCTCTATGAATAGGAAGAAACAAGACAAGGCAGTGAAACAGGAAAAGATGCTGTTTGAGTCGTCTCAGTGGGCGCCAAGAATGATGTAGGGTAGGATATCAATGGAGAGAGTAAAATAAGCCGAGTTGATTTGTGTATGAGGCAAAGGTAAAGAGTCTCTATATGCCAGTTTTAGTCTTCAGGACTCTCAGTGCAAGCTAAAGGACAGATCTTAAACAGAAAGTTGTCCTTGAGAATAGTAAGTGCTAACAGAATAAACAGGACACCTGAAAGCATGTGGAACAGGGAACCAGCCCATAGGGAAACTACATGTAAAGCCTTGACATCTAATAGATTGTCAGCTATTAATATTAAAGAACCTTGTGTCTATTTAATGTGTGTCTCTGAGTTTATTGGTGAAGAAATGAGTCCTCCAAGTTAAACTTCAGAACATGTGGGTAATCACCAAAATCATTTGAACATGAAGTCAATAATGGCATATGTTTGCAGTAGTAAATAAGAAGCAGGGATCTACCCACCACACTTTCCTAATTAAGAGAGGTTGCTGTTGACTACAAAGTTTCTTGCTTGAGCGCCTGTGTGGACAGCAATGTCAGTGATTAAAATAAAGAGCGATGTAGGAGAAACAGATTGAGGGAATGGATTAAATTTGGAGGTGACTGTGACATGTCCAAGTGCAGTTACTAGCAAGAATAATCACTTTAATAATATATCAATGTACACCTAATGACACTAGTTTAATCATATCATCTTACTTTAAATTCCCATACAAATTAGAGCTAGAGACAATTTGTTTCCAGATGAGATGAGATGATTACTTGAAATTAGAGATGTGTTTACATCCTTACATTGCTTATCTACTTCCAAATGAAACACCCTGGTGCTCTATCTCCTAGGTGCTTGAAGAAAAATAGATTGCCATATGACTGGGTTAATGTGCACTGTTTCCATACATGTGTGTATTAAGGTTTAAATAAGGGTGAGCATATTTATCTACTTGATATTGCTTTATGGTTTAAAAAACACTCAAAATCCTTTGTGCAAGATTTAAATTTTTTAGTTAATCTCTATTGTGAAGATCCAGAGTATGGGATTGAAACTGAAATAAAATCATAGCAAACAAGAATATTTTCCTTAGTTTTTATTCATGCAAAGTTAACCAACAAAACAAAGACCAACAAGACAACATGATTTTTTTGGAATATAGGTGGGATAGGCTCTGCTTGAAGTTACAGGTAAATTTTGTCACTACACTGAATTATGATATAATAATGCTGCATTTGACACCTTCATATTGAATTGTGACAATACAATGCAGCCACTGTGACATCACAATGCTTTACTGTGCCACCTTGAAGAAAATTTGGCATCATTATGTTCCGTTAACATCACAGCTCTCCATCACAACATCACACTGTTGCATTTTGACATCACAATGTTCCACGTATTATAGTCAAAGAAAATATACTGGCTTAATAAAATGTGATATGTAAAAATGATACAAATGAAAAAGTCATGTAATTCCTAGTGGTCACTACATTTACCTTGTTATTTCTTAGTCCTTCCTAATTATAACCTATTAGCTACTAGTCAAGACTTGCCTTGTCCTGTCTCCCACCAGCTCTCCTCTTCCCACCTTCTGAAAGCCACTACTCTGTTCTCAACTCCCGTGAAATCAAACCACATTAGATCTTCATACATTAGATGTATGAGGTAATGTGGAACTTGACTTCTTGCACATGGCTTATTCTGCTTAGCGTGATGGGCTTCAGTTTTAGTCACGTTATCACAAGCGACAAGAGATTGTTATCTCTGTGACTGAATACCCTTTACATTGCCAACCTTTTTATTCAATACTCAGCCATACGCATTTATCTTTTCATTTGTTGCTGTTGTAAATAGCTTTGAAATGGTCATCTGAGTTCATGTCTCTTTCACATATTGATTTCACATCTTTGCTGTACACACACAGCAATGAGATTGCTGATCATGTGGTAGATTTATTTTTAGTTTTGTGAGGAAACTTCATGCTATTTTCCAAAGAACAGCTTTAATTTATACTCCTTCCAGCAGTGTTCAAGCATTTCATTGTCTTCAGATCCTCTCCAGCGGTGGTTATTGTTAGTCTTTTGACAACACTCACTCTTGATGGAGGCAGTATCTCATAGTATATTTAGACTTTCCTGGTGGTTAGAGCTATGGAATGTTTTTTATATACCCACACATGGGCCATAGTTATGTGTTTTCTGAGAAACATCTACTTAGATATAGCCTGTCACTCATGACTTGGATCATTTGGGTTTTGCTTCTGAGCTTATGAGTTCCTTGTACATTGATACCAATGCTGTGTTATTTGAGGCTTGTTTCTCCAGTGCTGTTGATTGTTTTGTTTGTAGCAAAGAGATATTGGAATATTTTTTAAGTTTATTTTCTGTACTTTGGGTAGATTATCCAGCTTTTGTGTGCACATTCCAATATCAGAAAGTATGTCCCTGGGCCTACTAGTACATTTTAATTCTTTATCTATTATTAGTTTGGGAGCTATATTTTAGAGTTTTGAAATTACCATAAAGCTTTTAAAAACATTTATCTTAGAATAGTAGCAAGATAATAGAATCAGAAAGACAAGAACCAAAAGAAGATAACATTAGATAACGTGCTAATGAGAAAACTGCACATACACTGTACACTGTACATTGCACACTTCACTCCCTCCACCATGTTGAATTGTTCATGCTCCATTACCCTTCTTCCAGACATCCAGTCTCTTCATAGGCCAATGTAGGTATCACTGCAATTTTGTTCTTTAGTGTCTTATGAAACAAATGGCTGGTGTATCTTGCTTATAATAGTGGAGCCTTCAAACAGGTTTGGATATTGTAATTCAGGAGGAGTGTGTTTCATACCTTACTTTCTTTGCTTATTAATATCCTTTTCAGTTTGAAGAGCTATAATGTTCATAGTGGAGGATATATAAATACACATACACACACACACATGAATGAAATTAATATTTTAAAAACAAATCAGTAAAGGAGAGATAAAGACATTTTCAGACAAGACAAGGTGTGTGTGTGTGTGTCTGTGTGTGTGTGTGTGTGTGGTGTGTGTGTGTGCTGTGTGTGTGGTGTGTGTGTGTGTGTGTGTGTGTGTGTGGTGTGTGTGTGTGTGGTGTGTGTGTGTGTGGTGTGTGTGTGGTGTGTGTGTGGTGTGTGTGTGTGTGTGTGTGGTGTGTGTGTGTGTGTGTGTGTGTGGTGTGTGTGTGTGGTGTGTGTGTGTGTGTGTGGTGTGTGTGTGTGGTGTGTGTCTGTGTGTGTGGTGTGTGTCTGTCTGTGTGTCTGTGTGTCTCTGTGTGTGTGTGTGTGTGTGTGTGTGTGATGTGTCTGTCTGTGTATAGTCTCCTGGAATTACTGGTTGGTGTAAGCTTCTTAGTTTGGACCCTAGGAATCAAACTTAGGTCCTCTAGGCAGGTAGCAAGCACACTGAACCCTTCATCAGCTCTGCAGACATCTCTTATTTTTTAAGTGCTGGTATTGTTAGTCACATTACATTCATCTGTCTGTTTTCTTTTGTCCTTTAGCATTGTGAAGATCTCACAACACTCTCCTTTGGCCTCTGAGTTATTTTTCTTAAAAGTCTGTTAGAAAAAAAATGCCAAAAATCGAATTATTTCCTTTCTTTAGCATCCTAGCATTCTTTAACTTTTACTTTGTGAACCTAATTATAAGGTATCTTGTTATTCTTTACTGGGTTCAGTCTGTGAGCATTTGACCTTTCCATGCCTGGTTATTTACGCTATCCCCCAGAGTTGGGGAAGGTTTTCTTACTGTTTCTTGTTTTTGTTGTATTTTTTTTTAAGCTAAGCATTCTACTCCTTTGACATTCTCAAGTACTTTGGAATTTTCAAATATGTGCTATTTAAACAATGTCTCTGACATTCCTGCCAGCTATTTCTAGTTCTCATTTTCTTCTTTTTTGCCTTCAAGTATAAGTTCTCAAACATTCTGTGTTTGTGATCTTTAATTCTTTCCTGTATCTGATGACTTCTATCAGATTTTTCTCCACTGAGTTTATTCTTTAAATATTTTTGCCTTCATTTTCATTGCTTTAGACCTCTCTGCTAACTCTGTTCATTGGAGTATTGAAGCATTGGTCTGTGTGTTCCCCAGCCCGTTGCATTTTATTAAGATGGTGGCTTTAAATGTTCTATCTGGGCCATCTCCCACATACATTACTCTCCATTTGGTTTCTCATGTGTTATCAATTGAGGTGATAGTTTCCTGGAAACTTTTATTCTCTGTTTGCATGCATAGCTTATCAGGCACTAATGGGGTAGGCACATATTGTAATCTTCCTAGTCTGTTTTTATTTTTGCTTGTTTTCTCAAATCATGAAAGTTGTGAATTCACTTCTTCCAAGCCTGGAGACACGTTCTATGGTTTCAGTGCTGCCTGGCACAGCATTAGATAGAGTGTGGGTCCCAAATAGCCAGGAATTGTTTGCAGAATGATCACTAATAGACTACTAAAAGGTAACCTAAGCCCACATTTGTTCCAAGTACACCATCAGTGTGATGTTCAGAAAGAACCAGTAGCGTTTGCACGCCACATCCACAATTTCTGGCGTATTCTCAGGTACTGCAAAATTCGACCCACCCCCAGACAGAGTCACCATAGAGAGAATACTTCTAGGTTCGTACATCACATTCTGGACCACTAGTGCTGCCAAGCTTGAACACATAGCTGTTCAAGACCCAAAGCACACTGGGACAGGACTTCATCCTATATGACCATGAAGGGCATAATGTTACAGTAAATGACAAGACCTAAGGATAAAGAAACTAGCTACAGATGATGGGAGCTGTAATGAAATCTGATATGCTAGAACCTTGGGCCCTCTGACCCCAGAACTATTCAGAGATGCTGTTAATAGGCAGGCCTAACAATGTCTATCATTATGTTCTCCTCAACATTTACTTTCACTGACCCTACATTAAATTCCAGAACAAAATATTACACTTACCACCATGTTCTACCTCAGGTGAATTAGGTCTTGCACTGCACGATGCTGTTTAAACACTAGATAGCATCGACAGGAACAGTCCATTGGCCCCTAGGCTGATGCTTAGTGGAATTGTACCAGAGTCTCATGGTGGCAAGCGCCTATAGAGTCTTAGGGAAGCACAGGGACCATAAATACCTCACATACCACAGGTAACCATGGCACAGACTGAAACAAAAGTCCATCCTATTGAGATATAAGTCTTGTTTCATGTTGGGATAGTTAAAGAACTTGACATAGGGATAGTCTGTCAGAAGCTGTGATATCTATAGTTAAGAGGCTGGTGGTGGAGATGGTTTCTTGGTCATCAAGGCTGATATTAAGCCAGACCACCTGAATCTTAAAGATGGTAAAAAGAATTAAGTGCATATAAGCACCACTCCTTCCATAATAGAACCCAGTGCTGGGCAGAGCCCCATGACACCTAGCCCTAAGTTAGTACTCAAAAGGTGGAAGTTTCCTGCAAAGACCTTCACTTTCTTTAGAGAAGGGTTAAAAATCTCGACTTGTTTTAAGACTGGAAATCATGAAATGTATGCAGAAATCGAAGTCTATTCTACTAGTGGCCCCATTTCTCCCGACTACTAGGGCTAGTCTGTGGCTTTATTAATTCTGGAATTAATTTATTAATTCTGGAATGCAAACAAGACCTTCAGATTCTCCAAATTAGACTTCAATAAGTTTTAAGGCCAGGATTTCCTAGTTTGTGTCTCAGAGGGCAGTCTGGCTCTCCTTTCTGATATCTTTGGTTGGTTTAACAGAGTTTGAACTGCTATCATTTATATGGACTAATTCTCTCCCCATTCTGTAGACAGGAATTTTCTTCACACGGGACTTCTGGGAAGTTAAGGGAAAGGTAACCCTGGCAGGTAATCTCTCCTTTTAGCCTTCTTCAATATGGTTTTTAACTTTGTTATTTCAGAATAGGAGGTGTGATCTCTCACATGCTTTCCTTACTTTCCATGACAGCAGTTTGCTGTATTGGCTTCTTAACGTGATGTGGCTTTGGAAAGATGCTTCCCTGAAGATCTTAGCTGCTGTCCGGCTCTGCCTCTCCTATTTGGTCAATTTGATGATTGTAAATGTGTGAGTCACAGCACTATATTGCTTTAATTACCTATGAGGAGCATGCATAGTAAAATAACGTTCAATAAAAAAAAAACTGAGAATGTTTTACTTCCAGGATAGTCTTTGATTCTTGAATTGTTTACAAATATCAACTGTGGATCTACTCGGTGCTTCCTTGGTCCAATTCATTTATGTGTGAGATGTGGTTCCAGAGGAGAATGGTGTTAATAATGAGATTAAAGAATAATGACACAGATGCAAAGTGAAAGATATACCAGGCTCTGGAAAAACATCTTTCTTAAAATTAATAAGTTTAGTTATACCGTGGCTAAATGCAACTCTAGAAATCTGAAGCATTCAATCTAAATCTTGAAATTCTAAATTTAGTTTTAATATAAGTGAGGCAAACCTCAGGAAAGCAAATACATAGCAGATATTTGTCAAGTGAAGACAGAAACCAATCCAGCCAGTGTCTATACAATAGTTTTCTTGCTGTTTTGTGAGTTAAGCATAATTCAAGCATAGATTCATATAAACCATTAAATTGATAAATATCACTTCTATTAAAAGATATTGTAATTTCTCAGAGAATGGGGGGACTTTCCTGGGGTTAGTGTGCTTTATTTTGACAGAGGGAAACAGCCAAGGGTGGGGAGAGAAGGGGCTTAGAGTATATGTTCCAGGGGTTCACATGCAACCACAGCTTTAGAATATTTGTGACCAAGAGAATCACAGAAAAATAGTTTCTTCCCTATCAGAGAGTTTGGGCAGAAGTTACTACTTCTGAAGGAGCACTTATCCAATTTCTTAAGATCTCCTAGTGGAGAAGTGTAGATGGCCCCAAATAAGATCTGCAATTGTGCAAACTGGGGAGGAGGGAGACTAGAGATGGAGGGAAGGCTGGGTGTTAACCCTCGTCATTATCTTCTTCGACATTTTGAGTAAACAGATCAATCATATCGCAGAAGGGGTTTAGGACCAACATTCTGAAACACATCTGGTTATGATTCCCAGGGGAGATTTAGCCTATGCTGTGTCATTATCCTGTCAAGAACTCAAAGGCCTCTTCCTGCATCGGAGGCTGAGGTCTGTCTTTATTTGTCTATTTTTTTTTCTGACCCTCACCTGCAATTGGCGTGGAGTCGTCAGAATAGAGAGCCATCACCACAGGGCCCCTCTTTGGAGATTGGTGTTCTATGTTGACTTCAAATTCTTTGAAAGGTAGAAACTCTACTATAAAACACAAGTTAAATTTGGGATTTCACTTGATTTATTTTTGGTGGGGAGGGGAATACTATAGTTTCTATCACCTAACCTGATTTTGAATTGCTGATTTTATACCTATTTAGCTTTATTTCTTGTATATTCTCCATTAGAGTATATAAGTATTACGTCCATAGAATACTGAGAGAAGTACTGTGGATACTAAATAAAAGGATGTAAATTTTAAAATTGAATCTTAGACCTAGAAGTTATCATGAAATTACCAGGCCAAATCCTCTCATTTATATCAGGCCCAGTTGTGGGTCACTTAGTCATACATGGAAAGAGTGTGCAGTTCATTTTTTTGTTTGTTTGTTTGTTTTTGTTTTTCGAGATAGGGTTCTCTGTATAGCCTTGGCTGTCCTGGAACTCACTTTATAGATCAGGCTGACCTCAAACTCAGAAATCTGCCTGCCTCTCCCTCCTGAGTGCTGGGATTAAAGGTGTGCATCACCACGCCCGGCCAGTTCATTATTTAATGTGATTGTGGAGGACTAGAGCTACAGGTCCACAAAGGAATGATGTTGGGCACGCAGAGACACACAGTGTGCTGATAATCAATAGTTCCCACAATGGTGAGTGACATTTATGAAGATATAATATCTACTTGGGAAGCCTGTGGGAGAGAAAGCCACAGTCAGATGAAGTCCTGAATGACTATATACTCTTGACATGAATGTGGCCATGTCAAGGATCCCAATGCCTCAGACTTACGCAAGGAGACTGACAGTGTGTGCAGATAATGTCAACCTGGACTTCTTCCAGGATGTTTACAGCCTGAACCTCCTCTCTCTCTCTCTCTCTCTCTCTCTCTCTCTCTCTCTCTCTCTCTCTCTCTCTCTCTTCTCTCTCTCTCTCTCTCTCTCTCTCTCTCTCTCTCTCTCTCTCTCTCTCTCTCTCTCTCTCTCTCTCTCTCTCTCTCTCTCTCTCTCTCTCTCTCTCTCTCTCTCTCACACACACATTGAGACTGGCTAAATCTGCCTGCTTGATAAGCTGTATGTAATAACCTTGCCTCCTAGTTAAGCCACATACAAGTAACCTGCCTCCTCAATTCAGATGTTTAAAATAAATATACTGAGATTTCTGGCTGCTGCTCCATTTCAATCAGCACAGCTCACCTGATGTGAGTTTTCTGTATATGTGCTTATGTGCTTGCCTTTTGTGCATGCTCCACTCACGCTGATCATGTTCCCAGGACCAAGCCATGTGGCAGAAGCCTGAAGCTTTCCATCTTTTATCACTGAAACACATATTACTTGTGCAATTTGGAATTTCACTTTTAGTTATCACTTTGGTTTACTATTTGGATTTTGGACAGAGTCTCACTGTATAATATTGGCTGCCCTGCAACTCTCTTTGTAGAAGAGGCTGGATTAGAACTCACAGAATCCCAGTTACTTTTGCCTCTTGACTTCTGGAACTAAAGACACATGCCACCACTCTTAACAACATTTATTTTATTTTACACATGTGCATTGTGTGTGTGCCTTCGAGCACATGCATGCTTGCTTGAGTGTATATGTGTGTGCCACCTACTTGCAGGAGCCCATAGATGTCATAAGTGGGTATTTGTCTCCTGGAACTGGAGTCCTAGGTAGTTTTAAGTTGCCATGTGGGTACAGGGGAATGAACTTAAGTCCTCTGCAAGAGTCGTCAGTGCTTTCTTCTGAGCCATTGCTCCAGTTCCTGAATTTTTCAGCAATCAACTTCTTTTTTTGCCATGTGAAGAGAATCATATAAGCAATAGTTTCTTTTCTATTCCGGAGTTCAGAGGGAAGCTATTAGTTTTAGACATAGCTTTATGTCTTCAATTTCTTTCTCTCCTGGTAGAAAAATTGCAGAGGTCCCATAAAGACAACACATATTTTCTGTGTTAACTTAGTCTTATTCCAAATTAAATTCATTTGTAAACATTTTTAAATTTACTTACTTACGCATTTTAAAGTACAGTACTCTCTCTGCATGTACACCTACATGCCAGAAGAGAGGGCATCTGGTCTCTTTGTGATAAAGTCATCAACCACATTGTGGTTGCTGGAAATTGAACTCAGGACCTCTGGAAGAGTAGCCAGTGTTCTTAACCACTGAGTTGTCTTAACAGCCCCAAATTTAGTTTAAAAAAAAAATCCCTTAACAGCCTACTAGTCAAAAATTTACATTGGTAATTAAAACATTTATTTAGTTTTGCTGAAATCATAAAAGCACATTCTCTTCTATATTTTGAGTAGTTATGTATTATTCAAATAGGTATGAAACTTCTTGGTATATTATACCCCCTATAAAAATATCAGTGGTTTTATAGCAGATATGATGATAATTATTGAAAACTGCTTCAAGGGGCCATCTTACAAGTCACAGCTAAAGGGCCTTCAATGTATATTAATTTTATGGGAAAAATACATGAAAATGTGATTAAAAAATAAAACAAAACAAAAGCAAAATGGAATGGGAGGCTTAGTTCAGAGACTACTAATAGACTAATCATGGATGTTGTCAATCAACTATAACGTGGCTATGGTCATGAAAAAAACAGCTATCACGTGTTTGCAACGGGTCATCTATAAACAACCAAAATCGAAGTGGTAGAAGCTGAAGGACTGAGAACCGAGACCACAGTTTCCTCTGTTGAGATCCCACCTTCCAGACCCCCAGTCAGTTCATCGCTCAGTGGTTGCGGCTCACTGCTACTGTCCCCTCTTTCCACCACCTGGCAATTTCTCCTGCCCTGCCAAACAAAAGGAGGTATTTCTATTTCCTCTGTCGAAGGCAATGTCTTCCATGGAAGGCATCCCACGGCACCGCACAGAAGAAATCAAACCTGTTTCTGAGTAAGGTGCAAACGCAATACTTGGCTAAGTACGTGACTTACAAGGAAGCTTTATGACTTAACTTACAGCAGAATCTAAAAATAAAGTTAATCTCTGGAAGACGAAAGCATGTGACGACTTCCTCGGAACACAGATTCTCCCTGCCCAGAACTAGGCTGCGAAAACACATCCAGGGTTTTTGAGTTTTGGACCGAGAAGGTACTTTTCACAGTTCAGCCATTACTCCAAAACATCTTTGTACTTTTACCAGAAAAGAACAATAATAAAGTCTGTTCTACATTGAAAAGGCCAGTGGTGATGTGAAGGTCCCTTGAGACCCTTGAAACTGGAGTAGAATTATAGAAGCGGGACCTCACCTGGATCTTCTGATTCTGTGGAGATGGAGAAAAGGGGATGGCACCAAGCCTCGCTGGTGAAACCTCACCCTGATAGGTACTCTATGGAAGGCGCTTAGATCACGGGCCACTGTGTGGCTGAAACTAACAAGTTTACTCCAAATAGTACTTGCCAACCAGTTCTCTGGGATTTTATGCACTAAAAGAAAAAAAATTAAATACATTTTATGAATTTAGTGTAAAAATAATTATTTCATTAAGTAGAAACCTGGGAAATGTAAACAAAAAATATGCTTGACTATTTTATCTATGCTTATATTTTATATAGTGTAGTCAATTATGTGGCAATAGGTTCAGAGTGATGAAATGTTTGAATGCAGTAATTAATGTTTTATCATTTAAGAAAGCAAATCCCTGATAAAATTGATTTATATGCATAAATGCATAAATGCCCTCATTTTCCTGGGTTTCAGAATAATGTTAGGACATAGGTAAAATAATAAGATCTAGATAGAATGTTAAGGCCTAGGTAACAGTTACTACTTGGCTAGCCTGCCATTATGCAGAAACTTTCTCATGTGTTTCTGCTGTTACTAGGAAACTTTCTAATGCCAGGACTGATTACATACTCAGTTATGTTCTTTGCTCCAGGAAAACAATCACAATAGAATTCAGTAGAACTGGTTTTTAGTTAGCCAAAATAAGCTTGGACCCCAAGCAACCACCCAACAGCCCTCCCTGCCCCTGTGTATAAGCTTTTATGGTCAAGCTGCCCATGGGATGCACCCCAACATAAGAGATATAAGAAACTATTGGAAATAAGGCTTCTATTTTGAGTATTGGTTGAGTAAAGTTTAAGTTCCCAAGACTTTCCTGGTAACTGACATCCTGGCAGACAAGTTGAGACATGAATGTTAGACAAGGCAAGTTCCCTGCCACAGCTGAATGCCCCAACCAATGGGAACAGGATGAATATACAACACAGACATGTTCCCAAAGAATACCGTATCCCTACATCCTGATTGGTGAGATAACTTGGCACAGATGTTTGTGGATTTGAGGCTTCAAAATCCTCTAAGATTTAACTTGGGGGTCATGGTTTAGTTCCCGAATATGAACCATGGCCCTGGTTGATGATGATATGCATATGCTCAGACAGGGCTATCCCTGTCTCACTGAGGTTGGCATTCATGTGGTTTGTGAGGCAATTCCCACTTTGAAATAAATTAAAATAAAAATAAATCTTGGTATGTTTTTTAACTATGTTGTTATCCTTTAAAAGAGAGAGGCACTGTATAGCAGGAGGGTGAACATCAGACACCCATGACCTCTGAGGAAGAAATCACGGTTGACACAGATAAGGACACAAAGGTTGTGAACAACATAAAATTACCTTAGTTTCTTTTTATGTGTAGGCATGTTTCCTGTGTGTGTATATCTGTGTGCCATGTGTATGCCCATGGAGGTCAAAAGAAGGTATCAGAGTGACAAACGGTTGTAATTCACTATGTGGAGCTAGAAATGCTCTCAGTCACCGATTCATCCCTCTAGACCAGTGGCTATTGACCGGCCTCATGCTGAGATCCTTAATATAGAGTCTCATGTTGTGGTGAGCCCCCAGCCATAAAATGATTTTCATTGCTACTTCATAACTGTAATTTTGCTACTGTGATGGAGAGTAATGTAAATATGCATATCTTGATATGCAAGATATATAATATGTGGCCTCTTTGAAAGGGCCACTCACCTCCAAAGGGACCGAAGGTTGAGTGACACTGCTCTAGCCCCAGACAATGATAATTTTGAGCAACATGTTAGAGACTGTCATTTTTCAGTGTAGAGTAGAGATACCTGGCAAATCATTTTGCTTAGAGGCCAGTCCTAAAACAAGTCAAACTGAGGAGAGCTCGGACTTGTATTTGTCTCAACTGCACAAAAGAATAAACAAGGTCATACTAGCCTTTAATAGAGATTCCAGGCTCTCTTTCCTGTTTCCTTCCTTCTTCCTCCCATCCCTCTCATCTCAATCCCTCCTTCTGTAAATATTGAGCATCTAATATTGGCCAGGCACAGTAGGGATGAGATGAGTTAGATGTCTTTGCTTAGGGAAGCTTTCATGAGAGTATCATGTGAGCTCTTCTATATGAAACAACACATGCCACTCACATATTTCTTGGGAGCACCCCACAAAGGCCTCTTTGGAAAACCTCAGGCTTTCCTGCACTTTGCAATTTTTAGGAGAATTCCATTGTTGGGTATAAAGTCCTGAAGTCAGCTAGTATAGAATGTCAGGAAGGCTAGGCAGGAAAGTTTTTCATTTTTCTTTTTTCTTTATTTCTTTTTCTTTCTTTATTTTTTTCCTTTCTTGTTCCACTGATAGCACTTGGGAAAGATTAAGTCCACTTGGCAGGCTTTTCTCCCCAAATTGCTACTCTGTTCTTTCATTTCATGATCAAAGAAAGATGCTATTGACTAAGTGGAGTGCCAAGTCAGGTGTCAGGAGTCTCTGGTTCTATTTTTAGCAATTATTGATGAGAAACTTTGAATAAGCTGCTTAACTGGACTTTATTGAAGCCCCACTTCTTCAGCCTTCCTGGAATATTTATGTGGCCTGCTGTATTACTCAAAGTTCCCCAGGGTACAAGAGAATGAGATGTGATGGGCAGGAGGGGAGAGAGGAAGAGAAAAGGGAAATGAGAGGCAGGGAGGAGAGAAGGAAATGGGAAGAGAAAAGGGAAAGAGGAAGGAAGGCAGAAAGGAGAATAGAGAAAAGATAGTTATTATACAATAATGTTGGCTGATAATTCTTCCTGCTCTCGTACACTGCCTGCAAGCCAGACAACCAGGAAAATGAGGGATGTGATTCATTTCAAGTTCAAAGGCCTGAGAACCAAGGAATTTCATGGTGTAACTTAAGGCCCAAGGCTGAAGGCTTGAGAACAAGAAATGTTTGAAGGCAATGGAAGAAGATGGATGGAGAGAGAGAGAGAGAGAGAGAGAGAGAGAGAGAGAGAGAGAGAGAGAGAGAGAGAGAGAGAGAGAGAGGAGATTTTCCCTTCTTGGGCTCCTTTGTTTTGCTGGATCAGTGAACTGGCTAATATGTAACTTTCATTTGTAAGGGTGGAAAGGCAAATCCTTCCTTCAGTGGGGGATTCAAGTGTACTGCCTTTTCAGAATATCTTCATAGATTCACTCAATCAAGGTTGACTGGTTACATTGTTGCTCTCTGTTCCAGTCAAAATTGACAGGTAAAATAATCCATCACACCCATTTTATTTTAAGAAGAAATGTTGCTCTCATATCTTGATACTTACTTGGCTTAGGTTAGACCTGAAACAAAGCATCCTACCAGAAGTGCCATGTAGGTATACAGAGGACTTGTTTTAGTTAGGGTTTTACTACTGTGAACAGACACCATGACCAAGGTTCTGAGAAAGGACCACATTTAATCAGGGCTGGCTTACTGGTTCTGAGGTTCAGTCCATTATCATCATGTCAGAAGCATGCCAGCTTCCAGGCAGGCATGGTGTTGGAGGAGCTAAGAATTCTACATCTTATTACAAACGCTGCTAAGAGACTCCTGTCTTCTAGGCAGCTAGGAGGAAGTTCTCAAAGCCCACCTGCACAGTGACATACTTCCTCCAACAAGGCCAAATCTACTCCAACGAAGCCACACCTCCTAGTGGCACTACTCCCTCGAAAACGCATATTCAAACCACTACAGCAGCACTCTATCCACAACGAGTGATTGCAAAGGGGCTCAGTGAAGCAAATACACACTTCGGATACACAAGGATAAAGGGACTTGAAAGGAAGCCAAGATGAATGATGGAGATGATGTCGACAGTGTGTGTGTGTGTGTGTGTGCACGTGCACGCGCGTGTATAAGCACGCGCACAAATAATAAATAGGACAGAAGAAAAGTAACAGCTAATGTTAAGAGATTCTGTCAAACAGTAGGATGGACTTGAACTTCTGAAAGGAGGTTGACACGGGATGGAGAGATGGCTCAGCAGTTAAGAGCACTGGCCTCTCTTTCAGAAGTCGTGGGCTCCATTTTCAGCAGACATTTGTAAGTCCATTTTCAGGGACTCCAACACTTTGGTTAATGTTGGCACCAGGAATGCAGGCATAAATGCAAATAAAATGCCTACATACATATATGAATAATTTAGGCATTTTTAAAAAGGTAATTGAGAAAGAAGAAGTTGTCAGGATCTAAGCCTGGCAATGAAATGGGTCTTAGTTGAGTACTTCTAGGCAAGAATTTGAAAAAGTCAAGATAGAAGTAATGTGCACATGTTAAGACTAAGTACCCTGGGCCGGCAAGATGGCTCAGCAGGTAAAGGCACATATCAACAAGACTTATGACCTAAGCTCCATTCCCAAGGTGGTAGGAAAGGACTCTAGTGAACTGTTCTCTAACCACTTGCCACCCACGTGCCTCTCCACCCCTACAAACACACAAAACAAATGACTAAAATGTAGTATAAAGATTAAAAGCAGGGTAACTTAATAATTTCTCCATGCAGGCAGCATGGTTTAAACCCTCAGTCGCCTCAAACTCGGCAGTGGCTGCCTCTCTTTAAAGGCCTCTGCTGCCTTTATTTTGCATCATATCTTGCCATCTAGTGGCTGACGTCGGTATAGAACAATAGTACACCCAGATTTTCCCTCCTTGGTTTTAAACCTGAAGCATTCAACTTTGCGGGGATTCTATTTATTTTTGTTACATTCTGACTTCCACCAAAGAGGATATTTGGTGGCTGAACTTTGTAGTTGAAATTTCAGATCATGACAGGGCTGGGTAAGTTTCAAAGAACAAAACCACACACATTTATAAATTTTCAACCACTAGTTTTCTCAACATTAAAAAAATAATCACTTTCCTTGGCATTTCATTCCACTTGAAGGTTTTATGAATTGAAACCGAGCAGTCATTCTCCCGTCTAGTCATTCTGGTTGGTTTATTTTATTATTGTCTACTAAAAGCAATTTAATTTTCATTGAGTTATATCAAAAGGTATAGCCATTTTCCCATACTTTTCCCGGCATGTCCTTTTCATTTGTATTCCTTGTTTGATATTTTCTTATCACTAAAAATCATCTGTGGCTCAGCACGAGGCATGACCACATTCATTATTAAATTAGTGTACAATTTAAATAACTTATTCTAGAAATGTCCAATGTTTGTTCTACCTAGAATCAGGTCCCTTTAGGAATGACTGTAAATTAAAACCCACATTTAGTATTCAGCATATACTGAATTTACTGACTCTTCAAATAAATGGGCGAAGAAGCCTTTATACTGAATGGCTTAAAGAATAGTCTTAGAAGAACACAGCACAATTTGAAACCTCATTTGAAAAAAATGTTGTATGCACAGGAATTTTGTTCCGTTGAATGGCTTAGAGTCACTTTCTCATTCTTTTCCTGGCACTTGGTGTCCAGGCTGTGTATCCTCTTTAAGTTCCAGTTCATTTATCCGTCAAACAAAGACAAAAGTTATCTTCACCCTGTGAGGAACTGGTGAGGATTAACACAAACTATGTGCATGTAGCAATCCATTGTTGGTGTCCGACCCATAACAAGACATAAATAGAAGCTATTACAGCTATAATGCTGGGACTGGAGAGGTGACTCAGCAGTCAAGAGCATTGGCTGCTCTTCCAGAGGACCTAGAGGACCCAGGTTCAATTCCCAGCACCTACATGGCAACTCACACCATTATGGCTGATCACCCCTGTCTAGGGCTTCCGACGTAAAGGTGTGAGCTACCATAATGTGTGTATCCTCATACAGACATACATTCAGGTAAAGCATCAATAAACATTAAAAACAAAATAAAGAGAAAATAAAAGATAATGCTGAAAAGTAAAATTGGACATAGTACTACCGGAGGATCCAGCAATACCTCTCCTGGGCATATATCCAGAAGATGTCCCAACCGGTAAAAAGGACACATGCTCCACTATGTTCATAGCAGCCCTATTTAAAATAGCCAGAAGCTGGAAAGAACCCAGATGTCCCTCAACAGAGGAATGGATACAGAAATTATGGTACATTTACACAATGGAGTACTACTCAGCTATTAAAAAGAATGAATTTATGAAATTCCTAGCCAAATGGATGGACCTGGAGGGCATCATCTTGAGTGAAGTAACACAATAACAAAAGAACTCACACAATATGTATTCATTGATAAGTGGATATTAGCCCAAAACTTAGGATACCCAAGATATAAGATACAATTTGATAAACGCATGAAACTCAAGAAGAATGAAGACCAAAGTGTGGACAGTGTGCACCTTCTTAGAATTGGGAACAAAACACCCTGGGAAGGAGTTACAAAGTTCGTAGCTGTGATGAAAGGATGGACCATTTAGAGACTGCTGTATCCAGGGATCCGTCCCATAATCAGCTTCTAAACGCTGACACCATTGCATACACTAGCAAGATTTTGCTGAAAGGACCCAAATATAGCTGTCTCTTGTGAGACGATGCCGGGGCCTAGCAAACACAGGAGTGGATGTTCACAGTCAGCTATTGGATGTATCACAGGGCTCCCAATGGAGAAGCTAGAGAAAGTACCCAAGGAGCTAAAGGGATCTGCAACCCTATTGTTGGAACAACATGATGTACTAACCAGAACCCCGGAGCTCTTGACTCTAGCTGCATATGTATCGAAAGATGGCCTAGTTGGCCATCAATGGAAAGAGAGGCCCATTGGACTTGCAAACTTTATATGCCCCAATATAGGGGAATGCCAGGGCCAAAAGAATGGGAATGGGTGGGTAGGGAAGTGGGGGGCGCTATGGGGGACTTTTGGGATAGCATTGGAAATGTAATTGAGGAAAATATGTAATAAAAATAAAAAAAAAAAAAGAAATCTGGGCTTTGCTCTTAATTTCTTATTCTGCCTGTGGCATGAATCCTTGCTAACTGTGAGACCTTCTCTCAGGGCCAGTTGCTGCATTAAGCTCTGCAGGCTAGAGCGTATTAGCAACTGGAGGCCAGTGGTATTTCTAACCAAGAGAAGTGTCTAAAAAGAGGAGTCTATAAAGTCTTGAGCCCTACTCACTCAATTTGATGCTGTCCTTTCTGGCTATGGGATTACACTACAGCCAGCAAGGTGCAGAAAGGAGAAATGATTTAACCAACAAATGTGTCCTCAAAACATGTGAGACTGTGCTGGAATTGGGACTCATGTGGGACTATAAACCATCTGCTTTATGAGGAACTTCTCTCTAAACTATACAGAAGATGAGAGAAAAAGCAGAGTTGAAAGGAGCCCCAGAATCAATGTTCCTGGCCATTTCCCCTTTGTAAGATTGGCCAAATAGCTTAACTTAGGATTCTTACTGAGCACTAAACATTGTGGAGCCCATTTCATTGAATAGTATAGCCTTTATGGTAAATCACAGCACATGTGAAGCTGTATTCCTGATAAGGCCATGTACCCAGAAAGACGTATTGGACTGCACAGTTCTGAAATGAAGACAGTCCCTCAAGCACAGGTATGGTTGTTTGAATGAGAATGGCCCCATAGGCTCATCTATGTGAATGCTTAGTCACCAGGGAATGGAACTGTTAGGGAAGAATTAGAAGGTGTGGCCCTTTTGGAAGAAGTATGTTACTGAGGATGGCTTTTGAGGTTTCAAAAGTTCATGTCATGTAAATGGTCACTTTTATTTTCTTGAGAGGAAATAAGGGTTGAGATGACAGCCATGCACAACTATGTGAATATATGGCTTAGGCTGAGCCCAGAGCACTTCTTTCTCGGTTCTAACCATTCCCAGGCACAGGCTTGGCTGCATCTAGCCTCCATACAATCTAACCTTCCAAGGCCACTGACTCAACCAGGCTTCTCTTGATGCTGATTGAATTGCTCTACTTGGCTCATACTAACTTTGGCAATATTTGCTAAACTTCTGGCTCATTCTCATTTTCTGGCTTCTTCTGCTTCACCTGTGTCTAGCTCATTGTCTCTCCCTGTGCTATTCTTAAGTAGCCTCTCTTTCTTCTTTCCTGTTCTTGTGAGAGTTGGTCATATCCTATCTTTGACTCATTCTGTCAAATCTTTCTCTGATTCACCACATTGTCTGCCCCTCAATTAGATGTCACATTCAAACATGGTTGCTTCTTTCTACAAATTAACCCTTACCTTTGCTGTTGGTGATTAAAAGGTCTGTAGTAAGAGCATGTCTATATTCTAGCCAGATCTTCTGTAATCCAGAACATGTCTGCATTCCAGATGTATCATATAAGCCTTTATGTGATCCCTTACCAAAGCAGCCATGTTGCTGGGTTAAAATTCCTCTACAATGCCAGGCTCAGTGTCTGTTTCTATGTCTGCTGCCTGAGGAGCAATAGATAAAGCTGTCAGCTACTGCCCTTGTCTGTTTCTGAGATGTACACCAATGTAATGCCATTCAAAAGGTAACTAGGCAATGGAATTCAAGCCTGTCTGTGTCCCACATTGATAATGGGCTAACTCTCTAAAATTATATGCACGTCACCAATCAAAAAAAAAATTAAGAGTTAGCCTGGTCATGGTGTCTCTTCAAAGCAATAGAACAGTAACTAAGACTACAAGTATTCTCCTGTTCTTCCTTGTAAGCTATTCTCAACAAAGCATGACATCTATATATCATAAGTGTTTGTATATAAGAATGAATGAATCAGTGATCTATCCATCCTGAATCTCAGACCTACAGTTGTCTGAAAGAGATTACCATTTTACCAGACATATAAAATGTTACACAAAATCATTGAGAAAAACCAAGTACTTGATTTCCACTGTCATTTGCCTAGTTCCTCTATGATGGCATTACTAACCACATTGATATGCATACCTTAACCTAATTTTCTTCTTCCTTCCTTCTATACCACCCTTAACTGTATTAGGAATATATGTAGCTTTCTCCATCTCTTCTATGGTTCTTCCTCAAAGTCCTATTATTGACTTTAAGTGTCTTTGTTCATGTCTATTATGATTTTCCAATACATTAGGATGAACAGTGCCCTGGGAAAGGAGAACATGCATTCATATGGTCTGAGCTGATGTAAAAAGATGCATATTATCATGAGCATAGGGAAGGAATAGAGAAGATGAGCTCTAAATTCTAGCTGTTTAGAAATTGCTGTTTAGAAAAGTTAATTTAGCAATTTTGGTAATAGAGCTGAATGAGAAGCCATCATTTTGGAAACCTGCAGATTCTAAGCAGTGGAAAATTAAGAAAGACCAAGGATTCACATGACACAATCACTAATAAAGGGCAAGAAAACAACCAGATACCAAATACTAACTTTTAACATGATCAAACTTCCATTATTTCTCTATTTTGTTTCTTGAAAATATGTGTAGCCTCAGGCTGATAAGTGAGCTGGTCTAGTCAAAACTGAAAAATTTTATGTTCATGGTTGTAAAAGCAATAACTTATTTTTTTAAACAATCTTTTGAAATTTTAGTTGAAATTGCAATGTGTATTAGCATTTCCACCAAATGATAAATGTCTACTAAGAAGGCATTAAACTGCACACTCTATAAGATATCTATATCTATATCTATATCATCCCTCTCTATCTATCTATATCTCTGTGTGTGTATGATTTTTGTGTTCATGTGTAATTTGAAGGCATATAATAATATAGTTGTTTCAAAGATATTTGTTGAATCACTCTAATCAAATAAAAATTTGGTTATCATTTTTCCTGTTTCAACTATTTAGCAAAATAGAGTCTGGTGGTAAGGGGTCAGAGTCACTACACTTATTTTTCAGGTACCAAACTGAGGGGGTATATAGTGAATTTATTGCAATGATCCACTCTATATCTCTCTACCCTACATTGCAACTTTGAAGCTTTGTCCAAGAATGGATTAATCCCATTTCCCTGATGTTTGGACTGTGGCTGCTTTTGTAGCTTGTGCTGGTTAACAGAGTGTGGCAAAGGAGGAGCATAAAGTAAAATATATACATTATTATACAAACAATCTTTATTCGTACAGCAATCATCAACATTTATACAGGACCATACCCTGCTGGTCCTGCTCCAGAGGTGTGAACAATGTCATGCCATTCCTTCCATGGCCATTCAGGACTTGGCAAAAATTAAATAACAATAAATTAAAAAATAATAGCACCAGAAGAAATATCTAAGGAATAAAATCTAATGAAGGCACTTAAAGATTTCTGTGGTAAAAAATTATAGAACAAAAATGCTCTAAAAAGCACAAAAGACCCTGAATATCTGAAGCAATCTTGTACTGAAAGAACAATCCTAGAGTTACACAGTATCTGATTTTTAAGTAGACTGTAAAGCTAAAGTTACACAACATCATGGTCTTGGCACATAAAAAGACAGGTAAATTAATGGGATCAAATACAAATCCAGACATAACTACATGAACCTATAGCCACATGGTTCTCAGCAAAGGTATCAAAAAAACATGCATTAGAGGAAAGATAGCCTTATTAACAAATGATACTGGAATTAACTAGGCATAATGGTACATTCCAGTCATCCCATAACTTCAGACGTTGAGGGAGACAGATCATGAATTCAGTGCCAGCCTGGTCTATATAGAGTTTCATTCTCTCATTGGTAACGTATTGAACCCTTAGCCACAGCAAAGGACATAACCAACAGAGTGAGTAGGCAGTCTGTAGAATTTGAGAAAAATAATTATTATGTAGAATCTCTAAAAAGCAGAAGACAAAGATGAAGATGACAACAAGAAGGAAGAAGGAGAAGAGATAGAAGAAGGAAGAGGAGGAGGAGGAGGAGGAGGAGGAGGAGACAACCAAAGGAGCATTTAAACCAATTGATAAATTGAAAAGTGAACTTCTCACAATAGCCAATAAAAAATATTTAACATCTTTTACCATCAAAATGCAAATACAATCTTATCTTACCACAGTCAGAACATCATAAATAAATCAAAACAACCACAATGACAAATACTGGTCAAAGATATTGGGGGGAAAGGAAAAGGAACCCTTATACACAGTTTATGGGATTGTAAAATGGCTTAGCCACTGTCTTGGTCAGGGTTTCTATTCCTGGACAAAACACCATGACCAAGAAGCAGTTGGGGAGGAAAGGGTTTATTCAGCTTACACTTCCACATTGCTGTTCATCACCAAAGGAAGTCAGGACTGGAACTCAAGCAGGTCAGAAAGCAGGAGCTGATGCAGAGGCCGTGGAGGGATGTTCTTTACTGGCTTGCTTCTCCTGGCTTGTTCAGCCTGCTCTCTTATAGAATCAAGACAACCAGCAGAGGCCATGGAGGGATGTTCTTTACTGGCTTGCTTCCCCTGGCTTGCTCAGCCTGCTCTCTTATAGAATCAAGACTACCACAAGGGGACCTCCCCACTTGATCACTAATTGAGAAGATGCCGTATAGCTGGATCTTGTGGAGGCATTTCCCCAACTGAAGCTCCTTTCTCTGTGATAAATCCAGCTTGTGTCAAGTTGACACAAAATTAGCCAGTACAGCCACTATGGTCATTGTTATGGAAGTTCCACAGAAACTGCAAATAGAGCACCATATGATGCAGACATGTAGTCTCCTTATTTATACTCAATCAGTACACCTGTGTTTTAGCATATTGATAGTGAAAGCATCCAGATTACAGAATCAGCCTATGTGCCTGGAACAAAGAATGTGTAGTGTTTATGACCCTGTATACACAATATGATTGTTATTCATATATTAAAAAAAGAATATCA
Organism: Mus caroli; assembly: GCF_978045245.1. Classification (NCBI taxonomy): domain Eukaryota; kingdom Metazoa; phylum Chordata; class Mammalia; order Rodentia; family Muridae; genus Mus; species Mus caroli. The sequence goes on from NW_028227271.1 coordinate 61,550,914, forward strand.
TTTCACATGCAGGAGAATGGATGGGACAGGAGATCATTATGCTAAGTGAAACAAACAAACAAATACAGAAAAACAGGTGTCATAGCTTTTTTTTTTCTCCTCAAATGTAAAGGGAAGAGATGACAAAAAATAGAGGATAGACTACAAGGGAAAACATAGACTAAATAATGAGAGGAGGTAACCATGGCATAGGAAGTGTAAGCATGATGAAAGTCCATAATATATGTGAATGAAGTATCCCAACAGTACAGTGCTTTATGCAAGCAATAGGCACCAAAAGAATGAATTACATGAGCTGGTAGCCTGTGATAGACCACAGACTTAAGCTTCACAAAGAGGGTTAGGGGATCGTGTAAGAAAGACAAGGTCTTCACAGTATGGTTGCCCAGTCAGTATCTGGAATGGCTGAGCTCCTCTCATGCCTTATTTTTGTGAGACATATGAACACAATAAAATCATCCCAGAGGAGAATAGTTTGCTGATGGTCGTCTGAGAGCTCTGTCACATGAAATGTGAAGGAAGAAAACTTGGAGCTATTTATGACAGAAAATAGGAAAATCATAAAGAGCTCCAAATACTTCAACTTTTGTAGGGCTGTCTGGTACTGTGGGAATTGAATTCGCACTATATTTTGCAACATTATATTTTAAGTGATATTATTTTTCTATATTAACTACCATGAGTTCCCATTTTTTTTTACCATAAAACTCACTCTTCTGTGCCTGTCCTTCACAGTACCTATCATGTATATCACTGTATCCCTCTATTACAGACATCTTTTTCCTTTATATATTTTTTTTGGTTTTTATTATTGTAACATATAAAACTCAAACTCTTTACTTGTTCCCCAACTAACAAAGTAACTCAGCTAACAACTGAGTAAGTCACTAGTGATGTATAGACCAAAAGCTGCAAGCTTCTCTTCAAACAAGAAAGAACTAGACACCAAATCCCAAGATTCACAGCCCATTGGAAACAAGTTTAACTAGAATATTAACCCTCTGCCACTGAAATTGTGGAAGGCAAATTGTTTCTTTGATTTTATAGGACATTAGTCTATTATAAATTGCCTTAGGCACCAAGGGAATATCCTGGTTTAATTAATTGAAATGTCTCAGCATGGATGAATCCAGGTAATCATACAACGTCTGCAGGAACAGTATCTCCTCCAACCAAGCCTGTTTCTGTTTCTCTGTTTTGGCCCCATTCTCAGGCTGGCTGTCTCCAAGAGGAAGCAATGTGGCTTCCAGAAGTTCCAGGATTATATCCTGTCTGATTAGCCACCCCAGAGAAAAGAGAGTTGTTATTTTACAAACATTTCTGAAATATTCTTAGGATTAGCTCTGTTTCATTTGGCATGAGCCACATGAACACCCCGAGACTATCCCTATGGCTTAGAAATGAGTTGCTTTCAATGCCTGCCTCTGTGTTCAAGGAAAAGTCACATCTACTGCTTAGGTCAGAATTGAAGTCAGCCTCACTGAAAGAATGTAACTTGATATTGTATGCGATAGAGTTCCCCAGAATGAAATAGCAGTAAACAAAAGACAAGAGAAGCGATGTTTGAAGGACAACATTCATGGAACTCCTGTGATTAGTGATGTCCAGTAAGAGATGCTTAAGGGTTTTGTACCTGGAAAAAAACTACCTGATTTGTAAGAACTTGTCTTATCCTTTGAATTAGCAGAGCATTGTCCATGTAGTAGGAAGATCCTGGTCTACCAGACAGCTCAGATTGAGTGCAAAAAGTTCTGCTTCTGACCAACACAGGATAGGAGGGGAGAAGTAGCTAGAACCTGATCTGAGACCAGAACAAGCACGAGTAGCTGCACTGGCCAGCTTCAGAGCATGCTCTGGAGGTTCCAGCTTCAAGGAGCTACTGAGGAAACATTGACTCCTGTGATAAAATTCTAAAACAATTGTAACCAAACACCACGAGACCTTGTGATACTCATTGATATCAAGGAATCCATATCTCTAAAGCTAAGTCTATCACTTGTTTTGATATATTGTCTTTCTCAGGATAATCTTTAGACTTAAATAGGTCTCTTTGCTAGAACACATTCTGGTTGAATCTAAACTGGAATTTATAACTTTGTCACAACAGTAAAATGAAAGATGGTAGCCCTTCCCTCACCACCAACCAAGAGTCTTCTCTTTTCATACAGCAACTAGAAAGCCTCCTTCAACCTGGAAGTTAAGGGTTACCCTCAGAAGAAATTGACCAGAAAAAAAGTGAGATGGAGTGGATCTCATAGACCCAATCTGGTTCCAGTGACTGTAATTTCCCTGCCATAAGTAAAGACAGTAGATGATTATAATGAAAAATGTAGTGAGTTATTGGGACATTTATTTATGGTGTCATTAAGCTCAGAAGACCATGCACTGTGAGTTCCTGGAGTGAGAGGAATTCTTTATATTTCCCAAAGGAATGCAGCTTGCCACGATGGAGACTCTAAGTGCTATAAAAAAATAAATAAGTGAATAAAAAACAAAAGAAAACAAAATTTATTGTGGATGTTTATTGATAAGGGTTAGTGTGAAATTCTAGGTGTTTTGAGTGGTAAATATTATTTATGTCTAAGAATTGTGTCAGAGTCTAAAAGCATATGTGAGTCTGTATTGTCTGTGGTGGGTTTGTGTGTATAGTGTTGGTGTCATCTACAGAGAAGAAGAGGTGAGTAAAAGCTGACCTCAGAGCTACATGCAGAGTACCATCAGCCAACGTAGTTTGCTTCATTCCATACTGAACAGGAAATGCTGGTATTGGGGCAATAAGCTCTTGTGACATCAGGATATGAGGCTAAGGGAGTGGAACAGAAACGAAACACTCTGCTTCCTTGGCTGAAGCTTTAGCTACTAAAAATTAGGGTTGCAAATGTCCATTGCCAACAGAGGTGATGTTTTTCAGCTTTGCCTAAAATGACTGTGGCTTTGGTTTCTTTCCTAAGCATCTCATTTGTATCGCATTATTTTCACAATGTGAAATATGATGCCTCCCTCTTAAGTGTATGCAGTGAGCTGAAGCTGGATCATTCTATGTGATCTAATTATTAAAGTAATACTGCCTAGTGTTATTTGAATGCTTACCATGTGCAAAGTACTGTTCTATATTTTTGTGTCCATTATTCACACAATGCACCTACATTAAGTTCTCCAGAACATGTGTCATTTCCATTCCCAATTCTGTTTTGTAGATGAGTGAACTAGAAAGGAAGTGCCTTGATGCCTCTTGGAGGCTCTCACACCTAGCAAATGATAAATGTAAATGTGCTTTCAAGCAGCATGGCAGCTCAAAGCGAATCAGATCACCATAAACACAGGCATTTGGCAGCTATTGACATGCTCACAGTATCCCCACCACTAGTATCCTTCAACCTCTTCCTCTTGTAGGTGGGCTGGTTCTACACTTGCTAAGGAACAGAGCAAAGGAAAAAATTATGAGGCATTCTTTCTAAGATTGGGCTATATAAACTGCCTTCCAACATGTTCTTCCCATTGTCACCCCTGTCTCCATCTCAATTTCTTTTTTAAAAAAGCCCAATGTCTTGCTGTGCACCCCACAATAGAGATGCTTGTGAGGCATGGTAAGCAACTGAGACCTTGTCCTAGCAGCCCATGTGCATCTGAGTCTGGGTAACAAGTGTTCAAGTGAACTCGAAAATCAAATCCCAAGGAATTAAAAGTCTTGTCTAAGAGCTTTATCACATCTACAAGAGAGGTACTGAGAAAGAGGCATCCAGCTAACCACACCAGAATTCTTTGCCCACTGGAACTGAGGAGGTGTTAATAATTTCAAAGTGCCATTTTCATGCAAGAATAATGCCTACTTTGAGCATATCTATCCCACACCCCTTCTTCCTCACCCCTCTGCTTCTGCCTAGTCCTCTTTGTTTCCCAATTTTGCTTTTGCTTTCACAGCATAAGTACAGATATGATTCTATGTATCTAGAAAGTTTAGGTTGCACATCTGGAGAGGAAACAAGAGATATCTATCTTTCTTAGAGTGATGATTGGTTGCCACAAACTGGGATCATCCAAGAAAGGGGACTTTATCTAGTTGCTATAATCAGTATGGGAAGTCCCAAGTGTATGTGGCATTTTTGGTGGCATCCCAGATAGAAGAGGGCACAGACAAAGGGAACTTATCCACCCTTTGTTCCCTTGAACTTGCCTGCCCTGCCTCTGTCTAGCTGCTGATTGGGTTCCTTTCCTCAGTTTTAGCTATTGATGGTGTCCTACTGAGTGGTTCCAGTAGATTTCAGTAGAACTCTTTGTTCTCCTTTGGGAGCCTTTGCAAGGCAGCTTTAATTAGGTGCTGATCTCTTTCTCATTCTTGGGCTGAACTAACTGCCCATTGAATTCCCTGCCCTCCACCTTCCTCTCTGTTCTTTAATTCCTAAAGTCAGGAGATTGCTGCAGTCCTCTAAGGATCAGACACAGCTGCTGTAAAATTTGCTTTTTAGTTTTTGAGTGGCGGTAAATCATGTTTTAAACCTGTAAGCCCAAGTGCAAGTAATGATGGGACTGCCTGTAATGGTTAGAAGGTTTTAAAAGAGTCTAGCTAGTTGCTGTTGAAAGCACTGAGCTGTTTTGTTTTGTTTTGTTTTGTTTTGTTTTGTTTTCCCTAAGTTTATTTTCTTGGTTTCAGAGAAATGCTGCGGACATGCTCTTTTAGCACTGGTAACCCACGGTCCTGCAGGAACTCTCTAAATGGGAGGGATAGAGGCCATGTACACAGAGGTCAGAGTTATGCAGAATGCTAGAATTTATATCAGTGTAAGCATGTTGGGATGTAGCAAAATAATTTTTAATCCTTGAAGAGCTGAGAAATGCTTTGTACTTGTGATTGCTAACTTGAAAGGTCCTAGAGACAAATCTCTAGGCTGTCTATGAGGGATTTTTAGATGAGGCACTTTCTGTTAAAAGGTTAATGGTAGCTGCAGCTCTCTAGGCATGCTCGTGGCTTGAATGAGAAGGAGAAAGTGAGCTGAGCACCAGCAGTCATTGCTTTGCTTGCTGAAAGGAGAAGAGATGTGGCCACTGCCTGAGTGCTTTATTCTTTTACTGCCATAATGTCTTCACAGTGATGCACAGTGTCCTCTCAAACCCGTAAGCAGAAACAAAGCCTTTCTCCCTTAATTTGCTTCTTCTCAAGTATTACCATAGCAACAAGAAAAGCAATTCATATACACTTTTAGTAATATGTTCTGTGTTTTCATTTAAAAACATTATTTTCTTTACATAAAGACAAGAGAAAATTACAGAATAAATCTTGTATAAATTATTGGGTCATAGGACACTTCTTCTCAAAGGAGACCAACTTTGAAATCTGATACCTAAGGGTTATCACAAATAAATGTGGTGTTTTTAAAGGATTTCTTAGTATTATATTTATTTATTTATGTACTTACTTACTTGTATAAATGTTTTGCATGCATGTATGTATGTGTACTGAAGAGGGCATTGCCTCTCCTAGAGCTAGAGTTCCAGATGATTGTGCGGTGCCATTTCGTGCTGGGAACTGAAGATGGGTTCTCTTCAGGAGCCGAAAGTGTTCTTAATCACTGAGCTATGTCTTTGGCCTTGTGATTTTAAGTTCTAAGTCAGAAGTGAAACTTTAGATAGAATCAAACAGCCTACAAGTATGAACAAGTGTGAAAAATTAGTGGTTTTTAAAGTGGGAACTTCTGGTTTCTTAATGACTTTTTCATTATGACTTTTTCATAATGACTTTTGGAAAGTCATTATGTCAAAAGATATTTTCTTGGGGCACACTGGTGAAAGGATGTTTTGCTATAGCGGACACATGAAAGGAGGCATGATGTTTAGAGGGAATATAAACATGACCCCAGTGGACAGTGGGAGCTCGACCACTGGTTCACTTGGCACCACCTTACTACACTTCACTGATGATATACATGTATTGGTTCGGCTTACCTTGCATTGTTGAGCTTTGCTTGTGGTGACTTCTTAGAGAGAAACAGGACAAAATGCTTCTCATTAGGTTCCTGTGGCTTCTTGCTGCTTCAGCTGCCTTGGTGAGCCTCATGAGGCTCTTTATGTCAGCCTACTAGGACAGAAAGTATTCATAAAGATATTTATCACTCATTTGTGCATCTCCTTGCAAAAAAAGAAAAGGTAAAAACTAAGAAAATTCCAAGCTATTAATATTTATAACAGAATAATAAACTGTAGGCATACTTTTTCAATCTACTTAATGAGGGATTAACCAACCCTCTTGCCTGTCACTCACCAGAAACAGTGAAAAGTAAAGGTTACAAGGGAAGTGGGCCTGTTTACAAATAGTTCTTTGAGGGTGATTCCAATCTTCATTGTTCTCAATCCATCCACTAGCAAACACCAAACACAACCAGCAGCTTTAGCCCAGTCCACTAGGCAGAACACATACACAAATCAGCAAGATCAGTTCGATCCAAAATAAATAAATAGATAAATAAATAAATAAATAAATAAACAAGGCTCACCCTTATCTGCTCCCTCTTAGGATTTAGGTCAGCTTCTAGTCATCATATTTGAGTTGACTTCTCAGAAGGGGCTCGTGCTTGCAGGTGTACTATGATCTCTGTCTGAACACACCTACTCTTGAATTTGTTGATGTAAATGAAAATTAGTGGTTTTCATATGTAAGATAACTACCTGCATATCTAAACTGACTGAAAGAATTTTCAAAATTGAAAAGGTAAAACTTTCATAGTTTTTATTTTGGGTTGTTTACTAGGGGCATATTACCTATGCTCAAATGCTGTATTAATAACTCCTCTGTTATTTAAAATACTTCACATTATGTGGTGACCACAGTTTCAAATGCATCTGAGCTAGACACAGAGTTGGCTGGCTTTCTTGAGGCCCCATAAGAATTTCATAGTGATATCATAGTCCAGCTGAATATCTTGCTTCCTACTTTGGGTTCTGCTGCAGACCTCATGTTGGCAAACGGCCCTGCCATTCTCCCAGCAACCCATCAAAAGAACTGGTGGTTTTCTTTTCCATTATGCTCTCTGCCTAGCCCTCCAGCATTCTCACCTCTGTACATAATTGACCTTAGAAGCTGTAGTTCTCCACTCCAGGCTTTCTGCCTAAGGTATTCTCCACTATGCAAGAGCCAGAGGGACCTCTTTAAAACTTACAGATCTGATTAAGCTATTTTCCGGTTTAATTTCTTTTAATATCTTTCCACAACTTCATTTCTATGTGTCCTTGTATTGTGGACTATTATTTTGATTTCAAGTCACATTTTTCTCTTATTAAGAAGAACTTGACCAAATAATGAAAATATAGATTAAACTATGGAAAGAAAACTAGGATGAACTTTCATGGACCAGTATCTCTTCCTTCAATGATTACCAATATGTAGCTAATCTGGTTTATATTTTTCATTTATCTTGTCCCAGAACCCTGCTGGTTGAGTTGAAAACAGATCTCAGTATTCTCCCAAATCCCTGGAATACAAATTTAATTCTTGTACTTCATTACATATTGGTACTTAGGGCTTCAGACTCACTGAGTTAGAAAATAGTGTTTTTGTAGAACAAATTACCTGCTGATTTCAGGATTTTTAGCCACATTCCAATTACTTACTTTCCAAAGACCAAGTTTATGTTAATAGATGATATATAGATGGCTAGTTATGGCATATTTTATTTGAGATTTATGAATTTAATGGTGCTTCTAATCAGTTTTTTAGAATTAAAGTCTTGTAAAAATTTTATTGAGTTCATTAGTAGCAAAAATGCAAGAAGGAGAAATTTCTATTTTGAATAAGCAATCTTTTCAGTTCTAAGTGGCAGGTGAAGTTAGTGGGGAATCACATATCTTGAAACTCTTTCATTTTACATAAAATTTCTGAGATCTGCTTAGGCAATCACTTATATTTAAGTGCTTACTGAGTCTTTGAGCATTGCTATTTGTATCAAGACAGATTATTATCCCCATAAATACAGGAGCTATGTTTATACAGTCAGTCCCATGCAAGAACCTAAACAAATCCTTCATGCATGAACAAATAAGGAAGTGTGTGCAGTGGTTTTGGTGAACAGAAGCAGTAGACACACCCAATTTTGACTATGGCATGTTATTCTTAGGTTTTATTTCATGCTTTACATAGGTCAATATTCAGTATTCAAATAAACTTGCATTTTATATTCCTCTTTTCCTAGTATTTTTACCATGCATGTTGATAACAGCAGCTAACACATATTGCACTTTACTGTCTTCTGGACAGCTCACTTATCTGTGTAACTAATCTAGAGTCTAGGATGCTCTGTTATTTCACACATTTTTTTTTTTTTTTTTTTTTTAGGGACTGGCAATGCTCAGTGCTTGCAGAGTGCTAGACTTGTCCCCTGGCAGTAGGATTTCTGAGTGTATATATTAACTTCTAGGTTCATAGGCGCTTTTATTAATGGTTACTCAATATCTGTTTTGTGTTTTAGAATACAAATTCCATGACACTTCTTTATCCACTTCAACTTAATATAAACTTGTCTTGTATATTAGTGTGCGTTGAATTAAACACAGGATTAATTTGTTGATTTCCTTAGTACATCCTTGTGGCAGTAAATCTCCTCCCACCCAAATATGCCCCGGCAATGAAAACACAACACAGTTAATATGATTACATGCTGTGTGCCTAGATTGGGCAGATCTATCGTTACACTACCATCTTCCGCAGCTTATGAGACCCCTTAGAACTTGCGGTTTCTCCAGGCCCTGTGCTTCTGCTCTCTTCTTCTTCCTCTTCCTCCTCTGTGTCCTGCTCCACCTTCCCTTTTATTTGTCCAATCATCAGCTCCCCTTTATTTTACAAATTAAAGTGGGAAGCAGGTTTATAGGAAATCACCTGAGTGCTGACTCATTCCTTGTACACAACCACTCACAGGAGTATGGAATTAACATCAAATATAATTAGCCTCAGGGCTATCCACAACACATCCTGATAGTAATGGAGACTTAAGATGTGACATGTATCGAAGTTCGCAGAGGATTCCTTTTCCATGTGTGTGTGTACACACACACACACACACACACACACACACACACACACACACACACACACACACACACACAGGCATGCTTGTGTGGGAATGCACATATATCTATGTATGTATATGTTGAGAATTCTTGTCCATCAGTCTTCTACCTTAGTCCTTGAGGCTGGGTTGCTCAGTCAAAGCCAGAGCTCAGCAATATGTCTAGTAACACTAGTCAGCTTACTCTGGTGATCAAACACAACGGGAATTACAGACTGGCCACCACACCCATCTGCCATTTATTCAGGTTCTGGGAATCTATCCTTCAACTCTCCTGCTGCCAGGGAAAAAAGCATTTTAATCACTGAGCCTTCTGTCTAGCCTCTGAGTTTATAAGTTTCTTAGAGAATGTAAAAACCATAACTTATAAGAATGGCTATTTTATAGAGATATATAAAGAAGGACATTGAGGTGTTCAGCATTTATTTTTCTGTGTTATTTTGGTGTGGATAAATTCTTGGGCAAATTTATTTTTTTATGATTGGTCTTTAATATAATTTAAATTTTTTTGTAAAGTTGACATAGCCTTCTAAGACATAAAGTTTAATCAGTGACATTTTAGAATGTTACAGTTTGAATTTGATTTACATGTTTGTTGCTCATTGCCACTGAGAGTAGTCACACCCATCCTGTTCTGTTTGTTTGTTTGTTTGTTTTTGAGGTCCATTGTTAGGGAAAGAAGTCCTTTCTATTCTCTATTGGTATGTTCCTAGCTAATTTTGTCTTTTGTATTGTGACATATGGTTAGCGAATACTGTTATCAATTATATCATGACAATTCAGAATTTTCAGAACACTGCTTCCTGCTTGCTTATGAAATTCTCTAGGACTTTTCTAAAGGCTGATGGGAACATTACAACAAGCCTGCCTTAGCCTGTGGGTAATGGCTCCCACAGACACTTTTGGAGGTTTGTATTTTGCATTATTGATGTGATAATCACACAAGTTTTCACTTGGTATATAATGTAATGTGAAAAATAATTTGTTTGCTGCTCACTTCCAATCCATCATGTAGAACTTATAACATAAATATAGAGAATGACTCATCTCCCATCCTTGTTTTGCTTGTAGTTTTCAGGATCATAGTTTCCAGTCCTAGAAAATAACATCACAGAAGGACTAAGTCTGCTCCTAGATTCCTCCCATGGGGATGATTTTTGGCTCCTTGTGAGGAGATAGGGTCTATAAAATTTCATAGTGTAAAGCATGAACTAAAGCCTCCTCTGTATTGTGCAAAGAATACATGTAGGCTGTCTTACTTTTTTGTAGTACAGAACCTCCCCTAAGCATGTAACAGCCTGTGAAACAAATAGAAGGTATAGTATTCCAGATCACTCTTTGACCCACAAGGGACTTACCTTTACCTATTTGGGAAAGCCAAATCATGGAAAATGAATGGCACTGACCTAGTTTCGTCTTTTAGCCTTGATATCTAATTATATATATTGGTTCAGATTTCAGCAAGTTTAAGGAAAAGTTTAAGCAGAAGGAAATTGACCTTGGGCACTGCCATTGCTTTAGAAAGAGAAGAATAAATTGGGGGCATAGGAAGGGAAGAGAAAGGATGTGTGTGTGTGTGTGTGTGTGTGTCTATGAAACACCTGCTTCTACAGGACAGAATGTTTTCACAGCTGCCTTCACTTATTTCCCCAAAATAGAGATGAGGATATAGGAGTCACGATCCAAGACCCGCATGTGTGCTGTCAACATAGTCAGGGACAACCTCAACCACAGAGAACTGCTCATTCTAAATCTGGCCTTCTAGGGACAGCACATATCTTCCTATGAATAGGAGGATAGGCCTGATATAGAAGGGGTATGCCTGTCCGTGTCTTCCTCACGTGGGGCACTCCAGTGGTTGCTACTCCAGGATCCATGTAAAATTGGCTGAAGTTAAAGGGTGGTCCATTTTTCATTCTGTCTGATCCTTATTCCTCCATACCTCCAGGGATACTTGAGCTATATTTCTATCTGAGAATTCCCTGACATAACCCCTCAACCTACTTTTGTATAAACGGGAAGGCTGTAAATTTGGGGAAGGAGGCTGTTTTTATGACACCTCCTTGAGAAAGTGTCAGGCTCCTTGTGCTCTTCATTGCACAGCACTGGGTATTCCAGCTTTACTCCTTCCTTCCTTCCTTCCTTCCTTCCTTCCTTCCTTCCTTCCTTCCTTCCTTATTTGTGGCTCTGGCTGCTGATTTCTTCACAAAAAGGAAGATCACTTGGCCATCATAGATCCTCTTAGCTGTAACATTTCATTAGTTTGTATCTCAAGCATATTTTAAGCTTTGGGTGTCAAGTTGTATTGTTGACAAGGTAGAATTCAGCACAGGTCTGGAGATTTTATAAGTGATTAATCGATATTTTCTTAGATATATGTTTTAGAAAGCTATTTGAATTTTCTGATTTTCTAGTTGCTCTGAGGTGGTGCATATCCCCATGTTCACAAATCCAGACTTTGGTAGTCACTGCCCTTTCTCGCAAGGGTACTGTTCCATGGGGCTGAGAGTCCCTCTTGTTTCCTCTGCTATGCTTCTTCAGGCTACCTCCAGAGGGGACTCCAGAGAGTCTTTCAGAAGTGTTCACTTCTTCACTAGTCTTCCACTAGTGGCCTTTAAATTCTTTCCTGTGACTGAGCATCCCTCTCTGATCTGGGTATTGTCCTCTTTTCCAAGGTCAGAACCATCTACCTCCTACTTCATTTATATGGCTATATATGACAGCTTCTTTGTTTCTTAAATATGCCAATTCTGTTTCAAACTTGAGGACAGCTTTAGTTACTTTTCTGTTGCTGTGATAAAATACTCTGACAAAAGAAACTGAACACAAAGAGGGCTTATTTTGGCTCATAATATTAGGTATAGTTCACCATATTCAAAGTGGCTGGAAACAGCAGGTATATTCATCCGTGGTCAAGAAAAAGAGCATTATGGGCACACATTGTCCTCATGCTTCCTTCTTTGATGAAGCGTCTTCCCAGAGATCGAGCTGCTTGTGTCGTGCTTTCTGTTGTTCTCATGTGACTTATAGCGACTTATATGCCCCTTCCCATCCTAGTAACACAGCTGAGAAGATGCTCTGTGTTATTTTAGAAACAGCATATTTTTCTACTAGCTATAATTGAGAATTGTCTTTCTGTTTATCTGTCATCCCTTTTGCATGTAGAATCCATGGGGACAGGGATACTGCCCTATTTTCTACTTCATCCCTGATGCATAGGATAGATCTTGCCATAAAGAAGCTGCTCATGATTGTTGCTTTGTGATTCCAAAGTTTCATTTGATCTATAATCATGCATGCTACGGCTCTTATCTGTTTGCTGCTTGTCTCAGGAAAACAGTACTTGGTGTAATTGCACAGGTATCAGATTTCCTGTTTTCTAATAGCTTAACTTTGACTTTGGTATTTTTTCATATCATTTTTATTCCCTCGGAGTTTCATACTCGTAGACTGAGTTCTGCTGTCTGCTCTGCTTCACCCACTAAGATTAAGCAAATCACACCTGGATGTAGAGATGACATGCCATCACAAGGCAGACAGACAGATGCTACTTCTTGGGTATATCTCCAGGTTTGTGCTTTTGTTAACTTTTGTGCCAACAAAGAATTCAGCTTCCTTGCTTTCAGATAGCTCCTCTGGACATTGTGCTGCATTGTTGCACCAAAGTGCTTTCTTTGTCTTTGGCATGATGGGGCTTTAAGAATGCACTTATTTCTTAAGTGATTGTGAGGTTGAGTGGCCTGTCAGTAATCATGCATGAGGGCAGGGCTGCAACCCAGCCTGTTTCACAGCATTCCAGCATCTGTCCTGGTACACTTTTTGTTTCTACTTTTCAATCTTTACCTTCCACGCATCCTTGGTCTTAGGCTGTCTTTGAATTAGAACAGGAAACTGGATTGATTTATAATGATTAGGGTATGTGGTTAGTCACTCTGTGATTATGTGATCTTTTACTTTGTCTCTCTCTCTCTTTTTTTTAAAGATTTATTTATTATTATATGTAAGTACACTGTAGCTGTCTTCAGATACACCAGGAGAGGGCGTCAGGTGTCATTAAGGGTGGTTGTGAGCCACCATGTGGTTGCTGGGATTTGAACTCAGAACCTTTGGAAGAGCAGTCAGTACTGAGCCATCTCTCCAGCCCCTTATTTTGTCTCTTAATGACAGAGGCTAAGCTGAGAATAAGTGGGAAATATAGACCATGAGATATATGTTTGAAGATATTAAAGGATCTTGAGAACTTAAGCAACCTCCTATGCAATCTTAGAAAAATACTGAATAATGTAATGCTTCCTTCCACACAAAAAGTGAAGCACATACTGAAAGGAGGACAATTTATTTAAGAATAATCTAGGTGATACAACTTTAAAAAAAAGGACCTGTCTCTTTGTATTTATACTTTGTGATGAAATTAATTCATGACAAAGCTAGTTTTCTAAACATTCATAATTGGACAAAAATATATCTTTCTCCTGACAACATATACCAAAAGTAGAAGCTAAAGATAATAAGAACTTAATGAGGAAAGGATTTTTTTTTTCCAAATTATTACCTGAGGAAACAAAAAGTCAGGTCCCTTATTTGAAATTCTTAAAATTGTAAGAGCACACACATGTATCGGATGGCAGGGCTTTTTTGTTTTAAGTTTTGGGTTTCTTTAATTTATAAAGTGATTCACAAAAACAGAGTTAAAGCTAATCTTAAAACATAGGGTATATATTCATGCACATACATCTCATGTGTCATCCATATAAATGTATACTTCACATATACATATGTATATTTTTGATATATAAACATATGGCCAAGTTATACAGCACATAACAAGACATCCAATCACAACAGTGCTGTCATTTGAAGCACAGCATTCCATATGCTTTGCTTTATCTAAAGTTCAAAATTAAAATTTTATTATGAGACATTTATGTAACTTTAGACTATATATTATTTAACAAGAAAAATTTGTTTTTTTTTAAGATAGATTTTAAACTTATCTCCTGAAAGGTAAGGAAAAATTTGGTCTTTATCTTTTTAAAATTTTTAAATTTATTTTCTGTTCATATTTATAATATTCCCTCTCCCCTTTTCTTTTCCATCTCCTCTACTGTCTCTGTCCCTTCCCCTCCCTCTGTTCTTTATTTCTGTTTCTTTAATTACTATTATTATTAGTAGTATTATATACATGCATGCACAACACATACACAAATATATATATTAATGCAACCTGCTGAACCCATTCACTGTTGGACCTATGTAAATGCTTTAAGGAATGACCACTTGGTACTAGATAATGGATTACGGGGCTCATCTCTGGGGAAGACAGATTCTCTCTCTCTCTCTCTCTCTCTCTCTCTCTCTCTCTCTCTCTCTCTCTCTCTCTCTTTCTCTCTCTCTCTCTCTTTCAGCAACCATTAAGTGATGTTGTCTTTTCCTCTAGGTTAGGGCCTTGTGAGGTTTTGCCCATCCATATTGGCATGTCAACAGCTGTTGCTTTTTGTTCATGTCTTATTCATTTATTCATTTATCTTACTTTAATTATTTTTATTAGTTATACTTCAAATATTGTCCCCCTTCCTGATACCCCCTCCAATGAGACTCCCACCACATACCCCTCTACTTCTCTAAGAGGGTTGTCCCTCTCACACCCACCCACTCCTACCTCACCCCAAGCATCCCCCTTCTCTGGGGCATTCCAAACCTCCATAGGACCAAGTGCATCCCCTCTTACTGAGGTCAGACAAGGCAATCTCTTGCTACACTTGTAGTGGTGTCATAGACCAACCCATGTATACTCTTTGTTTGTTGGCTTAGTCCCTGTGGGCTCTGAGATGTCTGGTTAGTTGATATTATTGTTCTTTCTATGGGGTTACAAGCCTCTACAGCTCCTTTAGACCTTCCTCTAACTTTTCCATAGGGGTCCTGGGGCTCAATCCAATGGTGAGATGTAAGCATCTGTGTCTGTCTCAGTTAGGCTATGACAGGGCTGCTCAGAGGACAGCCATGCCAGGCTCCAGCAGGCAAGCACATCTTGGCATCAGCAATAGTGCCTGTGTTTGGTGTCTGTAGATGGGATAGATTCCTAAGTGGGACAGTCTCTGGATGGCCTTTTCTTCAGACTCTGCTCCATTTTTGTCCCTGCATTTCCTTTAGACAGGAACAATTCTGGGTTAAAAATTTTGAGGTGGGTGGGTAGCCCCATCACATAACTGAGAGCCATGTCTATCTACTGAAAAGGTGATATCTTCAGATTCTATCTCCATGTTGTTGGCAATTTCTGCTAATATTAATGGGGATCACAAGATCTTCAAGTCCTTGAGGAAAAAAATCCAAGAAGACCTCAGAAGATAAAAAGATCCCCCATGCTCATGGATTAGTAGGATTAACATAGTAAAAATGGCTATCTTACCAAAAGCAATCTACAGACTCAATGCAATCTCCATCAAAATTTTGACACAATTCTTCACCGAGATAGAAAGATCAATTTTCAAATTCACTTGGAATAACCAAAAACCCAGGATAGCAAAAAGATGTCTCAACAATAAAATGGGAATATCACCATCACCGATCTCAAGCTCTACTACAGAGCAATATTGGTACAAAGGCAGAAAGGTAGATCCAGGGAATAGAATTGAAGACCCAGAAATGAACTCACACACCAACAGAAAATTACTTGATCTTTGACAAAGAAGCCAAACCCATACAGTGAAAAAAAAAAAGAAAACATCTTTAACAATGGTGGTGGTCTCACTGGTGGTCTGCATGTAGAAGAATGCAAGTTGATCCATTTTTATCTCCTTGTACAAAGCTCAAATCCAAGTGGATCAAGAACCTCAACAAAAAGACAGGTACACTGAATCTAGTAAATGAGAAAGTGGGGGATAGCCTTGAACACATCAGCACAGTGGAAATTTTCCTGAACAGAACACCAATGGCTCAGGCTCCAAGATCAATAATTGACAAGTGGGTCATGAACTTTCCAAAGTCATTGTATGAGTCACTTTTCTATTGCTGTGAAGAGACACAAGGGCAGTGGCAACTCTTTAAGAGAAAGTATTAATTTAGGACTTACAGTTTTAGAGGCTTAGTCCACTATTATCATAGCAGGATGCCCTGTGGAAGCCACAGCAGGCTTAGTGCTGGAGTAGTAGTTGAAAGCTATATCCTGATCTGCAGGCAGAAAGGGAGACAAAGGGCCTGGCTTGGGGTTTTGAAACCTCAAAGCCAATCCCCATTGTTGTACTTCCTCCAACAGGGTGACACTCCTAATCCTTTTAATCCTTTCAAATACTGACAATCCCTGGTGACTAAGCATTCAAATATTAGTCAAATCACCACATAATGGTCAATATATACTTGATATAGTTGGTCTGGTTGTGGTATCTAATCTCTCGCCACTCTGTTAACTACTTCCTTACTGTCTGTTTACATGGTAACACCTTTAATTTTATAGTCTTCATCAGAGTTCAGAGATTTTAATGTAGATAGTTAATACATTATGGTTAGAACCTTTCTTCTGCCCATGAAATTTCTTGGACATTTATGTTTTAGGTTAAAAAAATTACTTAAGGTTATTTAACCTCATAGTGGAGTGAAGAGTGAAGAAAGGAGAGTTAGTGAAGATCAGGGTCATATGTAGAAAGACAAGATACAGCCAATGCTGAGAGAGAACCAAGTTCTGAGGTTGAGATCAGAAACTTTCTCATCTTAAAGACAGTTTATTGTCATCCTTTGTGGATTTCAAAATTTACTTGGCATCATCACATTAATACAGTTCTTTATACTGTGGGCTTGTAGACAGTGTTAAAAATGTAGTGAGTTCGGGGTTGACAATTCTCAGTTCATGAGGCAAGGTGATAACTTTCTTCCCTGTTTTGGCTCTCATGCTTTATACTGACTCTTGTTTATAGATACACTAAATCTGCACTTTAAAATTTTTACATCTTTCTTTTTGTGGTGATGTCATTGTTTAAAATGATGTTGAAATACTGTCTAGTACTCTTATGCACACCAGAGAGTTGTCATGTGAGAAAATAGTGTTAGAAACACTTTATTCAGGCAGGATTTCCAGCTGACTATTAGTGCTGTGAGTTGTTAGTCAATGCTACTGACTACTAGTTTGATGTTAATGAATCAACCCTATGTATTAAATGCCTTTGAAAAGAAACACAAATACACAAGGCTGGGTTTCGCTCACCTAAAAAAATGATACAACTTGATTCTAAAAATACAATATTTTGTCCAGTGTTTTTTTTTCCAGTGTTTCTGTCCAGTGTTTACTATTTCAGCGTTTGTAGCATCCTTATAGAAAATCACTATCATTGTTGATGAGAATTTGCCAGCTCCTTGCTGGCAGATCCAAGCAAGAGGAGAGAGGTCCTTGTCCCACTGAGGTCTCTCCTGGGCTGAGTGGGATGGCGAGTGTCCACAGGCCAAAAGAAACACAGCCAACCAGGCATCTGTCAAAGCAGGAACTCAACTTTATGATATCAGCCTCCCGCTTATATAAGCTCAGAACATAGGGAGGGGGATTTTTGGTGGGGTAAGATGATGTAGGAGGCAGGGAAGGGTGAGAGAGGGTATGGAGTGACTGACAGGGCCAATGGCAAAGCTATACATCAGCAACGATGGGGCAGAGGCAGGACTAAACAGGTGTTGCTGAGTCACCCCAATACTGAAGTGACTGAGACAGGTCTCCAAACTTGAGCCAGGTTCAGGTTCTCCCACAAGGCCACAGAAACTCGAGCCAGGCTTGGGCTTGTCCTCAAGGCCCAAACCAGGGCCAAAATGGGGCCCAACCAGAATCTCCTCTAACTTTTCACAAAATGCAATGGGAAGTCATAGAGACATTTAACATAGAAGACTTACATAGTTTGATGGTATGAAGCAAGTCAACGCCTACCTGCATGTTATAGTCAGAATTGAAAGTAGTTCCTGTTCCCTAAAGTCCTGTTGAGCAGACCATTTCAGTATTCTGTGGTCCCAGTGTCATTCCAAGTTGTAACTTGTGTATAAGCACATAGATGCAGGGTACTGTATATATTAAATTGGGGAACCCACCTATTGGAACAATATTTAGAAGTCTTATTCCCTCTTCCAGTCTTGCCCCTCTACTGCCTCATGCCCATTTCTCCCTTGGGTGGCCAGGTCCTTTTTGAACCCAGCTGGATTAGATGGAGAGAATATTAGCCAGATGAATTCAGTGCGGGATCTCCATCACATGAGTGCACAGAGAATGAACATAGTGAGGAACTGCTTCAGAGAACTAAGCCCCTGCAGAAGGGGCTAGGGTCTCTTGGGCAAGGTTTTTGTGGCCATGTAACATTGATCAGTGTAGGGATGTTGAAAGATGCTTCATCTACATACGCAGTGGCTATAGGATGTGTGTGTGTGTGTGTGTGTGTGTGTGTGTGTGTGTGTGTGTGTGTAAACCTTAAAAAGTCAAACAAGGAGTGAAGCTTGATACTTGGCGGTAATAGATTCTTAGTAAGGTTGGTGCTGTGGAATCCAGTTGGGAGGGGGGAGGTAGCCAACTCCTGCTACCCTCATGTTTGAGGTATCCAGGGTTTAAGCTCCCTTGATGTTTCCTCTGTAACTCTGGGCCATTATGGTCCTTGCACAAATGGCTGGCAGTGTGTAGGCTCAGAAGTTTGTCTACAGCTCATGCATTTGCCCAATCCAGTGCTACATAGATCACCTTTCAGGATGCAAGCACCTAGGTTTCTCAAATGAGTTTTGCCTACCTTTTGTTTCTTTGGTCTATCTTCCTGCTGTCAATGCTAGCAACCTTGTGTGGGAGGTGTTGAGAGGGGCTCTAAGAGAGAACTAAATGTAGATATTTTTGTGCTCAAGTTCCTTTGCAGTGAGAGATAGAACTTGGACTAAGAAGCTAATGGTTCAGTCATAAATAGGAATTATAAAGCAAACAACAGTACTCCCAGATTGGCACTGTTTAGGTATTTAGGCTTTCAGCGGAGTTCGTTTTCCAAATTTATTTCTAGGTGTGGGAGTCTGCAAATAATCATGGCCAGCAGAGTAAGGACCTGCTTGAATCTGCAAGCAGAAAATCTGGTTTATTACAACTCAGTAGCTGGTGTGGGCTAATACTTCTAGAGTCTGGCACTGGGTACTTTATTTTAGGCATCAGTAAGAACAGTGCAATCTGAACAAAAAGTTTTCTCATGTAACGGCATCCTGTGGACACAAGGAGGCATAATTACATTGCAACTCTTCTCAAAGTACATGCCACTTGTTCCATGAAGCTACATTCTAAAGATAGACTGACTACATGTCTTATTTTATAGGGCTTAGGGGACAGATCTTGTGTAATCTCCATCATACAGGTCTCTTAAACTATTAGCTATCTATGGTCTGCTTATGGGAGCCTGCCTTTCTAGCCTTCTGG
This sequence comes from Mus caroli, assembly GCF_978045245.1. NCBI lineage: Eukaryota > Metazoa > Chordata > Mammalia > Rodentia > Muridae > Mus > Mus caroli. The sequence continues at coordinate 61,570,369 of NW_028227271.1, forward strand.
GCAGAAGAGACAACCTTGCATGTTTAACATTCCTGGTTTCCTTAGTGCTTCTCTGTGAGTATAAGAACCTTTGTGCTCCCAATACTGAAACTTCTGGATCATTATAGAGATTGATTTTTAATGAAAGGGGTATAAAAGACACACTATTTAGTGTCTTTCAAATTAAGCAACTTGTTAGCTTTATTTATGACTAATAGGAGTTTGTAGACAGTCTTTAGCCTAGGCTGGCCATGAATTCCCGCATAGCCATGGATGACATTGAACTTCTGATCGTCCTGAATCCACCTCTCAAGTGGTGAGATTATACGTTTGCATCTTAATTCACAGTTACGTAGTGCTAGAGATCAAACTCAGGCATTTTTTTTTTTCAGTTTAAGCGAATACTTGATCAACTGAACCACATCCCAGCCCTATAATTATTTTTTTAATATTCTATTGGACTGCCTCTGACCTTTTACCCTGACCCCATAAATGTTATTATCTACTGCACACATGTGTATACATGCATTATTCTTTATTTCACTAAACAAATACCAATGTTCCCACCCTGAAGCAGATATACATAGGTTTAAACACTGAATATTTAAGAAGGGACTCAAAAATTATCACTAACCATGGAATGTGTAGTTCAGTGCTGGTCATTTTGATCTTGGATGCTTACTAGAATTTTCTTTTTTTTTTTTATATATTTTTATTACATATTTTCCTCAATTACATTTCCAATACTATCCCAAAAGTCCCCCATAGCACCCCCCACTTCCCTACCCACCCATTCCCATTCTTTTGGCCCTGGCATTCCCCTATATTGGGGCATATAAAGTTTGCAAGTCCAATGGGCCTCTCTTTCCATTGATGGCCGACTAGGCCATCTTTCAATACATATGCAGCTAGAGACAAGAGCTCCAGGGTTCTGGTTAGTACATCATGTTGTTCCAACAATAGGGTTGCAGATCCCTTTAGCTCCTTGGGTACTTTCTCTAGCTTCTCCATTGGGAGCCCTGTGATACATCCAATAGCTGACTGTGAACATCCACTCCTGTGTTTGCTAGGCCCCGGCATCGTCTCACAAGAGACAGCTATATTTGGGTCCTTTCAGCAAAATCTTGCTAGTGTATGCAATGGTGTCAGCGTTTAGAAGCTGATTATGGGACGGATCCCTGGATACAGCAGTCTCTAAATGGTCCATCCTTTCATCACAGCTACGAACTTTGTCTCTGTAACTCCTTCCCTGGGTGTTTTGTTCCCAATTCTAAGAAGGTGCACAGTGTCCACACTTTGGTCTTCATTCTTCTTGAGTTTCATGTGTTTATCAAATTGTATCTTATATCTTGGGTATCCTAAGTTTTGGGCTAATATCCACTTATCAATGAATACATATTGTGTGAGTTCTTTTGTGATTGTGTTACTTCACTCAAGATGATGCCCTCCAGGTCCATCCATTTGGCTAGGAATTTCATAAATTCATTCTTTTTAATAGCTGAGTAGTACTCCATTGTGTAAATGTACCATAATTTCTGTATCCATTCCTCTGTTGAGGGACATCTGGGTTCTTTCCAGCTTCTGGCTATTATAAATAGGGCTGCTATGAACATTTACTAGAATTTTCTAAGCAATACATTAAAACCCCATTTCTGAACTTAAGTATCCAAAGCAGTTTTCTGGGGATAAAAAAAAATCAAAGCACCACACATTTTAAAAAAGTTTGTTAAATGATTTTTGTGGATGACCAGGTTTCAAAAAAAAAAATTCTAGTAGAAAAACAGTGATTCAAATTGTACTTGTTCTATGTCAGGCAGTTTATTTAATGATCTGTGAAACATAGGTGACATTAAGCACAAAGTCTATGCTTAATGTATTTAATTTGATGAGTTTTCACACTCACACACACACACACACATTTGCGATACCAACACCACTATGAAGCCAATAAATACATTACTGGGCCCCTCCTCTCTCCCTCTTTTTCTGTTTTTGTCACTACTTCTGTCCCTTCCTTTACTTTTTCTCTTTCCACTCCTTTCTCCATCTCCTTTTCTTCAGTTTAGATTTTACTTGTTTGTCTCCAGCAAGAGTCATAGCTTCAATTTTTAAACGCACACTACAGTGTTATTAAACATAGGCAATATTTTCTAAAACACATCTCAATAGCATGCATATCACTTTAATTTTTCTAAAAATAATATACAACAAACTTCTTACTGGGTGCCAGGTGATATATAAATATGAATAATATATTTCTATATATGCATATATATAATATATATATGTATATATATATATATATATATATATATATATATATATATACCATAGTTTTCAAGTCAAGGTGACACATCTTTAGACATGTATCATTTCTTTGTGGTGATTATAATAAAAATCCTTCTTGCTTTTTTGGAACACACATTATCATTGATCTATATTCACCTGTCATTCATTGGGACACTAGAATTTAGTTCCTCATCTAAATTATTAATGTGGGCCAATATTTTCCTATACCACCGTTCTCTATACTCACCCCAGCTTCTGCTAACCACTGTGCTGCCTCAACTTCTGTGGGATTTATGATCCCACATATGAGTGAAGTGATACGGTTCTTGTCTTTTGTTGACTGGCTTACTGTATTCAGCATAATATTCCCACTACCATCCACACTCTCAAGAATGGCACTTTTTCATAAATTCATTGTTGGGTGGGTAGGAGAGCAGGGTGGGGGCGGGTATAGGGGACTTTTGGAATAGCATTTTAAATGTAAATGAAGAAAATATCTAATAAAAAATTGAAAAAAAAGAATGGCACTTCTTACTCTTTTGTTGTTGTTGTTGCTATTGTTGTTATGGCTGAACAGTATTTTAGTGTGTGTGAGCCCCACATTTTCTCTCTTTTGTTTTGTTTTGTTTTCTTTTCCTATGTCGACAGGCACTTAAAATGTTGCCATTTCTTCCTATTGTGACTAGTAATACAAAGGACAAGTGAGAAGTGGGGGCTCTGGCTTACTGAGTTCATTTCCTTGGACTGTATATTCAGTCATAGAATTGCAGGATAATAGACCAACGCCTTTTTGAATCTGGGGGAATTCTATGGTATCTCTCACACCCTTCCTACAAACACTTTGAGACTTTGGTCACACTCCCAGAAGCACTTGCTACCCTTAGCAGTGACTCACAGTGGGATGAGTTGATGTCTCACTGCAGTTTTGCTTTACTTTACATATAAATTTAGGAGTGTTCACACAATTTCATAGCCCTGTGGGCTTTTGATCTCATCTTGCATAGCAGATATTTTATTTGTATTGATCAATTTTTACCATCTCCACTAGCCCCTTGATAACTACTATTCTATGTTCTGCTGGATGTGGGATTGTTTTAGAATCCTCATATAAGCACAGTCAACCTGTAATTGGCTTTTTCACTTAGCTGAGTGTCCTTTATACTCAAAAGTATTGTCACAGTAGGAGAATTTCTGTCTCTTTTCCCAGTTGAATAGTATTCTGTTGTATGGCTATACCAAATTTATCCATTCGTCTGGGAATGAACATTGGCCACACTTTTGAGTCACAGTGTCACTTTAATTCCCCCACAATGCAATTCTGAACTTAATTGCTCTATCACTGCTTACTAGATGAGAAAATTGATGCATAGCTTAGGAAGGCAGGGTTCAGAGTTCCTGCTATCCACAATCATGTCACATCACTTTTGGCCTCAAGTATTTGGTTTTGATGTAGCTCCTTGTCTCAAACCAATCAGCTTTTCTTTGGAGATTATAAGTGAGAGTCACTGTGGAATGGGAAGTTAGAGAGCTATTGAAAGGGTGCCTGGCTCTCTGTGAAGGGAGATTCCAACCAATGTGAATTGTGGAAGGATTTGACAATGTAAGTCTCCATTGCTTTATTTTAGCTGTTTCAAGGATCCTCCTAGAACTTTGATCTCCCTGCCATATGAACTGCATCACATTCCTGCTTCATTTAAGCTAGTCCAAATCCAAGTCAATTGTGAATAAAAATTTTGTTAATATGTAGTGCTTTCGCTATATTCTTTAGGTACTACATGTATGACACTCAGATAGCACAACAACAGTAAGCCTATTCATTTTGTGGAGCTGAATGTTCTCAAGGACAGCTGACAGTACTCATGAGAGATTGGTCTCCATAATGCCAATATAGCAATAAATATTTTCGTCCTTACTAAATTCAGGATCTTTTTGGGAGTCTGGAAAATCTTTTTATAGCCTAGCCTTGGGCTCTATATATGGTCAAGAACATATATGACCTATTTTTGAAGAAGGTTTTTTACTTCATTTGTTTTGATTTTGGATTAAAGTTGTTCATCATATAAAATTCCAGAATAAACGCCAATTGACACCATGTTAATGTTTGTACATAAGAGTTATTATGTGTAGCATAGTCAGCCTAATTTTCAGCTTGAAGAATGTATTAATTATTTTCTTGTTGGCAAATAATATTTTGTGCTGTATATCATTATTCATATTTGTGTTGATAAACAAGACAGAGTAGAGATAAATAAAACTGAAAGAGGACATGTGTTTAGTAGTTCCAGTGCAGTCTAATTAATATATATCTTGAAACTACATTAACAAATAGAGGCACGGAGAATGCACTTTTCGAAATATTAAAGCATGGCATTCACAAATATTTATAAAATCCCACACTGGGAATATTGTTCTACTTTCAACATTCTGCCATTGGCTACATACACTTTATCTTATGCTGTACCCTCTTACTCAGTGTATTATAATTTGATTTGTATTTGAATCATTACCTGTATTTTGGTATGAACCTTTAATCACTGGTAGTGATCGGAAAGGAGGCATGAATTCTCTCACACACACATATGTGCCCCCTACCCTGCCCTGCTCTGCCTCAGCACAGTGAGAAACCTCCTGTGTACCAGCAGGTGGAGCTGAGGTCAATAATCTAAGCAGTATGGTGCTAGTACACACATTTTGTACTGTGATGAGGATGTGATGGGGGAGGAAATCTCACTCTATTTCATTGCACTGGATATTGATTCATGAGAGTTGAAGACAGGAACCTTTATGGAGAACAGAGTTTTTAAAACATGTTTCTTCCAAAGTCTTAGCCCAATGTGTTCCTCATTTCTCTCTAGTCTCCCTGATTTCAAAATTGTGGCAGAATATTTGTTGATGAAGCAACACAAGTACCAGCTTTATTAATGTGGGAGAGTGAAAGAATGGAAACTGCACTTTATTTATCTTTGCATTGGCTTCCCTGCCTTGGTGCTCATCTGTCTTGAAGGTCTTTGGCAAGTCCTGAAACAGAAACTGTTTGAAGATCTTCATCTTCAGCTGGAACGGAAGCATGGAATTCTTCAGAAGATTGCAATAGGCAAACCAGAAAAGAGAGTGAGAAGTGCTTAGGAGGTGCAGAGAAAATTCATCTCCTAAGACTGAAGAGAGGAGCAAAAGGGGTCTTGGCAAGATTGTGGAGTTGGAGTTCCCTTCCCGAAGTATTGGGGGACTGCTGGCAGAAAACAAAGATTCAGATGGTGGGTAGATATCAAAGCAGAGGGCAGACAACTGAAAGAACCATTCTGTAAACTTTGTCCTGTATGAGAGAACATGGTCTGATGTTCTGAACCCTCAGATTAGAAGTAAGAAAAGCTGAACGTCTCCATGACTCACTATAACACAGACTCAGTCATAGATCTCTTCAGATAATAGGAGATAACAGGAAAGAACAGGAGGTATTTTGGACTTACCAGTTCTCATTTCTGGTGTAAGCTTCATCCTTTGCAGTCTTGCATCCCGAAGAAATGACTTGCCCTACAAAGGATAGGATTTCAACCTTAATATGTCAAAGTCCTTTCCTGATTTGAAGAACTATTCTTCATTTATCAATTATGTGCCAAAATGTGTCCTCTGTTGAGAAACTGTGGGTCATAGCCTTTTTACTGATCACAAGTGAGCAAGTTCACCACATGAGCTTGGCTAGCACATTGTATATACTTAAACTCTTCTCATTTACAGCCTTAGCTTACAAGTTAAGGAATTCAGTATGTACAGATTATAAAGTCTTCAGTAGAAGACTTTCAAACACCAAATCAAAATCAATTTTTTAAACTCAAAATCCCAACTGCCCTCAAGTATTTTTATTATTTTGAATATATATTTTATAATTCAAAACAATTTAAAATTTAAATATATTTTATTATATTCGTTCCCTGCTTCAATTTCTTGCAGATCCTCTTCCCATTGCTACTCAACATTAAGGTTTTTTTCAAACAAAAGTAAACAAAACCCAATCCAACAACCAACCCCCCAAATCAAGAAAATAATATAACACAGCACCGGAAAAGAATACAAAACAAGAAAAAGCAAAGTACCAAAGAGTAACCAAATAACAACAAACAAACAAACAAAGCAAAAAACCACGAGGCCTTTCCTGGAGTAGTTGATATGCACAGTGTCACTCTTTTGGATAAAACTGATTTTCTCTCTCTCAGCAGATATGAATGACAATTCAGTTGTTAATCTTTACCCTAGTGGCTAGGTATTCATTCATTCATTCATTCACCTTTTATAAGTATAACAAAATGAAATATAATATGTTAAAACAAAAACTATTATATCAAAGTTGGACAGGACTAACCAACAGAAGGAAAAGAGACTAAGAGAAGGCACACAAAATCAGAGAGTCAGTTATTCATACACACGAGAATCATTACTAAACTGGAAGCCATGAAATATATGTAGAGGACCTGGTGCAGACTGTAAAAGCTCTATGCATGCTGATTCAGCCTCTGTGATTTCATATGAACTTTGTTCATGTTGTTTTGGAGGGTCTTGTTTTCTTGGTGTTCTTCATCTCCTCTGGCTCTGACAATCTTTTTGCCTCCTCTTCCATGGAGTTCAATGAGCCCTGAGGGGACGATTTGATGGTGAATCTCATTTAAGGCTAAGTGTTCTAAGGTCACACTCTATCTGTCTGCATATTGTCTGGCAGTAAACCTTTGTTATTTGATCCCATCTGCAATAGGAGGAAGCCTCTCTTTTGGTGACATTGAACTATGAGTATATCAGAGTATATACAGAATATAGAATCATTTCCCCTCTCCATCCTTTCAAACCAGTATTATTTGGTTTTATCCTAGGTCTCTGGGCTCTCTAGTTCCTGATTCTTTGTCACCCAAGCAGGGTTGGGTATGGAGTACCCTCACCTACTAAGATGGTAGCAAGGAGTACCATCGAATGGAGTACACCTTAAATCAAATCAGTTATTGGGTAGTTACTCCCAGAAGTTTTTTGCCATTATTGCCCTAGCATATCTTACAGGCAGTATACCATTGGAGATCAAAGAGTTTTTGGATAAGTTGGTGTTTGCAATTTTCTTTTGGTAGCATGTAGAGTATCTCTCTGTACCAAAGACACTAAAACATAGGTGTGGATGCTTTATGTAAGAACCGGCTCAACATCTCCATTTTAATGGAGTTGTATAGGTATTGTCTTCAGCAACTGGGCCTTGTTGTCAGTTTGTGGAGAGCAACCTATAGTCTTGACCTATAGCTTTGGTTGTTTGGGGATTCCCATAAATTCTCTTTGGCCAACAATTTAATTATATGTAACCCAGTCCCAGTACTTTGTTTGGTGACAAAAGATGGCCAGTAGGGGCTCTGTCTTCCCCATTACTTAGCAATTTTATTTGGTTCACCTTCATATATGTATATATTTTAATTAGTTTCTACTATATTAGATTTCCATATTACCTGTCTAATGGTCCTTAATTTTAACTGTCTCTCCCTGTATCCCCTTGCACAACCTCCTCTCCTCTTTCACTCTTAACTTGATCCTCTTGTTCTAGCCACCCATCCACCAGTATTTATTTTATCTCACTTTTCTGATAAAATCTGTCTTTCCCTCTAGTCTTACTTGCTCTCCATTCTACAGATTATATTTTTGTTATCATTGACTTAGCTATATGAGGGGCATATACCATATTTGTCTTACTGGGCCAGAAAAAAATATAATAATAACATGGCTCCTAATAATATTTTGTTATACGTGCAGATCAGTGTTTTGGTCAGTCATAATTAGAGAAGTTTCCTCCTGCAGCAAATGGGAATACTACAAATACCTCACTCAGGATGTTCTTTCTAGTTCCATTCATTTTTGGCTACATATTTCATGATGCCATTTTAAGAAAATACTCCGTTTTATAAATGTACCACATTTTCTTTATCTGTTCTTCTGTTAAGGGGCACCTAGGTTGTTTCCACTATCTGGCTGTTATGAATAGAGCAGCAGTGAAAATGCTTGAGCAAGTGTCTTTGTGGTGGGAAGAAGGATCCTTTGGGTATATGCCCAAGAGTGGAAGAGCTGGACCTTGAGGTAGATTGATTCCCAGGTTTCTGAGAAATGGCCATATTGATTTGCACAGGGGCTGTCCATTGCACTCCCACTAGCAATGCATGAATGATCCTCTTACTCCATATTCTTGCCAGCTGGAGCTTCACTTGTTTTGTTGATCTATCCATTCTGACAGGTGTAAGATGACATCTCAAAGTAATTTTGATTTACATATCACTGATGGCTATGGATGTTGAATGTTTAAGGGCATCCCTGACATTTGAGTTTTCTTTATTGACAATTTTCTGTTTAGATTTGTACACCATTTTATATTGGTTTATTTGTTTGTTTGTTTGTTTTGACATCTAGTTCCTTAGTTCCTTATATATTTGGAATATTAACCCTCCATCAGATGCATACTTAATAAAAGTTTTCCCATTCTGTAGACTGTTGCCTGTCCACATGTCTGTGTCTATTCCTTAGAGAAGCCTCTCAGTTTCTGAGGCCCCATTTATTAATTGTTGATCTCAGTGCCTGAGTCATTGGTGTTCAGAAACTCTTTCTTGTACCAATGAGTTCAAAGGTATGTTCTCTTTTCTTCTGTCAGGCTCAGTGTATTTGGTATTATGTTGCTATCTTTGCTCCATTTGGGCATGAGTTTTATGCAGGGTGGTAAGTATGGATCTATTTACATTCTTCAACATTCAGACATCCAGTTTTCCTAGCATCATTAGTTGAAGATGCTGTCTTTTTCCCGGTGTATTTTTTTGGCTTCTTTATAAAAACAGATATCCATAGGTGTGTGAGTTTTTATCTGTGTCTTCAATTAGATCAACATGAATGTTTTTATTACAATGACTTAGTAGTGCATCTTAAAATTGGGAATGATGATATGTTGAGCAGTTCTTTTATTATTCAGAATTGTTTTAGCTATCCTGGATTTTTTTGTGTTTCCACACAAAGATGAAAATTGTCCTTTCAAGATTTTTCAAGAATTGTGTTGGAATTTTGACGGGGATTGCATTGAATCTGTAAATGGCTTTTGGTAGGATGACTAATATTTTTACTGTGTTAATCCTACTGATCAGCAAACATGGAATATCTTTTCATCCTCTAATATTTTCAATTACTTGAAGGTTTTATCATTAAAGTATTTCACTTGCTTGGCTAGAGGTATCCCATGATATTTTATATTATTGTGAAAGGTGTTTCTTTCTCACAGTGTTCAGCATTTGTAAAGAGGAGTGCTATGATTTTTGTGAGTTAATTTTGTATCCATCTACTTTGCCAAAAGTATTTTATCGGCTGTAGGAGTTTCTGCGGAATTATTGGGACACTTATGAATAGTATCATATCATCTGCAAATAAGTTCACTTTGGCTTTTTCCTTTCCAGTTGTATTTCTAATATTGGGTCTTATTGCTCTAGCTAAGATTTCAAGTACTATATTGGATAGATATGTAAAGAGTGGACAGTTTTGTCTTCTTCTTGACTTTACTGGAGTTACTTTGAGTTTTTCTCTATTAAGTTGATGTTAGTTATGGGTTTGCTGTCAACTGCCTTTATTATTCTGAGATGTGTCCTTTGTGTCTCTATGTCTACATATCTTTTATCATGAAAGTGTTGGATTTGTATCAAAGGCCATTTGTGCATCTAATGAGATGAATTTGTGGTTTTGTCTTTTAGTTTGTTTATGTGATGTTTATTGATTTAAGTATGTTGAACCATCTCTGCATCTCTGGAATGAAGCCTAACTGATCATGGTGGATGATATTTTTTGATGTTCTTAGTTTGATTTATAAGTATTTTATTGAGAATTTTTGCATCTGTTTTGTTATGGAAAATTGGTTTGTAATTCTCTTGTTAAGAAATATCAATGACCAATTGTGGGGCTGTTAAAGGCAGCCTGTTTTGGTTGAATGAGGCTTGCTCCTGTGACCAAGTAGAGACCCAGTAGGAAACTCTACAAAGGATGGAACAGTGAGCCACGTTCCCAGAGATAGGTCCCTGACACTACAGAGCACCCAACTCCATAATTCTGTGACTATAAGTCATACAGACAATGTCCCAAGCTTCTGGCCTTTTGGATAGACTTCACCCCCACAGTTACCTGACTATAGCCAGGTGTGCTCCTCCCCACAGTTACCTGATAGCCCAGCCCACTATAAAAGGAGCTGCTCTGCCCCTCCTTGCTCTCTTTAGCTCTCACCTTTCTTAATCTCCTCTCTAGCCCTCCTTCTCTCTCTCCCTTCCTACCCCGTCTACATGGCCAGCCTCTCTCCCATTTTCTGCCTTCTCTCTTCCCCCCTGCCTTTCTACAATAAAACTCTAAAACCATAGACTGTCTCTACCCATCAAGGCCCACCATGCTTGAACGATTGGAATAGGCTTTCCGCTAAAGAGCCATGTCTAACCTCCCACTGGAAGGCCTTCCTGTGCTCTAGCCATGGACGGGACCAAGGACTCTCACCCACATGGGAACCATCCAGTGGTCCCTCTGCCCCCGTCCTCTCTTCTCTTTGGCCCAAGCCGAGGTGCCACCAGGGCCCCCTGTTTTGTTCTTAGCTCTTCCGTGGTATCCAGCTGCATCTGGGATGCCCGAGACTGAGAACCTGTTATCTCTGGTCCCCGTGAAGTCCAGAGACCTAGGACTGCCCCTTATCCATCCCCGCCAAGGGCTGGGTCCATAGCTTCCCACAGCCAGACACCGGGCAGTGTGGAAAGGGTGCAGTGTGGCAGTCCTCCACTTCTGCCCACCTATAGCACCGGAACTCTGGCGGGACGTGGATTTTTCTCCCATTCTCTATTCCCCCATGCTCACTGCCCAGCAACCGATGTTTATTTTTATTTTATTATTGTTATTCTCTCTCTCTCTCTCTCTCTCTCTCTCTCTCTCTCTCTCTCTCTCTCTCTCTCTGTGTGTGTGTGTGTGTGTGTGTGTATGTTTCTGTGTTTGTATGTGATGCATGCATATTAGTATGTAGATAATGTGTCTATGCATGAACATATGGAAACCGCAGGAAGATTCCATTGAGGTATTCCTCTATTGCTTTCTACCTTATTCTCTTTAGGTCAATTATCTCAAGAAACCTGAAACTTGTTCTTTCAGCTAGGCTTGTGGGCCAGTGAGCTTCCAGAACCTGCCTATCTCCTCTGTCTTCTTCCCCATGCCAATGTTAAAGGTATGTTCAGTCATGGCTGATTTCTATGTATGAGCTAGAGTTTTGAACTCAGGTCATCATGCTTGCACAGGTAACTGAGCCATCTCCCTGGTCCCCTCTGCTGACTAACAGACTTTGAAGTGTTACAAACCAGATTATCAGTTTCCAATAATTAAAAAAAAAATGCTCCATATATCTATCCTTGGTTGCTATCCATGTAAATAAACTGAAGTTAAAAATGATAAATGACATGGAATGCAGCTACATGTTTAAACCCTATATGCCTTCCACAGCCTGACAATAGTGAATCATATTTTACAATATACTGAATTCCTTGTGTGTGATCAAGGATTACTTTTGTAATCATCGTTGGAAACCCCCTTAGACAATAACGATTACAGACTTAAAACTCAAGATGGTGTCAGAAATGTTTAAGCACAAGTGAAATGTTTCTTTTATACAGAAGTGGTGTCACTAAAGACCACACAAAACTTCTACAAACCCTGAAAACATATGTATAATACTGGGAATGTTTTGCTGAAAGTTCAGTATGGTCTCTGTTCTGAGTAGCACTTTGCAATTTGGCCAGTAGAGGGCAGCCACAGAGCAGGTCTGGGATTTCAGCAACTCTGGGCTCTGGGAAGAACCTTCTGCAAGTGTAAAACCCTGAGCGTTATTATTATTATTATTATTATTATTATTATTATTATTATTATTATTATTATTATGGAATTTATGGATTCTGGATTCATGTTGTCATAACATCGATCTTTTCATTTCCGACATGTTTATTCCCTTTCAATTGTTCAGGATCTGAAGTTTGTTTTGTTGTTGTTATTAGCAAGATCATCTTAAATTTAATATAGCCTGATGTATTTTTAAAACATCCCTCAGAGAGCAAAGAATTACATTTCCCTCTGTGCCTTTGAAAAGGCAGAATACAATCTAGATGTATTGAATGAAGGCAGGATCCGCAAAAGCACAAATAGGAGATGTCCAGTGAAGAAAACATAAGTAAACCTCATTTAGAATTACGTTGGAAAAGCCAAACTCTTGGTTTTAATTTCCCAATTACTCAACTATTGAATCCCTCCTGAGACACAGCAGGACACAAATGCCCTTCAGGGGCAGAATTTCTGGTACTTTCAGAGAAAAAAAATGTACATAAATAGGCATATTGGCAGCCCAGGTCCTCCAGTCATTCTTAGTTCACATCCATCTACCCCGAGGATGCAGTGAATCATAAAAGTATCAGAATCAAGAACAAATGAAGATGCAGTGGAGTTCAGCTTTTAAAAAATGGGTGAAAGTTCAAAATAATATTTCCAACCTTATTTTTGTATTGTTATTGCACCCTAGTTGGTATGGAAATCAAACAATGCAGCATTAATATTCAGTCCAGCAAGCACCTCACTGCCACTGTCCCCAGTCCTGTGCCCCAGCCCTGATGGCTGACCTCAGTGGCCGAAGGGAACTGAGTATAACCGGTGCCATTGTGGACTTACGGCAGATGTATTTTACGCTTAGAAAATGTGATGATCTTAACCCCTTTCTGCACCACTGGTCCTCATCCTTGAAGGGTGTGCCCCCCACCCACCCTCCTCAAGTAGCACCAGGATTACCAAGCAGTTGTGAGAATTATAAGCCTGCATAAGGCTTTTTTTCAGGTAAAGCCCGGCATGGAGTTTTTAAAAAACATTTAAGTGGTCCTGTTGGGCATTCAGTCTTGATAACCTTGTCACTGCAGTCCCAGCAGGTATGAGTATGTGGTTTTGCATGGTGCCCTTGGTGAAATAACTGGGCCCATTGCCCTGCTTGTGTGGAGCCGCAGGGCAGGAGCAGAAATTCATCTGCTTCTCTATCTTTCCATCCATCAAAGGTGAGGTCAGTGCCATGTATTAACACCATCTGGCCTAGCACTGGGTTTAGCATCCATCAATGTAGCCTCTGACTTGTTTCTTTCATTTGATCCAGAAGCAAGGCACAGAACAGCAATCACTTTTAAAGAAGCCCCGGGAGAACTTGTAGCAGAGGCAATGGGTTGACATAGTGTTAGAGTCAAGACTGAGACTGAGACTCTCGTGCTGCCAGTCTTACTCTGATGATGGTGTAAAGAGCTGTTCTTTTCTTTTTCCCTGTAGTTTTCCGGTATTTGATTTTCTTGATTTCAGAAGTTGCAACATAATCCTTACAACAAAATTTGACAGTTAGTAATGAGGAACACAAAACAAACAAGCTGTTCACATGTGGCTCACATAGATCTTGTTTGTGCAAACACGTTTTAGGGCTGGTAATGTCACCTAGCAGTAGGGGACTTGCTAGTAAGGGGAAGACTCTGCTCAATTTTCAGTGCTAGAGGGAAAAATACATTTCACATACTGATGTCTGAGCTATACATAATTCTAAATGTATGTAATATACATTATATACTTATTTTTGTCTCTATGAGATATGTGTTTATTTGATTTTTTCCTATTAATTAATTAATTTATTTATTTAAAACTCCAGACTTTATTTCTCTCCCAGTCCACTCCCATAGCACATCCCATACCTCCTCCCTGCCCCCTATCTTCACAGAGGATGTCCCTACCTCCCACCCCGATCCCACCAGACCTCTAAACTCTCTGGAGTCTCCAGTCTCTCTCTGGAGTCTCTAAGGGTTAGGCGCATCTTCTCTGACTAAACCCAGACCCGGAAGTTCTTTGCTGTATATGTGTTGGGGCCTCATAACAGCTGTTTTATGCTGCCTGGTTGGTGTTCCAGTATCTGAGAGATCTCAGGGGTCCAGATTAATTGAGACTGCTGGTCCTCCTATAGGGTCACCCTTCTTCTCAGCTTCTTCCAGCCTTTCCCTAATTCAACCACAGGGGTCAGCAGCTTCTGTCCTTTGGTTGGGTGCAAATAGCTGCCTCTGACTCTTTCAGCTGCTTGTTGAGTCTTTCAGAGGACAGTCATGATAGGTCCGTTTCTGTGAAAGCCTCAGTAATAGTGTCAGGTCTTGGGGCCTCCTCTTGAGTTGGATCTCACTTTGGACTTGTTGCTGGACCTTCTTTTCCTCAGGCCCCTCTCCATTTCCATCCCTGCAGTTCCTTCAGACAGGAACAATTATTGGTCAGTTTTGACTGTGGGATGACAACCCTATCCTTCACTTGATGCTCTGTCTTTCTGCTGGAGGTGGGCTCTACAAGTTCCCTCTCCCCGATGTAGGGCATTTCATCTAAGGCTGCTTCCTTTGATTCCTAAGAGTCTCTCACCTCCCTGGTCTCTGGTATATTCTGGAGGGTCCCCAAAACCTCCTACCTCCTGAGGTTTCCATTGCATGTTTCCATTCTTTCTGTTGGCCCTCAGGGATTTCAATCCTTTTCTCCCACCCAATACCCAATCATGTGCCCCTTTCTGTCCCCCCTTCCTCTTTCCCTCCTAGATCCCTCCCTCTCCACTTGTGGTTGCTTTCTTCTCCCTCCAAGTGGAACTGAGGCATCATCACTTGGGCACTTCAGCTTGTTGACCTTTATGGGTTCTGTGGACTATATCTTGGGTATTCAGCACTTTTTTTTGTTCGTAAATATCCACTTATTAGTGAGTACATACCATACATGACCTTTTGGGTCTGAGTTACCTCACTCAGGATGATTCTAGTTCCATCCATTTGCCTGCAAAGCTCGGGATGTCCTCAGTCTTAATAGCTGAGTAGCATGAACTCATTGGCACAGGTGAAAATTGCCTAAACAGAACTCCACTGGCTCAGGTTCTAAGATCAAGAATGGATAAATGGGACCACATGAAACTGGAAAGCTTTGTAATGCAAAGGACATAGTTAATAAGACAAATCAGCAACCTCCAGATTGGGAAAAAAAAACTTCACTAACCCAACATGTGATAGAGGGCTAATATACAAAACATATAAAGAACTCAAGAATCTAACCACCAAAAAAACCAAACAACCCAATAAAAAATGGAGTATAGAACTAAACCGAGAATTTACAAGAAGAATCTCAAATGGCTGAGAAACAGAAATGTTCAAAGTCCTTAGTGTTCAAAGAAATGCAAATCAAAATGACTCTGAGATTCTACCTTACACCAATCAGAATGGCTAAAATCAAAGCCTCAGGTGACAACATATGTTGGTGAGGATGTGGAGAAAGAGGAACACTCCTCGATTGCTGGATGGATTGCAAACTGTTACAGTCACTCTGGAAATCAATCTGGAGATTCCTCAGAAAACTGGAAATAGATCTACCTGAAGACCCAGCAATACCACTCTTGGGAATATACCCAAAAGATTCCCCATTGTGCAACAGTGGCACATGTTCCACTATGTTCATAGCAGCCTTGTTTGTGATAGCCAGAAGCTGTAAACAACCCAGAAGACAGAAGAATGGATACAGAAAATGTGGTTCATTTACACAATGAAATACTACTCAACTATTAAGAACATTATATACTTACAATTGATCATTCCATGTTTTGAGAATTTTTATTTGGAGATGAAAATTGAAATCCTTGCCCACTGTTCTCTGCCCGTCTCTTTCTGCCTAAACGAGCTTTCTTTTCTTGGCTGCCTCAGTTGCCAGAGTCCTTTCTTCTCCTGTATACCCACAGACCTAACCATTTGGTCTTCTTACCCTATACACTCTTCAGGCTTCCTCTTTATCTGCAATGTCTCCAGTCATACAAGCACAAACATACCCAATCTCATCGTATCCACATACTCTTTTCTCAGATAGGTTGTGAACAGCTAGTGTGTTATTCTGCACCTCAGCTTCCCTGTGGATAAGAGTTAAATGTGTGATTTACATCTACCTGATCAGCAACACATGTTGACAATACCATCTGTCTCTTATATACATCTTAACATCTGAATTTCTACCCGTTCAAGAAATTATTCAAATTTGCATTGTAAAACATTATATACTCTATGTCATGTTAGTTCACCCATTGATTTAACCCTCAGATCTGTCCTAAAAAAACATATCATGGAGTCATGATTATAGGCATATCCCTATAATTGCTGTCCTCAGAGGCTGAAACAGGAGGATCTCAAGTTGGGGATCAATCTGGACTACAGAGTGGACTACAAAGCTAAGGATACACAATGAGACACTGTTTTAAAATACAACCAAACAAAAGCCATAGGCACACAAAATGCATACGTGATTCAATGGGGCTAGGGTTGTTGAAGGGAAGTGAGTATGGGTGTTGGGTTTAGGAGTAAAGGGATACTGAAAATATAAAATTGTGGTGTGGTTTAGAATTTTGTGGATATATTGAAACCATTGAATTGTAATTTTAAATGAGAAAATTGCAGGGAACATGAAATACCTCTCCATACAACTGTGATTCGAGGTATTACATAAAGGCTAGAGAAGGGATGAGTTTGTTCCAATGTTTTGACTTCAGTGTTGGTAGGTCTGTGTCCACAGCTATGAAAATTCACATAATAGAAGAGAAAGTTTGAAATGCGAAAATCTTTATGAAAAGCTCGTCATCATTTTCCCTCGAGCTTTCCCTATGAAGAATGCCAAATCTTACTCTATCTCTGTGTAGACTGTATTTTTAAGTTCCAAACCATTTTCCTACCCACAGATGAAAGCATCATCAGTTTGATTTCTGACTGGAAATAAGAAAGGCTTGGTTGCATATTTTAAATATGTTAAAGAATTGGAATAGTAGAGTGTTCTATTAAGCCCCACAATGGCCTTGCCTATTTTTATTAATGCCTAGAAGGTATTGCTTATTATCGTTGTTTTATGTCTGAGGTGACTAAATTGTGGACACTAAGGACAAGATTGATCATTTTGCCCATAGGAAAAAAAATCACTCTAATCCACAGCATTACACCCTAAACACTGGGTTTTGCCTCCACTGGATAAATTTTTTATAAGCATAAACATTCTCCATGGCCAAGACATGTTCCTTGTACAGACATGAAAAATAAAGTACTGATGTGTCTTCCATGGTGAAAAAAAGGGAGGGTGATGCTAAAATTCTGGAGTAGAATGGATTCAGTCTGTAGCCTCTTATAGGCTCACCCAACATGAACTTCATTCTTTGTAACAAACTTAGAGGCATATGTTCTACCTGGAAGAACTCTGGTGTCCCAGCAACAATTGGTGCCATGTGTCTGTCATGCTCTAGAGACTCAGAGAACATTTAATTTGGTGAATAAATACAGGGTTCATATTTTGTCAACCACACAGGTTTACTTTTATTTACAAACTATGCTTTCTATCCAGAAATTCAGTTTTGCAAATATTTACTTACTCATAGCCCAGGTGTAGATGCTTGACAAATGTCTATGAAATTTCAAATGTTGGAGGAAACACTATTGAAAAGAAGAGGAATCCAACCAAGGAATTGTCTAAATTTTCCTGGTTTCTCAGGGCTAGTTGGTGTTAACAGTGCTGTATGCTGCAGTTTGCATTACTCAGATAATTAATTCCATAGCCTTGGCTAAGTATTCCCTGGATGTCTAGTGTGATTTGGGCCCTTGTCATAGAGTGTGCCATGAACAAGAGAGCTCTGATTTATCCTGACGTTTGCCTTCTAGGAGAAGTAGAGGAAGAGTAAGCAAGGCAAAGTAAACAAAGGCAGCAGAGAAAAACTAGAGGTGATGAGTGCTAATAGGTTAGCTGAAAGAATTTGGCTTAAAAGGGGACTGCAGCAAACCCTCTGGGTGCATTTTGCTGATTCTAAAAGACAACTTGCCACTTACAATATATTGATCTTGCTACAGATGCCAGCCAGATTGCGGTGGAGCATCTCCTGTAGACATTTTTTGGCCTTGTTTTAAAGACAGGTTCTAATTATGAAGCACAGACTTCCCTCAAAAAATACTATGTGGACCAGCATGGTCTCAAACCCAGATGCTTCTGTGTCTGTCTCAAAACTCTGTGATCACAAGCCACAAGTCACCAGGGAGATCTTTACAATCTGACAGGTTTATAACAATAGTCAACGGTTTCTCTGTTGAGCTCTATACTACAGACTGAAATTGAAGGTATTCACACTAACAGAACATCATAGGAGAAGGCACTCCAGTCCTCTCAATACAGTGCCTGCTCAGCAGCTTCAACCACCTCCAAGCAGAGACAGCTAAATAACATAGCTGGGCTCAATCATACACTCACCTTGTCTTACTAGATAAAGTATGTTCATCCCCTCACTCCTGTGCACCTGGGGAGGAGTTATTGTAGTTGTTTTTGTTTTTTCACTAATCATCTATTTGTCTCTTACTCTTAAAGGTACAGGAAAAAACCAGATAGGCATAATGTGATCTTCTTAGGTGGATGCACTTCTGGGAACAAAGAAAGACTGGTAGCAAGGGAATGTGGGAAATGAGTTCATTTCATGTGAGTATGAAGATTTTGGTGAACTTCAGTTGACTTGGTGTGGGTGGTTTGATGGTTTACAGTAATCACTTTTCAGTAGGACTTGTGTTAATAGAGAATAAATCTAATGGGCTAAGTGAATACTTGGTTCTGCTTAAGGAAGTAGCCAACACATGTGTGCTTTGACTTAAGGCCCACTCCGTTAGAAGGAATCCATATTTGACACAGTTTGAGTAACCAAGAACCAGAGAGTAAATAGCCCAGAGACTGAGGGTAAAACTAAACATTATTGGTCTGGAAATGAAAAGTATCAATAAAATGATGACTCCTGATGATGTTCTGCTATGCTCACAGGTCATTGTTAGAGAGGCTTCCTCTGGCAGCAGTCATGAATAGATAGATACAGGGATCCTAAGCCAGACACTATGTGAAGAGCGCATCTAAATTGGATATCCCCATCAAATCCTTCTCTTCCGAGCTCAGAGAATCTCAACAAAGAGGAAAAATTTAGAAAAGACTGTGAGAGTCAGGAGAGCCAGGTCCTCTGAATCAACTAAGCAAGGCACGTGTGATCTCACAGCGTCTGAAGCAGAAAGCATAGGGCTATGTAAGGTAGCACCAAGTCCTCTGTGTATATATTATAGATATTAATTTAGTATTTTTATGGGGCTTCTGACTGTGAGAATGAGTGGGTCTCTGACTCTTGTGCCTGATCTTGGGACTCTTCTCCTGTTAGCTTGCTGTGGCCACCTTCAATATGATAGTTTTTGTTTCATCTGTCTATAATTTATTTTGTCATTATTTGATTGTTATCTCTTAGAAATCTGTTCTTTTCTAAAGAGAGACAGAAAGAGAGGAGATGCGGAGGGGATGGGAGGTAGAGGAACTGGGAGGAGTGGGAGAGGGGAAACTACAATCAGGGTATAATGTATGAGAAAAGAATCTATTTTCAAGAAAGTGACACAAAGAGAGAATTAGACAAAATAAAATGCCATATTGATGAAAATAATTAATTAAGACATGGAATTGGGTGAGTAGAAGATAAAGTGAATCTAGAAAGTGTTAGAGAGGGGAAATAGTATGATCAAACTAGATTATATTAAAGACTTAAATGAAAGAAATTCATTAAGAAGAAGAAAAGATTTGGTTCTCAGAGGTAAGCCCTGCAGATCTCTGTACCTGTTGTGTGCCTCCTCTCGACCACTGCATGAAGGAGAACTCTTTGGAGACGAGGCTTTCAAGTAAGCCCCAAGAAACACCCTCTGCTCCCTTAGGATAAGGGCACTCTTGAATTTATATCATTGAGTGGTTTCACTGGACAAGAAGCTGTGACAGATTGCATTTTGAGTCCATTTTCATTTTTCTGTTTCTTGTTGTTAAGCAAAATGTTTTTTCAAATTGATCAGATCAGGTCTAGGGAGATATAATTCATGTATGAAAAGCTGAGTTCAGATCTCCAAAATCCCATTTTTTAAGAAAAAGCAGTCAGAGAAGGCCCCAACCTTACAAATAGTTGGCCAACATAAACCAGATTCAAATGATTTTTTAAATGTTTTTTTCCCCCTGGCTTTGATTTAATTGTTGTTTGTTTGTTTGTTTGTTTTTCCTTGCCCTTTTATTTTTTGTTTGTGGTTGTTTTTTTTTTAATTGTATGATTTTTTCCTTTTTTTATTACGTATTTTCCTCAATTACATTTCCAATGCTATCCCAAAAGTCCCCCATACCCTCCCCCCCACTCCCCTACCCACCCATTCCCACTTTTTGGCCCTGGCGTTCCCCTGTACTGGGGCATATAAAGTTTGCGTGTCCAATGGGCCTCTCTTTCCAGTGATGGCCTACTAGGTTTTTTGAGAAAGAGAAATAACATGCAGTTGGGTGAGTAAGGAGACTGGTAGAATCTGGGAAGAGATGGGGGTGGGGAAAGAATATGATCAAAATGGGTTACATGAAAAACAAGTTTAAAGCCAATAAGCAAAAATCAGGGTGGGATGCAAGCTGCTTGTCACCTGTTTCTCAGCTCTATTTTCTTCTAGCTGGGTTTTGATTCTTCAGATATCTTTATGTATGGTGTACATGTGTACATATGTAGGTTCATGTGGGTACACCTGCATTTGGAAACCAGAACTTGACTTCTGGTATCTTCTTCACTTGGTCTTCACTTTAAGCCTGAGTCTCTCACTGAACGAAGAGCATAGCCATTCCAGCTACCTTAGTTAGCCAGGCTGTTCTGGGAACAACACAAATACACCTGAAGAATCAAAACCGAGCTAGGAGAAAATAGAGCTGAAAAACCATCATCAAGTCAAATGCAAGAAGAGTCAAATTCTACTAAAGCAATTGTATCAGTTTCAAAGGATTAATTTAATGAGATGGTATGTTGAAATTACAAGGCAGAGTTTGTTGCTTGAACTACACAGAATCATCACTCTGAACTTCAGAAAATGCAGATCATAAATGGTTTTATGGTTTAAGCTAAGCAAATAAGCCAAGTCTCTTTGAATTTCTTTTTATAAAGACAGACCATTTTAAAATTGACCATTAGAAAAAATAAATGATTCAGAATATTCCCTTCCCCTAGCCAGACTGCCTGTGGAGCCTCAGCAGGAAAGGACAGACTTAGTCTGACTGGGCCTTGATGTCACAAGGTCAGTGGTACCCAAGGGGAACTTCCTCTGCTCTGAGGAGCAGGGCGGGTTATGGGGGGATTTGTAAGAGTTCAACTGGGAGGAAAGGTAAGGGGGCTTTGATTGGGATGTAAAGTGAATAAATAAATACATTATTGAAAAAAAGAGAGAGAAAAAAACACAAAGAATCTCTGTTGGTGTGTTTAGAGTAAACTCAGATTTCTTCCTCTGTTGCAGTCTGGAATACAAGAGGGAAAAGGAGATGGCATATTACCCAGCATTCCAAAGGTAAACTGTAAAGAACAAGTGACTTAATTACTTATAGTGGGTTACTCACTTCTGATTATCTCACCATGTGAGTAAGAAGGTAGCACTATTTGTTACAAATAATTCCTATATAAAAGTGGTTCTCAACCTGTGCGTTCAAATCACTTTGGGATTGAAGACCCTTTCACATGGATTGACATCTCAAAACACAGAAATTTACACTATGAGCCATAATAGTAGCAAAATTACAGTTAAGAAGTAGCATCAAAAATAATTTTGTAGCTGAAGGCCACTACATGAAGGAATCTATTCAAAGGTTGTAGCATTAGAAAGGTTGAAGACCACTGCTATATACCTTTATGGTTGATTTTTTAAAATGTGCTTTTAAAAAAATTATGCATTAATTACAACTTTGGTTTTCTCTCTTTAAAATGCTACTTAATTACAGATGAGATAAACATTGTGATGACTCAGGTAAACCCACAATAATGAACTCAACATAAAATCTGGTGGAAAATACAACTAGAACTGTTGGCGAATTAGGTATTGAATTTGATGAAGAATTGATAGACTTAATGAACATGAGATCTCTGAGCCAAGAGCTCTAGATGGTTCATTTCTACCTCTGCCCTGCATGTCAGGACTTTGAACACACTGGTATTTGTTGCACATTTAATTACACTTATATTAAAAAGAAAGACTTTATAGATCGCATAAGATACAACACAGTGCTCAAAACATAAGATGCAATATATGGAACTGGTAATATGAACAGAAATAAATGTATTCTTTGAGAAAATATATTTATGTTCCCTAGTAAATTGCATAAAAACCATTTGATTCAAATATTGTCAGGTGATTGAATTCCTAACACATTACTGGTAATTTAGTTAATATCTAACAAATGTGTATGCTTGAACCTAAACAAAGGTCATATACTCTGCATAAGTTTGAACAAAGTTGGTGTATTAGTCAGTGTGTCATCATTATAACAAAATGCCTGATATAAAAATCTTAAAAGAAACTCACTCTGTAGACCAGGCTGGCCTCAAACTCAGAAATCCGCCTGCCTCTGCCTCCCGAGTGCTGGGATTAAAGGCGTGCGCCACCAAGTTCCAGGACAGCCAGGGCTATACAGAGAAACCCTGTCTCATAAAAAAAAAAATCTTAAAAGAAGTTTATTTTTTGGATTATAGTTTCCAAGCTTATAGCCATAATCAACTAACTAGCTCTGTTGTTTACAGCTTTGTTGTGAAAAAGAGCATCATGACCAAAGGGACATGAGGTAGCTGCCAGAGGGCGGAGGGGAAGCAGAGGAAGACAGAAAGAGGGAAGGATGAAGAATAGGAAATACCCTTTAAAGGAACCTCCCTAGCAACTCACTTCCTCCAATCAGGCTCTACCTTTTTCAGTTTCTATTTCCCACTGTTAAAACAGCCCACTCAAATATGACTCCATCATTGATAAAGTCAAAGTACTTAACCATCAGACCAGTTTCTCCACTTCTGAATGCCACATTGGGTACCATGCTGTCAACACACTTTCCTCTGGGGTTCATTTCATATGAAAGTGGAACAGTTGCTGTCACAGAAGACCAAAGAAGTACCTATTTCTTTGGTAAGAGTTGCTTTGTAATTCTGCCTATTACTGGCATAGCATATGAAAAATTTGTAAATTTTGGAAATTCCCTGGGCATCCAGGTAGTCCTAGATTTTGTTCGTTCTCTCTTTTCTTTACCATAGTTTTAACTGAGAATGGAAATGTACCAAAATGATATGTAGGCACTGCCTTTAATTAATCATGCTTGCGCCCAGCATCTGGAAAGTATAATAGAACATCTGCTTTGTATAGAGGCACCTAAGAATTATTAAAATCTGCTATTTTTTGTCTTTTTATAGTGTAAGTATCATGTGCTAGCTATTCTTTAACACAAATGATTTCAAGATAAATTTAGGAAAAAAAAACAAAAACTATTGCAGTACGTTAAATGCAACAACCAGACTTATGAGTAAATATTATTTTTTAAAAAATTAAAGATTATTCATTCCTTGATTTGCTTGAAAAGGGTATGAAGGGTGGTGTTAGGTAGTTGGTTGGTGTTAAATGAAAATTAGTCATTCATGGGATAAGTAGGATACAACACAGACTTTGAAAACAGACAGGATATGAAGGCAGAGAATATATTTTCTCCTAGTTAAACACACTCTTAAATTTTGGTTTTACTCCAAAGACAATTTAACAATATACAGTTTTAAGGTCTGTTATGTTACCATGTGTACTCTAGCAGTGTGTATTTCTGACTTACATCTCCTCTCACTCAAAAGTGAAGTTCTAGCATATTGTCATAAAGTAATTGTCTTAATTTTATTTTCAGAAATTATCAGCGACTAAGAGTATGTATATTTGTCTTCTCCCTCAAATCACTGTATTTGATTATAACATTTACTTTACAACTCACATAAATATTTGTGTATATTAGAGATATTAAATTTGAAGACTTCAAAACAGTAGTTAATGGTATTTTAAGGAATACAAGGTCTAAAATATTTTCTATATGGTATTAGTTGTAAAGAGTAGATGAAACAAAGAATTGCATTTTAATAATACTGAAAATAATTTAATTAGTAATGAGGACATACCAATATTTGGTACACCTAGAATTGTGTGATTTTCAAATAACTAATAGTAAAGAGCCAATTCTTGTATTTTTTGTTGAAAATACAAGCATTTTCTTTCACACACTCTTCTCTCACACAATATATCACCAGCATAGTTTCCTCTCTCTCCACTTCTCCCATCTTCCCTCTTTCCCAGATCTACTCCCTTTCTGTTTTCTTTCAGAGAAAAGTAGGTTTCTAAGAGACAACCAAACATGACAAGGCAAGATACAGTAAGACAAGGCAGAAGCTCTCACAGAGACAGGACAAGGCAATCCAATAGGAGGAAGACTCCCAGGAGCAGGCAGAAATAATCAGAGACATGTCTGCTCCCACTATTATGAGTGCCACAAAACACCCAAGCTAGCAGCTATAACTCACAGGGAGAGAATGTGATGCAGACCCATGCCAGCGCCATGCTTGCCACTTCAGTGTGTGAGACCACATGAATTCTGTTGAGTAACTGGGTCATTTTCTCCTGGTGTCTTCCGTCTACTCTGACTCGATGGGATTGGCTTCAAGGGCAGAGAGAATAAATGGAAACTACTATTTAGACTCTGTTTTTGCATAGTAACTGGTTATGGGTCTCTGCATCTGCTCCCATCTGCTGCCAGAGGAAGTCTCTTTGATGATGACAGGACTAGGCACCAATCTATGAGTATGGTAAAATAGCATCAGGAATCATGTGATTGCTTTTTTCCCCCACCAGTTGGATTTACCATTCACACAAGTTCTGCACTGCCATTAGTTTATTCTACTTCAGAGGTAAAGGCTAATTTCCTGACTTTACCAGCTTCTTCACACATATAGATTGTTCGCATTAGGTTTCTTAGTACTAAAAGACAAGAACAGAAGTTTACAGGAGATAATGGGATAGCAGGAATTTTAGGAGGATCAACTTCAAAATGCAGAGGTTGCAAAGGACATTGGCTTATAGCAACAATGTCATAGTGTATATGACAGCTATGTACTAAGCTCTTTCACTATACCCTGGATTCTGCTAATTGCTTGTTTGGTGCTTCACTTTGGGATCCTCTGGATACAGTTACTGTCCTTACTATAGAGGTGAATAAGCTGAGACTTAGTGAGGTTAACCATCTTATTCAAGGTCACATAGTAGGTAGGTTATAGTCCACAGTATATTCTAATTATGGTGAAATTTTCAAAAATTTTGCTTTCCTCCATTTATTTTCTTGAATATTGGTTCATATTGTCTTTTAAATATTTAATATGACAAATGTTAGGGAAAAACATGACAGAAATGGTCTTTCCTGGGAACATGGTGTATATATATATGTGTGTGTGTGTGTGTGTGTGTGCGCGCGTGCGTGTGTATGCTTGTGTGTATGTATATATATATATATATATATATATATATTTTACGGAATACAAGGTCTAAAATATTTTCTGTATGGTATTAGTTGTAAAGAGTAGATGAAACAAAGAATTGCATTTTAATAATACTGAAAATAATTTAATTAGTAATGAGGACATACCAATATTTGGTACACCTAGAATCGTGTGATTTTCAAATAACTAATATTAAAGAGCCAATTCTTGTACTCTTTGTTGAAAATACAAGCATTTTCTTTCACACACTCTTCTTCACACACATATATGTGTGTGTGTATGTGTGTATATATGTATATATATGTGTGTGTGTAGTGTGTATATAGATATAGATATATAGATATATATACACACACACACACTCCATTCATCTATCTGTCTCTCTCTATCTCTATAAGTTGATCTCTATCAATTTATATAAGCTCCATACATATATGGACTTTAATCATACACATCTGGCTACAACCCATCTTGTTCAAAGAATATCATACTATCCCTTTTAGTATTATGTACCCATGAATATAAGTAGGGATATCTTTAGACTGAAGTAGAAGGCATTTCTACCCTAGCTTTAAGAAAAAATTAGATTGTGTGTCTGTATCCATCTGTGATGGAGGGGGGGGGGCAAAATCATGTCATGGCACCTATGTAGTGGCCAGAGGAAAATTGTGTGTATTTGTCTTTCTCCTGCCACTTTTATGTGTGTTCTATAGATCAAATTTAGGTCACCAGACTTACAGGGTATGCAATATCAATTTGCAATCCAGTGTTTTGTAAACTTGACAGAAACTAGAAAAAGAAAAAAGAAACCCCAACTGAAAAAAAAAGACTCGGTCAGATCAGCCTATTGGCATATTTTTGAGGCAATAATGATTCCTGGGCTGTACAACAAAGCAGGCTGAGAAAACCATTGCGAGCGAGTCAGTAAGCAGTTACCCCATGGCTTCTGCTTCAGTTTCTACCTCCATGCTCTGCTCTGTCTTTTCTCACTGATGTAGTGTGACCTAGGATGTGGATATTAAACAAATCCTTCCCCTTCCACAAGTTGGGTGAGTCTGCATTTTACCACAGCAACAGCAAAGCAAACCAGGACTCGGTGCAAACACTTTTACTTGCTGAACAATCACTCCAGCCTACACTGGCTTCTTTCAGTTGAGTCTTGAAGTTGATATTTTAGACAAAAGAATTCAGTAAGAAGTAAGCTGTGACCATATTCTTTTCTGAAAAATGATACTGAAGAATTAGAAGCAGAGAGAGGTGAGAAGATCCAGGCTTGCTGCTTTTATACAATCACATTCACTTGCTCCCTTGCTAGGCAGTCCTCCAGTGACCCATATGCCTCTCAGTAGGCTCCATCTCTTCAGTGTTCAATGATCTCCAATGTTACTGTCCTGGGGACTAAGAGGTTTCCAAAACTTGGATGTTTAGGGGAACATTTAAACCAAACCATACGCAAATTACAACACCAGCCCAACTTTATCTTCTTCTTCCCATACCTTCCCATATACCTGAGCCAAATTCAAGCTCTTTGCAATTCTGAGAGCAAGCCACAATGTTTTTATTTTTGACTGCATTGATCCATCTGCTTGACAGCCTTTCTTGCCTGCAAGGACAGAATTGAAAACATACCATTTTCTGGGATAAAATGTTATACAAGATACCTTTTGGGGGTAGAAATACATTCAAAAATAATCACTTTGCCACTAGCCTTTTTTATTGTATCAGCAATCTTGGCATTGTGCAAAGTAATTTTTCAATTTTCTTGTGTCTTTCAACATTTTCCAATTATTTTCAAATTCTTTTGTGTTTCCATTTTTTTACACAAAAATTATATTTTGAATGAAATATAAAATAGAAAATACATTTTGACTCTTGGTGAAGTTTTGGCAAACTTCAATCTGTTTCTTTTTTTTTTAATACTATAAGCTGGAGACCTGTCATTTATTCTGTTAGAAATAACCTGTCCCCATTTTCTCTCTTCTTTCAGTTGCCCTTCAAGTCTCTGTTTAAAAATCAGTATTCCTAGGAGCCAGTGGGGTGGCTAAGTGTGTAAAGATGCTCCAGCCAGTCAGACCTGACTATCTCAGATCAATCACCCAGCCCCAGATTGTAGAGGAAAAGAACTATCTCCTTCAGTTTGTCTTTAGATCTCCCCCAACGCTCCCAAAATGAATATAATTCAATTTTTAAAAACCAGTGTTGCTGAGATGCTCCTCTTGATGTTAGGTTAAATTTGGCTTTGTCTTCACATTTTTTTGTAGATGGTCCATTTCTACATGGCAATAAATCGAAGTCTACCATGATATATTTGAATGGTGCACGCAGTAATAGTATTTAAAGATACATGCATTGAAAGCAGAGTGTTTGAGTTCAAATCCCAGCTCTGTCACTAAGAGATTGCATAACCTTCAGACTCAATTTCCCCTTTTCATTTTTTTCTGAGTAAAATAAGGCTAAAATTAATGATGACCTCACCCTACTATTTTGAGCATGGGATGAAGGAATGTGTGTGTGCACTTCACACAGTGCACACTGAAACAATCCAATTTCTATCTAGTTCATATTAAGTTTTAATTACTTAATGTTTACCTTTCTTTTTGCACATAAGCTCCATTTGGGTAGAGGTGATGTTTCTCAACTGGGTTGTGACCCTCTGTGAACTACTGCACCTGGCAGATAATGATCTATTTGAGTGAATGAACGAAACAATATACCACAGCAACAGGAACACATTAATATATTTACTATTTCCCCCAAACCACATTTGGTATTTTAATTAGGCCCTAAAATTACTACTTTGAATTGTCTGTTGTTGTATTTAAAGAAACCCTAGAAAACTCCTAAAACAAATTTCTTTGGAGATTTTACGTTAATTGAAAATGTAAAGAATGTAATCAGGCAGCTATCTGACCCAGTGAGAAAAGTCACCCATTTGAATTTCAAGCTGTCTTGAATTGCATTGAATTTCAACCTGCGTTGGCTCCACCCAGAGGTTTCTGATACAAATATCCTGTTTGATCTGTTGACACTCTGAGTAAAAACCTTCCTGTAGAAGATTTGGGATTTTATGTTTCTGATTTTAAAGAGAAGAGAACATTGGCCAAAGTCCTCAGTCACTGAAATGGTGGCTGCTACATGGAACTGGTGTTTCAAAGTAGTCTGTTGTGTCTGTCACTGAGGGGGCATGAGTATTTCAGCATTGTTAACTGAGTGTCACTAAAGTCAAATAGTCTCTACTCCTTTTGTTTCTGTCATTGTAAAAAGGGTGGTTTTTCACTTGAAAGAACACAGTGTCAATCCATAAATTATAATACATATGCACATTTTAAGAGTTCCCATGTAACAGTGAAAGTAGCTCTGTATCCTGATCCATCTCTGTTTTTTTTTTTTTCCTGTTCCATCGTAATGGAAACAATGAAGTCTAAGATTATTGTCCTGAACCACAAGCCAGCTCTTAATGAATACTCAACTTATATTTTATTCTATTTTTCTTATAAGTAGTTATTTTCACATTAAGTGAAGATTTATTTTTCTTTAAAATCTATATTATTTTAAAAATAAGCCATGTGGAAGATGAAGGAATATCAGTTTGGCAATTGACGTTGCATCATGTGCTGGATCTTATGCCAAATCTGATCCATGCAAGCAGCAGCTATGGTCAGCCAGTACTTGCTCTATTTTGAACTTCATATCCAGCCAGCCTAAGTCTGACAGACTTCATTTCATTAATTCAAGCAAGCTTGTTCTGTTTTCCACATGTGCCAGAAATTACCATGGTTCACTGAGATGGCTGAAAGAAAGTTAGCTAAATAAACCTTTCTGAAACCTAGAGATGAAGTGCCGTGGTGGTGACAGGACCTGATGATACATTAACTGTCACCCATTTGTTGTGATAAAAGGCATCTAATGAAAATGTTTCTACTCTCATTGAAAGTTCTTACTGTTTAAACAACAGACCATTGACATAAGAATATGTGCTGTACTCAACAGAATGACCAAGTGCATGGATGGTATGCATTATCTGAGGATGTCACAAATGGCAGCATCCTTGCTAAGAGAATAATGATGGCCTCTCCAGTTGGTTTTCATTTTACAAGTCTTGACTTGCTATTGTCTTCGCTTAGGCTGCCATAGCAACACACCAGAATTGAGTGATGTGAACAGTGGAAGATTATTTTTAGTAGTTCTGGATGATACAAGTACAAGGTCAAGGTGCCAATAAAGGTTGTTTTTTCCGCGGCTTTTTTTTTCTCAGCTTGTTGAAGGTACATCTTTAAAGACGACTTGTCACAGGACTGTCCTGTGCATGGATGAGCCTGGGAATCTCTGTGTGCAGGGATTTTTCTTTTCTTGTAAGGAAGATCAATTAGGCTGAAGTAAGGCATAGCCTAAGAGCCCACTTTAACCTAATGATTCCTTTTAATACCATATTTCCAGGTACTACTAAGGTCCTGATGCTAAGGTCCTGATGCTGAGGGTGAATATGGGACAAGAGGCAAAACTGAGCCAAAAACACTCAGAGATTTTTATTTCCTAATATTGACATTTACAGTTTCTAGTAACAAAAGCTACAACGCAGCACAGCTCTTCTAAATATGACCACTGACACACCCATCTTACACTGTAAAAGCAGTTTTATCTCCTTGGGTACTTTCTCTAGCTCCTCCATTGGGGACTCTGTGTTCCATCCAATAGCTGACGGTGAGCATCCACTTCTGTGTTTGCCAGGCCCCAGCATAGCCTCATAAGAGACAGCTATATCAGGGTCCTTGCAGCAAAATTTTGCTAGTGTATGCAATGGTGTCAGCATTTGGAAGCTGATTATGGGATGGATCCCTGGGTATGGCAGTCTCTAGATGGTCCATTCTTTCATCTCAGTTCCAAACTTTGTCTCTGTAACTCCTTCCATGGGTGTTTTGTTCGCAATTCTAAGAAGGGGCAAAGTGTCCACACTTTGCTCTTCGTTCTTCTTGAGTTTCATGTGTTTTGCAAATTGTATCTTTTGTCTTGGGTATTCTAAGTTTCTGGGCTAATATCCACTTATCTGTGAGTACATATCATGTGAGTTCTTTTGTGATTGGGTTACCTCACTCAGGATGATGCCCTCCAAGCCCATCCATTACCCTAGGAATTTCATAAATTCATTCTTTTTAATAGCTGAGTAGTACTCCATTGTGTAAATGTACCACATTTTCTATATCCATTCCTGTGTTGAGGGACATCTGGGTTCTAAAGGGGTCTGCAACCCTATAGGTGGAACAACAATATGAACTAACCAGTACCCCAAGAGCTCATGTCTCTAGCTGATATATGTATCAGAAGATGGCCTAGTCAGCCATCATTGGGAAGAGAGGTCCCTTGGTCTTGCAAACTTTATATGCCTCAGTACAGGGGAACGCCAGGGCCAAGAAGTTGGAGTGGGTGGGTAGGGGACTTGGGGGGTAGGGTCTGGGGGACTTTTGAGATAGCATTTTAAATGTAAATGAATAAAATACCTAATTAAAAAATAAATTAAAAAAAAGCAATTTTATCTTGAAATCACTATTTATTCTGCAGTATATGATTGAAGGTGGATTAAACATGGCATCAAGAAGGCAGTTCCTGACAGCACAACAAAAGGAACTAAGGTATATCAATCTGAATGTCCTCTAATATATTTGTCCCAGGCAGTCTGCAAAGATTCAAGAAGTCATGCTTACTGATGTCCCTACAACTAAGACAGTGCCAGGCTTCAAGTAGGTACTCATAAGTAATAACACAATTTACTGAATAAATGGTTAATGGATTTTCTGGAAATATGTTATTGGATATCATAAATCAAGGACAGAATACTCTTCAGAAGTAGCCAGCAAACTATTACAAATATGCTCTATTCTATGGACTATTGGAGTGATTTTTTTTTTATTGTATTGAGACAGTCTTGCTGCACAAAATAAGCTATCTTTGAACTGGTAATTGTGATTTCCTTTATTTTTGAGATTATAATATAATTACATCATTTGCCCTCTCCAGTTCCTCCGTGCAAACCATCTGTTATACTCTTTCTTGTTTTCTTTGAAATTCATGGCCTTATCATTCTAACTTAAACACCTTGTTAGTTGTCTTGCCTTCAGAAGCATCTCCATGCTGAGGTAATGGTTGTTACTACTTCACATTGAAATTTGAGGAGTAGACCCATTCAGTCCATAACAATGCAATAAACCTACTTGGTGTCCTGTTTGCAAATCACCTTGTATTTCTCAATTGATTTTCCACATACATGTTCTTTTTGAGCTAAGCTTGGTGGGTCCAAAGAACTTGAAAACACACATTGAATATTGCTATTCTCACTTACACGAAGATATTCCATACTTACAATTTAGCATACCTTCACCTAGAATCACTTAATAATTGCCTGTGTTACTTGGATTTTCTTGTCACTGAGAAAAAAATATCTGACAGAAGAGATTTATTTTGGCTGAGAATTTTGGGTCCCCTCCATCCTGTTGGGCAAAGCATGGCAGCCGGGTGGCTTGAACAACTGTGCCATGAATGTGGGATGTCACAACATGATTTGCTCCTATCATGGTAGATCAGGAAATGGACAGATCAGACCAGATCCAATATGGATTTAACCTTCAATGCTTGTCCAAGTGACCTGTATCTACTAGATAGCACCATGGACCCAGCATTCTAGAACCTCCCAAAAGAGCATCAGTGGCTGGGGCTTGGTGTTCAAATGCATGAGTCCATTGGAGATATTTTAGATGCAAACCACAGTACTCTGTTCTTTTTCTTTTTCTTTTTCTTTTTCTTTTTCTTTTTCTTTTTCTTTTTCTTTTTCTTTTTCTTTTTCTTTTTCTTTTTCTTTTTCATCTTTTTCTTTTTCTTTTTCTACATCTTTTTCTTTTTCTTTTCCTTTTTTTTCTTTTTCTTTATTATTCTCTCACACAATACAGTCTCCTTCCCCTCCTCTCCTCATAGAATACTCCCAACTCAGCTTTCCCCAAGATCCACTACATCTCTGTTTTCCTTTGGAAAATAGCAGCACTCTAAGGGACATAAATTTAACATGGCATCACAAGATGTATTAAGACTAAACACAAACCTCCACATCAAGGCTGGATGAGGTAACCCAGTTGAAGGAAAACAGTTGCGAAAGCTTGCAAGAGTCAGAGACTGATCTTCTACTTGTAGGAATCGCACAAGACCCCAAGATAAACAACCATAAGGTATCTGCAGAGGCATAACCAGACTCATGCAGGTTTTGTGATTTCTATTTCTGTCTCTGTGAGCCCCTTTGAGCCCTGCTTAGTTGATTCTGTGGGTCATTTTCTCCTGGTATCTCCAACCCTCTGGCTCCTATCCTCCTTCCTCCTTCTCTTCTGCAAGATTCCTGTAGCTCTGCCTAATGTCTGACTGTGAGTTTCTGAATCTGCTCCCATCAGCTTCTAGTGACACATCTCTGATGACAAAGGAGCTAAGTACCCATGAGGTGCTTATGAGTGTTTATTCTGTTATGAGGATAACAGAATATTATTAGGAATCATTTCATTGATGTTTTTTTCTAGTCAGGTTTGGTTCTACCCTAGGTCTCTGGGCTTCCAGCCTCCTAGTCCTGTTCATCTAGGCTGTGTAAGGCATGGACTCACTCTTCTGGTGGTGGACCTCAAGTTAGACCAAGTCACTGATTGTCTCACTCACACAAGTGAGACAAGTGATTGAACCACTCCCACAAACTCTGAGACAGTATTGCCCCAAAATACATTACAGGCTGGATAGGTTGTAGGTAGATTTCATGGCTGGGTTGGTGTCTCATTCCCAGCACTGGAAGCCTTTTCTGGTTATAGAAGATGGCTCATTCAAGTTCTATATCCTCCATTGCTAGGAGTCGTTACTAGGGTCAAGCTCATAGATTCTGGGAAATTTCCATCATACTATCAAACCATACTATGCTTAAATTTATCCTCTTCTCATATTTTCCTTTTCTGGATGTACTGATTATCTAGTGACTAGATATTTAGTAAGTTGTGGTTCAGGCTTTGATTGTATCTACTGACTTCTTCATCTTTTGTATTGTTGCTTTGGTTGACTCTGCCTTCAGAGTCCAGCACAAATCTCTTTTCCATCCCTTATCATTTCATTGCTAGGACCAGATCCTTTATTTTATCTTTTACTGATTGCCACTATAATCTCTGTTTGAATACTGATTTGTTCTTGCCTTCCTCACTGCATGAATTTCTTGGTTTAAATTTCTTCAGTGGCTTGAATTGCCAAGGGTGAATCCTACTAAGGAGCTCACAAGGCAGGTATTTATTCTTCTAATCTCCTTTGTATGCTGAGTTGAGAACACAACATCTACTCTATCTACATCATGATCTCTGACTATGTCACTCTGATTCCTTCATTACAGCTCATGCAATATTTCTCCTATTGCTCAAGTGACCATTTCATCCCTAGCTCTTCCTCTCTCAGTCACTCTGCTCTGGTGAATTTCTGTCTAACTGCTTTTCTTCCTCAGGTACTCACTCTTGACTAGTCCTGGAAAATTATGTCGTTTACCAGGCTGATAAAATTATTTATTTTGCTGACCATCTCCTGTGATCTTCTGAAAGCATCTCAAAGAGATATAGTTTCCTAATAGTCTGTTAATGTTTATCATCCTAATAAATATTGTGGGATTGCGATCATTGTCCCTCGAGTATGTCTGAGTTTCACTGTTGCCAATCATTTCATCACAGAAAATTTACACATGTAAATTTGTGTGTTTGTCTCTCTGTGTATGTGTATGTGTGTGTGTGTATGTGTGTATATGTGTGTGTGTGTGTGTGAGAGAGA
This sequence comes from Mus caroli, assembly GCF_978045245.1. Lineage (NCBI taxonomy): Eukaryota > Metazoa > Chordata > Mammalia > Rodentia > Muridae > Mus > Mus caroli. The sequence continues at coordinate 61,604,894 of NW_028227271.1, forward strand.
GAGAGAGAGAGAGACTCAAGGAGTCAAGGAGGAATTAATACATTTTAAAAGAGAGAACAGAAAGTGTCACACATTTTAGATGCTGTAAAGTCAATCAATCATCAAGAAGCAGTATCAAAACCAGAAGTAAAAAGAAGAGACAGAAAAGAAGAAAAAGAATAGGAGGAAGAGGAGGAGGAGAGAAAGAAGGAGAAGAAGGAGGAGGAGGAGGAAGAAGAAGAAAGAAGAAGAAAGAAGGGAAAGAAGAAGAAAGAAGGAAGAAGGATGAAAGGAAGAAGAAGAAAGAAGAAGGATGAGGAGGAGGAGAAGGAGAAGAAGAAAGAAGAAGAAGAAGAAGAAGAAGAAGAAGAAGAAGAGGAAGAGGAAGAGGAAGAGGAAGAGGAAGAGGAAGAGGAAGAAAGAAGAAGAACAACAACAAGAAGAAAAGAAGCAGCAGCAGCAGCCACCTTGAGTTTTTTTTCTCATAAATTCCAGAGGGGCCAGTGAGATTGATTAGTTTATACAGATGCCTGCCACCAAGGCTAAGGGCTTAAGTTTGCATTGCAGAGCAAACATAATGGAAGAAGATAACTGAGTCCCACACATTACTCTCTGTCCTTAGCAAACTAACCATGGTACAATTGTGTGCTCCTTCCCATCAGAAACAAAACAAGTGAATAAAGTGTAATAAATAAATAACATTCAGGAAAGCCAGGAGACAAGTTATGAAAATGAAATGTTATATGATTAAGAAATTTCATAATTAGTATTATATGATTTTAATTTTGAATTGACTTTCCCTTAGCAACTCTTCCTTCCCCCCATCCCCTGCATGAGACCACAAGTCAACATCAAGTACCTTCCTTAATCCCTTTCTACCTTGTTTTGAGACAGGGTCTCTCAGTGAACCTGGTGCTTACTGTTTTGGCTGGGTTAGCAGGATGGCAAGCTCCAGGGACTGCCTGTCTCTAAGTGTTCCAGTGTTGGAATGACTGGCACTTAGCTGCCACAGTTTTTTAAAACAATGTGAGTTCTAGGGATTCAAAATCAGGCCCTGATAGTTGTGGTACAAGTGCTTTATTGACAGAGCCACTTCTCCAGCATCTCTTAATTCACTTGTTAATGGAATTATAGTAACAGTGTATAGGCAAAGGATTAGAAAATAAACCTCATGCGTTCTAAAGTATGATTTAGTTAGTATAAAAGGGCTTATTCTTGAGAAAGACCTAATAGCACTATTTAAGTGCCCCCTAGCCCTAGTGTTTTATAATTTACTATTGGAAAAGTTCCCAAGCATCATTATACTATCATTATAAACACATCAGTTAAGAAGATGCAATGTTTGCTATCAGGATCTTCTTGGCATCAGTAGTATTTTTACATTTATTAAAAAATATTCAATGTATATCATCTGTCCATTTTTTTTCTTTTAAGTGAAAAATACACTTTGAGCCTTTGGGTCTTTATTAATTTCTTTATGTTAGAAACCCTACCTTTTTTTTTTACATAAGCAAGCATGAAGTTAATAATTTAAACATCAAGGAAATAGGACATAATAAGCATTTGATGTGTATTTGTCAGGAGATATCACATAATATTTACCTTTTAAATATTGATGTCAGAGTCTATAAACCACATTAAAGAGAATAGTTTCAGGTTATTTCTGATGAGATGGAATTTCAAATCACCAAAGCAAATCAACTGAATCCTTCTGTTGGTAGTTGATTTTAGATCTCAGAATATTATTCCTGTTCATACTAAGGGTTCATATTACAGATCATAAATCAAATTTTCTCTAATCCTTTAAGTGTCAAACAATTCTTTGAGAATAAGCCAAGTACTTTTCTCTTTTACATAATGGGATATGAGTTCAGATAAACATTGACGAACATAGATAGGAAAGAATTTTTCATTAAAGGAATACAAAAGAGTTGAACATGTAACATTTTCATGAATTCTCTTTGGCTTGGAAAGCAGAAACAGCCAAAGAGCAAGGCATAAAACATTTTTCATAAGCAATAACAAACATTGTGCAAATAATCCCTCCAAGGCATGCCCTTTGCCCACACAGTAAAAATGTAGCATTAAAAATAGAACAACAAGAATAAGGAATAATTTATAAGCTTGAATGTGATTTTCTTTAAACAAGAAAGGCAGTCCTCACTTTGTGGTTCCAGGGAGCCTTAAGAAGAAACATCACTGACTTCCAACAAATAGTGTTACTTTTTATCAACATCAATTTGTTTTTAACTTTAAAATAATGTGATTAGAGGACTTATCTGTGCTTGAAAGTTAGAATTAAAATCTGAGTTCAGCCATGCATCACATTAAATACCTGCTTATTCTCAAGTAATTTGCATTTTTATTTGCAAAGGTTAAAGTCTATGTACATCTTGCTCTTTGATTTAGCACTTATGTGTAGTTGGATAGCATGTTTTAGAAGAAAGAGAATAACTTCAGACTTTTATCAAAATTCTATTACATGCTTCACTGTTAGAAATTGAGATTTTAAAAGTATTCATAGTTTAGATTTCGTTTCATATAATAGTGCACCTTTATAAAGAACAGCAAATAGATAAAGAAAGCTTTGGGACTTTTTAGCCTCCCAGACTAAGAATAGAAAATATCCAGGTTAGTGATGGGATACACAATGTAATGAAATGATCCTTGCTGGTTGTTTGGAACCAAAGTATCCCTGGAGAGATAAATAAACGTGTGGACTTGAAAAATCAATGCACCTACTTTATCTAGACCCTAACGAGGCTTTTTGCAAGACTTCTAAGTCAAAGACAGATAAAATCATAAAAATCAGTTTGCTATTGGGTTTTAGAAAATGTTTACTTTACATGAAGAAATTGTTGTATGACATAGAGAGCTGTCAAAGACGATGAAAATGCCTATGTATGTGTATTTCAAAGATCTCTTATGGAGGTATGATAAATACACATGGAGTTAAATTGAAGGGAATTTAAAACAGAAAAAGAAAGAAAGAAACCACACCATAATACCAGTGACAAGTAATAGGACAAAAACAATTGTACTTTGAGAATGACTCATGCTCTAATTACATGGTCTAAACTTAAATTGATGTGATAGAATTCTCTCCTCACTAATTTTTTACCTTTTCTACGATTGAGAGTTATTTTTCTTCTTTCAATTGAAATAGAATTAGATGACTCTGCCCGCCACTTTTCTTCTAACCTTTCCCAACTACCCTTCTTTAAACATTCACAGAACATGCTACTCTTTTTTTTTTCTTGGATTATTATTGTTTAAAAACATGCACATACATGGGCACATGCATGCACACACACACAACACACACTTGCACATGCACACAACCATGAAAACTAGAATACAAGGGAGAGCCTTTCAGGTCAGATCCTGCTTGAGTCATATAAGTCCTGTGTCCTAGGTCTATAATGTCTTCAAAATTAGAGGTCAACCCTTAATAACTGAGTCACAATCAAGGATACATTGGTAAACTATTATTTTGGAACTAACCTGACCCACCATTAAAAATGAAATTTCTTGTTCTGGTACTGGGGTTTGTGTTAGTCTATGGTTTTGGTGGAGAGTACTGTAAGTCCATTTGGTTATCTTACACACACACACACACACACACACACACACACACACACACACACACACACACATTTGTACTGTATATAGTTTTAGATAATTATAAAATAACATGATTCCTTGAGGCTTTATTAAACAACTGACAACTGGGATAACATATAACTGAGAAGTTTCTATACAATTAAAGGAACTATCAATCAAGTGAAGAAAATCCCTACAGAATTATAGTATAATAATATAGTATTAATAATATAATAAAGACAGTCTTTGCCAGCTGTACATCTGACAGAAGGTTACTATTCAGAATATGCAAAGTATTTAAAAAACAGATGAATAAAGCAAACAAACAAGCAGGATTTAAACAGAGATTTTTCTGTAGAACAGATTAAAGATAGCCAAGAGATCATTCAAAAACAATTCATCATCTTTAGTAAATAGATGCAAATTTTTAAAAATACTTCTTTCTATTAGCTATTTTCTTTCTTTACATTTCAAATGTTATCCCCTTTCCTGGATTCTCCTCTAAAAACCCCCATCCCCTCCCCCGCCCCCCCTGTTCATCAATCCACCCACTCTTTGTTTCCTGACCCTGGCATTCCCCTACACAGGGACATCGAGCCTTCACAGGAGAGAGGGCCTCTCCTCCCATTGATGACCAACAAGGCCGTCCTCTGGTGCTCTGGGCGGGTGGATGAGGAAGGACTGCCTCATGCTTTCCATGTGGTCCTGGGTGTGTGTCTGGCCATGGGAAGTCATGGAATCTCAGATCAGGGGGTGATGGACAAGGGACAGTCCTAGGTACCAGGTTCTCAGCCTTGGGCATCCCAGACACTTCTGTACACCACAGAAGAGCTGAGAACAGAATGGGGGCCCTGGGGAGGCTCAGTCAGCCCCAGGGCCAAAGGAAGCAGAGGGCAGCAGGAGAGGGGGTGCTAGATTGTTCTCATGTGGGCGAGAGTCCTTGGTCTGGTCTGTGGCTGGAGCACAGGAATGTCTTCTTGCAGAAGTTTAGATATGGCTCCTTAGGGGAAAGCCTATCCCATCATTCAAGCACAATAGACCTTGATGAGCAGAGACAGTCTATGGTTTTAGAGCTTTATCATAGAAAGGCAGGGAGAAAGAGAGAAGGAAGAAAGAGGGAGTGAGGCTGGCTATGGCCACTGGAGAGACAGGGGAAGGGAGAGAGAGAAGGAGGGCTAGAGAGGTAAGAAAGGTGAGAGGTAAGGGTGCAAGGAGGGGCCAAGCAGCTCTTTTTTATAGTGGGCTGGGCTATCAGGTAACTGTGGGGAGGAGCATAGCTGCCTATAGTCAGATAACTGTGGGGGTAGAGTCTAGCCAGAATGCCAGGAGCTTGGGACATTGTCTGTGGGTCTGATAGTTACACACCTCTTCTGAGGGAGTTGTTGGGGTGGTAACTTCGACAGGAGCCAGAGGTCCTTCCGTCCCATGTAAGTGGAAGTCACCACCTATTGGATCCCCCAGGGTTCAAGACCTATGCTGGACTGAAGACCAGGCTGTGCACAGCCCACTGCCCCACAATGTGGTACAGATACACAATGCAACACCATTTTGTTATAAAACAAAACAAAACAAAACAAAAAACCCAAAATAATGAAATTTGCAGGTCAATGGATGGGCCTAGAAAAAAGTATATTGAGTGAGGTAACACAGATCCAGACAGATATGATCTTGCTTGTCTATGGTTCCTGTCTCCAAATCCTCAGACACGAGTATACAGCATGGAATAATTACATAAACTAGAAAAGTAAAAGGGACCATAGGTGGGGGAGGGGCCTTGGCAGAGGAAACGCAGGATATAGATGATCATGGCAAGTGAGAAGTACTTTAAGAGTCTTACTCTCTATTTTTATTTCTGCTTTCCATTTGATGGTGAGTGCTCAGGAGAAAGGGGTGGCATATGATTGGCATGAGCAGGTCATTGAACAGTACACACATGATGTACTAGGACACACACACAAGTGCGCACACGTGCACATGCACACACACAGAGATCTCATTTGATAAATAATGAAAAAATAGATAACCCCATTTTTGTTTGCTTACTCTATCATATAAGAAAATGGAAACTTCTGACAGCTCAATTTAGAAAATGTTATTTCAAGTCTTTTAAAAGCAAATCTTATGTTTTAGGAGAATCATCTTTTTGTTGGTCCCCCCCAAAATTTCAGAGGTATGCCTTTTGATAAAGTTTCCTTAATGAATTTTCATGGGATGGCCTGAGAGATGGCCCTGTCATCAGGATACTCTGAAGAAGACAAGTCTGGAGGTAAAGAGGGCCTCTCAGGTTGTCCCTCCCCAAGATCTACTGTAAAGATGGATAGGATTGAGCGGAGTAGATATTAGTGTGAGCAGGCTATCGTGGAGCCTAGAGTCTCTCACATTTCACTTTTTCAGCTAGCCACAATCTAAGATAGAAGAGTAATTTAAAATTACGTTTGAAACATAGAAAACAAGTAAATACTACTTAAAGAATGTAATAAGTGACAGTCTTTCGTTTTCAAAATAAAATATATGATGTGACTTTCTTGGTGGGTGGCATTCTTTTGGTTTCTTTGGTTTATGAGTTGCATCCCAGCATCTTTTGTGGTAGGATTTGCAGACCACTGAGCAGTGAATAAAGTTTAAAAAGTCTTTAGAACCGAGACACTATATCATTTATGCAATTCCTTTTGTTTTGTTTTTGCTTTGTTTTAAGGTATCATCCCTTGTAGCTTAAGCTGACCTTGATATATTTTAGACAGCCAACAGTGAAGTTAAACTCTTGATGCTACTGTTTCAGACTCACAGTGCAAGCTTACATCTGTATATCATTGATCCAGGTTCTGGCATGTCTTAACATCTGGACAAATTAACTTGTCTTCTACTTGAAATTTTTTTAAAGTAATAACTGAATGGTTTTAAGATATTTCTATCTTAAATACTAGATTAGAAAAGAAAGTTAGCTTTCATTTACTTTTTTACAAGTATTCATTTGCAAGATGTCCTTGGGAAATCAGAATTTTCCATAAACAGATTACACACAAGTGACAAAGCATCCTAGATTCTAGTATACTAATAGTGTAAGTAGCACAATCGCTGATTATGACTAACAGTGTTTTGTTGCTTGTTTGTTTAAGACATTGAAATTTAATATTTAAGTTGGAAAACATTAGCCATGATTTAAACACTTCTTTAAAGGACATTTTTTTGCAATATGTATGTATATATATATATATATATATATATATATATATATATATATATGTGTGTGTGTGTGTGTGTGTGTGTGTGTATGCATGCATGCATGTATGAATATATACTGAGTAGGTCATAGTATGTATTTATACATAGTAAGCATTATATACATATATGAATCGAAATGTTCAGTATAATTAGACATTGAGAAAAGCATTAAATCTACAACTTGTTTACAATTTTATCCCAAAAATATCTAGCAGAATTCATAAAGTTGAAAAGAAAATATGTCAACATGAAATGCAGAGAATGAAAATCCCCATGGATTTTTTTGGGGGGTGTGGAAATTTTAAACAACATATTCCTTCTCAAAAAGAACACTGCACTTTCTTATATAGGCTCAATCCACTTGTTTCCTGCTGATCATGGAATGAAAGGAAATAAAACCCAAATGAACCATTTGAAACCATCGAAAGCCATGACCCTTAGAAGTTATTTACTAGACCAGTGTAGCGGACATTTATACTGCTTGCTTCAATTTTAACTGGAGATCTTCAATTGATTTTAATAACCAAACTATTAGGAATAATATAAATAGAATAGAAACCTGAAATAATGTTGAAACCCAACCCAGCAGTGGATATTGACTGGACAAAAATATTCAACCACCTGAGAGACCAGAGAATATAAAGAATGCATCAGGCATTTTCTCCACGGGCCGTTTGCGAGACATTAGATTAGAGAGGTTGTTTTAAGGAAAAATGAGGAATTTATCAGAGACTATTGTAACCACATGTAGCTTAGGGCAGAGGAGGGAAGTTTCTTGAGTATTTTGTATTCCTCTGCTTACTGTAGCATTTGTTAGAGGTTGACAAGATAAAATGCTCTGGCATAAGACCAGCTGTTGAAAACAAATTGTTGTGTGATTACTTTATAGTGAGAGATAGCATGAAGATTGAAGGAAAACGAATGATGCTCAGATGTAGCAGAATGTAAAAGTTAGATAAACCATCTTGGTACTTTGCAATTTGGAGTTCCCCAAATACTATTTCACTTGATGTAATTGAGCACTGGGATTCTGAGAGTGCTGAAGAACCACATGAAACTATTCCTTTCAGGACAAGCTCTGAGGCTATCTAGTCAGCCACAGCTTGCATTCTGGTCTGTTTCAATCAATAGAGCTTAATTACTGAAATTACCACCAGTGATGGTAATCTCCTCCCTTTATCATCATATGTAATTTAACTGGGATCTCTTCTGGTACACGAGATTAATCAACACACTTCTGTTCAGGCTGGGGACAGTTGGGAGGAAAGTAACTAGTGCAAGGTATAACAGTTTTGGAGTGACACTGATAAGTGGATATTAGCCCACAAACCTAGAATACCCAAGATAAATTTGCTAAACACAAGAAAATCAAGAAGAAGGAAGACCAACGTGTGAATACTTCATTCCTGCCTAGAATAGGGAACAAAATACCCATGGAAGGAGTTACAAAGTTTGGAGCTAAGCTGAAAGGTTGGACCATCTAGACACTGCCCCACCTGAGGGTCCATCTCATAATCAGCCACCAAACGTAGACACTATTGCATATGCCAGCAAGATTATGCTGAAAGGACCCTGATATAGATGTCTCTTGTGAGGCTATGCCAGTGCCTGGCAAATACAGAAGTGGATGCTCACAGTCATCCATTGAATAGAACACAGGGCCCCCAGTGGAGGAGCTAGAGAAAGTACCCAAGGAGCTGAAGGGGTCTGCAACCCTATAGGTGGAACAACAATATGAACTAACCAGTACCCCCAGAGCTCTTGTCTCTAGCTGCATATGTAGCAGAAATGGCCTAGTCAGCCATCATTGGGAAGAGAGGACCCTTGGTCTTACAAACTTTATATGCCCCAGTACATGAGTACCCCAGGGCCAAGAAGTGGGAGTGGGTGGGTAGGGGAACAGGGCGGGTGGGAGGGTATAGGGGACTTTCCGGATCACATTTGAAATGTAAATGAAGAAAATATCTAATAAAAAATTTAAAAAATAGAAAGAATGTGAGGGAGTAAAAGAAAATCAGAGCTGAACACCACCACATGCTGGAACCAGAAAGTCAAATATCAGGACCTCAGGACATATTCACTGGGAGCTATATGAACCTTCACTTTCATGCTCTCTGAACACATACTTCTTTCACTTGCTTCTTTGAAGTTGATGAGTTTGATATAGTTCTGTTTTTTTGTTGTTTTTTTTTTGTTTTATTTTGTTTTGTTTGTTTTGTTTTTTGTTTTGTTTTTCAAGACAGGGTTTCTCTGTGTAGCTCTGACTATCCTGGAACTCACTCTGTTGACCAGGCTGTCCTGGAACTCAGAAATCCACCTGCCTCTGCTTCCCAAGTGCTGGGATTAAAGGTGTGTGCTACCACTGCCCTGCTATAGTTCTGTATCAAAGGAGTTGAGGCTTGACACCATGAAGAGAATCTATGAGAGGCTATTTGTAAAGTCTAGTTGCAGCATAAGACAGCACTGTTTTGGAGATGTCAGTGTCATGAGATGACCATCAAAAACAGAAGCACCAGTAGAGCCTGAACAAGCAACTGAAGCCTGGAAGACAAGGTGTATGTTACAAAGGGCAGAGCTGAAGAAGGAACCCAAGCCCTTAGAGGGGCCTTGAAGATCATGAGTGAATCAGAGATTGGACAGAGTTTAATTTTGTTTTCTATTGTGGCTGTGCCCTAATATGTTTTCCCTCTTGAAGTAAGAAAATATTGTAGTGGAGCCCACAGTTTAGAGACTTCGAACTGTAAAAAAAAAAAAAAATTAATTTCAAAAGATATTGCATAATTAAACAGGATTGTAATTTTAGTATGTAAGAACTTATAAAGACTGTGGGATTTTTAAAGTTATTATATCTTGGGGATGAATAAGAAAGTAATGGTTGATGCTTAATAGTGATGTGTTTGTATGTCAAGTTGACAAGGGGACAATTTTACTGGCTGGTTTTGGGTGTCAACTTGACACAAGCTGGAGTTATCACAGAGAAAGGAGTCTCTCTTGAGAAAATGGCTCCATGAGATTCAGCTCTAAGGCATTTTCTCAATAAATTATCAAGGCGGAGGGCCTCGCCCATTGTGGGTGGTACATCCCTGGGCTGGTAGTCTTGGGTTGTATAAGAAAGTAAGCTGAGCAAGCCAGGTGAAGCAAGCCAGTAAGCAGCACTCCTCCATTGTGTTGGCAACCACTCCTGCATTCAAGTTCCTGCCCTGTGTGAGTTCCTATCCTAACTTCCTTTGGTGATTAACAGCAATGTGGAAGTGTAAGCTGAATAAACCCTTTCTTCCTCAAAAAAAAAAAAAAAAAAGTTTTGGAGTGTATATGGGTCAGACAAGACTTTGAATAGGTCATATTCTGTGTGCTATCTACAAAATAAAAATCAATTAATCAATTGCATTTTGTTGAGATCAGTTTTATAATAGGTATAATTTCCATAAGTCAGAAACATGGCCCCTACTATTCTTTGCCCATACACACACTTTCAATTATAGTACATAAACCTTTGTACAAAAATCAACCTTCATTCTCAAGTATTTTAGTACCATAAATGGTGTGTATGGCCCCATGGGCCATCACTTTCTTAATTTACTGAAAGTCTGAATGCATTTAATAAAATGCATTTAATAAATGCTGGATATTCAACGCCAAGGCTAGTCATCATTGGTTATTTACTTCACTTCTCATCTGCAGCCTGAGAGAAAGCCAGATTCCCATAGCTCTTCAAACACCCCTCCTCTCAACTGGGCGGTGGGGAGAGAAAGCTTCTGCCAAAACAGAATTTGTACAGCTCTCCGTGCTTTGGGTGCTGCCAGTTTTCCTAAATCTAGAATCAGAATGAATACACCATTTTGGAACTTTAAATCTCTGATGTTCCTTGACACTTGGAGTGACCCAGGCTCCGAGAGAGTGAGCTCAGTAGTCTACTCTGCTTCTTAGGCAATTTATGCTTTTGTTTCAATCCCCTCATGCAGTTCAAACCATTTGTTGGCATCAGTCTATATGAGGCACGATAGGAAGGAACCCAGAGTGGTTTACTAGTGGCCCTTGGGAAAGGCCATTATGTATTGAATAACAGACTTTCTGACTTATCAAGAAAAGAGGAGTTCGCACTGGTTTACAAATGTTAAAGTAGTAATGGCAGAACCAGGTAAAACCGCGAGTGATCAGAAAGGATGAAATGCTCAAGATAGGACAGTGGAGGCTTAGAACTTAAAGCCAGCAAGTTCTGGCTTTTCCCCAGTGATCTACTGAATTCCCAGATTGAATTCAAATTATTTTTCTTGTTAATCTAGGAAGGTGGATCTGTGTGTTCTAACCAGACCAACTGATGTTTCACAGGTGTCACCGAGAGCTGTGAACAGCAGCCATGCCTGGCTGTTGCCAAGTGTTAGTGTGGATATCAAGGAAAGGATGAAGAGAACACGTGGAGTGGAACGGAAATTGTGTTCAAGTAGTGTGTCTGGAAGCCTGTGTCTTGGCACAATGAATTCGTTGTCTCCGTAATAGGAGGAGCTTTACTGAGAGTCCCACTGTGTGGTAAAAATACACCCAGCGATTTGACAACCCAGTTTATCTTTCTGTTTTAGCGAAGAAACTGCTTTCATTTTGTTAACACCCCTCTGGAGTGCTCGGCCACCCAGAAGTAAGACGCTCCAACCTCTTCTTTCTTTGGAGAACTCTCCTGAGATAAGAGTAGACCTATCAATTATCTTCCTGAGAACTGACAACAAATACTTAACTTACCACACTGAAGTGTCACTGTAATACTTGCTCTGCGTTAGTAAATGCCCATTATATTTTAAACAGCATAGGTCAGCATTATAGAACACGCATTTCCTGATGTTGGAAGCACCTTTTGGAATGAAATTGTTATTGTTTCTGAATTCCATCTTTACAGGTAATATGGAAATGGGGGCTTTTCAAAGCTAGGCCATGTTGCACTACTTTCTATTTTTCCCCTCTGTTATACCACAACCAAATGAGAAAACTTTTGTGTATGTGTATGTGTGCAAAACCAACCATAATATTAAGCTAGTAATTTTATAGTTGGCAGATGCCTTTACTGTCTGCTTTGTTGCTAAGTTATCTCATTTGAATTTGGCTTTAAGTTCTAAATTGGATCTAATCCTTCCTTCCTTCCTTCCTTCTTCCTTCCTTCCTTCCTTCTTCCTTCCTTCCTTCCTTCCTTCCTTCCTTCCTTCCTTCCTTCCTTCCTTCCTTCCTTCCTCTTAAGCTGAGTATTAAAGTCAGACCCTTTTTTTTGTGCTGGGCAAATGCTCTACAACAACTGAGCTATGTCTTCAGCCCCCAAATCACCTCACTTCTATTCATCTTTCAAATTATGTTAATAAAAATACCCACTACACAGGATTTGTTTGGATAGTAAATAAATTAATTCCTAGGAAGCTTTTAGAACATGTTGGAATTCTCACATAGTGAACTCTAAATTCTTAGCTCTTAATTTTATCTAGTGATATTAGTTTACAGTTAAGAATAGTAAAAGTTAAAGTTAATATTCATAAATCTGAACTCAGAAATTTTATTTAAGCCTTTTGCCTTGCAATTTAAGGCTTGTGTATTTTCTGTATGAAATGGCAATTCTTATTAATGTTATATCAAAATACAGCTATCCCCATGAACCCTAAACTATTCCATTTTGATAGAGTTTTATTTTAGTCTCATATGTGGTCTAGACACACCTAAGAAGTCAGTGGTCATGGTCACTTGAACACACCAGTCAAGGAAACATGCTTGAATTTCAGCCCCTTTCATTGCAATACATGGGTCACATATTTGAAGAGAAATCTAATCCTAATAAGATGACTTGAATGGATTCTATATTATAGCCTCTAGGACCTATGTGGTACCACACTCGTAGGCTCAGAAGCATTATTATTACTGAGACATAGCATTATTCTTAATTCTAAAGTTATAATTTATTTTTAGTTCTTTGAATTTTTCAAAGAAGTAGATGGAAACCCTGAAAATATGTTATTTTTAAAATTTCCAACTTTTACTACTTAACTACATGACCACATGACCACTAACTAAACCTTTCCAGTGCCCATTTCTTAATGAAATGAAGTTCTCATTGTAATTGCTGTAACCTTTAGAGTCAGCAAGTAGCACTTCTAATCTGAACAAAATAGTTTGCAACACAGAACATAGTTCCAAGAATCATTCATAAGCTCCCAAGAACTCTGGCTACCCTGTCAGACACCTATCTGTGAATTGTCTCCTGCCAGATGATGGCTGTGGTCCTGTCACCCTCGCCAGCCCCATAAGTCTCATTCACACTCTTTTAATTGGCAGGTTCCCACTCTGGGCACCTCTTTGACCCTTCTAACATTTTTTAAGGCAGATAACTTTACCCTGGACATTTGGCTCAGAGCCCGCTACTGTGAGATTTCTTCACTCCCCTTCCCAATGATCATACTAGTTCATACCCTTCAAGTTCCAGCCTAAACATTTTGAAAAGCACATTCCAGGGCAGAAAGGCACAGTAGCTTCAGGGAGTTGGCTAGACCCTTCAACTGGACAAAAAGAGCATTGGGTCATTGAAGAGGAGGAGGAGGGGGAGTGACAAGGTGTTTTCCTTGGACAGAAAGGAGGAGATTATCTTCCTATCAGCTATTGAGGACTCAAGGAAGCCTAAAGTGTGTGGCATTTGGCTTCCAGCATGATTTTGATTGTGGGAGCTATCTCAGGAGTCCTGATAACAGCTTTGGTGACCTTTGGGGTCTGGAAACAGTTTCACTGATTGAAGTCATATAAGTTCAGCTAAATTTGAATGTGTTGTAAATATTTATCTGACAGCCTGACATACAGTTGCTCTTGAAATTAGGTGATAAAGCCCCATCTTTCCTAGCATATAATTTTGGAAATCACTTTCTGGATGTGATTTAAGATTATGCATATAAAAGAGCTATACTTTTTATGCTAACAATCCTCAGGCTACAACCCTCTTTTACAGAACAGAGAATATTATCTGGCAACTTCATTTTTCTAACTATATTGGACTTTTTATTGGATAGCAATGAAATGTCATGGAGGGACTAAACCCCAAGGAAACATAGGCAGACTGATCTGGCCCCAGCAATCTATTTCCCCTCAAAATTTCAGAGACACTGGTATAGACAAGCAGAAATCCAATGGGTATTTTATGTGAGAAAAGTGTTAGCAGAGCAACATTCTGTTCCAGTGAGTTATGAAGTTGGATAGTAGCAGGCGAGATGGGAGATGGCCAGTTTTCAAAAGATCATTCTGTGTTGCTTTAAAGACTATACTGGGCTCAACCTCTTGTAGGTAAATCTACATCTAAGACAACAGGAGCACACACACAGGAGAGCAAGAGCCCTGGCAGGCCCCACATCCTATGTGCCACTCCCATTCCATCAGCAAAGGCAACATCTTTACTAGCAGGAGTTCAGACTGGAAAGAAGACTGCCAAGAATGAAAATGTCCAGGCTTGGCTGAAACTGAGACCAAAACTGATTTAATACAGGCATTGTTAATGGACTAGGCTTTGTTCCCATTGTTGTTTGTCTCATTGACTATAGTAGACATTTAATTGCAATTGTGCCTTTTTGTGCAAATCCTAGTGTCTGTCCACTGAAAGGAAGATATAACCCCTCTTCAGTGTAAGATATGTGGATTACTTTTTTCTGATACATATATTTCTATGATATATTTCAATTCATATGTTAGATACAGCAAGATCAATGATAAATTATAACAAAATAAATGAAATGGAATAATTTGAGCCATGCTGAGATGGTTCAATGGGTAAGGATGTTACTTGCTTACTACTGCAATTTAGGAAATGCCCACATGAACACCACATGATGAAAATAGAAAACATACTTCTTCAAGATGTCTTCTGACTTACACACTTGCATAGTGTGTGCCCACACATCCAAATACACACAAATACAAAAATAAATAAAATATATTAAGATGTAACAATTATAACAATATGCTATAAGGTATTTAACACTTATTAACTGCTGACTTCTGAAAAATTTTGTGTGATGTTTTGGACTATGATTGATCTAGAGAATCACACACACAGAAATCAGAAAACTATTATCCACTTCTCAGTGAGGGTATATCTAATGACTTCTTTTGTGATTGGGTTACCTCACTCAGGATGATATCCTCCAGATACATCCATTTGTCCAAGAATTTCATAAATCCATTGTTTTTAATAGCTGAGTAGTACTCCATTGGGTAAATGTACCACATTTTCTGTATCCATTCTTTGGTTGAGGGACATCTGGGTTCTTTCCAGTTTCTGGCTATTATAAATAAGGCTGCTATGAACATAGTAGAGCATGTGTTCTTATTACCAGTTGGAACTTCTTCTGGGTATATGCCCAGGAGAGGTATTGCAGGATCTTCTGGTAGTATTATGTCCAATTTTCTGAGGAACCTCCAGAGTGACTTCCAGAGTGGTTGTACAAGCTTGCAATCCCACCAGCAGTGGAAGAGTGTTCCTCTTTCTCCACATCCTTGACAGCATCTGCTGTCACCTGAATTTTTGATCTTAGCCATTCTGACTGGTGTGAGGTGGAATCTCAAGGTTGTTTTGATTTGCATTTCCCTGATGATTAAGGCTGTTGAGCATTTTTTCAGGTGCTTCTCAGCCAAACACAAGAAAATCAAGAAGAGGGAAGACCAATGGGTGGATACTTCATTTCTCCTTAGAATAGGGAACAAAATACCCATGAAAGGAGTTACAGAGACAAAGTTTGGAGCTAAGATGAAAGGATGGACTATCCAGAGACTACTCCACCCAGGGATCCATCCTATAATCAGCCACCAAACCCAGACATTATTGCATATGCCAGAAAAATTTTGCTGAAGGGGCCCTGTTATAGCTGTCTCATGCCAGAGGCTATGCCAGTGCCTGGCAAATACAGAAGTGGATGCTCACAGTCATCTATAAGATGGAACACAGGGCCCCCAGTGGAGAAGCTAGAGAAAGCACCCAAGGAGCTGAAGGGGTCTGCAACTGTATAGGTGGAACAACAATATGAACTAACCAGTACCACCAGAGCTCATATCTCTAGCTGCATATGTAGCAGAAGATGGCCTAGTCAGCCATCACTGGGAAGAGAGGCCCCTTGGTCTTGCAAACTTTATATGCCCCAGTTCAGGGGAATGCCAGGGCCAAGAAGCGGAAGTGGGTAGGTAGGGGAGCATGGAGGAGGGAGAGTATAGGGAACTTACGGGATAGCATTTGAAATGTATATAAAGAAAATATCTAATAAAAAGAAAGAAGGAAAGAAAGAAAGAGAGAAAGAAAGAAAGAAAGAAAGAAAGAAAGAAAGAAAGAAAGAAAGAAAGAAAGAAAGAAAGAAAGGAAGGAAGGAAGGAAGGAAGGAAGGAAGGAAGGAGAAAACTATTATTTAATTCTATTTTTCAGTTCAAATCAGTTTAGTAGCTAAGACCACCTCTAATTTACCTTTCGAGATGCCACTGGAAAATGTTGTCATGATTCAAATGCCATCACATTTGAGACAGCTGTAAGCCTGTTCCACTGGAAGAAATCCTAAGCCCATACTGTGAATCCCATCTGTGGTGTCTACGCCAAGCATTCATTCATTACAGGTGTGAGAGTATAATGCATTACAACATATGAACAGATATTCCAGTGAAATAGGCAGTGGACAATCATGCCCAAGAGGAAAGGTGCCCATGTTTTCCCATCTAATGGACCAGGATATAATTTCAAATGGGATATATTAGTGAAATGTTTGAGATATCAAATGTCTTCATTGAGAGAGGCATAACCAGACATGTAAATCTAATTATGGAGCCACCCTTAGCCAGGTGAAGTGTATTGTACAACTGAGTTTCTAGAACAGCATATTTTCAGCTAGGGCCCTCATCTGATCGAAGAGAAGTGGTTTGTACTTCAAACCCAGAGCAACCTTACTTAAGGAAATATGATACTATAATGAAGGAGTGGTATTTGTGTTCATATTTGTCCCTTTAGTGACCACTACATACATAGAAGTTGATGATAGATCTCTTTCCAAATAACTTTAGCCTCAGATTTATTACTCTATAGAGCCTTGTAAAGAATCACTGCTAACCAATTCTCATAGACAAATATGAATTGGTTTTTATCAACCTAGGTATAAGTAGTCTCAGAAATCATGTTATTGGAACACTGTTCCTATTTTACTCTTGCCTGAATGGTCTTAGAACTCTCATCCAGACACTGATAATTCCCACTGGAGAAAAACTTTGGAACTGAAGTTCTAGAATTTCATGATGAAAATGACCTAAAACTGTTCTGAAATTTCAGCCTGTGATAGTTTGTTTTAAGCTTGGCCCAGGGAGAAGCACAATTTGAAGGTGTGGCCTTGTTAGAGTAGGTGTGGCCTTGTTGGAGTAGAGGTGTCACTTTGGGTGTGGGCTTGAAGACCTTCATCCTAGCTGACAGGGAGTCAGTATTCTGGTAGCAGTCTTCAGATGAAGATGCAGAACTCAGCTCCTCCTGTACCATGCCTGCCTGGATGCTGCCATGCTCCTGCCTTGATGATAATGGACTGAAACTCTGAACCTGTAAGCCAGCCCCAATTAAATGTTATTCTTAGAAGAGTTGCCTTTGTCATGATGTTCACAGCAGTAAAACCCTAACTAAGACAGAAATTGGTATCAGGGACTGGGGTATTGTTGTTATAGGTCTGACCGTGTTTTTGTTTAGAAGAATGTTGATTTTGGGACTTTTGTGGATTTGGAAAGCAGTGGAATGATTTAAGTGGGGCTTAATGGAATTCTTATTCTAGGAAGAATATAAAAGACTTTGTTGCTGAGAAAGAAAGAAGGAAATCAGTAAGGTGTCTGGTCAAGGACCTCAACATAAACTGAATACCCTAAACATAATAGAAGAGAAAGTGGGAGATAACCTTGAATGCATTGGTACAAGAGACAATTTCCTGAACAGAACACCAATGGTTCAGGCTCTAAGATCAACAACTGAGAAATGGGACCTCCTAAAACTGCAATGATTTTGTAAGGCAAAGAACACTGTCAACAGGACAAAATGGAAGCCTACAGATTGGAAAAGATCTTCACTAACCCTACATCCAACCAAAGGTTAATATCCAACATATATAAAGAACTCAATAAGTTAGACTCCAAAATTCAAATAACCTAATTAAAAATGGGGCACAGAACTAAACAGAATTCTCAACCAAGGAATCTTGAATGGCCAAGAAGCACTTAAAGAAATGTTCGGGCTGGAAAAATGGCTCAGTGGGGGCTGGAGAGATGGCTCAGTGGTGAAGAGCACTAACTGCTCTCCCAGAGGTCCTGAGTTCAATTCCCAGCAACCACATGGTGGCTCATAACCATCTATAATAGGATATGAGGCCCTCTTCTGCAGTGTCTGAAGATAGCGACAGTATACTCATATATATAAAATAATTAAACAAACAGTTTTTTAAAAAAGAAATATTCACACTTTGGTCTTCCTTCTTCTTGAGCTTCATGTGGTCTGTGAATTGTATCCTGGTTATTTGGACTTTGGGGCTAGTATCCACTTATCAGTGAGTGCACACCATGTGTTTTCTTTTGCAATTGTGTTACCTCACTCAGGATGATATTTTCTAGTTACAATCATTTGCCTAAGAATTTCATGAATTCATCCTTTTTAATGGCTGAGTAGTACTCTATTGTGTAAATGTACCACATTTTCTGTATCCATTCCTCTGTTGAACGACATCTGGGCTCTTTCCAGCTTCTGGCTATTATAAATAAGACTGCAATGAACATAGTGGAACATGTGTCCTTATTACATGTTGGAGCATCTTCTGGCACATGAAGCTCAAGAAGAAGGAAGACCAAAGTGTGGATACTTCGGTCCTTCTTAGAAGGAGAACAACGTTCTCACAGGAGAAAATATGGAGATAAAGTGTAGAGCAGAGACTAAAGGAAAGGTCACCCAGAGACTGTCCTACCTGGGGATTCATCCCATATACAGTTACCAAACCCAGACACTATTGTGGATGTCAAGCACATGCTGAAAGGAGCCTAATATGGCTGTTTCCTTAGAGTCCCTGCCAGAGCCTTACAAATACAGAGGCAGATGTTTGCAGCCAACCATTGGTCTGGGCACAGAGCCCCTAATAGAGGAGTTAGAGAAGGGATTGAAGGAGTTGAAGCGGTTTGCAACCCCATAGGAAGAACAACAATATCAACCAACCATACCCCCCAGAACTCCCAGGGACTAAGCCATCAACAAAGGAGTACACATGGTTCCAGCAGAGGATGGCCTTGCCATGCACCAGTGGAAGGAGAGGTCCTTGGTCCTCTGAAAGCTCAATAGATGCCCCAGTATAGGGGAATTGAGGGCGGGGGGGGGGGGGAGGGAGGATGTGATAGGTTATTTCCAGGAGGGAGGGAAATTGGGAAAGGGGATAATATTTGAAATGTAAATAAAGAAAATATCCAATAATAAAAAAAGAAATGTTCAACATTCTTAATCATCATGGAAATGCAAATCAAAACAATGCTGAGAGTCCACCTTATACCAATCAGAATGACTAAGATAAAAAAACTCACGGGTCAGCACATGCTATCAAGGATGTGGAACAAGGGCACTCTTCCACTGCTGGTGGGAATGCAAACTTGCACAACCACTCTGGAAGTCAACCTGAAGATTTCTCAGGAAAATGACAATAGTTCTATCTGAAAACCCCGCTATACCACTCCTGGTCATATAACCAAAAATGCTTCATCCTAACCCAAGGAAATGTGTTTCACTATGTTCATAGCAGATTTACTCATAATCAGAAACTGGAAGCAATCCAGATGTCCCTTAACTGAAGAATAGATACAGAAAACTTGGTTAAATTACACAATGGAATATTACTTAGCTATTAAAAACAAGGACATCATGATTTTTGTAGTCAAAAGATGGAACTGGAAAATATCATCCTACGTGAGATAACCCAGACCTAAAAGGACAGGCATGGTAAGTATTCACTGATAAATGGATATTAGCCATAAAGTACTCATGAAAGAATACTCATGAAATACCCCACAGATCCAAAGAAATTAAACAAGAAGGAAGGCCTAAGCAAGGATGCTTGAATCATACTTAGAAGGGGAAGCAAAATAGTCATAAGAAGGCAGAGGGAAGGAGGGTTGGGGGAGAGAGGAGGAGGAATGGAATCGAGAGCAGGACTAGGTGCCAGGAGAGACAGGAGAGAGGCCCAGAGGGTCAGGAGAATGAGTGGATATCTGCAGCTACCTTAGGTAGTTGGGAGGGGAGAATCTCAAGGAAGTAGCAGAAACCTGGACTAGGGGAGCTCCCAGAAGTCAGTGCAGGTGACCTTAGCTGAGATGCCTAACAGTGGGGACATGGAACCTGAAAAGGACACCTGGTGGTAGGATAGGAACACCAACTCACCCACAACATGTTCAAGTCAAAATTTGTTCTGTCGAAAAGAAGTTCAGGGATGGAGAAGAGACCAAAAAAAAGGCCAACCAACAAATGACCCAACTCAAAACCCATCCTATGGGCAAGCACCAATCCCTGACATTATTAATGTCATTCTGTTATGCTTGCAGACAGAAGCCTAGCATGACTATATTCTGTGAGACTTTACCCAGCATTTGACTTAAACAGAAGCAAATACCCACAGCCAAACATTAGACAGAGGTCAAGAGCACTTATGAAAGAGCTGAGGACTCAAGGCCCAGAAGTAGACGGGAACCCAACAGGAAGACCAATAAAGTCAGCCAACCTGGACTACTGTGAGCTCTCAGAATCTGAGGCCCCCAAACAAAGAACATACAGGGCTAGAACAAGATCTCCAACTCATCTATAGCAGAAAGGCAGCTTAGTTTTCATGACTGCCCTGTTTGGCCTCAGTGGGAGAGGAAGTGCCTAGTCTGGAAGAGACTTGATGTACCAGGGTAGGAGGATTATAGAGGGGGACAGGGTATTAAACTCTCTCAGAGGAGAGGAGGAGGGGCTGGGAGCAGAGACTCAGTGAGGGAAGGACCTGGAGGGTGAGCAGTGTTTGGGATATAAATGAATGAATGAATGAATGAGTTAAAAATATATACCAAATATTAAAGAAAAAATGAGTAAGGATGAACTGACCAATATGCAAGCTCGCTCCACTATGTTCATTCTATCACAACTGACAGCTATTGAGCCCTTGCTTCATTCCAGGTAATTGATAGGTATTGTGCTAAGGTCTATACTAAGATTAATTCATACAACAAAACTATATGGCATATAATTCAAATTTTACATGTGAGGCACAGGAGCCTTGAGAGGTTAAGCAGCTTGCTGGATGGTTATCAAGCTAGACAGCAACTAAACTGCTGATGGTGGTTCTTGCATGAACTTGCAATAAAGATATTAATAGTAGGTAAATTATACTCCATTATACCAGCATCTCTATTAAAAAGATGGCCTTTAAGCTAATAGTGAGCAGTCAATGAAATGTGGGTAATTGAACAATTTAGTCTGAGGCTACAGCTTTGGGTTATGTCACTTTAATGTGACAGCTTGACTTAATGATGTTTTAGATGAACTCTTCTGGTGATAACAGTTTGAGAAAATATGTTGCAGTTTATGGGAACTATAAGGATTTATACTGGGTTTACTCATGATGGAAAACATATTTGCTCATATTTACCACTAGGATATACAGGGGGGAAATTACATATGAACACTGTGTTAATTACTTTTAAAGTTTTCTATCAACAGATTTTCACATCCAGCTGAGGCCTTTCTGCTCTAATCCAGCCTTGATGTGCAGCTATTTGATAAGAAGTTGTTGTTGCTGTTTTGGATGTATAATAAGTACCCTCACCTTCAGATGTTAAATCACACCTATAATAGCTATAGAGAATGTCCATCAAAGTGGCTGATAAATCATAGTGAGGGGAACAGAATGAATGACTGAAGCATTCCTTGGTTGTCAGGCTCTTGGAGTTCAAACACTAATGTGTTGAACACTGCTGAACTCTGAATGCCTGGACACATCACTTGACCTTCCTGTGTTTCCATTTCCTTATCTATGGAACCAGGCTAATAATACTGATTGACCTCATAAAGTTTAATTAGACCATTGGGAAGTTCTTTGAAAACGTTGAAGTATCATTTGTTGGCACTTAGCTTCGTGAAAGGTTTGTGTTTTTAACACACCATGCCTTGAGGATGTGTCAGTATGGCTGCCAAATTATTTCCCCATCATATCTCTTTTGGGTTCCCTTTGAAGTCAGTGGACATTAGGCTGATTGAAGGCACTGAGTGGGAGATTTGGGTGTACATTGTGTTTTGTGGTGTGTTTGTAGTGGGTTGTAGTCTCCCTGGACAGAACAAGCCATGCTTCACTCTGGAAAGGGAGTTTCTTGGTCCTCCATGTATTGGGAATGAATGCTGGCTCCACGGTGAGCTAAACCCCAGAGGAGAAAATGTTTGGTAAAGATATATAAAAAAAGTTTAAATTATTTGGCAAACATTAAACCATGTTTTAGGGAACATAAAGGATAACAGGTTCCTCCAGGGGAAGATTAGTCCTTGTACTTTTTGTGCACAGCTATTTTTCCATAATTATTGTTAAGTAAATGCATTATGAATAAGCAAAATTATTATACTATAGCACATACAATGATCATCATGAAACATATAATGAAGCTTTTAGAAAACATTTTGTGACTTTTATTTACTTTCCATTTATGTTAGAGCAATCACCAGAATACTTTTAATTTCATCTATATAAATGTGTTATATGGCATGTTTTTGCTTAAAAACAATTATAATAATTTACATTTCAATATCACATATATAGGAAAATGTTACCATAACTCCATGATTCTCTTTGTATATAAATTTAATAGTTGGTCTGTATTCCTATTTTTTTTTTTTTTTTGCTTAGGTCCTTTTCAAAAAATAGCCTTCAGACACAATAACGATTCTTTATTTTTTTCTTGAAACATATAGCAATTTTATTACTTTACATGCACATGTATACATATGTGTATACAGGTACACATACACAGAATAGCCACTGAGAAGAAAGAGGGGGGAAGAGAAAAGGAGAGAGAGAGAGAGAGAGAGAGAGAGAGGGAGAGAGAGAGAAGAGGGGATGAGGGGAAGAGAGGGGAGAGGAAAGAGAAGAGAAGAGAAGAGAAGAGAAGAGAAGGAAGAGAAGAGAAGAGAAGAGAAGAGAAGAGAAGAGAAGAGAAGAGAAGAGAAGAGAAGAGAAGAGAAGAGAAGAGAAGAGAAGAGAAGAGAAGAGAAGAGAAGAGATGATTTGGAGAAGAGAGATTGTATTTACTCTAGAAAGGCCTAGAAGTGATGAAAAGCTCCGTAGTGACAAGAAGCCCAGAATTTAGTTTACATTTTCTAGATACTTTCCCACAAAGTGGAATGTGAACAACTAATTGTTAAAATTAAAAATAAATTCTTTCCTCGTACAATATATCTTGCTTATAGTTTTCGTTCCCCTCATTCCTTCAAGTTCCTCCTCCTCTTCCATCCCCTCCAGATCCACTACCTTTCTGTCTCTCATTAGAAAAGACCAAGCTTCTAAGACATAGCAACCATACATGACAAAATAGAGTATAATAAGATGAAGCACAAATTTTCATATTGAAGTTGGACACCACACCCCAACAGAAGGGAAACGAGTCTTAAGAGCAGGCACAAGAGTCAGAATCACTCGTTCCCACAGTCAGAAGTTTAATAAAAATACAAAACCAACCAACCAACCAAACAAACAAACAAACAAAAAGCAAAACAATAAAACAAAGCTGGGCTCAGGGGTTAAGAGCTCTGTCTGTTCTTCCAGACATCCTGAGTTCAATACCATCTATACTGGGGTTTGATGCCCTCTTCTGGCTTGCTGGTGTACATGCAGATAGAGTACTCATGCCTAAAATATATAAGTAAACCTTTAAAATGTTACTAAGCTAATAGGTACAACATATACACAGAGGACTTGCTGTAGATCTATGCAAGCCCCTTGCATGGTGTTTCCGTCTCTGTAAGCTCATAGGTGCTTTGCTTAGTTGATTCAGAAGACCTTGCTCTCCTGGTCCCCCCCCCCCATCACCTCTGACTCCTACAATGTTTATACCTCCTCCTCTGGGTTGGGTTACCTGAGCTCTGAGGGGAGGGATTTGATGGAACATCCCATTTAGATTTTTTCTCTTTGTAATGTCTGGCTGTAGGTCTCTGTCGCTGTTCCTGTTTGATACTGGAGCTTCTCTTGTCTCTTGATGATTACTCTATAAGACAATAATGTGTGAGCATAAGAGCATAAGATTAGGAATTATTTCATTAATTTGCCCCCTGACTCATTGTTTGAGGCCAGTAGGGTTTTTTGTTTGTTTGTCTGTTTGTTTGTTTTGTTTTGTTTCGTTGGTCTTTGATTTTTCTTTTTTTGCCTCAGAGTTCTGGTCTATCTAGTCTCTGTTTCTTGGTTACCCAAGCAGTATTGGTGTAGGTCTTAAGTCAAATCAGATATTGATTTGACTTAAGTTCTGTGCCAGGGCAGATTGTAAGTCATATGTGTGTGAGTGTTTATGTCTAGTCTAATCATAACTTGTTATGCCATGTTCAGTGGATATCTCTGGGAGGCCTGTTCTCTTCTCAAGGAAAACAGAAGAGGAGTGGATCTGGAGGATAGGTAAGGTGATGTCAGCCTGGGAGGAGTGAATGAAAGGAAAACAGTGGTCCTGATGTATTGAAAACAAAAACCAAATTTAAAAGGTATTGTGGCTTGGTTGGTTTCTGCATTTCTGTTTTGGTAGCCTGCAAAATATCTTCCCACAGACAGAAAATAGAAAGTAGGAAAAATGGTTCCATGCACGCACCGTCTTGACATCTTCATGTTCAACAAGTTCTCTAGATGTTGTCCTTTGCAATGGGGAAACCTCTTGTCAGGATTTGGAGAGAAACCTTTGTCTTAACATCTGCCTGGGTTGTTTTGGAATTTCCCAGGGGCCATCTTAACTAACAACTTAGTTGAATGCAACCCAGTCCCACCACTGAAAGACTTTTCTAGGCTACATGAGATGGCCAGTTGAGAGTTGCTTCCCCTTTACTAGGAGTGCTTATTAGGAGCGCTTTTGCAGACTCCAGCAAGTTTCCACTACATTAATTTTCATCACTATTCTCCAAATGCCCTGTCCCCCAATTCCAGCCTTCT
This sequence comes from Mus caroli, assembly GCF_978045245.1. NCBI lineage: Eukaryota > Metazoa > Chordata > Mammalia > Rodentia > Muridae > Mus > Mus caroli. The sequence goes on from NW_028227271.1 coordinate 61,629,880, forward strand.
CCCTCCATTCCATCTCCCAAGTTGATTTTTCCATCTTCAATCTTCAACTGCCCTCAGTCAACCCACAACATTTATTCTATTTCCCTTTCCTAGGGAGATCCATGTGTTCTTCCTAGACCCTACCTCTTTACCTAACTTCTTTGAGTCTACTGATTGAAGCTCGGTTATCATTTACTTCGTGGTTAATATCCATTAATAAGTGAATGCATACCATATTTGTCTTTCTGGGTCTATATTTCCTCACTAAGGATAATTGATTCTAGTTCTGCCCACTTCTTTGCGAATTTCATAATGTGTTTTTTTTTTAAAACAACTAAGTAATACTCCATTGAATAAATGTATCATATTTTGTTTATTTACGTTTCTGTTGTGGGATAATCTATGTTGATTCCAGTTTCTAGCTATTATGAATAAAGTTACAATAACCACGAGGGAGCAAGTGTGCTTGTGATATGGTGGAGCATACTTTGGGTATATTTTCAAGAGCTGGGTCTTGAGGTAGATCTATTCACAATATTCTGAGGATCCATATTAATTTTCATAGTGGCTGTACAAGTTTGCATTCCCACCAGCAATGGAGAAGTGTTCCTATTGCTTCACATCCTTGACAGCATGAGCTCTCTTTTGTTATCTATTCTGCCAGGTCTAAGATAGAATCTCAAAGTAGTTTTGGATTTTATTTCCCTAAAGTACACATTGAACATCTCTTTGAATATTTTTCAGCCATTTGAGAGTCGTCTATTGAGAATTCTGTTTAGTTCTGTAATCCACTGTTTAATTAGATTATTTGGTTTATTGGTGTCTAGTTTCTTGAGTTCTTAATATAGTTTGGAAATTAGTCCTTTACCAGATGTGAAGTTTGTAAAAATATTTTCCCATTCTGGAGCCTGATACTTTCTCCAATTGATAGTGTCCTTTGCCTTACAGAAGCTTTTGGTTTTCATGAGGTCCAATTTATTAATTGTTGATCTTCAGGCCTGTGATATTGGTGTATGGTTCAGAAAGTCATCACCTGTGCCAAACCATTCAAGGCTATTCCCCACTTTCTCTTCTATAAGTTTCAGAGGATCTGGTTTTATGTTGAGGTCTTTGATCCACTTGGATGTGAGTTTTGTGCAAGGTGGAAAGTATGGGTCTATTTGCATTCTTCTACATGCAGACATCCAGTTTTCCCAGTGTCATTTGTTAAAGAGGCTGTATTTTTCCAGTGGAACATGACTTTCATTTTGTGTCTTCTTTCATTTGCATTCAAGTACTATTTCTATTGTGTAGTGCCTAGTCCTACTGCTACAATTTATAGTCATCTATTAGGGAGTGATTTTTGTCTCTCTTCATTTATATGTTGAAGTATCTTAGGAACTGTCCTACTTTGTGTTATTATTGCTATGATGAAACACCATGACCAAAAACAAGTTAGGGAGGAAACAAGTTAGGGTTTATTTGGCTTACACTTCTATATTCATAGTCATCACTGAAAGAATCCAAGACTGCAGCTCAAACATAGTTGGATACTAAATACAGGAGCTGATGCAGAGGCCATAGAGGGGTATTACTTACTGGCTTGTTCTGCATGATTTTCTTATTCTGCTTCCCTATAGAATCCAAGACCACCAGCCCAAAGACTCCACCACCCACAATAGGCTGGGCCTTCCCACAATCACTAAGAAAATGCTCTTTATAGATTTGCCTACAGCCCAATCCTTTTTTAATTCTTTCTTTATTTATTCACTTTACATCCCCATCGCAGCCCCCTCTCCTCTCAGTTCCCCTCTCAATTGGCCTTCTCCCCCAACCCCTCCCTTTCTCCTGCGAGAAAGGGGAGGACCCCTGAGTACAAACCTACCCTAGAACATCAAGTCTCTGCAGGATTATTTGCATTCTCTCCCACTGAGGGCAGACATTGCAGCCTAGTTAGTGTAGCAGGATTCATAGGCAGGGGGCAGGCAATAGAGTCAGGAACAACACCTGCTCCAGTTGTTGGGGGACTCACATGAAGACCAACCTGCATATCTGCTACATATCTGTGGCAGACCTAGATTCAGTTCTTGTATATTCTTTGGTGGGTGGTTCAGCCTCTGGAAGCCCTTAGGGATCCAAGTTAGTTGACTCTGTTGCTCTTCCAGTGGAGTCCTTATTCCCCCTGGGTCCTACTTCCCCCTACTCTTCTGCAAGACTCTCTGATCTCTGTCTAAATTGCTGGTCTCTGGATCTGTTTTGATAAGCTGCTTGGTGGAGCCTCTCAGACAGTCATGCTAGTATTCTGTCTGTAAGAATTTCAGAGCAGCCCAATCTTTTAGAGGCATTTTTTTTCCAGTTGGGATTCCTCCTCTCAGTTGATTCTAGTCTATGTCAAGCTGACTACAAAAAAAAAAAAATTAACCTTCATAAAACTGCATTTAAAAACATAGAGTTTACTATAGATATTAAGAAAATATAAGCTTTTAGGCAATTACAGTTAATATCCTTTCAGGAAAAGGAAAAATTTGAAAATGCTATGAAGGCATGGGAAAAAGATAATTATTTTCAAACCAAACAGAGAGATTTATTCAAAGAAGCCATCCTACTGAAACATTGATCTTGGAGTTCTAGTTTCCATAACTGAAAACAAACTTTTTTTGTTTGTTTAAACCATGTAGACAAGGATTTTTGATTAGCAAACTATTGAACAATTTGATTAGTACCATAAAATTTCCTATGCTTTATACTCTCATTTCTCTAGGAATTTGACTTTTCATCATCTGCCTATACCAAAATCATTGTTGTTACATTTAATCTTTTTCTCTATGTTATTACACCATTTACAGAAAGACTGGTGGTTATGCAAGATCAAGAGAAGGATGCAGAGTTGGAGACACACAAGACATGGCCATACTATCTTTCCCTGCTTTCGTTTGTTTCAAATGCTTATAGGCCTTTAGATGGTGAAGACTGATGTCTTTGGGAGTTAGAGAAAGGCACTTCTCACTTTCATACTTTGTAAGTAACAAAGATCGTCAGTGTTCATGTTCAGCTCCACCCTAATTTGTATCTGAGTTGAGACTGTAATTAGAAGCTATAAATAGACTATCAGGTAGACTCTATAAGTACTTTTGTTGATCAATCCTGTCTATACTAACACAATTGGCCAAAGTTCCATGGTTTCCTGTATTCTTCATTTTGAGTTTGCTGTTGAATGTGGTTCTTTAAACAACAGCTACCAGCTTCATCACATCAGCTGTGAGTGCTTTCAAGAGACCATTGGGCCTGTGAACCACTAAGTAGTAGGTTGGGAAAGGGTCTTTGGACACAACACCTGAGAATGCAGTGGCTCCTACCAGCTTTTTTAATGCAATTCTGTTCCAATTGCACGTGGTCTGAGCAGGAGTCCCTGGAGATATGAGAATGTAGTGTACAGACTGAGGAAACATTAACTAATGGGTCTTCATGAAGCTATGGGGAAGCAATTATCAATACCAGGCTAGTGTAGCTGCTTTGGGGTAACCTATGTTGCTCCTGTAGTCAAGCCCTAATCTATACTCGGCAAGTAAACCCAATATACACCATGCTCATTTAAAACTGAACTCTGGTAAAATTCCACTTTGATATTTTTGGAATGGCTGTGGGGTGCTTAAAGAGGTATAGAAGTTGTTTTATTCTTTCTAGAGAAGTAATAATCATAATAGTTTTCTGAAAGACAATGGCTGGTTGTCTGGTTTCTGTCTTATTTTGTATCCAAGGTCTTTGCTAGAAATAAGGCCCTACATTAAGAAGCAACCTGTTTGTTGCAGCTCACAGCATGGCAGCCTGTGTAGCACTTTCCAGTTTCTCTACCAACTGTGGACATTCACATACTGCACTTGCGTTTCAAAATGGAACACATATCTCAACATCACTATAATCCTAGACATGATTCTGCCTTGGGATGATATGAACCATCCAAAATAGCACATGCCCTGTGTCCAAATACTAGCCTGAAACAATCTAGGCTTGCCAGTCTATGGAGAACTTATGATTTTGTCTATGACTTCTCCCCTTTCTTGGCTAATACCACTGTGAACTTAGTCTCTCTGTACCTGTTCTAACTGTGTTCTTGCTGATTTTAGTCTAACTGGGTACGCCATGTCAGCATATTTCAACACTGATTCACAAATGATTCTATGCAAAAATAAGGGAATCTTTTTATGTTACAGAATCAAGGCAAAGCCCAGTTCTTCTCTATAAATATTGTTCTCTCAGGATATTTTCTTTCTTTGAACTTCTAAAGTATTTCCATATATATACATATATATTTCACACATATTCATATATGTGTATGGTTATTATATACATACATACATATATATACATACACAATACATATCTCTATCTATCTATCTATCTATCTATCTATCTATCTATCTATCTATCTATCTATCTACCTTAAAAATATATGATCTCATGTTTTTCTTCTCAATTGTGTCATGCAAATTTTTTTTTGAGAAACTCTATTTTGAAACCCTGGCCATGTGCAATCATTGAAAATGTATTCCAAGCATAGCAAGATATAAAACTTAAAGAGTTTCAAAGCAAAAGACATCCATTTTGTCTTGCTGCATTAGTTATGCTCTTTCAGAACACATTTCAAGATTTGGTAACAGAGGTGTGTTTTGTCATATTTCTTTTCACAGTGCTTTGAGATGCATGAGTTTAAAGTTTAATGTAATTGTGCTTGTTAATGGGTTTCACTTTACATGTATGCTGAAGTACAGCTCCGATTATATGAACTTGATTGGCCACTTAAATGTATTTCATTTTGGTTCTTAAGTTTAGTTAATAGTTTAATTTGTATAGCACATTATTAAATCTACCTATTCATGTATACACTGAATATACACAAGAACAACCAACAAGAAACATCAAAATGTTAAAGTAATTAAAAGAGCAAGTCATAGCGATTGAACAATTGCTTGGATTCCTTCTACATTTGCATATACAATTTTATTTTTATATTCAGATCCTCATTAGTAATTAAAAATACTAGATAGAATGGTAGCAGAAAGATGACTTTTTTTGTTTTGTTTTGTTTTGGTTTGTTTTGTTTTGGTTTGGTTTGGTTTGTTTTGTTTTGTTTTGTTTTGTTTTGTTTTGTTTTGGTTTGGTTTGGTTTAGTTTGGTTTTTTTCGAGACATGGTTTCTCTATGTAGCTCTGGCTGTAGATACAGCTCTGGCTGTAGGCCTTGAACTCAGAAATCCACCTGCCTCTGCCTCCCAAGTGATGGGATTAAAGGCATGTGCCACCACTGCCTGGCAAAAGAAGTATATAACATGAATGTTCTTTTGGAACTGAGTTAGCTCACTCAGGATGATATTTTTAGTTCCATCCATTTGCCTGCAAATTCATGATGTCCTTGTTCTTAATAGCTGAGTAGTGCTCCACTGTGTAAATGAACCACAATTTCTGTATCCATTCTTCTGTTGTAGGACATCTGGGTTCTTTCCAGCTTCTGGCTATCACAAATAAGGCTGCTATGAAAATAGTGGAACACATGCCTCTGTGGCATGGTGGGGCAACTTTTGGGTATATCCCCAAGAGTAGTATGGCTGGGTCTTGGGTAGATCTATTTCCAATTTTCTGAGGAACCTACAGATTGCTTTCCAGAGTGATTGTACCAGTTTGCAATCCCATCAGCAATGGATGAGTGTTTCTCTTTGTCCACATCCTCACCAACATGTGCTGTCACATGAGGTTTTGATCTTAGCCATTCTTATTGATATAAGGTGGAATTTCAGGGTTGTTTTGATTTGTATTTCCCTGATCACTAAGGACTTTGAACATTTCTTTAAGTGCTTCTCAGCCATTCGAGATTTCTCTGTTGTGACTTCTCTGTTTAGTTCTATACCCCATATTTTGACTGGGTTGTTTAGTTTTTTGGTGGTAAGCTTCTTGAGTTATTAGCCCTCTATCAGATATGAGATTAGGGAAGTTGTTTTTGTTTTTGTTTTGTTTTTGTTTTAAACAACCTATAGGTTGCTGATTGTCTTATTGACTATGTCCTTTGCTTTACAGAAGATTTCCAGTTTAAGGAGGTCTCCATTATCAATTCTTGATCTTAGACCCTGAGCCATTGGAGTTCTGTTTAGGAAATACACACTTCAGCTGATCCCCCCAGCTGCCACTCCAGTTGATCCCCTCCTCAGCTGTCAATGACTTCAAAGCTCTTTCACGTTTTCTCTTCTATTAGTTTCAGTGTACCTGGTTTTATGTTGAGGTCCTTGATCCACTTGTACTTGAGCTTTGTGCAAGGTGATAAATATGGATCTATTTTCATTTTTCTACATACAGGCTGCCAGTTAGAACAGCACCATTTATTGAAGATTCTTCCTTTTTTTCCACCATTGTATATTTTTGGCTTCTTTGTCAAAGGTCAAGTGTCTGTAAGTGTGTGGTTTTATTTCTGGTTCTTCAATTCTACTCCATTGATCAAACTGTCTATCTCTGTATCAATACTATGCAGTTTTGATCAATATTGCTCTGTAGTATAGCTTGAGGTCGGGGATAGTAATTCTCCCAGAAGTTCTTTTATTGTTAGGAATTCTTTTTGCTATTCTGGTTTTTTTGTTTTGTTTTGTTTTGGTTTGGTTTGGTTTGGTTTTTTTCCAGATGAATTTGAGAATTGCTTTTTCCATGTCTTTGAAGAATTGTGTTGGGCTTTTAAAATTCTTTCTTTGCTCTGTGCATTTTGTGTTTTGATAATTTTGTGACAAGAGGATTTTCTTTTCTGGTCTCATTTATTTGGTGTTCTATAGGCTTCTTGTACCTTTATGTCCATCTCTTTCTTTAGGTTGGGAAAGTTTTCTTCTATGATTTTGTTGAAGATGTTTTTGGGTCCTTTGAGCTGAGAATCTTCACTCTATTCCTATTATAATTGCAATTGGCCTTTTCATTGTGTCCTGGATTTCCTGGATGTTTTAAGTTAGGAGTTTTTTATGTTTTGAATTTTCTTTGACAATTGTGTCAACATCTACTAAGGTATTTTCTACTCCTGAGATTCTCTCTTCTATCTCTTGTATTCTGTTGGGGATGCTTACATCTGTATTTCTTGATCTCTTTCCTAGGTTTTCCATTTCAATGGTTGCCTCCATTTGTGTTCATTATTGTTTCTACTTTCACTTTTAGGTCTTGAACAACTTTGTTCCATTCCTTCACCTGTTTGATTGTGTTTTCCTGTATTTAAGGAATTTATTTGTTTTCTCTTTAAGGTTTCTACTCAATTACCTGTGTTTTTCTGTATTTCTTTCAGTGAGTTACTTATATCTTCCTTAAGGACTCTATTGTCTTCATGAAACAGGATTTTAGGTCATCTTGCTGGTTTTCAGGTGTCTTGGTGTATCCAGGGCTTGCTGTGGTTTGAGAACTGGGTTCTGATGATGCCAAAGTATGTTGGCTTCTGTTGCTTATAGTCTTGTGCTTGCCTCTCACCATATGATTATGCCTGGTGTTAGCTGGTCTGGGTGTCTCTGTATTTTGACTGCCTCTTCTGTCTCTTGGTTGCTGCTGGTCTCCTGGTAGGCATATGGCCCTCACTGTATGCCTGTGAGGTCTTAGGATTGTGGAGTCTTCAGAGGGGCATGCATGCTGGTGACCTGTTGCCCTGGCTGCTTTGGCTCTTCTGGGAGGCTTTCAGACTGCAGGGACTTCAGAGGAGCTGTCAAGCTGTTGCCCTGCTTACAATTGGCCTCCTGGGAGGCCTTTAGACTGTGGAGTCTTCAGAGGAGTGGGCTAGGTGGTGATCTGCCTGGGTAGAAGGGACTGGCTGGAAGGCATCAAAGATGTTTGATGTATATCACCAAAGTCAGTTTGTTTAAAACTGTTTTATAATTTGCAGAAGAGTAGTCTAGTGTATTTCCTTCAGTAGTATAAATTACATCTTAACATAAAGCAAATCATTGGCAATGACTTTCCATTAAATATTTGTACTTTGTGTCTCAAAAATGAGTATATGTTTGATATCTTCACATTAAAATAGTACTAAAGTGAAACTGTAGATGAGATGCAATTAATTGTGAACATAGTATTGAAAGTATAGCTTCTGATGTATTGTGTGTAATATTAATGGGAAGATAAAGGCTGGAGCTATTTCTTAATTGGTATAGTGCTTTCCTAGCATGCACACAGGCTTGCATCCAGCCCCAGACTATGTGCACTGGTGTGGGACTACACACATGAAATTCCAGCATTCAGACAACAGAGGTGGTAAATCAGAAGTTCAGGACCATCCTGAGCTACATTGTTCGGGAATACATTACTGCCTATTTCAAAAAGCAAAAAGAAGAGAATGACTAGGGATATTATTTTAGCAAATATTTTCATTTTGTGTTGATTGATTTTGAACATAGATTTGAAAGATATAATGTCTTTAGGCAAGCCATTTGACAGGCAAGACAGGGACATCATAAAGCGTTAAATATTTGGAATGAGACTGTGATCAAACATCTTTACATTTAGTATAGAAACCCAATAATTTATAGAGCTGCATGAGATAAAGAGGAAAGTGAAATTATTAGATATAATGAGAAAAATATGAGACTCAAATAAACCCATACAAAAGTTGAGAGCACAGCTAGTTTCTAGGTCACCTCAATGATATACTTGGCTCTGAGAGCCAAGTTTTTGAGGGATCTATCCTTTAAAAGTCCTTCAAACCCTATCCTGATATTTTCCCATAACTGAAAGGGAGGGCCTTAGATAAAATGCTGAAAGAAAGGAGCACACTGACCCTTTCCAATCATTTTCCATTGAAATATTTTCAGTGACCCTGTTAAAGGAAAATAAATTTTACATCAATAGGTTTAATAAAAAATAATAAATGACCATATCACTTAGTTTTCCTCCTGCTAAGTGGATGTCTTTGTCCAGTCTATGGCTCTGAAAGTGTTTTCCTTTTAGGGAGGCAAGTGGGTGATATCATTTATAAGGTTTAAGCTGTCAAATGTGCTGTCATTAGCCCACTAATGTATGTCTGTGGGGGAAACATTCTCTTAGCTGCTGCTGTTCATAAACCACTCAGTCTGTAGTGTAGTATTTTATATTTCCAGCAGAGCACCTCTTGTATATTACAGCTCTTTTCTGACTCTATTTCTATGCTCTATTCCATCTCAAGTATGGCGCATGCCAAACTTTGTGATATATTTATTCTTCCCTCTGTAATAACTGCAATGATATGAAGGTATCAGCTTACACTGCTATGCTGACAGGAGTCATTTAAGAAGGACCACATTTGACCTTTCTCTTCCCAAACAATCCCTTTAGGTCTCTGAGAAATGCTTGCATTCAGATGTGAGTACTTGTTAGTTGACAAATTAAAATCCTGAACAATAGAAATTTTGTATTGCACATCATTGGTTTCTGAGAGCTAGATAAGAAACATTTTAGAAAAAAATTGTAGTTATTTGGCTCTTGCCAATATTTCTGTGGTTATGAGATGGGAAGATTGATGAAGTATCCAGGAGTCTGTTTCAGATGTCAGGAACTGCAGCAGAGCATACTGATACTAGCGACAGTATCTGAATCCTTTATGTAGAGTTCGGGCCTAGATACTCTAAGATCCAGTACAATACTGGATACTATGGACCCAGTACAATAGAGAGATGAGACTGCAGGATAGAGAGTACTGAAAGAATAGAAATCATCTTCAGATTACTCTTAGGGTATTTGGGGGACCCTGTCTTGATACATTTTAACACTGGGACTAGCATTTATTATGAGGATTCAGACACTGCAGCACATCTAAATCATGGGACTCTCTGAAGGCCAGCGTAGTAATGCAAAGGCGTTTTTCCTGAAGTCGGTCAGAAGTGAGAATGAGGGATAGAGGTAAATGAGGATCAGGGGAAATTGTGGTAGCAAATGTTCTTGTCCCACATATAGGATGAAAGAAGTATGCATGATGGATGCCTCCAGACAATTACCTAATTTTCTAATAGCACCCCAGGTATAAGAAATAAGCTTTGAGTATAATTAAAATACACATCTGCATTCATTTTTACCAGATGCCCAAAATGGTGGACATATAGATTTTATTTGGAAATTGATACATAGATTTTATTGTATTATTTAAAGATAGTGAAAGTCAATCAAAGATCAGAATAATGTCTGATACAAGGATATTATTACTAGAAAACCTAGTTCACATATTTTCTTAACGTGTAATTTTGGACATATATCAGATCTGAGGGGAAAATACAAAGTAAAAGCCAAACCACTTCCTCTTTCAACTTGTGGAAGTGGTGGTATAATAAAGTCAGTGCTGAATTTGGAACAAGATGAAAGTGATGTAGATTCCAGGCTTTGACATAAACCACTTTTGTTTCAGTGGCCAGCCACCACAAATGTTTGTTTCGCATCTATAGGAATTACTTAAGAAAAAAATATTTTTGCAGTAGATAGCAGTGAACATAGAGACCCATAACAGTCCAATATGTGGATAATAAAAGATTTTATAGTACTCAATTCTAAAATGGGCATTTATGTGACACTATGTCCTTCAAAGTTTCAGGGATCATTGGAGAAGAGAAGCAGAAAGATGCTTAAGAGCCAGAGGCAGTGGATATGCAGATTAAAGTAGTGATTTCCGAATGTTACAGGGCAGTTGTATAGATAAATTAACAGTAATTGTGACAGTCGTCTACATAAAATGTGTGCTACACCAATTTAGATAAGATTCCAACATGAAGCAGAGAAAAATCCAAGATGCTTGCCCTTAGCCAAGGAGCTACTGGCAACTGATGGCTGCTGTTGGAGGGAGAATGGGTTCTCCTCAGGGACACTGTTTTTGACAGGTTAAATATGCTCCAGCCCATGGCCCTACATGAATGACAGATGTATACAGTGGCAGCTGTAAGTAGAATCCTTGGGTTTTAAAAGAGAACACATGAAATTGGAAGGAGACAATAGTAGGAGTAGGCTTCTTTCTTTCTTTCTCTCTCTCTCTCCTTCCTCTCTCTCTCCCTCTCTCTCTCTCTCCTTCCTCTCTCTCTCCTCCTCCCTCCCTCCCTCCCTCCCTCCCTCCCTCCCTCCCTCCCTTCCTTCCTTCCTTCCTTCCTTCCTTTCTTCCTTTCTTTCTTTCTTTCTCTCCCTCTTTCTTCCTTTCTTTCTTCCTTTCTTCCTTCCTTCCTTTCTTTCTTTCTTTCTTTCTTTCTTTCTTTCTTTCTTTCTTTCTTTCTTTCTTTCTTTCTTTCTTTCTTTCTTTCTTTCTTTCTTTCTTTCTCTCTCTCTCTCTCTCTCTCTCTCTCTTTCTTTCTTTCTTTCTTTCTTTCTTTCTTTCTTTCCTTGATATCAGTATAGTTCACAATAGTTAGATGGGAAAATTATTTTCCTTTTCTGTGTTTCCTTTGTATGGAGAAGTGTTTACCTGATCAGGTTTTGAATATAATTAGAAGTGTCATATGTGCTACCTTGAAAAGGAGAGACGTGAACCATTTTCTTTTTGGGTTTTCAAATCCTGTCATCTGCTGTCTGGAATACAGATATAGATGAGGAAGAAAGGACAATATCTTAAGGATAATAAAACAGTGTGTGGAAAGGAACCTGGTTTTGAAATTTTAATGAAGCAGAATCAGTCTTCAGATAATTTGTGGGATAGGAATTTGATTTATATTGAATCCAACTATTATTTGTAGTAAACATAAGCACTGACAAATGATTATCTTGCAATTGATTAGAATTATTAAGTAAAATACTATGTACAAACACTCATGTTAAAATTCTGTCATGAAATGGAGGCATAAGAAGTTATAGTTCATTGAGGAAGTTTTTACCATAAAACAAGATCGTTACCAATATACAGATATTCACACTTAAAATTGTAAAATTCCTAGAAATGATGAGAGAAATGGAACAAAAGAAACAGAAAAAAAAAAAAACAATGAAGACAAGAGATGGGCTCAATTAAGTCACAGAGAAAGTCAACTATCACTCCTTCATGGAGTTTCTTCGATTTGAACCAACTGCAATTCTCCTCTGTACCCCCAATATCTGAACCTCATCCCATGCATTACTGTCTCATTCATAGCTCTGGGAACACTGTGATTACTTTAGATATCACTTTGTGGTCTCTATTCTGTGGCAGACATATGGTCTTATCAAATCTATCACTATGAGCTCCAGGGAGGCAGTGCTCAATTCTGTAGGGAGTCTCTGCTTCTACATATGATCTGATATAGTTCCCAGAAGGGCTATCACTGGTGAGAAATTTATTTTCATTTTAAAGGGAATCCAACAGAAGCATACTGAGTTGGCATGTAGTAAATGCTCAGTGAAAGCTTTGGATTGATTGTGTATTTGTCATCCAAACTGCCTATATAGCACTATAATACTCAATCTTCTCTGCAGTGCACTTGCTTATTGCTTTTTTCAAACACCACTGGTAACATCCTCTACAGTTTGTCTGTGCCTTCTTAATGAGGCAACCCATTTTCTGTTGAGGTATTATCAGTCAGCAATATGCTTACGGGAAGCAACCCCTTACAAGGAAAATAAAACATAAACAATTTAAGTTGCTTGTGTTATATTTGTCTGCCAATAACAGAGAGTCAAAAATAATAATAAATGCAATGGGGCGTTTTTTCTTTTTACTGGCCACATCCAAAAATTAAGAGTTCAGAACCCCACAGGTCTTTGTTTATTGAATTCTCAAGAATTCAAGCTTTTGCTGCTGCAAAGCCACATTTCAAAGTTCTCATTCTTAAAGTCATCTTGTGACAATTAATATTAGCTCAAGATATAGCTATCTAGTTTCCTTTAAAAATAGCAGGCAAGGAGAGGGGATATAGAAGATAGATATGGCAGCTTCCCACTAGATGTTTAAAAAGGGATCCATAATATACCATTAGACTTGTCTTGTAGAACCCATTGGCTAGAACCTAAACAGTAACTGAATCAAATTTTATTATAAAGGGAGTTGGGAAATGTACTACTCATTCTATTTTATCCTGAGTTCAGCTCAAGTGTCAGAAGGTAAACAGAACAGAAGAGCCTAAAGAAATATGAACATTCTTTTCTACTCATTTACAAAATACGAGACTAGGAGGTACTTAACCACTGGAATAAGGAACATTCTCCAGGCTAATGCATTAACAGCTCAGCCTCTAGCTGATCATGCTATTGAAAGGTGATTGGATTATGAGATTACAAATCCTACCAATGGATCAAATTACTGAGGAGTTTATAGGGAATGAGCTACAAGAGAGTGGTAGCATTAGCTCTCCCTCATTGCTTCTTAGATGGTCAGCCTCCTTTATTACAGGATCCCATAACCCCGATGTTCTGTCTCAACAATGGAGTCAGCTAATCTCAGGCTGAAGCCTGAAACTGTGAGTCAAAATAAAACATCACTCCTCTGAGTTGGTGTTTCTTGTTACTGCAATGCTGACTCACAAGGGAATGTAGTTTGTCCAATAAAATATGTTAAGATGTTTAATGGAAGATTTTGAGAAAGACCTACCTCTATAATAAAAGTAAAATAGAGAAAGAAGAGAGATGGTGAGCTATTTTCTTATCTAATGGGTATTATTTCTAGACTATAACTGCCAGAATGCTTCTGTAACACAAAGCTGAGAGATTCAAAGTAAAAACAAATGTAGATATGTAGATGACTATGAACAGATCCCGTGAGGGAGTCTCTGAATCCCTGTAAACTTATATACGTGGTGTGTGTTCATATTGCTCAAGCCATGACTATTATGTAATGTGTAGTGTGCAGCTAAAAGCAATAAAGTTAATACAAGCCTTTTATGGCAGAATGAACCTAAAATCTGACACAGTGGAGAAGATGTTTTAAGATATAGCTTTACCTGTCCTTTTTTTTCCTCTTCTATATCCCATCTTTCTTCACTTATACTTAAGAGAATTACACCAGCCACCACCACCTGGAACTTCTCTCTTTTATGGTCAGATCTATAAATAAAGGGGCATGGTAAACCTCATGAGTCAGACATACCAACCATACAACCTACAAAATATAGAATTAATCTGAAAGATTTCGAATTTCATAATTACAGGATAAAATGAAAATGGCTTTTAAGTGCACAACAAGAATTACTTACTAATAGGCTGGCAAGATATCTCAGTCAATAAAATGCTTGCCCTGCAAAGACAAGGATCTGAGATTGACTTCATAAATTTAAAATAAAAAACCCTGGCTCAGCTTGCCAAGCTCAGCATTCTGAGTCTCAGTGCTGGGAGGCAGAAACAGACAGATCTCCCTGGGGCTCATGACCAATCAAGTATGACTACTTGGTGAGCTCCAGATTAGTGAGAAAGAATTTCTCAAAAAATATGCATTGCCAATGGTAAACAGAGACTAAGAAATGCTGTTGTCAGGACTTCTCTTGCACCTAAAAGCATATGCATAAGCACTTGCACACACAAGTACACTTTAACATGCACAAATGCATACATAAGAATACATGCACACAGAAATACGCACTATTCACCTATAGGTTCATTAACTTTTCTTGTACCTAATTGCATTATTGAGCACAAAATATCATTTACACCTATGTCTGGATTTTTATGAGACTTTTTTTTTTTTTTGAGAACAGTATACCAGTTGATGCCTCAGCAGAAAAATAAAGGCATACATAAGTGGTGTTTGTTGGAAGTACAGAGAAGAAACTATTATGGATTGTGGGTACTATCCAGATAGTGAATCACACAGGACATCCTGACATAGAGTAGTAAGTATTTATTTCCTTTTCCTCCTCCTCCTCTTTCTCTTCTTCCTCCTTCTCTTTTTCCTCCTCCTCCTCTCCTTTCTCCTCCTCGTCTTCCTCCTCCTCCTCTTTCTCCTCCTTCTCCTCCTTGTCCTCCTCCTCCTTGTCTTCCCTCTCTGGTTTCACCACCACCACCACCACCACCACCACCACCACCACCACTACCATCATTATTATCATCTTTTAGCAAAACTTGGGAGAGCCAAAGCAACAGAAGCTGAACCTCTGGATAGGAATTCAACCTCCATTAACATGCAGCCTGGTTTAAAGGATCATGGAGAGTAAATATTCTTAATGGTTCCTCTTTTTCTCTGACAAGATCTTCCATTGGGCAAACCCAACAGGGAACCAGAGCAAAAACAAAACCATGCTGACCTACTTACCAGAGTTCTCTAAATTTCATGGCATAGTAGTTGGGGGAAGGTGAGGATCATTTCTGTGGCTTAGTGTCAGTGCATGGCCAAGAGCATCATAGGTATTCATTATCATATATAACATGATAATTAAGAAGTGAGAAATATTCTACCCCTGATAGTGACCTGAATAAAAATCTTAGTTTAGAGATTTCGGTATGAGTCATAAGATTTGGTTTGGCTATTGGAAGCGAATATCTTGGTGAACTTTGAAAATTACCAAGTGCCTTTGAGCCTGGATGTGCTAGGTAATTCTATATTCAAGGAGTCTGTAAAACAGAACCAAGATTATTCACAGCTCCCTAAGAAACAAAAAGACATTTCCCTTTTAAGGAAAATCATGCAAAATACTTCTAGTGTGTGTATTGCCAAACCCATCTGAGTTCACATTGAGTGGTATGTGATGTCCTTTATCTTTATACATCTTTGCTAGAGTCATAGGGGAAATCTTACATTTCCTAAAGTATGAAACCCAAGTAAATAATACTTTGTTTTTGAAGAGTTTGACCATTACAGACATCAGCAGAGTGCTGATAAAGTTTTTCAGAATGGCAGATTTGGTTCTAGGTGAATGGTCTTCTAGATATCAAGCCTGTGGCCCCATGCATCACAATAGATTTTGCAAAGAATTATGTTTTCAGTTTGTGAGACAGTTTCGTACAAGGAAAAGCTAATTTGTTTTTAGTGAGATAATCAAACCTTTGCGTCACATAAGAAAGATGTGGTTTCATGTTCCAGGAGAAGACAATGTACAGCCTGAGATCTGGTTGGGCAGCGGATGCAATGAAAAAACAGACTAGAAAAAAGGAAGTCATTTAAATCTGAAGGGCAATTATGAAGTTGAATGCTACAGGGTACATGACAGATACTGGTGTGAAGTCTCTTCTTAAGATTTAGTCTAGTGAATCAAAAAAATGTTTTTTATTGAGATTGCTTACAGAAGATTGGGTGACTTCAAGGTAGCTGTATCAGCAAAAAGCCCACTCCAGACAGAGTGAGGGATGATTCGTGAAAGCTATTCCTCTTAGCAACTTACTGAAGATTCCTAGAAATTTTTCTTTCTTTCCACTGCTTAATAACCTTGGGATGGTGACCGGCAAGTCTTGTAGTTAAACTTTGTAAGCCATGTAAATTTCATTAGATTCCTGAATCTTCTGAGAACTCCTCTCTCCAGAAAGTAATGATTCAATTTAAAGAAAATAGTTACTCAATTCATGTTTTTTTTTTCTCATCTGAGACTATGCAGTAGTGATCACTAATAGCTTGAAAAAGAAGAAGATCTAGAAGAATGCTGGATATCACATGCATAATTGTGTGACTGCAGTTCACTGTAATACACATTTTATAATTAGAAACAAAGAAGGACTTAAAGGCCCCCAGTGCAAAATAACAAGGCAATGGAAACATTAATCTGATTCAATCAGTATAGGTATATGTATAAATGCACACATACATGTATTTATTGAAATATCATGCTGTACCTTGCATGTACAGTTATCACATTATCTCAAAAATGTTTCCTGATGATGGTTTGTTTGATCAGCACATACCATGAAGATACATCAAATTGTTACACATTCTCTCAATGATTTGTATAATTAAAATAAAATAAGAAAGTTCTTTTTATCTCAGATGTGTGCTTAGAGCAAACATGTTATCTCAGAGTAATGGAAACTGCTGCTGCCTCTGAGCCAATGCAGATATGTTGGGATGCAAATCATTTCTTGGCCAGGATATAAAGGGTTTTTTTTCCGTCTATTAATTTTGAACCACGAGGAAAGTAGAAATATATGTAGCTAGTTTTCTGGAACTGTAGAAAAACTGCAGTGGCCCAAATTCTGACTTAGAATCCTGAGAAGGCTCTATAAAATGTATGGGTAATCACAATTATTTTGGTTAGTTGTCTTCCAATACAGTGGTTTTAGCACATTGTAGGTATGGATAAACTTAGAAGAATTCAGTTTTCATAGCTGAAAGAGTCAAGTGTAGTCCCCCAAAGCATAAGCATATATCACTGAACTCCTATATTTCAAAGAAAGAACAACTCATCTGAATCATTTTTAATTTGAAACATATGAAATAGGACATGTAAAACTCCTAGAATCCCATTGTAAGCACAAATACAGATTTTTTTATATTATACATGCCATTGCTGTTACATATTACACACATACACAAACACACACACACATACACACATACACACACACAGAGAGAGAGAGAGGAGAGAGAGAGAGAACACATTATTTCTGGTGTTGCCAAGCTTATGTTGTAAAATTCGTTTAGAGACACATGTTTATTTTTCAATTAATGAGGTATTTTGGTATGTTCCTGTTGTTTATGCTATGAACTAGTAAAATAGTTTTAAATATTTGTAATTATGGTTTTAAGTTCTTTGAATTTTAAAAAGACAAATTTTTAAAAGGCAGGGGATATTGGTCAAATCTATACCATCACAAGTAACACGGACTGTGTTTAACTTGGATTGTATAGTCCTGAGTAGTGTCCTTTAATGTATGTGCAGAAAACTAATCCACTTTGGTACCTAGACAAATCGGGCATAATTCATGATAGGAGAGTCTGCTTAAGGACAGGCTAATATTTCATGTGTGCACAATTAGTCTTGTTTAATGTTGATTTAATGTGGACTGATGGGGATATATGTGATGAAAACACTACAAATTAGAAGACTACCTTAACCATTTACAATGACACTAAAAGACACTTTCTATAATTCCCTGATCAATCTGCTCCCATAACTTTAGTATATTAGCAAAGACACAAATTTGTTCATCTGGAGGGTACCTACTCATGCTTTTCTTTCATGTGTCCGTATTGGTAGAGTCCAACAACTTTTTATTCCATCTGGAAACCAATCAGCAAAGAAACTACTCCTCAGAATCATTTTACATTTATATCTTGTCTTCCAATGTTACCCATGTCTAATTAACAACAGAAGTGAAAGTTTACAAGTAAAATATGTCTGTGGGACTCCTTTGACTTAAATAATTGAACAAAAAGTAATTTGTCAAACTTATATGCCAAGGTGTTGGGTTGAGGTGGGGCATTTTCGCTTGAATGTACTACAATAAAAGATAAAGAACAAATCAACAAACTTCATTTTTGCTGAATATAGAAAATATCACCTTCCACTCACCCAATGTGTTTGAATTTCCATTCACGAACAAGTCCTCCCATGGACACCAACTGGAGGGCCATAAGTTTCAATTAAATTCCAATACTCTCTATCAGGAAATAGCATCATCAAATCTCACATGTTAACTTGCTATGACAGCTCACTTGAGTCTTTGATTCATATCACAACTGCTTTTATTTAGTAAGGAAAATCTTTCTATATTTAGACATAATAGAAGACTTGCTTCTCCTTGGTAGATATGATCATTACTAGAAGTATATATGTATGTCATATAAGAGGGAAGGCTTTAGATGTTGTTGTGGAAAAAAACCCAAGCAAGAAGAGAATGTGCAATTTGTACCTATGTGGAAGGTTCGGGTTTTGGAGAACTGTTAAATGAAGCCACTGTTGGTACATTTGAAAGAGATTATTACATGAACTGCCTGAATCCTTTTATCTCTACAGAGCTTCCTCTCCCTCTTCCTTTCTAGATGTGCAGTGGGGGGGGGGTACCTTAATGGAGGGAAAATATCAATTATTCCACAAACTCATTAGATTTCAGGTTTAAATAATCTGTGTGCTTATGAATGGTGTTTTGAAAGCTCTTTCTCCACATCCTCGCCAGCATCTGCTGTCACCTGAATTTTTGATCTTAGCCATTCTGACTTGAACATGATTTCAAAATTACTTCCTTTTTCTCATGTATTTTATGTTCTAAAAGAAACTAGAGCCTTTGGTTTGAACATGGTAAGTTGAAATTAGAACCTGCCCTTAGTTTATGGAATAATCCAAAAGAAGAACAAGAATAAGAATCATAGCTCAGCAAGTACAGCCAAGAGTGAAATCCAAGAATAGCAACAGTGAAGACCTCTAGCAATCAGTTACTCACAATGTCTATGACAGTCCTATTTCATAAGGTCTTAATGAAATTTTGACTCATTTTCAAAATTAATTAAACATGTTCAGAACTCTGAGACATGTTTAAGAACAGTGGGGAAATAACAGTAAGATCCCTGTGGTTTCTGTAGTTTTAATTTTCACTCTTCCAATGTTTAACTCCCCAGTTGCATGATAGCTTTATAAACCAGCAACCTGAGACCTACAGGAGCTACAGGAAGAGCAACCTAGCTGCTTGCTGGACGAGGATAGGACAAGTGGGAGCTTCACAGCTCCACCTCAGGAGACCTGTCAGTATTTAGGAACACACTGGAGGTATGTTCCTAATGGTTTTTATTTAATTTGACTCAACTCAATTCAAATTTTCCTCAATGAAGAAAGTCCTGTCTCTAGGGAGACAATTGGTAATTATTTAAATATATGTGCTGTTTGAGTCAGTACTACAGATAGAGAAAACAAAAGACTTTACACAAATACTAGACGAAATTCTGAGGTACACGAATTTCCTAAGAGATCTTAGCATAGGTGTAGCTTTTCTACTTACAGGTATGAGCTTTGCATGGATGACTAGAGCACTGTAACAACAGACCTCAGTAATCCATCTGTCATTGGCAAAAGTGTGTGAATAAATTAGTACAATTTTGCTATCTTACTCCTTCCACAAGAAGGGTTTTTAGGGATATACAAAGAGGGAAAAGAAAAGAAAAAAGAAGAGAAAAGAGAGTAAAGAAAGGGAGAGGAAGACAGACAAGGGAGGGAGATAGAGACAGACACAAAAACAGAAAGAAGATATTAAAAGCCATTGCTGATCATTGAGATCTCTCAAAAGTGGATTAAAACCAAATAATAAAGAAGTTGTTTCTAGGGAGGAAGTGCATTGGGCAGAAATGCAAGGGTTCAAGAAAGAGGTAGGGAGATGGTAGAGATTTACCCAGGAGCTTTGGGTGAGTTTGAAAATGTCAAAAAATGTTGTGATATTAGGTGAGGGGGTAGACATGATCAAAACACATTTTACAAAATTCTTAAAAGACAAAGTTTTAAAAAGGCACTAAATCCACTATACAGGCCTGACAACAGAAAATATGGTGAGAATTACCAAGTATAAAATATGAGATGATGAAAAAGAGAAAAAAATCAGAAAGCCAAAGCTGGAGATAGACAACAAGGAGATGCTGGAGTCTTCATGAAGAAAACAAAAATGACAGGTCAAAACAAATACAATAGATTGTCTTGAAATAAACGATGCTTTGGTATACATAGCAACATATTAACTCCAGAGGAGAAAGGAAACCAAAGCTGATCATGCTGAGTTAGCCCAATAAGCATGTGCAGAATGTCAGCTTGTCTTCTAGCTTCTCCAGCAATACCAGTTCTGAGAAGCAATGGAAACCTCTACAAAGCAGACAAAGGATTTAATGGTTGCCCAAACATTGGCATCCCTCGACACTGTGGATGTTCAGAGGACTGACTCATGGAGAACATAATTTCCATGTAACCTGCTTTCGAACTGGCCAGAGAATTTCACTAAGTGTGTAGCACACACTGGTAATCCCAGCCATTGAGTAAGAGGAATGTAAGGCTAGCCTGGGCTGTATAGCAGTGTCCTGTGGGTCAAATCGAAGCTTAGGGATGTTGTGTAGATAGCTCCTCTAGCATGTGCATGGCCTGAAGGTCAATCCCTAGCATCCAAAAATGAAATACAACAAAACTAAAAATAAACACAACTCCCTCCAACTAGACAAATGAGGAATTAATACAATAAGCAGCTAATCTCTGCTGGTTAATCAAGAAGCAATAGTAACAAAACTTAGGAAAAAACACTTTGAATGAATTAGTTTTCCTCATTTTATGTAACTGCGATGAAAATGTCAGGCTGATGAAGGAACTGATCAAGGATCAAAAAGCATTTAAAACCTGCAGTTTATTTTATTTCTTTTTTCTTTTCTTTTTTTCTTTCCTTTTTTCATTTTTTGGAAGTAGTTTCTTTTATGGTTGTAAAAAGGCAGCTTGCAAAAACTAGCACTCTATGAAGTTTTAAAATTCTAAATTATATAATAAAGTTTAACATCACAGAAAATCAACCTAAAAAAGAATTTAAAGACCTTTAAAATATCAAAGAAAATGTGAGACTAAAAGTGTAGGAACCCAGGGATAATTGTGAAGTGTTCAACACACCTAAAGAACAGCGAAACCCCAAATTTAAATATTAAGAAAGATAATATAATTGGCTAGAATTTGATGGTGGGTAAAAGAAAAGAACAAAGTTAGTAAATGTTGTAAGTAAATGAACTAATATTGGCAGCTATAACTTAGAAAGTTATCGTGTCAATCAATAGAGGCGTTAACTCACTTGTGGAAAAAATAGGGGTGGCTGGAGTTGGAGCTATCATTCGATGATAGAAGGTATGTTTAACAAGCTGGAGTCTGAGCTCAATCCCTAGCATGAAAAGAACAGGAAAAGAAATGGGAAGAGCAGAAAAGGAAAGAAAAAGAAATAAAAGTTTTCTAGGCTGGATCCCATAAAACTCAGCTTGATCCTGTGTGTTGTACCCAAAGCCACACCTTAAACAAATGAGTCATGAAGACAAGAAATTAAAAAGTGTGTAAACACACACCGAGCCAGTGCAAATAAGAAAGCAGAGCTTGCTCCCTGTGTACCAACTGGAATACTGAGTTCATGCTCCAAAACATCAATTATTTTATAGTTTAACCTTAAAATGTATAATTCATAGTATTTATGGGGAAACGATACCATGCATTTTCTTCTAAAATGAAACATAAGAATAGCAGAAAGATACTTGCACAGAGATAGTTTGGTCATTATTTCAGAATTTACAGGCCACCAGGGCTTAAAGGGGATTGGGGGCAATTTAGGATACCTAAGGTCACATCCTCATATATGCACATGCTGAGACAAACATAAGTATTCAAAATTTTTATTTCATATGACTAGATGATAGTAATGAAAATTAACTGTGAATCCAAATAGAAAAAAAATCTAAAGAAAAATTTTAAAAAATACAAAGATTGCATTCAATAAAACTAAAAAGTATAAAAAATATAGTGGTGGTAAAATAAATAGATAATAGAAAAAATAACACTTTACTTTACTATCTCATACCAATAAACTATTTCAGTACCTACAAAAGCAAGTTAATGAAAGCTCATCTTGGAGCCACTGAATACAACTAAAATTCTTTGAGTTTTAGGGTCAGGTAAAATTCATGTCTTTAATTACAAGGCTAATGAGTAGTAAAAAAAAATGAAATATACAGACAACCCAAGATATTAGCACAATAAGAAAATATACTCACCAAAATATGAGAGAAATTAAGTTTAGAATGAAAGATTAATTGCCTTAGATGAAAGAGTAATATTAGTAACTATATTCAAATCTGTGTTTTCAGGAAAAATATCAAATTAATGCAAAAATACCATATGAGGAATTATAATGATAATGGAATTGTAGAAGAAAGTATAAGAATACTACAAGCTAATTCAGCTCTGACTCTAGGAGACAGTACAATCCCTATTACCATACATTAGCAACATAGCGAAGATATCCTTACCATAAACACGAGTTCCAGACATTTCAAAGCAATTTGATTTATACTTTGATACATACATGAACTAGAATTTCCAAAGTTTCATAGTATGCAGAATGACAGAAATCTTCCAAATCCATTTTATTATTTAGACATGTCATCAATTGCAGGAAAAACTGCCGATTGTGTAACAGAAAAGCATAGACTGCCTTATGACTCCATCAAGGCATTCACATCTACCTGTATTTTAGCAGGATGCCCTTTCTGTGAGTGCTGCATGGCCAAGGAACTGATGCTTTATTTTATACTATGTTAGACTCAGAATCAAGACAACAGATTATGAAATAATTTTTTCAGCAACTAAATATTTCAACATCTCAAAAAAGTGGATTAGAATCAAACATACATTTTGGGGACAACAAGAATAATTTTAGACATCTCACACAAAATAATTTCCATGTATGTGTTGACTGAATACAATTGATGATGCATGGATATATGGTAATGCAGATATTGTCATTGTCTTCAGACAAGAAAATGACTCTTAAGAGAAGGATAGCAGAAAGCTGTATACAGTTGGTTTTTTCCATAGAACATCCATCACTGGTCATTCTGAATGTCATTTAATACATGACATGCCGGCCTTTTCCTTAAAAGACACTGTTCCTGTATTCTTTAAATTGTGTAATAAAAATTGTTTACAAGGGATTTAAAAAAATCATTAAATTAGATGAAAACTACAAAGTGGTAACTTTGCTCCATCCTTAAATGATTGGTCCTGTTGTTTTTTCAGATAAAGAAGAGTTAGCTTTTTAATCAGGTTTTGAATAGATTCCTTCAATATTTATTCCATTCCTTCTAGGTGGTAGGTATACTCCATGCACTGAATACACAGCTATGAGCAACACAAATCCTGAAAAACGTAATTATCCTGTGCAAATAGCATTAATCGAGCTTAGCGGTTTTAAATGTCTCTGACTGTTGGATAAGGCAACATGAAGGAGAGCTTCCCTAGAAACCTCTGCAGTCACCTCTGTCAGGAAGGCCAAGGTCACTGGCTCTCCTGCTAACTCTCAGACACCAAGAGTCATTTGTCAGGATGCCTCTCTGGAGTAGCTGACACTTGAATTCTACTTGTCTTGAACACCAGTGCCTGGCATGCAATCTTAACTTCCCAAGGGCATACTTCAGGGAGAAGCATCTAGTTACCATAAAGTAATCCTACTCCACAGAGTACCAACGGGGAGTGGAAGCAAGGCCAACACTGGATTGTTGCTCCGTATTTGCCATACAGGACACATGCTATAAAAAGAAAAGCACTTCCTTGGGAAAAAAAAAGAAAAAAACCTCTGGATCCAGTAGATCAGTCAGCTGTCAGGATACAAAAACACTGTGCTCAACAATTCATTCTTGGGATCCCTGGACATTTTGTTTGGCCTAATTGTCAGGGATAAATTGAGTTGGGAAAGAAATTGTGTTTTGTTATCTGGGGAGCATCTGGATATAGGTCAATAGTAAAGAAAGTCACCAACTGGGTAATCATTGTATATTTTCAACCTACTTAGTAACAAAAAATTATTTAACATGATTTTGACCTTGTCTCTAGTTACTATGCATAAAACTCAAGTCATGTCTCATTTATTGTAGGCCGATGGGCATTATCAGATAAGGAGGGACCTAGATTTATAGGGCACATCTGCAGAAGTCTCACAGGAGGAACAAACAAGCCAAGTATGGGGAACTGCACACCGACCTAGAACTTCAATCTAACAATCTTAAACTCAACACTTACACAAGAGTGTTTTTCCTTTTGGTAAATAGGAGAGTCTGGCATCAAAATCATTAGTTTCTGCCATTTCCAAAGGCTGTACTGCCAGCCCTTTCTCCTTAAGTAAATTTCTTTGTGTGAGTTCTCTGTAAACAAGCACAGAGATGCTTATCTTTGGTCAGAGTCTCACTCCACTGTTTCAGATTTACCATTGGAATGAACTAGTCCACAAAGAAACTCTGGTCTTCAGTGACAAGGAGGAGTCATCTTGTGGATTCCGCTAGATTACAGGAGCAGGAAAAGCCCCCCTTAGGATACAGGATGCCCACTATGATAGCATTTTATAGAGGTGAAGTTTTCCCCTTTCTTGTTCAAGTTTACAGAATATAATTGCATAACATAGTTAGATTGATTAAATCAAATAAAAATTGCCACCGGCCCACTAAGTGGTCCAGAAGAATGTTGCTGTGCAAAAAGCAGAATTCTTTGAGAAACTCAGCGCAATGTAAGCTGAAGGAGCTTAAGGTTGAGAAAGGACACGAAGCAAGATCTATATTGAGCAGAGACTCTTTCAATCTGAGGCAAATTGAGGAGAAATGAGGTGATGGGTAACGTTTGTGGTAAAGTAAGGCATTTATTTCAGTAATTATAAAATCCTGGCTATGCTGACTTTTCATTACAATAACTGAACACTTGTGTTGGGCCCTGCAAAAAGCCATTTTAAAAGACAAATCAAATTTGTTTAGTCAGGATGAGAGCAAATACTCTGCCAATGGCATAGAAATATCACTGCAACCAAGAGGTTAGGCACGAGTGAATTATTAGTGACAGGAAAGTTAGCCCTTCACCAACTGTCTCACTCCTGCAGAGGCACCTGCCATTCATCTGATCACAATTCCTAAGAAGTAGCATTTATAGGCTAAGTTAACAACCTCATTATGGCTTTGTTTAGCATGGAAATTGGGTCCTAAAATCAATGGATATTTATATACTTGTTACCAATTTATTTGTCAAAATAATGTTATTCAGAAAAACTATGAGAATCGTATGTTAAATAATTAGAAAAGTATTTCAATTGAAAATAATATAATAACCTGACACCTCTACACATTTAGCAATCTCTAAAGACCTTACTTTGTAAGATCAAAAAATAATTAAATCCAAACTGTCATGATAATCATAAACAGTTGTCCTGAGTAGAAGGAGTTTTAAAAATAGGATATAAAAATTTCCAAACTGATCTCTTCCACTTTCCTTATTACATAAAATTGTCTCACAGAGAAATCTTCCTTATTAGGCAAGCTGCCTGAGCTCCTTGGTGTGAGGAGAAATGTGCAAGTGCCTGTTTAAACTGAAAGCATTGTAATAACTGGTGATTCAATGTGCAGTATATTAATTGTTGCTAATGAGTATGTCCATGAAAAGTTAAATTTGATGGTTGGAGAGTGTACTGGCTGGTTTTGTGTGTCAACTTGACACAGCTGGAGTTATCACAGAGAAAGGAGCTTCAGTTGAGGAAATGCCTCCATGAGATCCAACTGTAAGGCATTTTCTCAATTAGTGATCAAGGGGGAAAGGCCCCTTGTGGGTGGGATCATCCCTGGGCTGGTAGTCTTGGGTTCTATAAGAGAGTAGTCTGAGCAAGCCAGAGGAGGTAAGCCAGTAAAGAACATCCCTCCATGGCCTCTGCATCAGCTCCTGCTTTCTGACCTGCTTGAGTTCCAGTCCTGACTTCCTTTGGTGATGAACAGCAGTATGGAAGTGTAAGCTGAATAAACCCTTTCCTCCCCAACTTGCTTCTTGGTCATGATGTTTGTGCAGGAATAGAAACCCTGACTAAGACAAATTGGTACTGGGAGTGGGGTATTCCTGTGACAACCTGACCATGTTTTGGGGAGGACTGTGGAAGGACTTTGGAACTTTGGGCTTGAAGATCCATTCGTTGTTAAGAGCTCTGTCAGATGTTGTGTAGGAGCTTGGAAGATAATGCTGAGAACAGTGCAGAAGATGGAGGCCTGGTTTGTGAAATTTCAGGGGGAAAATTAAAGACTCTCTTCAGGGCCATTGCTTTTTTTATTGTGAAGATTTTGTAGTTCTGGTTAGCTGGGACTGAAGAATCAGCTGTGATTAACAAGATACCAGAACTACTAAAGCAAAAACTTTGCATTACTGGGACTATTGATGCTGGTTAGCTGGAGCTAAGAAATTAGCGGTGATTAAGAAGAGACCAGCATCGTTGAGGTGACATCTTCTGGGAAGTGTTTTCTGAAAGCACAAAGAGGCTGTGTTCCAGAGATAGGCAAGGTTGTACTCCTTCTGCAGTGGGACTTGGTAATGTGTAAGGGTCACCCAGGTGGTACTGGTTTTGAAGGCATGAAGGGGTCACACAGCAGCTCAGGCTCGGCACTGTGAGAGGCCATGGAAGGCCATTGGTGAAGGTGCAGCCCCAGTTGTAATTGCAGGCCCAGGACTGAAGGGGTCATGCAGTGTTTTGGAGATGCCAGTACCACGAGATGACCACCAAGAGCAGCAGCAGCAGTGGAGTACAGGCATCTGGAGCCCAGAGGACGACGTGTGTGCTACAAAGGGCATGGCTGGAGAAGTGACCCAAGCCCTTGGAGGAGCCCAGAAGATCGTGAGTTGGATCCCAGACGTTGGACGGTTGGAGATTGATTTTTGCTTTGATTGTGACTGTGCCCTGATATTTTCCCTCTTGAAGGAAGAAACTGTTTTAGTGGAGCCCACGGTTAAGAGACTTTTAATTGTAAAAAGACTTTGGATTTTAAAAGAGATGGATATTTTAAAGAGATTGAAATTTTAAGAATATGTAAAGACTGTGGGACTTTTAAAGTTATTTAGATCTTGGGGATGAATAAGAATGTAAGGGTTGAGGCTTACTAGTGATGTGTTTGTGTGTCAAGTTGACAAGGGGTCAATTGTACTGGCTGGTTTTGTGTGTCAACTTGACACAGCTGGAGTTATCACAGAGAAAGGAGCTTCAGTTGAGGAAATGCCTCCATGAGATCCAACTGTAAGGCATTTTCTCAATTAGTGATCAAGGGGGAAAGGCCCCTTGTGGGTGGGATCATCCCTGGGCTGGTAGTCTTGGGTTCTATAAGAGAGTAGTCTGAGCAAGCCAGAGGAGGTAAGCCAGTAAAGAACATCCCTCCATGGCCTCTGCATCAGCTCCTGCTTTCTGACCTGCTTGAGTTCCAGTCCTGACTTCCTTTGGTGATGAACAGCAGTATGGAAGTGTAAGCTGAATAAACCCTTTCCTCCCCAACTTGCTTCTTGGTCATGATGTTTGTGCAGGAATAGAAACCCTGACTAAGACAGAGAGGTAGCATCTCAGTGTGTGCTACAAGATCAGAGTACTTGCTGATCTTTCAACGATCAGGACTTGGTTCCTAGCACTCATACTGGGTTGTTCACAACTTTCTATAACTCCAGTTCTAGACGATCTAATAGCCTCTTCTGGCTTCAATGGACACAATCCTCCAACACACACACACATACACACACACACATGCTGTGATATTTCAAAATCTTTGGGTTGAAAGTAAATACATGCATCCAGGCACACATTGGGATATTATTATATATGTAAGACAAAGTAACACACCTAGAAAATGAGGTTTGCTTTTTAAAAATATCTCCCAGTACTAAGAATACCGTGATTACAGTGCTTTGTTGGTTTGCTGAATGGCTTTGGAAATCTGTACCCACCCATCATTAGTTTGTATCAAGTTACAGTTATGAAGTTGGAGTCTGGCATGTATAGTGTTAGGACTTGGAGATGGTCTTAAGTCATCAGGACAATGACCTTCTATAACACGGATCAATCTGTATTTTTAGTAGGCATTTCACTGCTTTGGTGCTTTTGTTACTATATTATCAATGGTTTATTCATGAAAAATATAATCCACAGAACTATATTTCCATAATGGTTTCCTCATTGTTGGAAGACATGCTCTGAGGCCTTACTCTCGGGGGGAATCCACAAATTCATTAATCAGTATGTTCATCATATTATCATGAACAGTGTTTAAGGCATTTAAAGAGCTGTAGAGTAAAACCTGAGATAATCATTTTTCTATTAAGTAATTAATACTTCTCATGTTTCCACCTAAATACTGTGGTCTCATTTAAACATATGGTTTAGAATGATTTTAAAATATACTTTCGTTAGTGCAAATGCAGGGGTTAGAACTGTGGTGAGTACAGCTTCAGAAACACAAAGGTTGGAGAACTGACCCATAAGACAAAGACATGCTCAGTCATCAAAACCATGTCACAGGGTAGATACAAGACTAAGTGAAAGACCAAGTGTTACAACACAAGGTTATGTGAAAGGTAAAAACTTTATGAGAAAAATAAAATTAAATAATAAATATTATATTCGGATGATGGGTTAAGGGTGATTCTTTTTTCCTAACTTATACTATATATGCTGTTCAACATTGTGACTAAAGTTATATAATCTTAGAACTGTTTCTTAGTTCTATATTAATCATCCATTCTAAGCATTCTTTGCACATAAAATAGAGAAAATATCAACTTGTAAAGTCTTCAAGGGAGAAAATATCAATTTTGTAGAGTTGTGTCAAAATTAACATCTACCTTATTGTGTTCACAGACAAACTAATATCTGCATTACACGATCCCTGCAATGCTTCAGTAAGGTATGTATCAGGGCACTTTGTCCAGTACCTTCAGGTCTTATCTAATTATCCTAGTTTTCATTATGATATTTAAACCTAGCTCTATAAAATTTAAAGTAGTTATAATCATGTTTACATGTAGATATTTCCAGTTTTTAATATTTTAGAAACTATTTGCAATAGACACTTGTGCCTTATTTGAATTATATAAAAATTAGTATTTTGGGTTTTGTTTGAATTAATAATGTCAAGAGAAATTTCAGAGATTGAACTGAGGATTTCAAAGTGTTAGAAAATGTGGATAGTTCATTATAAAAAACAGCTCTTCTAAACTGATTTACTTATTCAAGGTAACATTGTCAAATGAAATTTATTTCTATGTGTTAACACGAACAAACATCATAAACACGCGAGTAGAGAATGTAAGCTACAACATGATATTGCTCATGACAGATTACAGGACTTTTAAAACACAGAGCACATAGATAGATAGATAGATAGATAGATAGATAGATAGATAGATAGATAGATAGATAGATAGGAGAGAGAATAACCCATAAGAGGTGCTAATTTCGGGAGTTAGCTTACTTTTGTGAAAAGTAAAAAGGGAGCAGAATTAACAGTAGGACTTCGCCTAAAATATTTATTATTTTAAAAGAAATTTAAAGAGAAAGCTAACGTCAATAGATAATTAAATAAGTATGTGTAAAATGTTGGCAATTTGGGTCTCAAAAGTTCAAAGATTAAACTTTTGATGCAAATGATACAAACCTAGTTTTAAAGCTAATTTAAGGACAGAGATTGAACACCTGGTAGTCTTAAATGGACTCTGTTATTGTCTCTGTGTGGTGGGATTGTGAATTGCTATTGTTCTAATTCTTTGCTCTTTAGAGGGTAGCTCCCTAACTGGTCTGAGGATGTCGAAAAAGTGGCCTACTAAAAGAGAAGTGGATAACTAGGAGAATTGATGCAGACAATCTCTGGGGAAGATGTCCCTCTGTTCTTTTGTCTATTGGAACAGTGTAATACATCCTTACCCTTTAGGATGTTCCATAATCTATGTTTATTTGATCTTCAATCAAATTTACTGAGGTGTAATCCATGTAAAATAAACTATATATTTAAAGCATGCAACTTGATGCATTTGGCCATTTTCAGATGCCATGAAATCATCACCATAGTTACACAATGAACATATTATGTCAACTCTCAAGTTTCACAATGTCCCTGTGTAATACTCTCTCAACCCAACACTGACTACTTTGTAGACTTTTCAAATAAATACAATCTTTTAAATTTTGCCATGTTTTTAACTCAGCATGGTTGTTAACCTGACCATATGAGAGTGTGCCTTCATGGCTCATTTTTTCTTAATGAATATTATCCTAATATGTAGATATATTTTAATTGTTTGCTTACTCAGTTGTTTGTAGACATAGGTATTCTAATCAGTTTGGGACAATTACAAATAAAGCTGCTATTAACATTTATGCCTATGTCTTTGTATGGACATATTCATTCTTTTCTCTTGCAAATACAGTCTATTTTTAAATGCCCAAAGTAAATGTATTTCCATTTCCCTTGAGATCCTTCTGTAATATGAGAGTCCCTGTAGTAAAAATGCTTGGTTAGACCTACACTTTCTAGTTCTTTAATTGATTCATTTAAGTGAATCCAACCTCTCAGCTTACATCTGTCAGATATGTTCTCTGTCACTTTTCTTCTATTTGTTACTTTGATTAATAAATATATTGGGAAAGGGGCTTTTGTATTTCATTTGATAAATCTGTCATTTTAATCCCATGCTTATTCTGCCTCTTTGCTATTCAGCTCACAGTATGTAGTTCTATGTCACTGAGTTGCAAGCTGATTGACAAGGTCTGTTCTCATATTCAGTATCTATACACATCGGTTTAGTCTCATTCTTAATTCTCATTAATTTGCATTTACTGATTAGTTATGAGATGGTTAAATTTGTTGATAGTGAAAAGAGTAAGGCAGGTTGACCAAATGATTGAGCAGGACTTTAACATAGAAGAGCTCAGAGCATTGACTGCTTTTTCGCAGGTCCCGAGATCAAATCCCAGCAACTACATCGTGGCTCACAACCATCCGTAATGAGATCCGATACCCTCTTCTGGAGTGTCTGAAGACAGCTATATTGTACTTACATATAATAATAAATAAATTAATCTTTAAAAAAAAAAGAAGAGCTCAGTCATTTTCTGTCCTGTAAGTTCTTTTATGTTCTTAAGCAAGTAACTTAATGAGTCCCAAGTAGCTTCTTCATTTATAAACAGGGAGAATAGTACCTTTTCGACCATGTTATGAGCCTTAAATATGGCAAGTAAGATGCTTAAGAATTCTTATGTCAAAAATCAATCAATCAATCAATCAATCAATCAATCTTACACCAAACACATTCCTTTTCACCAAAACTGTAAAGTCTCATTACTATGACCATGAAACAGAACAAACTAATCAGGACCTTAGAGTATGATGCCATTTTCCTGTTTTACAGTATCAGCCCACTTGTCTCCTGGATGTTGGGGAGGCCTCTGTCTTTAGTCTTCCTCAACGCTGAGAGACTTCTGAAGCTGCAGGTTCATGCAGGCGGGTGAACATTCAACTTTTATCGATAGGTCATTCCTGTAACCAATGTTCTTTTGTTTGTTTGTAGTTGCTTCAACAAGAAAGAATATCACAGCACAAAGTAGTGCATACCTTGCTAATTTGATGAAACTAATCCTGGTTGTGTCTTTAGGTCTGCAAGGCAAGAGGCTGGCTGAGATTCTTTTGCTTTTTAATTACAGGTACTCTTCATCTCAGTACTGGGAATATGAACAAGACCAAGTGTCTTGGATATTATCAGGCTTCAAAGAAATAAGCAGAGCAATATGGAACACATCCCCGCCACATCCTAGAGAATGGAGGATGTGGAGATCTGTGCTGTTTCTGAAACTCTAGAAATATCCATTCTCCTTGCCTTTAGGGGAAGAAGTTTCTAAGGGGCTGGGGTATGGATACGTGTTTGGGTGTTATCCTTCCAGGTGAAGCTGGTCTCTTCTCTCTACACTACCTGTGCAACCCAGGGATTTCCCTCAGCTCTTGGAATAAGTTGTCTTAGTGAGTCAGAAGATGGATAGAAGCACCATGTCAGTGTATCTTATATATCCGAGTCCTCCCCATCACCTCCCTTGGAGCTGACTCTCTTTGTGATTCTCTTCCCTTTCCCTTCAGCCTGGGGCAGAGTAATCAACACCATAGAACACAGAGTGATTTTTAAAGTCAGTGTACTCCTGAATAAAGAGAACATGGCCAGGGTGGAGATAGAAAAGTCTATCCTTGGTTCTCTGGCCAAAGGAGAAGGAGCTAATCTTAACAAAACATTTCTCAGCTTTCAAGGCTTTCTCTGGGCTTTGCAGGAGACCCACACTTCCTTTTATACTCATTGAGAACTTCCAAGAGAGAACATGTTTTCATTTCCCTTTGCACAGGAAGACAGCATTTCAGTTTCTCACGAGTCCTTTTAAAGGGAGACAAGGAGATATAAAGCTTTGAAACCTGCCAGTTTCAATGTTTGAAACTTCCAGGGAGTTGTGTTGTTTGATGCCAACAGATTGCACACAGGCTCCATCCTGCAGAAAGGGTGTTTGTGTGCTGTTTCTCTGTTGCTTAAGCCATCTCATTTCAGCTTTATCTTAATCACATTCCAGCACTGATATCCTATAAGGAAGGATATAATCCTAAGTGGCACGTTAATAAGAAACAGGAAAGGAATATGTGTTTTGATTGGGGGGGAGGGGTTCTTGGAATCTTCTCCAAGTATCCAAAGGAGATGCTATGACCTTTATCTTTTGAGGTTTGATAACTTTTTTTTTTCAAACACACACATATCAGGCAAGATGAGATTCCCCCCACCCTGAAGACCAAATGAGAAAAGCACACACCTTGCTGAGCTGTATTAATTCATGGGCATGTGGGCAAACTAAATTCTAAATCTTGTATGGTAATAACAAAAAATATTTCATGTTGTATTGTTGGAGAGACAAAAAAATACATTTTCATCTGAATTTAATTGTTCCTTTCTTCCCTTTGGTCCTGGAAATTTTTACATAACATTTGAGCAGATACGAAGATAAATCCTTTTCCGCTATTTCTGAATCTTATTGAATAAAATGTTGTGATTTTCATGTTGATGGTAATGACTTCTGAGGGTTGGAATAATGCCAACTCTTTTCTAAAATAAGAATTCTGTATCCTGCTTCTCATTCTCAGCTCCTCCTTACACATATACCCCACAGGTAAATTTTTACTATGAGACATCTCTCATCTGCTTTACATTCACCACCATCTTTTGTCTCTATGGCACAAATTTTAGCTCCTTGTAACATGTGGACAATCAGGAAACCTCTGCACTATGTCTACTAATGTCACATTCTGTTTTCACTGTGGAAGAAAAATCACCACTTGATATATGGAATGAGTTCATTCATCAATTAAACAAGCCTCATCTAAAATGCTTCAGCAAGTTCTAATTGCTCATTTATAAACATTCTGGCAAAAGTGACATCTTAGATGACAGGCATTAATGATTTACTAGAAGTAGAAAAAAAAATCAGATCTTTTTCATGACTCAAAAGCAAACAGATCTCAAGTTTTCCCCAGAAAGAGAAATATGATCTGTTTGAAGGTTTTCTGTGCTCACTAATTGTTTTAACTATATGAAAACATCGATTTGGAGAATTTAGAGTCGCTTATGTCATGAATACTTCCAAAGGCCAATTAAGACTGGGAATTTAGTTGGGATATAAAATAATAAGTCTGTTTTTCTGAGGTACAGACCCATCTTCTCTAGGGTCCTATTTTCTTCCACTTTCCAGATGATCCCAACTAAACTTGGTTTCTAACTGTACCCAAAGAGACCACAGGCCACAGTCTGAACAGCTTTCTAAAATGGGTGGTCATTACTGAGATGTCCTATACCAAAGTGAGA
This sequence comes from Mus caroli, assembly GCF_978045245.1. Classification (NCBI taxonomy): domain Eukaryota; kingdom Metazoa; phylum Chordata; class Mammalia; order Rodentia; family Muridae; genus Mus; species Mus caroli. Next base: position 61,664,026 of record NW_028227271.1, read on the forward strand.
ACCTTTCTCCCCCCCTTTTCTATCATGGATACTCCTGTTGTGCACTAACACTGAGGACTCAACCACCTTGGTATGTCTGCCACCAATAACAAGCTCAAGGGTAGAAAGGAAGATGACCTCTTCATCTCCATTTCTTCTTGGCAGGTGCTGTAGACATGAAGAAACCCCTAGTTCAGTTGTTTGGATTGGCTGAGATGACACTGAGCAGTACCCTTAGCAATCAGTCCTCTGTTTCTCCATATCGTGACTGGAAAGGAATATCACTTAAACCTCCCCTCGGTTGTCCAGTCCTTGTGATCACTAAGGAAATAATTCAGATTAGAATTATAGGGGTCAAGCACAGAGTTTATAATAGAATAAAATGGGATACTCTGGGAGGAGGAGAGTAGACAATGGCTAGAGAGACCATTGTGCTAGCCTACCCTTGAGGGTACACATTATACTATTTCTTATCATTTCTAGACTGGACAGCTTGCTTAGGGGCAATTTTCTATCCAGGTAACTAGCAGGATTTTCATATTACACATTTTAAATTTTTTTTGTTTGTTTATTTATTTCACTCCAGATTTTATCTCCTCATCCACCCCCTGACTGTTCCACATTCCACACCTTCTCCTTACCCCTCTGTCTCTACAAGGATGTCCCCACCCAACCAGGCCTCTAAACTCCCTGGGGCCTCCAGTTTCTTTAGGGCTCTGTGCATCTTCTCTGACTGAACCCAGACCTGGCAGTCCTCTGCTGTATATGTGTTGGGGGCCTCATATCAGTTGGTGCATGTTGCCTGGTTGGTGGTCCAGTGTTTGAGAGATCTCAGGGGTTCAGGTTAATTGAGACTGCTGGTCCTCCTACAGGGTCACCCTCCTCCTCAGCTTCTTCCAGCCTTTCCCTAGTTCAACCACAGGGGTCAGAAGCTTCTGTCCATTGGTTGGGTGCAAATATCTGCCTCTGTCTCTTTCAGCTGCTTATTGGGTCTTCTGAAGTGCTGTCATGGTAGGTCCCTTTTTGTGAGTACTCCATAGCCTTAGTAATCGTGTCAGGCCTTGGGATCTCCCCTTGAGCTTGCCATCCCACTTTGAGCCTGTTGCTAGACCTTCTGTTCCTCAGGCTCCTCTCCATTTCCATCCCTGTAATTCTTTCAGATGGGAACAATTATGGGTCAGTTTTGACTGTGGGATGGCAAGCCCCTCACTCACTTGATGCCCTGACTTCCTGCTGGAGGTGAGCTCTATAAGTTCCCTCTCCCTACTTTCGGGCATTTCATCTAAGGTACCTCCATTTGAGTCCTGAGAGTCTCTCACCCCTCAGGTTTCTGGTGCATTCTGGAGGGTCCTTGGTACCTCCTACCTCCTGAGATTGCCTGTTTCCATTCTTTCTGGTGGCCCTCAGGACTTCAGTTCTTTTCCCTCACCCAACACAGATCAGGTTCCCCTTTTTCCCTACAACCCGCATCCACTCCCCCCCCCCAGGTCCCTCTATCTCTCACCACATGTGATTGCTTTCTTCTCACTCCCAAGTGTGACTAAGGTGTCCTCACTCGGGCCCTTCAGCTTGTTGAATTTTTTGAGTTCTGTGGACTGTATCTTGGGTATTCTGTACTTTTCTTTTTGGCTAATATCCACTTATTAGTGAGCACCTTTTGGGTCTGAGTTACCTCACTCATGATGATATGTTCTAGTTCCATCCATTTGCCTGCAAAGCTCAGGATGTCCTCATTATTAATAGCTGAGTAGTATTTCTTTGTGTAAATAAACCACATTTTCTGTATCAGTTCTTCTTTCATGGGATATCTGGGTTGTTTCCAGCTTCTGGTTATCACAAACAAGGCTATTATAGACATAGTGGAACATGTGCCCCTATGGATTGGTGTGGCATCTTTTGGGTATATGTCCAAGAGTGGTATAGTTGGGTTTTCCAATTTTCTGAATAGCACCCATTTTTTATTGGTGGGTGGGTGGGATGGAAGTATTTGTTACCAGAAAGCCTCTAACTAGATAGTAATCAGGAACTTTTATTTTATATATATATATTTGCCAGAAAGTGATTCAGGTACTGTTATTTTCTTTAGTAATCAAATTTCTACATTTTTGGTAATGGAAGAATAGAGAAGACACTGATGACAAATCTAGGCTAGCAGTAGGGATTATTTGAAGATTGAAAATAGTGTTCCATATTTACAGATGGAATTTCAGCTGGAGCTCATATATTGCTTTCCCAAGTAATACTCACATAAATCAGTGAAGAATCAGAGATGGGGCCTCATGATATGCATACATGTGAGTCATTTTTTCACATGGTCACTGAATTTTAAAGAATTACCCCTTGAGGGTACATAATTGAAACTTGGATATAAATGTGCCCTGGACTCAGAGAAAATAATAAGATTTAGATACTATCATAGGTTATGCTTGAATTACAGTTATGGAATATTCACTGGGTTCCTTAAGCGTAGATGTTCTAGCATCTAGTCTTACTAAGTTAATTTTCACATTGTTAATTTCCTCTGATCTTCATTGCTTCACTGTTTATAGTTTATCAGCATTGGTTGTTATTAGCTTTGGAACGTGAGTACTGCACTGTTTATTGGATGTATTTCTTATCCTGTGTGCTAGCACAACAGCTGTTAATTTAAGCAGACATCTTTTATTCATTATTATAATACATTCTGACAAAGACATTGTGAATATGAACTGGTTGGGATGGTATTATTAGAGTTCTCATGATTACAGTGTAGTGTCTGATCTATGTTAAATAATTGTGATCACAGAACCAAAAAGAGGTGGAACAAAAAATAAACAAACACAAGTATATCTGATTGACTCTGTTCTGAGCTGCTAAACAACTGTATAACACCATCATTTGAGCACAATATTTATTTAAAAGGGAAGAGATGCCATTAGCTGTGCTAATATGTCCATGTGTACATAATACCATTTCTTTCTGCACTGGTTCTGGGATCTGTTTAGTTGGTTAGGGAATAGTTGGTATGTTCATCACTCAGAATATTACAACAATTTTCCCTCTTGTAGGAAAATCTAAATTCTGGTCACACTTTAAAAAGTCAAGATTTTAAACTCCAAAGGACATTAATTTTCACTCAATTTTAATCCCCTTTTCTGCCACTAATAATAAAGAAAGCAATGAGCACATCCACAGATTGCTCCTTGAAGATTTACATTTTCTCCTTTCTTTCTCCTCTCCATCATGTCTTTGGTTATCTTATCTAAATGTTCTTAATTGTGAATATTTGAAAAGCATTAGCATATGTTAACAGTCCCCTTCCAGATATCCCTAGCTCTTAGTTCTTAGCACTCTGTCTGGCACGTTGAGAACCATAGCATTTGCTTTGTGCTTTCAGAGAAAGTTGTAACCATGGAATGAAATATCCTGACATAGTTATAAATAGAAAAAATGTCTCCATAGAAAACAACTAAATATTTACTTAAATATGCTTATTTATGCCACATTATACTCCTAAACAGCAGTTTATAGATAGTAACCAATTGTAGGCACTGTGATTGGCCACTTCATTGTCAATCAGTGTATACGTAATGCTATTTTGGAAGAATGTGCTATAGCTCTGCATCACATATAAGAATAAATTGTCTTCACTGAGACTTACAAAAGTGTGCCCAAACTCATTTTATTTGAATGTAGTTGAAACTTGTGGGTGAATTCTATTAGTGTAAAGATCCAACGTTTGATATATATGTCATATATATTTGTAAATATATGTGTGTGTGTGTGTGTGTGTATACACACACACACACACACACACATACACACACACACACACATGCCAATTTTAATTTGTACATACCATTTTTTTCTTACCCCTTAGCTAAAACCAGAAATGGAAAAGGCAAAAATACCGTGAGAACAGTGGTTTTCTTGTGGTATTTCCAGCTTGTTGGAAGTAGAGTATACTGGAAATCACAGGAGACAGGCCTTTCCCAGGGGGCTCCAGAGCCTAACAACACTAATCCAAGAGGTTTGGTTTATTTAAAGCAATCCTTTCAGGCTCATCTATCACTAGTCTCAAGACCCTGAGCAAAACCCCTTCAATTCAAGCAATTATGCCTGCCTTTTGGCAGTATTCTATGTAGAGATACTGTCCAAATGCACAAACATTTTCCTTTCAACAAATATGTAATGGGTTTTCTGAACTCTGAAAGATGGGCCTCCAAGTTTAGGTTCTCTTTCAAGTACTGTATGGGGGCTTGGACCACTTCCTGATAACAAAAGAAAAAACAAACTCCCTTCCCAACCTTCAGTATTTTAATTCCTTCTTCTTTCAATTGAATTTTTGTGATCTGACACAATTGCTACCAACACTGGGGTAGGAGGGGGGGAGTTGCTTAATAAGTTGAATCACCAGGGACAAGAGCAGTATGTTAGGGATTTCAAATTCACTAATGTTTCTTTCAGTTGTTTAAAAACTATATTTCAATTTTAGCCACAAAGAAGCAAATGAAGTCCCCAAACATATACAGGACAAGAAGGAAATTAAATTTCTTACATTTCCCAAGCACCTATTCAGTGGTCAGTTATATGGCTTCTCCAAGTACGACTAAAGTAGCTGGTGTTTGTGAATGGTTACTCTTAACCAGGAGGTCTTCTACTCTCGTAATATACATTATCTCATAGATGTTTACCTCACAGATTACAACCCTGCAAGGCAAGTCTTTGTATTGACTGTGTTTGACAAAGAACTTCAGGTACAGAGAAGTTAATTTTCTTAAAGCCACACAAGTAAAAATCGATAGCCCTGGGGCTTAGTCCTATACCATTTGGGTTTTTTGTTTTCATTTTTGTTTTTGTGAACATCCACTTCTGTATTAGCCAGAGACTTGAAGTGATACTCTGAAGGATTAGAGAGGAAGGATGGGTCAGAGGTGACTTCAGAAAAGAAGCAATATTGAATAGAGACCAAAAGGTAGGAAGAGATATTGGCTATTTACAGCAGCTTGGGTTTGAGAATAGGAAACAGAAACTACTTCCATGATAGAAATAACATGTGATAACACAGAAGACAGGAAATAACTGAGAACATTCTGAAAGACACAGCCAATGTGGCAATTATTAGAAATAAACTGATTAAGAGGGAAGCCACACAAAGCAAGTCTTCATTTGGTCAAGGCTGCTTGACAGAGGACTTCATGGGGCATGAGAAGCATGTAATATTTTCCTTGTAAGTCTTCAGCGTTTGGTAGGTATAAAGAAACACCCCCCCCTGGGGTTCTGCCACCATACCCACATAGTCTAAAGACTCTCACTTGAGACGAAGCTTTGACACATATGATTTCTATTTAAAGTTATCCAAAATTTCTTTCTACTACATAAACTTTGTTTAGAATAATCTGCAAAATGATTAATCACTCAAGGGATCAATGCTTTAGTTTGACTGGCATGTTTTGCCCTGTGACATACCCCATGTTTTTGACAATCAGATGAAGAGGTGGATCATGACATCATGACCAAGAAGCAAGTTGAGGAGGAAAGGATTTATTCAGCTTACACTTCCACATTGTTGTTCATAACTAAAGGAAGTCAGAACAGGAGCACACACAGGGCAGGAACTTAGAGGCAGGAGCTGATGCAGAGTCCGTGGAGGGGTACTGCTTACTGCCTTGCTTCCCTAGGCTTGCTCAGCTTGCTTGCTTATAGAACCCAGCACTACCAACACAGGTATGGCACCACCCACAATGGGCCCTCCCACTCTTGATCTCTAATTGAGAAAATGCCTAACAGATGGATCTTATGGAGGCATTTCCTCAAGGGAGGCTCCTTTCTCTGTGATAACTCTAGCTTGTGTCAAGTTGGCACACAAAACTAGCCAGTGCATAAGGCAAAGGCAATTCTATGAGTGCACTGGCTTCTTTAAATGGTGACTTTAGAATATCTAAGGGAAGAGGAAACTGCTCCAGAGCAGCTTAGAGTTGATGAGGATATCACCAAGGCAATCACGGCGGCAAAGTAGAAAAGATGATTTGAGAAAGATGTACTAGGAGAATTAGCATGACATTGTTATCACATGAATGTAAAAGTTAAAGAAAAGGACAGTGGTGGGTTTATATTAATTACAAAAAGAACAATAATTTACTGAAATAAGGAATATAGCAAAAATTTGTGCTACTTTCAAATACTATGTTACAAGGACTATAAAGACAGAGACCTTTGAAATTTACATTACATCCTGATCACATCACATCTTCATCTCTCCATCTCATCTGCCCTTCTTCAATATCTCCCTGTCCTCCATTCTCCCTCTCTCCTCAGAAAAGGGGAGAGATTCTATGGGTATCAACTTGCCTTGGCATATCCAGTTGCAGCAGGACTAGGTGCATCTTCTCCTTCTGTAACTAGGAAAGGCAACCCAGTTAGGGCAAAGGCATCCAGAGGCAGGCAACAGTCAGATGCATTACCTGCTCCTGCTTTTAGGAATCCCATTTGAAGACAAACTGCAAAAGTGTTCCATATGTGCAGAGGACCTAGCTCCATCCCATGCATGCTCTGTTTGGCAATTTAGTTTCTGTGAGCCCCTAATGGGCCCAGGATAGTTGATTCCGTATGTTTTCTTGTAGTTTCTTTGATGTCTCTGGCTCCTACAATCCTTCCTCCTTCCCATTATTAGGATTCCCCAAACTCTGCCTGATGTTTGACTGAGTTTCTGCATCTGTTTCCATAAGCTGCTGAATGAAGCATCTTAGATGAGTTATACTAGGCTCCTGTGTGCAAGCATGTCAAGGTATCATTAATAGTGTCAGGGGTAGGCTCTCTCTCCTTGCAAGATTCTCAAGCTGACATTGATAGACATTGGTTGACCATTCCCTCAATTTCTCCTCCATCTTTGTACCTGCATATCTCGTAGGCAGGAAAAATTGTAGGGTGAAGGTTTTGTGGCTGGATTGGTGTCCCATTGGAAGTTTTCTCTGATCATAGGAGGTGGCTGTTTCAGGCTCCATATCACCATTGATAGGAGTCTTAGCTAGGGTCATCCTCATAGATTTCTGGGAGTTTTCGTTGTTCTACATTTCTAACTTGTCCTAGAGATGCCTGATTCACATGGATTCCAGTTCTTTCTTTCTCCCCATACTCTGTCTGTCATATCTCCCTTCAGCTGATCCCTCCTGCTTCCCTCACTGCTGCTGTCCCATTCAGCTCCCTTCTTCCCTCTCCCCTATGTCTATTTTATATTCAGTGAAACCATGCTACATTTATTTTGATTCTATTGTGTTTCTAAGTATATTTTCTCTTCAAATTTGAAAATAATAGTTGTTTATTTTAAAATTTAAAGCTATGTTATGTTTATTATTTTTAGGTAGGTAAGTTAATGTTTAATGATATAGAGAATCTAAGAATCTTGTGTATTGCTGGTAGGAATATAAAATGATACATCTGGTATAGAAAACAGTATGTAATGGAAGTTTCTCAGGATATTTAAAATGGCATTAATGTTTCGTTAGGACACCTCCCCCATAGTCTACTGGCTTGGACACTTGGTCTTACAGTTAGAGGAGCTCTAGCAGGTGGACACTGGCTGGACTTCATTGGTGACCAAGAGTGGGCCTTTGAAGGTAGCACCAGACCTGGATCCTATCTCTCTTCCTGCCTTTTGCTTTATAAGATTTGAACCTCAGCCTCTACCACATGTTCCTGCCAGCACAATATTCTGGCCAAGCAATGATTTCCCTCTCGTTCCTTAAATTATGTCCGAAGATATTCAGTCACAACTACATATTCTTTTTAGGGAATATACCAAAGCTGGAACTTTGTAAGCAGGAAATTTAACAGCTATTTTTACATCCATGTTATAACAACATAGCAGCCCCCAAAGTGAAGGCAACCAAAGACCATCAGAATATGAGTTGGTGGGTGGTAATGTGTAGTATGGAATGTTGTTAGCCTTACAAAGCTTTCAGACTTACAGAGAGCTTTGAAGAAGTTTAAAAAATATTAAAGACAAGGCTGTCCACTTTCTCCATACCTATTCAACATTGTACTTGAAGTCCTAGCCAGAGCAATTCGACAACAAAAGGAGATCAAAGGGATACAAATTGGAAAAGATGAAGTCAAAATATCACTTTTTGCAGATGATATGATAGTATATATAAGTGACCCTAAAAATTCCACCAGAGAACTCCTAAGCCTGATAAACAGCTTCGGTGAAGTAGCTGGATATAAAATTAACTCAAACAAATCAATGGCCTTTCTCTACAAAAAGAATAAACAGGCTGAGAAAGAAATTAGGGAAACAACACCCTTCTCAATAGTCACAAATAATATAAAATATCTTGGCGTGACTCTAACTAAGGAAGTGAAAGATCTGTATAATAAAAACTTCAAGTCTCTGAAGAAAGAAATTATAGAAGATCTCAGAAGATGGAAAGATCTCCCATGCTCAGGGATTGGCAGGATCAACATTGTAAAAATGGCTATCTTGCCAAAAGCAATCTACAGATTCAATGCAATCCCCATCAAAATTCCAAATCAATTCTTCAACGAATTAGAAAGTGCAATCTGCAAATTCATCTGGAATAACAAAAAACCTAGGATAGCAAAAACTCTTCTCAAGGATAAAAGAACCTCTGGTGGAATCACCATGCCGGACCTAAAGCTCTACTACAGAGCAATTGTGATAAAAACTGCATGGTACTGGTATAGTGACAGACAAATAGACCAATGGAATAGAATTGAAGACCCAGAAATGAACCCACACACCTATGGTCACTTGATCTTCGACAAGGGAGCTAAAACCATCCAGTGGAAGAAAGACAGCATTTTCAACAAATGGTGCTGGCACAACTGGTTGTTAACATGTAGAAGAATGCGAATCGATCCATTCCTATCTCCTTGTACTAAGGTCAAGTCTAAGTGGATCAAGGAACTTCACATAAAACCAGAGACACTGAAACTTATAGAGGAGAAAGTGGGGAAAAGCCTTGAAGATATGGGCACAGGGGAAAAATTCCTGAATAGAACAGTAATGGCTTGTGCTGTAAGATCGAGAATTGACAAGTGGGACCTCATGAAACTACAAAGCTTCTGCAAGGCTAAAGACACCATCAATAAGACAAAAAAACCACCAACAGATTGGGAAAGGATCTTCACCTATCCTAAATCAGATAAGGGACTAATATCCAATATATATAAAGAACTCAAGAAGGTGGACTCCAGAAAGTCAAATAACCCCATTAAAAAATGGGGCTCAGAACTGAACAAAGAATTCTCACCTGAGGAATACCGAATGGCAGAGAAACACCTGAAAAAATGTTCAACATCCTTAATCATCAGGGAAATGCAAATCAAAACAACCCTGAGATTCCACCTCACACCAGTCAGAATGGCTAAGATCAAAAATTCAGGTGACAGCAGATGCTGGCGAGGATGTGGAGAAAGAGGAACACTCCTCCATTCTTGGTGGGATTGCAAGCTTGTACAACCACTCTGGAAATCAGTCTGGCGGTTCCTCAGAAAATTGGACATAGTACTACCGGAGGATCCAGCAATACCTCTCCTGGGCATATATCCAGAAGATGTCCCAACCGGTAAAAAGGACACATGCTCCACTATGTTCATAGCAGCCCTATTTATAATAGCCAGAAGCTGGAAAGAACCCAGATGTCCCTCAACAGAGGAATGGATACAGAAATTATGGTACATTTACACAATGGAGTACTACTCAGCTATTAAAAAGAATGAATTTATGAAATTCCTAACCAAATGGATGGACCTGGAGGGCATCATCTTGAGTGAAGTAACACAATCACAAAAGAACTCACACAATATGTATTCATTGATAAGTGGATATTAGCCCAAAACTTAGGATACCCAAGATATAAGATACAATTTGATAAACGCATGAAACTCAAGAAGAATGAAGACCAAAGTGTGGACACAGTGCACCTTCTTAGAATTGGGAACAAAACACCCAGGGAAGGAGTTACAGAGACAAAGTTCGTAGCTGTGATGAAAGGATGGACCATTTAGAGACTGCTGTATCCAGGGATCCGTCCCATAATCAGCTTCTAAACGCTGACACCATTGCATACACTAGCAAGATCTTGCTGAAAGGACCCAAATATAGCTGTCTCTTGTGAGACGATGCCGGGGCCTAGCAAACACAGGAGTGGATGTTCACAGTCAGCTATTGGATGTATCACAGTGCTCCCAATGGAGAAGCTAGAGAAAGTACCCAAGGAGCTAAAGGGATCTGCAACCCTATTGTTGGAACAACATGATGTACTAACCAGAACCCTGGAGCTCTTGTCTCTAGCTGCATATGTATTGAAAGATGGCCTAGTCGGCCATCAATGGAAAGAGAGGCCCATTGGACTTGCAAACTTTATATGCCCCAATATAGGGGAATGCCAGGGCCAAAAGAATGGGAATGGGTGGGTAGGGAAGTGGGGGGCGCTATGGGGGACTTTTGGGATAGTATTGGAAATGTAATTGAGGAAAATATGTAATAAAAATATTAAAAAAAATTTATTATATTAAAAAATGTTTTTTAAGCCAAAAAAAAATATTAAAGAGGTCTCATTTACTCTGTTCTAGACTATGATGTTATGAAAAAATGTGTGTTAGTTATTGTTCTACTACTTTGAAGAGAAACCATGACCAAGGCAGCTTATAGAAGAAAGCAGTTAATTGGGGGCTGGCTTACAGTTTGAAGGTGGTCAGTGATCATCATTTCAGGAGCATGACAGGGCATGACAGCAGGCAGGCAGACATGGTACAAGCTCAGTAGTTGAAAGCTTATGTCCTGATCAGTAGACAGGAAGAAGACAGACAGACAGACACACACAGAGAGACAGACAGACAGACAGACAGAGAGGGGGCCTGCTTTGAAACTCTAAAGCCTATGCACAGTAGCACATTTCCTCATACAAGGTCATGTTTTGCAATTCTTTCTAAGGAGTCCATGGACTATGAACCAAACAGTGTATGAGCTTATGGGTGCCATTTTCATACAAAACCCCACAAAATGTAAATGTTTATTGATTATCAAATGAACTTACACTACTAAAATTAGCATTTAATCTTCTTTTCCATGAGTCAAATTTATGTTTATAAGAGATTGTATTTCATCAAACTGTAAGGATGGAGAAAATAAGCAAAGGAGCCAGGAAGCAAAGAAACTTACAGAGTATGAAAAGGCATGGCTTGAGTATCAATTCCAGATTGTTTAGTTGCATATACTTCTGAGAGTAGGGTCTTCTCTAAGCTTGCCATTGCTCTGACTAATGACATGGAAACTTTCATATTCATTAAAAGCTTCAGGCACTATAGCTGAGCTGGTATTCAGCTATTCTAACCTGACAATGCTGCCCTGAACTACTTCCAAACCATGTGGTCCCTTACCTGTTATTTTAGTATCACTCTGGCACATCTTTCTTCATCCATGTCCCTATATCAACTTCACTGGTCCCCACCTGAGAATCTTCCTCTCTGGGCCCAGGAATCCTGCGTTTTCCTCTCCTGCCTAGCTATTAGTTGTTTAGTTCTTTATCCAATCAGAAGGAGAACAACATTTTACAAAATATTGAGAAAAGAAACACATCATACTCACAATATGAACGTCCTGATTGCAACCAAATCTCTGGGTACAGAAGTCAGGATTTGAATACACTGTGCACAAAACATCCTCCAACATACACTTGGGCAAGTTAATTAAAAATTTATTAACCTTAATTTTTACTTATAAAATAGCAATTGTGATATCAGTTACCTCATAGGATGGTTGCGTTTTGGAATGGAAAATTGTGCAGAGTTCTTTGCATATAATTTATCAATATTAGTGATCATTATCACGGTGCTGCACTTTGTCAGACAGAGGGTGTGGTAGATATCACAGATCTGTGATGACTTCACCAATAGCGTATTAGATTGCAAGCATTTTTAAGAACATTTTTCTAGAAAGCATCAATGCAGAGCCTAGGTGACTATGTAGTTACAAAGCTCACATACATTATTCATGTTTCTTTTTGAGATAAACAATAACTCTAAGATCTAAATAGTTACTACTTTCTTTTTTTTTTTGATGGTTCCTTAATATGTTTTTTTTAAATTTTTTAATATTTTTATTATGTATTTTCCTCAATTACATTTCCAATGCTATCCCAAAAGTCCCCCATACCCCCCCCACTTCCCTACCCACCCATTCCCATTCTTTTGGCCCTGGCATTCCCCTGTATTGGGGCATATAAAGTTTGCAAGTCCAATGGGCCTCTCTTTCCAGTGATGGCCGACTAGGCCATCTTTCGATACATATGCAGCTAGAGACAAGAGTTCCGGGGTACTGGTTAGTTCATCATGTTGTTCTCCCTATAGGGTTACATATCCCTTTAACAACTTGAGTACTTTCTCTAGCTTCTCCATTGGGAGCCCTGTGATCCATCCAATAGCTGACTGTGAGCATCCACTTCTGTGTTTGCTAGGCCCCGGCATAGTCTCACAAGAGAGATCTATATCTGGGTCCTTTCAGCAAAATCTTGCTAGTGTATGCAATGGTGTCAGCGTTTGGAAGCTGATTATGGGATGGATCCCTGGATATGGCAGTCTCTAGATGGTCCATCCTTTCAACACAGCTCCAAACTTTGTCTGTGTAACTCCTTCCATGGGTGTTTTGTTCCCAATTCTAAGAAGGGGCATAGTGTCCACACTTTGGTCTTCATTCTTCTTGAGTTTCATGCATTTAGCAAATTGTATCTTGTATCTTGGATATCGTAAGTTTTGGGCTAATATCCACTTATCAGTGAATACATATTGTGTGAGTTCCTTTGTGATTGTGTTACCTCACTCAAGATGATGCCCTCCAGGTCCATCCATTTGGCTAGGAATTTCATAAATTCATTCTTTTTAATAGCTGAGTAGTACTCCATTGTGTAAATGTACCATAATTTCTGTATCCATTCCTCTGTTGAGGGGCATCTGGGTTCTTTCCAGCTTCTGGCTATTATAAATAAGGCTGCTATGAACATAGTGGAGCATGTGTCCTTCTTACCGGTTGGGACATCTTCTGGATATATGCCCAGGAGAGGTATTGCTGGATCCTCCAGTAGTACTATGTCCAATTTTCTGAGGAACCGCCAGACTAATTTTCAGAGTGGTTGTACAAGCTTGCAATCCCACCAACAATGGAGGAGTGTTCTCCACATCCTCGCCAGCATCTGCTGTCACCTGAATTTTTGATCTTAGCCATTCTGACTGGTGTGAGGTGGAATCTCAGGGTTGTTTTGATTTGCATTTCCCTGATGATTAAGGATGTTGAACATTTTTTCAGGTGCTTCTCTGCCATTCGGTATTCCTCAGGTGAGAATTCTTTGTTCAGTTCTGAGCCCCATTTTTTAATGGGGTTATTTGACTTTCTGGAGTCCACCTTCTTGAGTTCTTTATATATATTGGATATTAGTCCCTTATCTGATTTAGGATAGGTAAAGATCCTTTCCCAATCTGTTGGTGGTTTTTTGTCTTATTGATGGTGTCTTTTGCCTTACAGAAGCTTTGTAGTTTCATGAGGTCCCACTTGTCAATTCTCGATCTTACAGCACAAGCCATTGCTGTTCTATTCAAGAATTTTTCACCTGTGCCCATATCTTCAAGGCTTTTCCCCACTTTCTCCTCTATAAGTTTCAGTGTCTCTGGTTTTTTGTGAAGTTCCTTGATCCACTTAGACTTGACCTTAGTACAAGGAGATAGGAATGTATCGATTCGCAATCTTCTACATGATAACAACCAGTTGTGCCAGCACCATTTGTTGAAAATGCTGTCTTTCTTCCACTGCATGGTTTTAGCTCCCTTGTCGAAGATCAAGTGACCATAGGTGTGTGGGTTCATTTCTGAGTCTTCAATTCTATTCCATTGGTCTACTTGTCTGTCACTATACCAGTACCACACAGGTTTTATCACAATTGCTCTGTATATATATATAGTAAAGCTTTAGGTCCGGCATGGTGATTCCACCAGAGGTTCTTTTATCCTTGAGAAGAGTTTTTGCTATCCTAGTTTTTTTGTTATTCCAGATGAATTTGCAGATTGCACTTTCTAATTCGTTGAAGAATTGAGTTGGAATTTTGATGGGGATTGCATTGAATCTGTAGATTGCTTTTGGCAAGATAGCCATTTTTACAATGTTGATCCTGCCAATCCATGAGCATGGGAGATCTTTCCATCTTCTGAGATCTTCTATAATTCTTTCTTCAGAGACTTGAAGTTTTTATTATACAGATCTTTCACTTCCTTAGTTAGAGTCACGCCAAGATATTTTATATTATTTGTGACTATTGAGAAGGGTGTTGTTTCCCTGATTTCTTTCTCAGCCTGTTTATTCTTTGTGTAGAGAAAGGCCATTGATTTGTTTGAGTTAATTTTATATCCAGCTAATTCGCCGAAGCTGTTTATCAGGTTTAGGAGTTCTCTGGTGGAATTTTTAGGGTCACTTATATATACTATCATATCATCTGCAAAAGGTGATATTTTGACTTCATCTTTTCCAATTTGTATCCCTTTGATCTCCTTTTGTTGTCGAATTGCTCTGGCTAGGACTTCAAGTACAATGTTGAATAGGTATGGAGAAAGTGGACAGCCTTGTCTAGTCCCTGATTTTAGAGGGATTGCTTCAAGCTTCTCACCATTTACTTTGATGTTGGCTACTGGTTTTCTGTAGATTGTTTTTTATCATGTTTAGGTATGGGCCTTGAATTCCTGATCTTTCCAAGACTTTTATCATGAATGGGTATTGGATCTTGTCAAATGCTTTTTCCGCATCTAACGAGATGATCATGTGGTTTTTGTCTTTGAGTTTGTTTATATACTGGATTACGTTGATGGATTTCCATATATTGAACCATCCCTGCATCCCTGGGATGAAACCTACTTGGTCAGGATGGATGATTGTTTTGATGTGTTCTTGGTTTCGGTTAGCAAGAACTTTATTGAGGATTTTTGCATCAATATTCATAAGGGATATTGGTCTGAAGTTTTCTATCTTTGTTGGGTCTTTTTGTGGTTTAGGTATCAGAGTAATTGTGGCTTCATAGAATGAGTTGGGTAGAGTACCTTCTGTTTCTATTTTGTGGAATAGTTTGTGAAGAACTGGGATTAGATCTTCTTTGAAGGTCTGATAGAACTCTGCACTAAACCCATCTGGTCCTGGGCTTTTTTTAGTTGGGAGACTATTAATGACTGCTTCTATTTCTTTGGGGGATATAGGGCTATTTAGATCATTAACCTGATCTTGATTCAACTTTGGTACCTGGTATCTGTCTAGGAACTTCTCCATTTCATCCAGGTTCTCCAGTTTTGTTGAGTATAGCCTTTTGTAGAAGGATCTGATGGTGTTTTGGATGTCTTCAGGATCTGTTGTTATGTCTCCTTTTTCATTTCTGATTTTGTTAATTAGAATGCTTTCCCTGTGCCCTCTAGTGAGTCTGGCTAAGGGTTTATCTATCTTGTTGATTTTCTCAAAGAACCAGCTCCTTGATTGTTTGATTCTTTGAATAGTTCTTCTTGTTTCCACCTAGTTGATTTCGCCCCTGAGTTTGATTATTTCCTGCTGTCTACTCCTCTTGGGTGAATTTGCTTCCTTTTGTTCTAGTGCTTTTAGGTGTGTTGTCAAGCTGCTAATGTGTGCTCTCTATAGTTTCTTTTTGGAGGCACTCAGAGCTATGAGTTTTCCTCTTAGAAATGCTTTCATTGCGTCCCATAATTTTGGGTATGTTGTGGCTTAGTTACTACTTTGTAAGTAAAGAAATCCTACAAATTGCAAAGTATCAAGATAAAGATCTGGGGCATCTGCTCAAAGCATCTAAATCCGTGATTCCATGCTTTTTTCTGTTTATAATATTGTCTTCAGTTGTAGGTTCTTAGGCTTATTTAGTACAGAATAACATTGTAAATTGTAACTACTGTCTTTTACTCTAGAAGCATGTCTGTTTTAATCATATAAGAAGGAATCGAGGGCTGTACATATGCCCATAACTGAAATGTCTCTATGTCCTAAAGCATGAATTAGAAAGATTAAGAATACCACAAAAATAATATATAATGCAGCAGGTGTTTGATTTATTCCTCTATAAAATTCAGTAGGATTAAAGAGACATCCAGCAAAAGCATTGTCAAAAATAATTATAACACCTGGAGAGAGACATTTTTCAGACCGGGTTCCATCTGATAGGAGTTTTCTTGGCAGCTTTCTCTCATCACAAAAAAAGGTGTTAGGAGAGAAAGATTTTTCTCTGAGCAGCCAAGTTGTACTGAAATTCCCAGAGCAAGGGGCAGGGGAGTGAGTGTGTCTAAGCATTTTTAGATGTTAAGAAGTAGCTGGAATCTTTGTACTGACCATACATAGTCTCTGTCCATCATTTCTGTCCTATAAGTTGAATCCTTCATGGAAGTATGAATAATAAATTATTGTATATATTTAAGTTTCATTAATGCTTTCCTACTATAATTAGAGTTAAAAATGATGTTTCTTGCCTTAATTATTCAGACATAGCCATTCTTCCTAAAGCACTTCCAGTGACTACAACTGGTCAATGTAATTCACTCAAATTTGAAATCCATTTTCAAATAAGTACATTGAAATAAAAGTTTGACAAGTCAAGAATCTTCCTTGGAAGCTGTGACATACTGTTGGAAAAGTTCCCATTTATTATACAGATTTCAAAAATTTCTCCGTGAGCTTCAACTCCAAAAGCTGGTGTTAACTCACTACAAAGAGTAATAGAAGCCCAAAATATTCATGGAAATATTTGCTAAACAAATGAATGATATTTATAGCATTTGCCTATAGATAGAACTATAAGGACTTAACTTTTAATAAGTCACTGTGTCATTTATTTACTGCAAAAAAACAATAGTTGTCAGGTCTCAATCACTTCTCTCTTAGTACATAGAACTTGTGAAGAACCCCTGCTTGTTCCCTGTTCAGATCTCTTAGTGTTCATTCACCTCTGGTCCAGGGATGAGCATAGACTAAAGCCTACCTACCCAGAGCAGGTTTTTCTCCTTGGCCAGAGAAACCACTTCAAGAAAGGGTTGTACTCATGTAAAGCAAGGGAAGATGTTACTGAGAGTCTCAATTGACTAAAGGACTTTTATCTACTGGTTTTAGGAGAATGTAGCCTTTAATTCTTATGAGTTCAGGTGGAAACATATTCTCACAAATGTAGTCTGGGAAGTGTGCCAATATGTAAATGAATGAAGCTAAGGATGATCAAAAGCTGAGTATTAGTGGTCTCACTGGACAACTACCACCAGCAAGGTGCTATGGACATTAGTACTTTTGTAAAATTGACAAACACGTTTCAAGAAAAATTTCCAAAGATTGCATAGAATAAAAGACAATATGAGTTGTCAAATACAGTACAGTATAAAATATGATGATATATGAAAATGGGAATGCTTTAGAAGGTCAGAATAGAAATTTAGAAGGCAGTGGTGACGAATTGTCATTAACTGCTAAATAAAGAGAGTATAGTAGTGAATATTATATGGGGTAGAAGAAGTGAACACAGTGTTCTTCACTAAATGAACAGTTGTGCAAATTCCAGAGTGATCACTATAAGAATTTTTAAGTAACATCAACAAAGTGTGACAGGACAATAAATTTAGGAAATGGGAATGTTCTCCCTAGTCATGACTATTCAGGCTGTTTGAATAGTCAGAAAATGGAAAATGGATGTGCCATGTTTTCATAATTCCTGTGTCAGATCTTGAGGTGGTACCACCTACTTCTTATTAAACAAGGCGATTTCATTCTTTAACTTGTATCAGCAAGCTCTTTGTTATACCACAGCTGATTGGCAAGGCCCATTTCTTTTCTGAATTCAATCTTTCACTAATACACACCAAATCCAAAAGTACATGAAATATGAGCTCAAAGTTTCTGAGAAATGTAGTACATTTCAAGTCTGTACTCAAGTTGTAGGCTGCATGTGACCCATCCCACTTCTGAATTGAGTTCATCCAAGCACAGAATCAAATGGGCTTCCAGCTAAATGTCATCCCCTAATTCAGCCTGCAAAGAACAGTTTCCATGAGCAGGCATGTTGTGTGCTCAAAGATTCTTGTTGTTATTCTCTTCCCATTTCTTGTCTAAGAGAGTGTTTCATTTTGTGAAAAAAAAAAAAAAAAAAGAACTTGCCATGAAATAAATGAGAGTTCATCTCAGTATTGAAGGATCTCTTTTTCTTCCTTTTTGTTTGTTTGTTTGTTTTGTTGTTGTTGTTTGAGACAGGGTTTCTCTGTATAGTCCTGGCTGTCCTGGAACTCACTTTGTAGATCGGGCTGGCCTCGAACTCAGAAATCTGCCTACCTCTGCCCCCCAAGTGCTGGGATTAAAGGCGTGCGCTACCATGCCCGGCTATTGAAGGATTTCTGTGTTGGGTACTAAACCATAAAAGATTCAGAATTCTTCCCACTGGCATAGATAGTACTTCATTGTTAGCATGATGAAGGAAGTAGTATGAAGACATACATGACTGGCTAGGCTACAGATAGGCATTTGCTTTACTAGCATGGGCAGTTAGAAGTTATGGTGGTCTCTGATTAATTGAGTCAGTCTCATTTTATTATTTAGATTGTGTTTCAATTTACTTGTGGACGAACAAGAGGAGAAGGCAGAGTGAGTCTGAGGACAGCTGGTCTGATATTCTTTTGGTC
The DNA here is from genome assembly GCF_978045245.1 of Mus caroli. Taxonomy (NCBI): domain Eukaryota; kingdom Metazoa; phylum Chordata; class Mammalia; order Rodentia; family Muridae; genus Mus; species Mus caroli. The sequence continues at coordinate 61,682,689 of NW_028227271.1, forward strand.
TAGTTTTACATGCACTTTTTGAGGTTGTGCCAGAGAATAAAGTTAAGAGGGGTGTATTCTAAATAAAAACATATTCTTCAAACCAGTTGAATATGGTAGGGCAAATGGTCTACCACCTCAACAGACAGGTCTCTCAGCATTTCATTGGCAGCTTTCCTTTGCTTACAATTCTAATGGAACTCTGGCCTTTCAGGAGTTTGATGCTAAATAGAAACCACTGCTCTGCCATTTATGGATGGTCAGGTCACTTCTGATAGAAAAGTTCTGGAACCTTGACATTGGCAGAGAACTCTAGATGAGTATTTACAAGGAAAGCTGGAGGGATAATGATGTCATAAGGAGACTGAAGAAAAGATTTTATTAGCTATCACATAAAAGTCTTGGTAGAATATTTCTTTAAACTGTCTTGTTGTTACTCCAATGTTATTGGCTGTATAAAATGTGTTAAATCTCTTTTGCCTTCTATTTCTTCTCTTTCATCTTCCTTTCCCTATCTCCCTTTAAACAACCCTGATCTACTTTCTTGGTTTTCCATGTCCCCCCATCAATTTTACCTATTCCCTTTTTGTGTTTTCCCAAAGCGTGTCCTCAGTAGTCATAAAGGCCACTAACATGAGGTATCTCCATTTCCTAACTGGTGTATTATTTTCATGTTGCTGGGATGAAATATTTTTAGCTTATGGTTTCAGAGAGGCAGAAGCCATCTTCATGGGGAAAGCCTGTTTAGCAGCAGAAGCAAGAAACTGGCAGATGACATTTCCATTCACACACGGAAAGAGGAAGAAGGACCAGGAAAGACTTGAGACTATAAATCAGAAAGCGTGCCTCAATGACAGGACTTTCTCCCACCAACCTCCACAACCCAAAGTTTCTATCACCCTCTCTAACAGTATCACCACTGAAACTGACGGTTCAAATACATGAGTGGATGGAGGACATTTCTTCTTCCGACCAAAAAAGATAGCTTCAGAAAGGGAATTAGATAATGAATACTTCCGGTAGTACTATGTCCAATTTTCTGAGGAACCTCCAGACATAGTACTACCGGAGGATCCCGCAATACCTCTCCTGGGCATATATCCAGAAGATGTCCCAACCGGTAAGAAGGATACATGCTCCACTATGTTAATAGCAGCCTTATTTATAATAGCCAGAAGCTGGAAAGAACCCAGATGCCCCTCAACAAAGGAATGGATACAAAAAATGTGGTACATTTACACAATGGAGTACTACTCAGCTATTAAAAGGAATGCATTTATGAAATTCCTAGGCAATTGGTTGGACCTGGAGGGCATCATCCTGAGTGAGGTAACACAATCACAAAAGAACTCAAATGATATGTACTCACTGATAAGTGGATATTAGCCCAGAAACTTAGTATACCCGAGATATAAGATACAATTTGCAAAACACATGAAACTGAAGAAGAACGGAGACCCAAGTGTGGACACTTTGCCCCTTCTTAGAATTGGGAACAAAACACCCATGGAAGGAGTTACACAGACAAAGTTTGGAGCTGAGACAAAAGGATGGACCATCTAGAGACTGCCATATCCAGGTATCCATCCCATAATTAGCCTCCAAATGATGACACCATTGCATACACTAGCAAGATTTTGCTGAAAGGACCCAGATATAGATGTCTCTTGTGAGACTATGCCGGGGCCTAGCAAACACAGAAGTGGATGCTCACAGTCAGCTATTGGATGGATCACAGGGCCCCCAATGGAGGAGCTAGAGAAAGTACCCAAGGAGCTAAAGGGAACTACAACCCTGTAGGTGCAACAACAATATGAACTAACCAGTACCCCGGAGCTCTTGACTCTAGCTGCATATGTATCAAAAGATGGCCTAGTCAGCCATCACTGGAAAGAGAGGCCCATTGGACATGCAAACTTTATATGCCTCCAGTACAGGGGAATGCCAGGGCCAAAAAGTGGGAATGGGTGGGTAGGGGAGTGGGGGAGGGGGGGAGTGTATTGGGGACTTTTTGGATAGCATTGAAAATGTAAATGAGGAAAATACCTAATAAAAAAATAAAAATAAAAAAAAGATAATGAATATTTGAGTGTGAAGCTGATTCCTTCTGCTTAAAACCAGCTTTTTTTCAAAACACTTCATTATGAGTCTTCCTTTCAAAGTTATGTAAAATTTCTGCCTCATGTTACTGATTGACAAACATGCCCTACAAGCTCAATGCCTGGGTCTTAGCTTCATTAGTCTCTATTGTGATAAAAAATGCTTTACCATAAAGCAACTTACAGCTGGAAGAGTGTATTTTAACGCACAGATCCTGGTTACAGTCCATTATTTCAAGGGAGTTGAAGTAATAGGAACTTGAAACAGCAAATCATTTCACACTGACAGTTATACACAGAGAGAAAGGAATATATTCATGCTTAGCAGTCATCTAAATTTCTCTATTTTTATACAGTCCAAAGGAGGGAGTAGGTCCATCCATCCACTCTCAGGCTGGGACTTCTATCAAGACAATCTTCTACCAACATGTCTGCAGAACAACCTGATCTAGTTAAGCCCTCTTTGAGAATCTCTTCCCAGATGATTCTATGCTATGTCAAGTTGATAGTTAAAGCTGGCCATCCCAACCTCTCATTAGCTTTTGCAGAAAGAGGCTGCTTATGAAGTGATATACTGGTCACCTGCAATCTGAAACTGCTTGGAAGAGTGATATTAGCCTACTTTTTTCTTTTATACTTACCTTAGATATCCATAAGTATTTATTATTGTAGATTGTCCTTCAAAACTCCTATCCTTTGCTATCCTGTCTCTTTGCTATCCATGTTAGGAGAAATGTGTGAATACCTTCATTGTTCAATTCACGAACTTTCTGAAGGACACAATGGTGCTTCAACAGAAAGCTTGAGCTGACAGTGTACAATACTTATTGATCCTCTGAAATGAACTCACTTTACACTGCCTGCCAATCCTAAGGGATTAGAGGATGACACGAACCCAAGCAAGCCTTCAAAGGAGAGATTTATTTAGGATTCATACCCTAATTTTAAATATCAGCCAAACTTAAGCTGCTGATTAAAAATGGGACTCTACTGAGGTTCTCCTTTACCACAGGAGTAAAAAACCCACCCCATTGTCTTATTAACAGGCTGTTTGACATTTGCAAAATGAAGATTGAGAGGAAATGCAGTGACAATTCTATATCAATCTGAAGTTTTGAAATTTCTGATTTCCTAGAAGTAAAGATTAGAAAACATTTGTAAATGTTAAGGATGATTCCACTATGATTGTTCCATAGAGTACACACAATTACACACACACAAACATACACACACACAACACACACACACACACACATGTATAAATACACACACATGCACATACACATAAACATACACACACACACACACACACACACACACACACACAGAGGAAGCCACAAAATTTGGTCAGCAGGTGAAAGTGTTTGCTGCCAAGCCTGACGATCTGAGTTTGGTCCTCAGAACCTACGTGGTAGGAGACAACTGACAGGTTGTCTTTTACACCCCCATGCAGTCATATGACATTTCTCCCCTCAAAATAATGAATATATGTAATGAAAGTTAAAATATGATAAAAGTTATTGAAATTCCCTCATTAAAATTAGAGTATTTATTCTTAAACATTTGTATAATTTTTTTACTTCTTTTTGAGAACCTCAAAACATCCCCTAAATCACAATGTTAAGAACGAAGTACTTGTTTTCTTAAATATTTCAGGCAGTATCTGTATCTCTTGTATCTGTGTATGTGTCTAATAATTTAATCTTTTTGATGAGACTTTTAGTAATGGAAAACAAACCTTTTTATGGCATTATCAATACTTGTCAGTCTGGTATTACCAGTTAAAGAAATACAGTGGATTTTTTTTTACCAACTTTTTGCTAATCATCATGTATTAATCATGGCAAGGATGTTTCCCATCAGTCACAGACTGTCCTGAGTTTGACTCTCAACTTGACTTTACCTTCCAGCCTCAGTTCCTTATCTTTAAAGATGAAGACATAATCTCCACATGGTTGTTTACAAGACTGAATTTGTGAAATGCAAAGTACATACTAGTCATTCAGCAACATTATTTCTTTCTGTGGTTCCCCTTGTCTAAAGCAGAAAAATAAGAATTTGATGTTCTTTCTCCCAGATTGATGTAAATATGATATAAATGTAAATACAACTTATTGGTTGTTGAAATACTTATACTATGTAACTTCAGAGGTCCAGGCAATTTGTTGTTGTTGGAAAGGGCACTATTTTTTTTCCAAGTTTTACTTCTTTCCATGAAATCTGTTAGTCTTGGTCTTTTAAAGTATCTCTCAAAATTCTGCCCAAAATAACACTATACGTTAATCTTGTTAAGCCAACCCCATTTTACAGTTGTTTACTCAAAGTGAGGTTTGTTTATGAACTCTCAAGATGTCAAAGAAACATGGAAACAGATAATATTCTCCATATACATCAAATCAACTCTCTCTAAAACTACATGAGTCTGCCAGCTTCTTTGTCCTGGCTGCACCTGTAAATAAAAGTCTGTGGTGATCCACTATTTATCATCTCAATTTAGGTTGTGGATTGTTTGGGTAATTAAAAGCAGATGGTAGGAGCTGGGAAAAATGTGTAGCAGCTGATTAGGGAAATGAATGGATTTGGAGATATTTGGTGTCCAGATAATAGATGGGTCAAACATAGTTTATATTGCAGTGTGTGTACTTTTAGGATAACTCCAAACACAATGTTTGATAATTTATCGAGAAGTAGGTGTTTGTTCTTCATCTTCATTTGTTCATTTTTCCCTGACAGAACACTCCCTCTCCCTGCACAGCATGAGATTGAACACATTAGTTATTTGGGTCGCCAGTACTTGTGACAAAGATTTGCATTGTCGGTGGGATATCTGGAGGTTAAGCACTATGTGTTGCTTGGAGTTTTATGTATATGGGCTTGACACCAGTTCTCAAAATTAGCATACTATAAAGTAATACCAGAAAGTTCATCTGTCAGCTTGCCTGTGTTCATTATACTGCCCCAAATTAAAATCTTCATCAGGGACAACCAAATCTTAAGCCAATTAGACTTGTCTTAAACATGTTTATGGGCCTACTTTTATTTCCTTTCTTGTCCTCAGATTTAGGGTGCTAGTCCCTACTCTCTTGAGATTTTAAAAAACAGTCTAAAGGGTCAGGAGTCTTTCTAATATCAATAAATCCACATTAAAGGTTATGAGGCCATAAAGGTTGAAAAAACCTTTAAATACAAAACAACAAAAGTTTTGAAAATTCATGTTCCAAAAATAAAAGAAAGGAATGCAGTAAATCTTTTGTGGAGATTTTCATTAATCTTCAGAGGAATATATATCAGGGTATTAAACTTGAGAGAAAACAACAACAAAAGCAGCAGCAACAACAAAGATAACAACAACAGCAACAATAAAGATAAACTTTCCTTTTTAAGGTAATTGGTTTTTGTATAGAAGAATTTTATTTACATTCTAGAAAAAAAAACTCTTTTCTTTAATGTACATCTTGCTCCCATACAGTTGTTGATCTATGGTGCTTGTTCTGTCACTGATTTAAGAAATTTACTCTGTTCCAAGGTGAATTATACTTGTTCCCAAAAAGGCTAACTGAAGCCCTAACCTCCAACATGTCAGCATATGACCTTGTTTGGGAAGAGTGACCATGCTGACTTAACCAAGATAAAATAAGCAGGACTCTAATCCACCTTATCTAGCCCAATGGCTCTTCTCCTTATAAAAGAGAGAAAACATATCTAGAAAACCTTAAAAATCCCAATGACCAGTTATCATTTACAGCAACTGAGTAAAAATCTTAGCCTTGAGACCTAAGCAGCAAAAATTCTAGTGGGCACATAGTAGAAGCATTAACATGTGTTCAGACTCCCCATAGCACTGTTCAAAAATTTTCTATCTTTGAGCAATACTTAGCAAAACAGCAATTGGGTTTGGGTTTTGTTTCTTGTTTTGGATAATATGTCTCTGTCCCATTTGGAATCATATACTGTGGTTTATGTGGTCCTTTTTTTTTTTTTTTTAGATATTTACTTTATTTACATTTCAAATGTCGTCTCCTTTACTGGTTTCCCCTCCAAAAACCCCCTATTCCCTCCCCCTGCTCAGTAGCCCACTCACTCCTGCTTCCTGGCCCTGGCATTCCCCTACACTAGGGTGTAGTGCCCTCACAGGACCAAAGGCCTCTCCTCCCATTGATGACCAACAAGGCCATCCTCTGCTACATATGCAGCTAGAGCCATGAGTCCCACCATGTGTTTTCTTTGGTTGGTGATTTAGTCCCAGGGCACTCTGGGGGTACTGGTTAGTTCATATTGTTGTTCCTACTAGGGGGCTGCAAACCCCTTCAGCTCCTTGGGTACTTTCTCCAGCTCCTTTATTGGGAACCCTGTGATTTGTCTAATGGATGGTTGTGAGCATCCACTTCTATATTTTTCAGGCACTGGCAGAGCCTCTCAGGAGACAACTATATCAGGCTTCTGTCAGCAAGGTCTTGTTGGCATCCACAATAATGTCTGGGTTTGGTGATTGTATATGGGATGGATCCCCAGGTGGGCCAGTCTCTAGATGGTCATTCCTTCAGTCTCTGTTCCACACTTTGTTTCTGTAACCCCTTTTATGAGTATGTTGTTCCCCCTTCTAAGAAGGATCAAAGTATCCACATTTTTGTCTTCCTTCTTTAGTTTCATATTGTTTGTGAATTGTATGTTTGGTATTCTGAGCTTCTGGGCTAATATCTACTTATCAGTAAGTCCATATCATGCTTGTTACTTTGTGATTGGGTTACCTCACTCAGGATGATATTTTCTACTTCCACCCATTTTACTAAGAATTTCATAAATTCATTGTTTTTAATAGCTGAGTAGTACTCCATTGTGTAAACGTACCACATTTTCTGTGTCCGTTCCTCTGTTGAGGGACATCTGGGTTATTTCCAGCTCCTGGCTATTTTAAATAAGACTGAGGTAAACATAATAGAGCATGTGTCCATATTACATGTTGGAGCATCTTCTGAGTATATGCCCAGGAGTGGTTTTAGTGGGTTCTCAGGTAGTATTATGGCCAATTTTCTGTGGAACCGCCAAACTCATTTCTAGAGTGGTTGTACCAGCTTGTAATTCTACCAGCAATGGAGCAGTGTTCCTCTTTCTCCAAGTTTTTGATCTTAGCTGTTCTGACTGGTGTGAGGTGGAATCTCAGGGTTATTTTTTGATTTGCATTTCCCTGATGACTAAGGATGATGAGCATTTCTTTAGCTGTTTCTCAGCTATTT